>NC_132943.1:15087250-15709500 GCF_034638445.1 Ciconia boyciana | reverse complement strand
ACTGATACCATGCCTTGAAGAGAAAAAAATTCCCATTCAGTTAAATGGAGGATTCCAGAAATCAGTGATAATATCTACTAATCATTCCTTCATCAAAGCAGGGATGGAAGGAGAAATTGCAGCATATCATTTAAATTAATGTCTTCCTGTGTTTCTCAAAGTTGAGAGTAAGAAGAAGATGCAAAATATGACAAGTTAGAGTACAAGTGACCTGTAAAGCAGGATGTGAAAGCTTGTAACAACACCATAGCTAAAGGAAAAGCAACTTAGGTTTCATACTCCAAAGCAGGATATTTAATTTCCATAAAGTGTTCTGCATCCAGCTTCTGTATCACACAAAAGAGCATCTATTCATAACTTATTGCCCTACTGCAGAAGGACTTGCTATGTAGCTGTCATCGTGCCATAAGCTCTCCTCTTATATGGAAAATTAGTTTTGCCCCCTCTGTTGATACAAAGGGGTATAATGCTTACATTATTTAATTTATGGTTTTGGAGGAATTTAATGTTTTGATGAAGAGTTCCCCAGAACTTCATAATTGTATGAAGAGATCAATCACTCATTCTTTACAAGCTCTGGGTAGGCTTCAGGGGGGGAAAAAGAAAATAAAAGACAAAATCAACATCCACTGATTCAATGGCTGGAAAAAATATTGATCAGTTGGGCCATTCTCCAAGCTCATTTCATTCTCTGTGTGAAAGAAAACAGCAGTCTTCTAGGAATACAAGATACTCTAAAGGCAGCATCTTAATGCATTTCCACAAAGGGGCATGCTTTCAAACCTTAAGGAGCACTTTAAGTCCTCATTTTTTAAGCCATCATTTTAATACAGCTTTTGCATGGGCACATAATTATTGCTTTATACTGCAGTACCAGCTAGACGCAAGAAATAAAGTTTATCTGGGCTAGGTGCTGTGCTAACATTAAGCCATAGCCTGGCTTCCCACTGAGGGGCTGTCAGTCTAAATAGCAAAAAGAGGATAAAAAGAGAGGATATATTTGGGAAGCCATTTCACAGACGTTGAGCAGAACCACTGAGAGGCTGAATGACCTGCCCAGGGTAACACGAGAGACTTGATTCCAGACAAGATACAATGCAGATTTCCCAAGCCAGTGACTAACACAGAAAACATCCTTCCTTTCCATTGCAGCTATGCTCACATTTTCAGTAACACCTCAAAAAAGGCAGAGTTTTAGTGGCAGGCACTTCCATTTCTTAGGAGTCAATGGCAAGTCAGAATTATAAATAGGAGGCTGGGCCATAAAAGTCCCATCTCTCTTTTGTTTCTCAGAAAAAACAGAGACAACTTCAGTCCAACTGTGATGTGTCATTTTGTCAGATGGTGTCACTTGGCACTATGGAGCAGGCAGAGCCTGTGTGACTCAGCACTGAAGCACAGAAGAGCACCTGGCAGTGCATGAAAAGAGGGAGGAATCTGGAGAGAGGGAGACACTTCATTTTAAAAGGATCTTAATATAAGCTTTTGCCTCTGGAAGAACACATCACATCTCTTTCCACAAAAGCCATCTGACTTGCTCCATCCCCACGAAAGAACCCTTCTGCACAGCTGGAGTGCTAATTAGAGTAGTGCTTTTAGGTCCTAACTAACCACACGTGTTGTGGCTCTGCCCCAGGAATAATCAAGAGCTAACTAATGCTTTTGAAATGTTACAGTCTAAATTAACAAGACTAAGCCATGAAGCATAAGCAAGAAGAGTCAGGAATTAACTTTGGGTCATGCAGTTACCTTCAGAGGAAAGGTCTCCTGGCCTTCAGGAAAATCCTGACCTGCTTGGTCATTTTGGCCCGGGAACGCAAAGGCAGGAATGTGATGGTGAGATCTCTCTATTTCCAGTGGTGCCTCACAGAGTTTTTAGTGGCACCATGGTATAATACAAGTGCTGAACTGGAACATGAACTCCGTGGTCATAGTGTGCACCCTTTTAAAGTGGAAAGACAGGAAGCAATATTTGTTAATAGTGTGTGGGAAGAAATTCTTCCTGACAGTAATGGGCTCTCAGCTCTTCCTATTAAAAGCAGAGCAGTGTCTGAAATAAGCTTCAGAGCACCAAGTTCAGGGAAGGATATCCACTTCACAGAAGAGGAGAGGAAACAGAAGGAAGCAGAACAAATGTGAAATCCCCTTTCCCTCTCAAGCTCTTCTCTTGCTGATGTTCCCTGCAGCCATTAGTAGGGACAGGAACTCGAAACCAATCTCTCTTTCACATCCTTCTTAGGCAAGATCACTGCTCCTTGCTTGACTTTGAGAAACCACCTTTTAAAATCACAGCTAGAGACAAAAGCCATGATGTGATCTGTCCATCACACCAAGTCATTCAGGACAAACTGCAGCTTTTCACATTTCAGTCACTGGTTAGATATTCTGACACCTTGTGGCTCACGTTGGTGGGTCAAAAGATTATGTGATAATATGTTTTGGTTGGGTTTCTTGGCTATTCAGTCCATCCACAACCCTAAATCTCCGGTTCTTATTGAAATGGAGGAACACTATGCATTACAGTGGATAGTGTTCTCTATCATAGGCTCTGCCAGGGAGGGAGAGAAGTAGGTGTCTACCTGCGCTGCAGTTCAGCATTGCAATTACAGGAGACATTAGTTTCCATCATCTAGTTTGTGGCAGTAGCTATGACAATACAGAAGCGCAGGCTGTGGTGTGGTAGCAAGCCAAGAAAGTACCCAGAATCCCAGAGCTGACTTTCAGACTCTGTGCAGTTCTTCCTTCATTTTTCTTGCTACCTGCACTTGCTAAATTAGATCTAAAGCAAATATAACTACATGAGCTGCAAACATACCTTGGGAATGTGGAACGAGCATACCCTCAGGCAGGGGAATGTTGGGAATGAGAACAACCTTTGGTAGCAATGTTCGTTTCTAAAAATAAGTGCATCACAGCTGACAATAAGCATTTTTGCAAAGTATTGCTTTCAGATCTTAGATTGGAACAGCTGGATGCTCACTCTTTTCGCTTGTAGATTCAGTCTTTGGATTTCAAGAAACACCTAACCCAAAACTCATCAGCTACTGGAAAACCGACTGTTCAAGTTTTTAATGTTTGGAAGAAATGTTTGCAAATTCATTAATTTCAAAAGAATTTTATCCCTCCAAACAGAGATAGGTACACTTTATTCTGAATGCTTTTGTGAACATCTATTCAGATTAAACCTGTGAAATCTTGCAAATTTGGCACTTTTTGCTTGCTTGTTTCCTTCTGAGATTTCAGTGTTTGCTGCTTTTTTTTCTGAACTACTTGGAAATATAGAAAAAGAGAGAAAATATCAGAAGTTTTTCAGCCATGGATAATAATGCATTTCAGGCCTGGGGTGAAAATTTAGGTCAGTTCTAATTTAATCTGAACCAGTTCATCCACCTCTATCAGCAACCCAGAGCAGGATAAGCTGCAATAGCCAGTATACATAGGAAAGGGAAATGACTATTGTTACAGATAAGGATTGTATCATAGAAACCCTGGATTTATAGCTAAGAGAGTGGCAGTGTTTCTCTGTATATGTGCTTGCACAGTTGCACTTTTGATTGGTAAGAGAATTACATCTATAGTCCTTGTTTGCTTGGTGCTGGATTGTGGATTTCTTATTATTTCTCCAGCTCTGCTTGCACTCATGGACCACAATTCAGATTGCAGTGATGATTAGCAATATCGCCTTACACGAGAGCTAAAGTGCTACAGACAAAACCAAAATCTGTGTTACAAAGTAAAGAAAAACATAATTCTTGTTACTACTGTGTGTTGATTTATCTCCTTCAGTTCCTTTATCTTTTTATTTTGGTGAGAAAAAGAATGTTTAAAAAGTTAAAAACAAGAGCTAAAAATAGTAAAAAGTGTAAAATGAAAACTGAAATTCTGTGCTTATACATAAACATAACCAAAGGCACACATATATTTCTTAAATATGCAAATATCCTTGGCATGCCTACATACGGTATTTTGGAAATACTATCTTTATACATTCAGAAATAAAAGGAAATTAATTTTTGTGGCTAGTCTTTTTTAATCTGTGTTGTTAACGAAGATACTTTACTTACATTTTTCTACAATCTTTTCTTTCTGTGTTCTCACACCAAATCTACACGTAGCAATACTAAGCAGAGATTTTCAACACTGATCTCAGAGCAAAGCCCCACCACAGCTAATGCACTAAGCCCTTGTTTCTGTGCAGAGGCCGATGCTGGGGCGAACCATACAGGCTGAATAATCACCTCCATAGGCAAAGAAGTCCTTCTACTCCTAAGATGGTTGACCTCGTAGGACAGGAAGGATTTCATCAACACAGTCTGTGGGAAGCATGTCCTCTGTTGTGGAATAGGCTTTGATCTGCAAGGCTGACAGCTAAGAGAGTTTGGGTAAACAATATTCTATAATTTAAAATTCTCATTTTTGTGCAGTGATGAAAATGCAATAAACTGTGATAGCCCTCCATGCTAGCACTTTGCCAGACATCAGACACATATTCTGGTACATGTGTAATGTCTACAGAACAAAGAGGTTTCAACCTGAAATCCTACAGTTTGATTTCAAGCAGTGTGCATGTATATACATCAACAATTAGCCTTGTTTGTTATTGTTCTTATTAAGGAGTAATTTTTCTTTGAGCAAAACAAACCAGGACTCAACATCCTTGCAACACATTGCACTTTTGCTCTCCTATCCAAGAGGTTTTCTTTAGCATATTGTGTATCCATCTCAGAAACAAAATTTTCTTTGATTTGAAGAAAGCACAGATTATGCCACAGATGCCTTCACTGATGGGTGAGAAGAATCTGGTCCTTGATTTGTTCAAGCTTGGCTGCAGGCAGGGTGCTACACTACTTTGGATAAGTGTTGTAGTTAGAAAGAAAAACAGTTTTCACATTGCGTATGATCCATGTGCGTGCTGGAAGAGCACTCACAGCCCATTTGCTGTGGAATAGGACGGGACAGGCAGTGTCTGGATCTGTTACTCCAGCCCTTACTGTGGCTGCCAGTTCTACTGCATGGTCATATCAGAACAATTTTCACAGCCCTTAAAAACACGTACAAGCCTCTGTTTTCTCCTAAGCTCCCAGCAGTTACTGAAGGAATTTTGCTTAGCGTCTCCATGTTCTTCATAAGAAAGCACAGTTCTTGCAGCAAAATTACTTTTCTTAGGGTCTAGGGTGCTCTTATTCAACTCTTAGCAAATCAGTGTCAGGGAAATAATACAGGAAATTAATTTTTATGCTTTGATTATTCATGTTTTCTGTAGGATCAGAATGATAAAGCAAGACAATGCCCATTTATTTTGGTAATGGTCTCTTGATCAGTGTCCAAATATTTGTAAAGCATCTGAATTTTCTTAGGTAGAGGTCCCTGACAAAACTTACTCCCATGAGTCAGACCAATGCTGTTATGTCTGTTGTCACTTTTTTGTTGTTTTGAATTACTGTTTTGAATCTTTGAGTCACTGAGAGTCACTGCACAACTATTCAGCTATTTCTGACAAAAATGAGATGTCTACCGCTCCTACACCATCTTAGTTCTCCAGTAAGAGCTGGATGTTCAAATGGTGCAATGGGTGAAACACGTATCCAGTGAGTCCATTCCCACTTTATACATATATTTTATTTGAAATAAAAATATCTGAAAAAGCATACATGGTGTTACTTTGTGGTGCTTTCTTTACATTGTCACAATGTAGGCTAATGCTTTGCTTCAAGGACAGGAAATTGCAGTAACAATGTGCCATCACATGGGTTTTGCATCACATAAATTGGCATCCATTGTATTAATTTAAAACATGCATATATCGCTGTGTAGGATTCACTTATGATACTAAACTTTTGTTGTCCATTTGTTTCAAATTACCATTTTTGACACATAGTATTTTTCTTTTGCAACTTAAAGAAAAGAAATCCCAGGCTAAGGTAGTTGTGAAGGCTGAGGCCTGGAGGTGTGTATTGAAATCTCAATAAAAATAGTAAAAAAATGTTTATTGCCATTCATGGGCTTTGGATCAGTTACAATTTGGGTTTCACAGGATGTTCTTTTGTTCAGAAACATTCTAGTGTAATCCACAGCTAGAGGCAAAAATGTCCATTATGAACCAATGTAAAGTCACCAAATTGATTTCCTGCTGTATTTTTAATGACATCTTTTGCAATTGCAGCCAGTAACCTGAGCCATAGGGACCATTGGTATCCTAGGTATTAAGCAGAGCCATGGAAACAGCATATGTTAAAATACTCAGGCTCCAAATAAACAAGGTAGACATAAAGCCAGGAAGCTTAAAAAGTATCTTCTAGGTTCTTTAACCTCAAGCAACTAATACATAATAGTGACTCAATGATTTCAGACCCTGAAAATACTTACTATGAAAGTGGATGCTTAACTTCTATTAATGTCTTAAATGCTTTTTCAAAGTTTTACTTTAGCAGGTTTGCATAAATTCATACCAGAATTTAGTTCCGGATAGAGGCTGCAGAGACCTGGAGACAATATCCTTGATAGTTTCAAAAAGCTACTGGGCCACTGGCAAAACAAACTATGGGTCTTGTGTCTCAGAGCACAGCCAATAAATTAATTCAGGAAAGGCGCCACTATTTTATACACTGCATATGCGTGTATTTGAGGTCTTTCAGCCTTAACTTGTACCTAACACTAGCACAGAGACCTGTAAAACTTCCTCCTCTCATAAGTAACACTTGAAAGACTTCTTAATTTAAAACAATTTTTAAAAGAACATTATTGCCTTAATAAGGCTGTCTATTTATTTACACTGGTTTTTAAACATCGGATTGTATTTAAGATATAAAAACATTTTTAGAGTGCACCACACAGATAAATATACATATATCTTTATCTCTACCTTGAAATAACAGGCCATTTTGTTTTAGTATAAAGCACCATGAAAGTGCTAAGAGAACACAGTATGAATAAAATTGCTATTTGCATTTCTTCAGCTATCATGATAATTTCTTTCATCAAGTTTTCATGTGAGATATTGATTAGATTATTCCCTGCCCCTTGCTAGGTCAGTAAAATGAAAGATGGTGATATGTAGTCACTGTGAAGATGGATTTCACAACCAAAGTGTGAATTGTTTCCTGGTAGAGTTCTGTCTTAGGCAGCTCTCTTTCTATCAATCATGGTGACTGACTTGACAGTCCAGATTCCTTTTAGGAAAGGGGCTGGTGTGCCATTACTATGACTGACCAATTGTAGTGACGAAAGAAGTTTCCTGGAAAAATGCAGGAACTTTGGAAATCACTATTTTCTTCTCCAAAGGAAAAAGTCAACATACATACAATGTATGACACACAAAGTCAAATATACATACACGCACAGATATATATACACACACAAATATATGTACGTTAAATGTGAAAACTGAGACTAAAATGAAACCTTTCAAATGATGTTTTGAAATGTTGAAAGTATAGCTATTTCAAAATGAAATACTTGTTCTTCATTTCAGCATTTGTGAAGAAATATTACTATGACAATTGCTGATATTTAAACCTTTCTTATCCCATTTTGATAAGAAAACATATGTCAAAATACCAACTTTTCCCATGGGATAGGGATTTTGAACAGCTCTATTCAGTGTCATTTTCAGTAGCTTTTACTCTGATGTTTGTATCTGTCTTCAAAACAACTGCTGTTGGTTTTCTAGTGTTCAGGAAAAAAAAGCATGGAATCAGGAGGTGAGGAAGTGTGCTGGTTTTGGCTGGGATAGAGTTAATTTTCTTTATAGTAGCTAGTATGGGGCTATGTTTGGATTTGTGCTGAAAACAGTATTGATAACACACTGATGTTTTAGTTGTTGCTAAGTAGTGCTTATACTAAATCAAGGACTTTTCAGCTTCCCCTGCTCTGCCAGGTGCACAAGAAGCTGGGAGGGAACACAGCCAGAACAGCTGACCCCAACTGGCCAAAGGGCTATTCCATACCATATGGCGTCATGCTCAGTATATAAAGCTGGGGAAGAAGAAGGAAGGGGAGGATGTTTGGGGTGATGATGTTTGTCTTCCCAAGTAACTGTTACACGTGATGGAGCCCTGCTTTCCTGGAGATGGCTGAACACCTGCCTGCCCATGGGAAGCAGTGAATGAATTCCTTGTTTTGCTTTGCTTGCACACATGGCTTTTGCTTTCCCTATTAAACTGTCTTTATCTCAACCCACGAGTTTTCTCACTTTTACTCTTCTGATTCTCCCCCATCCCACTGTGGGGAGTGAGCGAGCGGCTGTGTGGTGCTTAGTTGCCAGCTGGAGTTAAACCACAACAGGAAGGGACTTCACTAATTAATCTAATATGTTCTCCTCAGTATTATGTAAACCTGATATATGTGTTTTCTTATCAAAAATTACTCTTTGACACAATCTGCTTTTTCCCAGACTGGGAAGAGTCATGGTGTATCATTCTAAACTTTTACTTGCTCTTTCATCACCAAGGAAGGATTCACCTCACCTAATCTGTTGTTATCTGAAAGTTAGGCACCTCGTTGAAACTAATGACCCATTCTCTGTCAATAATCACAGCACAGAAAGAGTTGTCTATCATCTATCTTCCCTCAATATCAATAGGCACTGACAGAGAAAGATTTATCCATTGCAGAGCACACAGAAGTACTCACATTTCCCAATGATAGTTCTCTCCTCTGATTATCATGGGAAAAGTAGATGAGCTTAGATGCTTACCCTGAGGTTAATTCTCACTTATGTCTTCACCTAGACGCGTTCATTTTATGTACTAAAGAATGATATGACTTTTACTGTGGGGTTCAGTATTAGTATCTTTTACCTTTCTGTATCTCCTTTCACCTGAGAACTTAGTGCTTCATAACCCCTAACTGGGAGTAAGATATTACTTTTTTTATAGTTAGTCAGACCAAATATTAAATAGAAATGGCATCACAAAATTTAACATTCAGCCTTTTGCTACTGATGTTATCAGAGTAAGGGACAATTAAGGGAGAAGGAGACAATGGAATGAAAATATCTTGCATCATCTTTTACATAAGAAGTTAATAGCAAGATGTCCATCCACAAGCAAGTCTCCTCAAATAATAGAATTAACACTTTAAAAGAGAATGTTCATGAAAGCTGAAAGGCCGCAAGTGAGCAGGATCAGTCAATATTAAGCAGTGAAACAATAACTGAAGAATGACATAGGATGTGAAAGGGAGAAGTAAGCCTGAATTCATAAAAGAAAGTTAGATCCCTACAGCCTTCTTGATTCTTTGTGAATATCAACATGAAGTAAGTGAACTGTCAACTCATTCTGCTTTTGAACATCCTTTTCTCTACCATCCTGAATCATAGAGGAAAAGATCTATCGCAATGTTGCAAACTACAGCAGCTTTGTACCCTTTGGCTCTGTTCAATGTTAAACATATAAGTAGCTCCAGTGAGATCAAACAACATTTAACAAATCAGGGCTTCAGGACATGTATTGTTTAGTATACTACAGAAGACTCTGGACTGTAGGAAAACCATGAATTAATCAACTTTTTTTTCAGATGAGGCAGAAGAAAGAAAGGAAAAAAAGTGAAGACATTCCAGAGCATTGAACTATATGAGTGGATAGCTTAGTGAAATTCAGTGTTGATGGACCTGCCTGAGAAGGATCAATCCTTGTCTACTATGCAGATTCTAAATTCAAGCTACATTAGTTTAACATATGAGGGAACGTGAAGAACAGAATACTGTCATTTGATAAAAAAAGTGGTGCAGATTGACCTCTGAATCTGGGAATCATCTCGGTTACTCTACCTCACAAGCAAAATATGAATGTCTAGATACTGGCAGTGAAGATTCACAGATGTTTGATTTTTATCAGAGGAAAGATGGACAAAATGACTACTGGAAAGCTAAAGACAAGAGGAAGAGACAGAACAGACTTCTATGTACTAATAGGTGGTATGCCCAGATTTCACTGAGTTGGCTTTTTTGTTTCTTTCTTTTTAGTAACATAAGCGTGAGTGGAAAACCAGCAAATATGAGAAATTGCTTATCTTAAAACTGTTAAAATTGGGTTAATCTTCCGTGCTAAAATTAATTTTCATGCATTTCTGCAATATGAAAATTTCCCTATACATGACTTTTTCGAGATTCAGGTAACATTTGGTCATTTATTTGGTCAATGAAACAGCAACAGAGATGCTGAGACAGAAACAAAGATCCATGCTTCGTGGCCTAAGTCAAACAGTAACCAAGTCTGAAAGGAAAATATAAAAGATATTTTAAAATAGTTTGGAGATGCTTAGATTCCTATAAATGTTGCACATGTATCACCCTATAATATATCAATAAGTATCTTGATGTATGGTGGTGGATGTATAATCTTATTCTCTATCATTCTCTATCTCAGCCTGAAAGTTAAGAGAAAGCATTTAAGAGCACACCCCTTTGATGAATTTCACTCAAGTGCTGTCGATGGAAAGACTTGCACTTTGTTCTTTCTGGGAAGTCAAGAGGCTTTTTGTTTGTTTGTATCTTTTTTAAACCACCAAATTTAATTGTTTGTTTCTCTGACTGTAATGAAATAAGAAGATAATGAGTTTTTCATTGTTCACTAATTGTATACTAAAGATGAGACACAATCAGCCAACTGTAAATTGCTGCTTTACTGTAATGTTTGGATATTTCAGTGCAAATAGTCACAAATACATCTGTTCCTGCATAAAGTGAAACGTCTGTGTTATGAAAACAAGCTGATGTAGAGAGCAATAAAAAAATAACTATGATGACTTCTGTTGATTAGGATTTGGTATATTGTTTGAGTCACTTTTGACATCTCAGAAAAACGCTTGCATTTTTCAGCACCATAAAGACAGGCGATATTTCAGCAACTTCTCTTGCTCTATAGTATTTAGAATTGCAAACCTGGAACTGATATTCACAGATAATATAAATCCTAAGATCTAAGTAACTTTGCAATGCAAAATGACAAAACCTGTTAAGGCTCAACAGGCATCATCTTTTTCTTATCTTGGTTATTTCTAAAAATAAAGGCTCCCAAGGTGAGTTAAGCATCACTTATGTTAACTTTGAATTTCCTGGCATGTGTGTGTTCTCAATTTTTTTCTGCCTGTTTTGGGAATGGGCTAGATTTAACATTCTAATCTGATCCAAAGTTCCCTGAAGGACCCAGATAAAAATTTTAACCCTATTGAGTTTAATGGCTTTGGTATTGATATAAAAGTGAGTAGGATTTCATGTTAAACCTTTCAATCAGATCATCCATAATGTATATGTTTCAGTTCAGAGGCAGAAAAGGACTGTTTAATCAGCAAGCCCATTTCTCTGTGGAACAGGGAAGTGTCAGTAGACAATGCTTCATAATGGACTTGATCCAAAACTCACAGAAGAAAAAGAACAGACACATGTAAGAAAAACAGCAGGCTTTTGTAGACTTTTGGTGACTTTACAATATTCAGTATGACCATTGTTCAGAATTATACCGCTTCTTCCTAACAGCTCAGCTCCCTTTAATAAAATACACAACCTACTTCATTCTACAGAGAAACATATTTAGTAGTTAGCTAGTGATCACAAGATATTGTAGCATGATTTCATAGTAGTAAAAAAAAGGTATCTAATTTTAATTATGATCTTCTCAAGCATTATTTGCTCTGTCCAGCTTTCCCACTGGGAAACAGTAAAAAGGACGGAATTTGAAAATAATAAATTCTGCATATATTGTACCATGGGAAGGCAGTAATTTTGGCTCCAGAGGGGCATACATCTATATACACCAGTTGCATTTGTCCTGCCATTAACCATTCTGCAACACAGCACGGCATGGCTGGTGATGCAGCCGGGCAGCTAGCAGGGCTGGGAGCAGAACTGACATCCAGCTGCCTAATGCATGAGATAAGCCATTCCACACGCTCTCTGCCCTCACCTGTGAGCTTGTGTCTGCTCCCAGCTCATCTGAGACCAGCAGAACGATTACTGGGGAATGCCTTGTGCGGATCATTGGTTAAAAAACATATTGAAAAAACAAATTGGCTTAGGGAAACTGGAAGTATAGTACATTTCACTCAAGTTAGGCTGTGAATGTTTTGGCTTAGCTGATTTTTTTAGATTATTATTATTTAAGTGTATTTTGAGTTCTGGCTATGTAAACTTACACAGACCAATCTTTTTTTTATGGGTCACACAATTTGCACAAAAGTCTGGGTGATTTGGCAATAACTTGCCTGCCATTGTTTATTTATTTTCTGAGCCCTTCCACCTTTTTTCCCCCTCATTAAGGAGAAAAATGAACGTAGAGATAGTTCACAGTTTGGAAACACCTGTGTGATAAGCCCATGCTGGCAGGACCATTGTTATATTTAGTATTATTTTATATTTGTATATTTTACATTTATATTTATAAATATGTATATTTTAGATATATTTATATTTATAGGCCACATCTGTAGTCACTGGCATCTAGTGCATTGCTTTGGTGAAGAAGGGGCTCAGGAAGGTCCAACTGACAAGGAAGGCTAACTAGTTGACTGAGAATTAGAAATCTATGTAAAAAGCAGGTGCCTAAATGTTTCTTAAGAATCAGAACAAACTAGGGGGCCAGGCAATCACTGTTTTATTTATTACTAGCCCCAACTACAAAGATGGTCTTAGGCCCATCTCCGAGTGTGTTGTTGGGAAAAGTGATACTACTTTTCCTAGGATTTATTAGTTCATCAAGGCCTTTCCTTTGAGTCCTTTTGAACTAATGAACATTCAGCTTATGTCAGTCATTTTTGGCTTAAGCCCACAGTTGCAGCTCTTATCCTCAGAGCATTGAAGAAGCAAAGCTTCTCCAGCAGAAGCACCTCCAGCAGAAGAGATCCTGGGTTCAGAACCAAACACCCCTGTTCTCTGGCAGAGGCTGCTGCTGCCTGTGACTGAAGAAAGAATGTACAAAATATTGGATTGGTGCTCATCATTATATCCTTGAAGCAGGCAGAAAAAGAAATTAATAAACTTAACACCATGAAGAAGAAAACAAACATAAGGTCTTAAAAGGCAAGGAACAGAAATCACATTAAATCCAAGTCCACATACACCTGAACTCTTTTCCTTGTGTTTGGGGTGGGGGGCTGAGAGGAAGAACACACATCCATGCACGTTTCTCCCCGAATGAAAGCTTTGCGAAGATCCCGTCAAATAATCCAGGAATCTCCAGGAGATAGAATATATGTTACAGAGGGTAAAGATCAAGCAGCTCTGAGAAAGAGACTATTCAGAATTAAACTGCACAACCATTTTAGATGCTTCCTCATTATTAATAACATTATAATAACAGTGGTGCCTATGCATTGTATTTCTAAATGTGTGTGTGTTTAGTACTTGCAGTGGCCATTCCGGTTGCTCATAGTAAAACAGACCAACATATTTTTTTTCACCAATTTTCATCTAGCTTATGTACATTTCTCGTTAAGATTCTGCAGTGACTAGAACTAGTATTTTCTGAATCCCCGCTACAGAGAACCTATAACACAACCAGTGAGCTAAACTCTTCCAATGACTTTGTCACTTGTCTACTTGAAAAATGTAATGAGAGGAGTACCAGGATAAACATATATGTGCGTAGGAGGGTATTACTATTTGCTTAGTGGTGAATAGTCTATTTGAGTTTATGCTCAGCACTTATTACCAGGCAAACACCACTAGTCATGATAGTGTTTGCTGTCTGGCTCAAAGAGCAAACCCACTAAGGCAAATCCTTGGTATAACTGGTAAAATTCAGCTGTCTTCAGCCTTGTGCTGAAATGGGATTTTTGCCATTGATTTCATAATAGAAAGGACTGCTCCACTACCAAGACTTGGCTGCCTCCAGAGGATCTGGTTGTGTTTGCTGTTAAAGCTGAACCTTTTCTATCTCATCTTGGCTGAGCTGTTTCCAACTCTGTGGAGAGGCTAGTTTTAAGGCTCACCAAAGGAGCATCACAACAACCCTACTACTGGAGGCTGCTGGAGGCATGTTTGAATTAATCTGTCTCTATCAACAGACCACAAGCCCTACCCAACTACTGCCAGTGAAGATCTCAGCAAAATGCCAGGCCACTCTTCCTATTATTGTTTTCTGCTTTGTGTCCCACATCCTGAGTTAAATTTTGCTTAGACTAATGAATTCCTGAAGGTGACTTCTTATAAAATAACAAAAGAAAATAAATACTAAACAAAACAGAAAAACTGTAATTAAATTTCTTCACATAGGGTAAAAGAAAAAATGCATTCTCTTTGAAAAAAAACATATAATGTTGTGTTTTCTAACCCCTTTCTTTCCCTCTAGGACCTTTATTTATTGCATATTTCAGCAGCTACTATCGGGTGATGAGTCTATCAAATGATAATGTAACTGCTGACTTCATTTATTAAACTTCACAAGGGCCAGGCATGAAGTGTAAATAGAAAAATCACTATCTCTGGATGCCAACAATGATAATTGCAGCTACAGTTACTGTGAAGGCAGTGGAGTGCTTTGCAGAGTAAATGAGAGGCAGGTTTTTCCTCAGTAGATAAACATCCTGTTATAGTTCTGAGCGAGTGGAGAGATAACACAAACAACACAACTGTTTAGCAAATGCGCTGCTTATCATTTGGCTAGTTGAAGGGAAAAGGTAGGAATTATAAAGTCAAGTAAAAATATAGGAACGAATATTGAACCCTGATCAAGAGAGAGATATGTGGGCTGACTTACCTCCAGGTCAACACTACAGTGAGAATGAATTTTCAAATTACATCTTTGCATTATTCAAATAATAACTACCTGTTTCTAGCACAGTATTCTTCTGCCTCCCCAGGGGTATCTTCAGAGTGTTCCCATGTGTATCTTCCAGCATTTATGACTCTCATATATCACTCTGCTTTGAAAGGCTAAGCTTAATGCAACACAATATTTAGCAGTGTTTCAGCAGGGAATGAAAGAGGGAAGATGGACAATTCCTTACAAAGAAAGCAGCTTTGGGCACAAGCTGTAGAGGTCTCATTTCCATGCACAAAGACAAGGCTCAGATGTAAGTTTTGAGGGTTTTATTATGAGAGCACTGAATGACTAAAAATGCAAAGCTTGGGGCATTGCCAAAGCAGCAGAAAAGAAGTTGCACCCCCCTGTTTACAGACTCATTCCTGGGTGTCTCTTTTGTTCAGTAAGAGTGAACAGTCCTGTCATGCTATGACCTGGAAAGTCAGGAGGCAGTGGCTCAGTTCATCACTCCACTCAAGGACAATGCTAGGGACAGATAAACAAAATAGCCAGTGGTGGGGTCTCCAGACCTTTCTCAGCATCTCCTCTCTTGCTTTTGCAGGAGAGGCAAAGGAGGTAGTGAGTTCTACCAACAGCAGAGAGAGTGTCAGAAAGGGCAGGGTTCAAAGACTGGCTATGCTTTCTCTCTGATTGACTTCTGCAGCCCCAAAGATTAAGGAGAAAGTTTAATTCTTTCTCCAACATCAATGATAAGCTTGGAAGCAGTCTTCATTTTACCACCATCCTTTTGACTAATGTCAGCTGAATCAGACTCTTCATCTGTGCCTCAATTTCTGAAGCAACAAAATGGCAATACTACTATTTCCCCATTGTGTATCTCAGATAGAAAGCATTTTAGTAGCACAAAGATGCTGTTTTGTTATTATACACCTTATGGTAGAAAGAAAGGCTGGAAGAGTTGTTACATCTGAATTATCTGAAGGCAGAAATTATTATTATTTTTTCCCAGCAATGAAAAAACAAGAGCAGATTTCAGGGCAGGTGGTAAAGAACCAGATGCCATTGGCAAATTAATAAATCTTCAAATAATAACAAGAGTAACTTCTCAAGTGAACTCAGACTGAAGTTTTTTTGGTAGTGGGTCAAGCTAACATATGGTCGGCTTAGACACTGAGATAACAGACAGAATCTGAACAGAAGCAATCAAAACAAAATCTGTTAAGGAACAGACAGCAAAAATATGATCAGTGGAGGCAGGAAAATTAGATTGACAGCTGAGAGAAGTAGATAAATGATAAATAAGCGATTTGGCTTTTTTTTTGTAACAGGAGTTCAAGCAATTTCCCCCCCTGCTATATTATTTCATAGACTGGATATCTTAACAGGCTGATAGTAGGAAAGACATTTAAAAGTAAATAACCTGTTTCCATAGGAAGTGTAACACAAAGCATCACTGATCCTGTTTCCAAAAAGGATATACTTTTGTAGTTGCCTGAACTTAATATCTCATTAGCATCAATACAAAGCAGATCTAGATATATTTCTATGCCCATTTTTGTCAGTTTCTGCCATGTTAGACTGCTGAACAAATGGAGGAACTGAAAGACCCAGACAAATCAGCAACAGGCAACTGCAGCAGGAGGGTCTCAGGTTTGGCTTTCTTGGTTTGCTAATTGCTCCTGCAACACTCTTTGGGAGAAGGTCAGACAAGATATCTGCAGCAACACACGTGTTATCCTTCACCTCTCATCCCCCTGCTGCTGTCCATTGCCACCTCTCAAACCAAAACACACCATGCAGAGCTGAAATAGCAGAACAGATTTTATGAGCATTTTTCATCTGCTTCAGTGCAAACTCAGCCAGCTTAGTTCAAACACCCTTTTGAAGTAAATCATCTGCCCAAGTCCATTATCTAGATCTGGCAATATTCAACATATGTAGCAAAACATGGGTAAAAACTATAGCTCCAATGGAACCAATGGAAAACCTTCTTATGTCAATGGAATTAAAATATGTAGCAAACAGAAAACCTGAAAAATCTACCATTGCCATGGGTAAATTACAACTAATGCATAGTCTTACTTCAGGCTCCTCTAGAATTCTTGAATTCTTATCTAGAACAGTCAGTGTGTAGAAGGAGAAGATTTAGTTGAAGAACCACAGTTAACACCTCAGTTTTGAGGTATCTGTGCTTGCACAGGTGGATATACATATTTATTTGGCATGATGCTGTGAACTCAAAGAATTTTGACAGAGTTCTTATCAATTAGCCAAAATAGCTATGAAAACCCTTCATCGCATTTTGCTTTCTACCTTTTAATTCATAAAAGAGCAATAAACTCTTGTGAGTTATTTTGCTAACTCTCCTGTGACCACTCCACAGTTTCCAGCTACAACATGGTTTTATTATTTGTAATTACAGAACAGCAGAGTTTCTATGAGCTCACGTGCATGCTTTCAGAACTGCAAGAGTAATAATAAAAAATAAAAAAGTTAATCTTTGCTGATTACACTCTAAGTGGTTGCATATTCATGTGTTACAGGAATGGTAATTTTCTTTATGGACAAATATTTATTTCTAATTATATATTATATGTAAAAATTATAATTGACCTTCAGGTGTCTATCAACAAAGCCCAAAACAAATTGGCAATGCGAGAAAGTCAGAGGAGATTTAGATGCTATGTAAATAAATATATATATACCAGAGAGGTGACTAAAATCTGACCATGTCCAAGGGAGTTGAAAACTCAATGTTCAGCAAAAGGACTATGACTTTACAGATTACACTTCAGAACTGCTGATTTCCTGACTGGCAGTAGGTAAGAAGAGGCCAGCCCTGGGTGCTGGCTCTTAAATGGGAAAAGTATGTCTTGTGCTTGGTGTAGTGAGCCAGAACTAGAACCAAATCTCACTCTCTGAAGTGAGCATCCCTCCCACAGCCTCTCCTTTGGCTCAGTAAGGCCTGATTTCCTTCTTTGCACAGTGTCACAGTCTGAACATGAGGACAGAAAATGCATCTCCTTTAGACTGGATTGCACTCAGGTGTTTAGGGTCCTCTCTGTGGATGCAGTTTTTTAAAGGAAGTGTTTAGCTGTGCAGGTCCAGGGGTGTCTTTTGAGCCATATATCCCCACTTGATTTAGGTGCCTAATTCCCACAAAGGGAACAGGATTTAGGACTCTCCATCCTTTCCAGCATTTGTTTGGCTAGTAGAGGTGACTTCCCAGTCAGAAGGAATCAGACCATAATGCTGTAGCCAGACCATGCCATGGGCCCCACCTCTCCCACCCGGACAGAGTTGACACTTCACTCACCAATGGCTGGAGAGTCACCAATGGCTGGATTCCTGGGGATCCATTGGTGAAACACTGGAAATGGAAGAGCCAACAATGGGCAGTGTAACAGGGAAACCCCTTGGTGAACTGAACCCTCTATTGGTAAAAAGGGATATTGCTTCTCTTTTCTTACAAGAGTGCATTCATTCGTTATGACTAAGTGCTCAAGTTAACTAGACTAGTGATGGTTATTCAAAAATTAGTACCAAAATTAGCCCAATACACAATAAGAAGGAGGTGCAGCTAGTGAAAGCTTTTCTCCCTCAGTGAACAAAGACAAACTTGTTTGCCAGATAAAGTCTTATTAAAGATTAAATTAATAAAACCTTTCTCTATTTTGTATTCTGCAGGCAATTTCAAGTTGTATATTTGCATTTCAACTTCATTCCTAATTGTGGCTTTCTACACTTTTACGAATAAGGAATTGGATTCCAGAATGAGCATACCGGACTATTATCCCAAGCATGAAATGTCAGGATGTATATATTTACATTTCCTAAAGAACATATTACCTAGCGGCAAAAAGATAATAGAGAAAATATAATACACATGAAAGATGATAGTATGAAATGCACAGAATTTTTAAGCCCTCTGAAACAACAATAGAAAAGATTTTCTGCCTAGAGATATAAAAAACAATTTGTAAAATAGTAGAACAATGGGATGTGCTTAAGTCTGTATTGAGTCATCTTCAGGTGTCATCAAATGGATGAAAAAAGCCATAAAATCCACACAGATTGCATGAGTTAACTATGTTCAGATTATGATTTGCACTAGAAAGAGGATTATCCCTGCATTGCTATTGTGGATGGTACAATCAAGGCACGAGTTGCTTTTTAACCAGCTGAAATGGAAACAGCTTAGACTGGACAGACTGGTTCATGTAAGGTAGAGGTGAAATTAGAAAAAGGCTGATCTGAAAGATAGAAACTCTAAGGTCTGTGAAAAAGTGTTTTTCAGACTGATGACTGTAATGTTATGTTTCCAGCATGTTACATTGTAATATGATCCAAAATGCATTAGATTTTTTTCCTTTTGTGGAACTACAAGGTTGGGAGACGTTTCTGATTTGGAACATGAAATACACACCTCACTTAAATATGTCGCCCTGATAAGGTTCAAGGCCTTTACTAAATCAAAGCCTTTCCTAGTAAAACACGTACTTTGTGATATACACTTACACAGAATTAAAAGGTTACCATTCCTCAGCTGAGCTGCAATAAGTGTGCATCTATAGGTGAGCTGTCTGCTACAATATAAAATCAAATAGATTAGCTGAAACTTTCTGTTGTTTACATTTTCTTATATCACTTCAATTAGTGCATTTGCAGCTATCAAAACATACACTTAGTCTCTCACCTGAGTTGACAAAACCCCCACACACGTTCGTTTGACTTCTCTGGAGTTACAGTAAATACCGAAAGTCCCAAATCCAGTGATGCAGGGAGAGGTATGAGATTTGTATTAGTCCTCACAGCACACTGGTTAAAAGTCCATTTCTTTCAGTGGCTGCCTTCTTGGGACTGAAGCTGTCTTTCTGCAGAAGTGAGACACTATACAATTCAATTTTTGCCATTTGAGAACTGCAAAGTCCTAGTAAATATTTTACTATCCATTTTATGATTTTTTGTAAATGAAGTGCATAAAGGAGCTAAAGAGATTATAGCATTTTCTGTATTTCTATTCCTTCTTTACGACCCCCCAAACATTAGGTGAAAATCTGTAAGTTTATCCATAATGTGCAATGATACAGCACATAGATTCTAATAGATGGTATTACAGTGCATAGATCTCCCAAAGCAGAGGCTGATGAAAATGGATTTCACTGCATGTGGAGTTGGAAATGTACTTGTCAGCTAAGCATTTCAACAATATTAAATTCATAATAAAAACCAAATAGTCATTATTATTCTTGGTGTAGTTCCATGTGATTGCTAAGGTATCTGGCTGCCACTCTGATATAAAAGGTATATTTTAAAATGACAATTTGTCCAGACCACAAACTGCATAGGAAGAACTGCAGTGCTGCTCTACTGACAATTAATTTTAACCCTATGTTCGTTAACAAGAACATTTGAAAAAGGGATTTTTAACCCCATTGATAAATGCCCATTCAGTGTTGAGTGTATATAAAAAGATACTTTATGGAATTATTTTTTAAATCCTTTTTTTTTCCCATCACTTCTTGTATCTCTTTGCCCTCCCTAACTAGTTAGTCAATACCTGTGGTGTTGAATTGTTTTTGCCAGAGAAAGCAATCAATGATAGGACTAGAATGATACTCAATGATACTCTACAGGTAAGGTGACTGTTATTTTCCGTTCACTCTAGAGACAGCCACAGCCAAATTCAATAATGAAATATGGTGAAGCATTGTTTTCCAATAACTTCAGAAGCAGTAAGGATATCATAGCTCAGAAATGACCACAGAGAATATTTTTGAGCTATTTGATTACATTAAAAAAGGAATTTTCAACAGAATTCAACCATAAAATGTGTGCCACAGAAAAAGCAAGAAAGCAAAATACTTGCCTTGCTGATAAATATTTATGAGCAGCCCTGGCTCTTTAGTTGGAATTAGCAAAGCATGATTAGGCCACCATCAGACAACCTGGCCACCACAGTCCTTCAGAACACCCTAGGATTGTGAGACTTTGAGCTAATGAAATTTCAGACTGTTGGTGGTTTAAGTGAATAATAGGGAAATTGCTTCTTAGGAAATGGAGACACAAGACAGTCTGGACTAAATTTCAGTTTGCCATTTCACTAAGGCTAATTTTGGGGTAAGCATGCTGGCTATATCACTCAGATACTAGTAGTTCTCTAATGACTTCTTATAGATCTGCCTTCAAGCTTGGAGAACCAAGTGAGATGGCCCAAAGTGTAGCAATGAAAAAAATCATAGCAGCTCAAGTAACTGCATTGTTCCTCTCCTCTCTTCAAAGTCCTTGCAAGTAGGAGCCCTACTAGCAAAGCCTGAGTAGCCCAGAGCAGGCTCTGGAGTGGACCTAATCTAGGCCAAAAATATATATTGTATGTCTTATTTTTCTTTAAGTTCCTCTACCCTGGACTGAGAGCATTGCAGTGGTAAAGCCACAGTGGCTGGTGCAGACACAGAGGATCCTACAACCATAGGATAGGACCACAGGATCATGGGATGATCATCTGGGATGAAGGGGACCTCAGGAGGTCTCTAGTCCAACGTTCTGCTCAAAGTGGGATCAGCTATGAGATCAGACCAGGTTGCTCGAGACTTTTATTGAGCTGGTTACAAAGTACCTTGATTACACCCTCAGCAACCATTGCACCTATGCAGGAAGGCACTGAGTTTGCTCTTCAGTGATTTGCTCTCAGCCAGGGCAAAAGATAAGGAAGAGTAGGAAGGCTTACAGAATGAGAGACGAAAAGCAGTTTCACCACACTGATAGTCCATGGTTTTTAATTCACATTAGGCATTAATAGGCCCAAGCTACAGGCAGCTCCCTGTCCGCAACATAAAGTTAAGACTCTTACTAAAGCACCAGCTATGTCTGGACTCTGACTATGCAAAAAATGACTAAGAGTTCAGAAAAAAGTATTTTAGTAAGGCTTGAAATGTAACAGTGTAGGTGGATGGCAAATCTGGTTTTGGCAGTAGGACTGGATGTATGTTTAAGTAACAGTATCCATATTCTTACCCTGCTCTGCTAGTGGATACTTCTTTTCATCTAAGTACATCTGCCACACAAAGATGAAGGCAGAGCCCCTGAAAGAAAGACAGATAACAGAAAAAGGAGAGGTCCCCTGACAGCAGAAAAGGAGAGAGAAATACAGTCTTCAGACTGAGAGAGATGTAAATGGGGTGTTTTGAAGAAAGCAGGAGTGTTACCCCAGCGAAAGTCCGTAGGCAAGGATCTGTTATACACCCCAGCTTGCAAACACAGGCCTGTGATTTATTAGGGAGGCTCAATTTATTGCTGTAAGCCTTGAGCACAATAGCTTTCAAAGTTTTCAGTTTCACAAACACATAGTAGATTATGCTTGTTTTTCTCTGGTCACATCTGTGACCCTGATCCATGGCTCAGTGCCTGAAATGGAAGCAGCATTAGAAAAATACTCACCACTATAAAATCACAGAGAGGTGATAAGAGTCTTTCTACACACAAAGCAGATATGATGAGTACTTTTGAATAAGCTCTCCTGCTGGGGTGATTGTATTGATTGGGAAAAGAGGGATAATCATCCACTGATTTGACTTTTTTTAAATCAAATATGGTGCTGAATTTTCTAAGCAAAAAAATCTAGTGGATAAATTTATTACAACTGTATAAATCTATGCACTGAGGCAGTTGTAGCTAGTATTTTTACCTTTCTTGTCTCAAATTCTTCTACAGTGTGACAACACTTGTTGTGTTCCTTCCTAGAGTGGCTGCATTTCAGGAGTGAGACACCATTTAAGTGATCAATTGATCTTGCCTGCATAGTCTGATACAAATGCATCAGGCTTTATTGCTGTCTTTACTCATTATTGCATTATGTAGTATAGTGGCAGCAGCAATGTTTATGTTTCATACACATGGTAGTACCCAGAGCACCTAGGATTTATCCAGCGTAAGAACCTGTTAAAGGTTCCAGAAGTACAAACTGGTGAATAACAACTGCAAGAAACTGTTCTAAAATGCTTCTGCTTTTGCACAGGACCATCAAAATAATTAATTCATGCTCTTGTCAGTGATTTCCATCTCCTCACCACAAGAGGCATCACTTCAGGATTTGATTCTCTTTTCCAGCATGACTCACTGAATGGCTCAGAATAGTTACAAGAGCTCCAGCAAGAAGAGATGGGAGTGCTAAACATGACAGTGCCCCTGTCAGATCATCTTGCAAGATTGCTGGTCAGACAGGTTGTAAAAGACAGCTTCTTCTTTGACCTTCCTCAGCTGCTCAGAGAAAGAAGACCCCAGGATTTTTCCAGAGCAAGCCTTTAAGCCTGAAGAACTATATATGCAGTTTCAAGGATAGCATCTGGAGATACCTGTGTTTAGAGTATATCCACCCACTCAGAGACTTACAAAGCTCTCATTCTTGCAGTGTATTCATTATTGCTGAACAGAGACCAAACCAGTACCTTGATTTTGGAATTATTTGTTCAGATTCATGTAAGACATTTATCAAAGGTATAATAATTTGCTCAGTCTCTCTGTGAGGTCCCCAAAGCAAAGTCATGCCTGTGAAGCAGAGTCAGATCCATAAAGAGCACTAAAGAATGCAAGTATATCCCATACTTCTCCTTCATATGGAGAAGAACCATGTTTAAAAGAGTTACAGAGGCTGGATTTGTAACAAAATCTGTCAGGGCTGGACGGATGTGTAGTAGATATTGTGGAAATAATCTTGCATACAGAAGACTGCAGTGAAGAAGTGCCAGTTGCTTTGACAGACTTCATGGTCACAGCAAAATATAAAGCAAGACAGGAATATCTGCTCTGCTCCAAGGCACTTCTTGTCAGTCCTTTTTGAGTGCAAGCCTCACATGATATCTAGCAGGGTAAATTTAGATTTTCTCTGTATTAATCTGGTAGAATAAAACTGATATATCAAAAAGTGCAAAACAAACCTCTATTTTGCTGTCCAAAGAGCAAACTATGCAACAGGAACATAGCGTGGCTGATACCTATATGAAAACAGAAGACTACTTGCCGAATAGAGTCACAGCCATGTATTTTAGTCCTCTGTTTAAGCTGGCTAGGCTAACGCTTGATTAAAAGAATCCCTTTTCAAAGCATAAAGCTGTATGGCAGTGCTCATAACAAACATAGTTTTTATTTGTCAACTGAATAACAACAGGGGATTTTCTAGCATTTAAATAATTCTGATGATTGTACCAGGCGCACTTTTTTCCCCTGGTTAATTCTCCAGAGAACAGTATTGTGCCTTAGCGTCACATGCTAGGAAAGCCTCTTGCTGCTGTTAGTACTAGACCTCTTCCTCACAAGCCTCATCCTCTGTTTCCCATCCTGTGTCCTTTACTATTTCAAGATGCTCTTTTCCCACTCTTCCTTCCTCGATACAGCCTGTTTTCTCCCAGTAATTAGAGGGGATTGCTGTAGAAAGAAGTTGGCTAGACTGCCAGAGTGTTTGCTTCATTAGGGGGCTGTCTCATCAAGGAGCTATTTACATGTTCTCTCTGCTGCCACATTACCTGTGGTTTTTTTGAAAGAAGCAGAGCATCTCAAAGAGGTGTCTCAGTCTATATGGCAGACAAGTACACTCCAAAACCCCAACCAGTCGATCTCAGCATTAGACACAGAAATCTCCTGCTTTCTTAAAACTTGTCCCAGTGCTTAACTCTTTCTCTAGCACTGGGAGTCAAGCTGATGCTTTGTGGATGCCTCAACACTCTGCATCCTGTCACACAGATGTAAAAAAATTAGCCAGCACAGATCGGGGCATGGACTTCTGAGCTTGCTTTCTTTAGATGAAGGTCAGGCACTGCAGTTTCGTTTTTCACAGGCAATCAGGATGCATTTCCATCCCAGCTGAATGGAGTGCATGCTCTGCAACAGCAACACAGGCTGATTTATTTTTAAAAGCTAGACAGTCTCAAACCCTGTGTATAAAGTCATTTTTTTTCCTGCTTTTAACCCGCAAGGGAGATGTGCCAGCATATCCATAAGGAAGATGAAGTGGTTACTCTCTTTCCACCACTATGCTGTGGTAAGACTCTGCCAGCCAAAGAGAAGTTTCTGGGCCATCAGTACAGCCATCAACTCTGTGACAAACCAGCTCTATTCACTTTGCTCACAAACTGCAGTATCACCCATGAGAGTTATTTCGGACATATTAGCTTTTCCCATAAGATTCAACATAGCAATAACAAATGTGAAATATGTTTTGCTGATATTTTTTTTCTTCTTAGTTTTCTGCAATTGAAAACCACACCCTTTTCCAGTCTGTTCTGTAGTCAATTAATATTTTAAAAGTGTATGAAGCAGCCACAGCAACAGCCATTTGCAATGAAAATACCCATTTAAATGAAAAGGTCACCTGCCTCCTTCCTTGTCACAGCCTGCTTGGGAGACAGGGCCGTTCCCCTTCCTTCTGCTTTTCAGTCTGGCACCCACTGACAGGCCTCTATCTTTCACTTCAAAGCATGTGATGAGACAACCAGCCTCTATTTTCCTTTTTCTTTTTGGTCCACCTATTTTCCTGTGGACAGCCTTCTTCCTAGAAGTCCTATGGATAACTTCCATTCCTCATAGAGAGGCTGGAAGCTGCAAAAAGCTATATCCCAGAGAGTCTGAGCTCCTTTCCCCTGCAGCCAAGTGGAGGCTTTTGTCCCTGATCCAGCAGTCCATTCAAATGTTGTGGATACATAGCAGAAAGCTGGGATACACCTTAATTTCTTCTTTCCTCATGAGATCTGGGAGGCCACCTCATCACGGTTCGAAAAAGCTTTGCATGAGGTAAAAGAAACAGCAGCAAACAACCCTTGATGCAGCCTTTACTGTTGGTTAATTTGTTCTCTCCAAGATGACTCCTCTCAGGACTGTGTTGATTCAGAAATAAGAGCAGTAATATTGTAAATCAATGTGACTCAAAGCCACACAATTAAAAGGTTTGATGATGTGTTTTAAGCCTATGTTTTACACTTATTTCTTTAGTGACTGTACATGTAATTTAAGCCAAAAGCAGATTTCACTTACAGCAGTTTGGGAAATGTGTCTAACCAAAAAAGTTATAAAAGATTAAGATGCAGAAAAGCTGCATAGACTTCAGACATAAAAATTAAGGAATAAAACCCCTTGTAGTTCTTGCTGAATAAAATTGAATGAGATTGAACAGGCACCAAACCAATGGGATTTCTACGATTTGCACCATGGAAAATAAGAAAATGTTTAAATTTTGTGCAGTTGCAGAAAGTATCCACATTCATTGCTCCTAAAGATAAATTTGCTGGACAGCCACCTGGACAGTTCTGTGGCTCACTGAATTTTGTAATTCACACTGTAGCCATGAAAGAAAAGGGATACTTGTTAGAAACAATACCTTTGCCAGCTTCCAGCTGTGAATTGACATGGTACCCGGGAAACACCAAGTGTTGGTGAGAAGCCCTTTACACTGGTGTCCTCAAAAATGACATGACTGACTCTGCAGCTGTAACAGCAGAGGAAGGCAGAGCAGTTTCCAACTAGTGACATTTCACATCAGCAGAAGTACTTTGTAGCTGAATAGCACTTTTGTTTAAAAAATAAATAAATAAACTGGAGAGACCCAGAATGTGCTGGCAATGACCAAAGAAGGACATGTACCTTTGTGGTTGAGGCAACAGCCTCGGCAGTGATGACACTTTTCCCTCAGACTGAATTAGAGTGAAAGTGGTGTTTTGAATCACTTAAGCTAGGATTTCATTTTTGTTCTCGCAGAACCATGTATTCAATATCACAGTCTCTCTCAAGCCTACCTCAAGTCTTCATCAAGTTAAAAATTCAGTTTTTAATTGGAAAAACCCCAGACATTTGGAAACAATTCCAGATATTTTTTTTTATTTGCTTTGAGCTATTAAACAAATTTTGAAGCTGCAAATGTTGGTTGGAGTGATCAGCTTCCAGCATTTCATTAATAGCTCTAGTAATGAAAAGTGCAGCCTAAGCAATACTCATGTCAATAGATGACCATCTTTGTAAATCCTGAGTAGCCACCAAAGTCTAATGGGGAACAATACAATTGATTGGATTTAAAAAGAAAACAACTCCCCATACATTTATACGTAGCCCCACTTGGGTTACGCCATCCCAGCCTACTGCATTATCTCTCTCCTATGTTGTACCTTTTTAAAAAGTTGTAAAATTCTAGGGTTTTGTCCCTCTTTGGGGAGATACAATTGTGTATTGCACATTTATAGGGTTCCAAACGTGTGATCTGTCTGTGGCAGATTTTCAAAATTGTAAACAAAGCACGCTCTAAGAATCACACCAGCAACATAGGAGGCAGCCAGTTGCAAAGTAAAGATGTGAATGGTATTTACTTTGCATTTTCTACAGCTGACCATCAGCTTTAGGCACCTTAAATTATAAATCCTTTCAAACACAGCCTCTGCCAGAGAAGGAGCTGTGTCAGACCTTGATAATAAAAAGTCAGATAAAGGTCGCTGCCTTTAACACTATCAATCACATTACCTATTCCAGACATCTTGGCTTAAATCACTGCTCTGAATATGAATATCTTTTCAAACTGCCTGAGAGGATGTGGGAAAACCTCCTGGTTTGTTTAGAAGGTAAGTTTACTGACCCACTAACACTTTATACAGATTAAGTTTCAATGCAGGAAACCCTTTTGCTTTTTCATGCTTCAAAACTATATATTACTGGACCTGGCATGACTGTCCACACTCTTTTCAAGAATTTCCCCCAAGAAAGTTCTTGTATGCTGTGACCTGTAGAGTTAAGTAGTACTTTTGCAAGTCTATTATAAACACTTATCTTGGACTTTGCTGTGTCAGAAGACAAATGGACTAATACCACAGAAGGTTTTTTTGAGATAAGCTTTCCTTTTCTCTTCCATGCCTGCCACTTCCACTCCAGAAGCAAAATGTAGTTGAAGCACAAAACTATCAAAATGAGAGTTGAAAAACTGAATTTGGTTTAGATGTTTTAAATTCTTTCATATATGAAAATATATATTTGGACTTTGTACTATATATACCCATGTATCCATTTGTACTACATGGAGAAGAGGAGAAAAACCCCAGGAAAACATCTAAGAACATTTTAGAGGAATAAATGTCAGGGGTTTTTTTATTTCTTTTTAATTATTATTATAATTTTTTAATAACTGACATTTGTCTTATGGCCCTTCAGAATTAAGCATATCACCTTTCTGGGCAACAGAAAAGAAAAACAGGGAACATGTTTTTGTGGCTTTGGAAGTTAAATCTCAGGTTTATTTTTCCTGCAGCATTAATACCCTTAACTGATGACTAAAATATGTTTTAGTTCCTCTAATGAAAGTTCATTTAGTGTTGCAAGTCTATGGATTAGGATAGCTTTCTCAACAGCTGAGTCAAAGCTAGTATCTTTGATCACGAAAAAGGATCTAGGACCAACCAGCAGGTTTGGTGTTAGTGGGTACAGAATAGGTTCTTTTTTCCAACATTCAGGGGACAGCTGCTGTCATCTGCTGCCATCTCTTAGATGCCACCGCAATATATAGAGTTGCTGACAACTTCTTAATTCAGGCCAGTGTTCAAATTGCTCCAGTTCATCCTGGAGACCAAACACAGTCTGAGGAGCTCTATGTTTACCCCTTGTAGCCAGCACTCAGGAGCTGAGTAGCACTGTGACTGACATGCGTGGTTATGGGAAAATTTTCATCTTTATTACAGATTTTTGCGTCATGCACAAGCCTGAAAAACACATTCAACATCACTCTTTAAATTTCCAGAAATAATTACAATTTGCATCATTTGAAAAGTAGCAAAATCATAGAATCATAGAATGGTTTGGGTTGGAAGGGACCTTAAAGATCATCTAGTTCCAACCCCCTGCCATGGGCAGGGACACCTTCCACTAGATCAGCTTGCTCAAAGCCCCATCCAACCTGGCCATGAACACTTCCAGGGATGGGGCATCCACAACTTCTCTGGGCAACTGTTCCAGTGCCCTACCACCCTCAGAGTGAAGAATTTCTTCCTTATATCCAATTTAAATCTACCCTCTTTCAGTTTAAAGCCACTATCTCTTGTCCTATCACTACATGCCCTTGTAAAAAGTCCCTCTCCAGCTTTCTTGCAGGCCCCCTTCAGGTACTGGAAGGCCGCTCTAAGGTCTCCCTGCAGCCTTCTCTTCTCCAGGCTGAACAACCCCAACTCTCTCAGCCTGTCCTCGTAGGAGAGGTGCTCCAGCCTTCTGATCATCTTCGTGGCCCTCCTCTGGACTTGCTCCAACAGGCCCATGTCCTTCTTATGTTGGGGGCCCCAGAGCTGAATGCAGTACTCCAGGTGGGGGTCTCATGAGAGCAGAGTAGAGGGGGAGCATCATCTCCCTCGACCTGCTGGTCATGCTTCTTTTGATGCAGCCCAGGATATGGTTGGCTTTCTGGGCTGCAAGCGCACATTCCTGGGTCATGTTGAGCTTCTCATCAACCAACACGCCCAAGTCTTTCTCCTCAGGGCTGCTCTCAATCCATTCTCCACCCAGCCTGTATTTGTGCTTGGGATTGCCCCGACCCATATTCAGGACCTTGCACTTGGTCTTGTTGAACCTCATGAGGTTCACACAGGCCCACCTCTCAAGGTCCCTCTGGATGGCCTCCCTTCCCTTCAGCATGTCGACTGCACCACACAGTCTGACGTCATTGGCAAACTTGCTGAGGGTGCACTCAATCCCACTGTCCACGTCACTGACAAAGACATTAAACAGCACCGGTCCCAATACCGACCCCTGAGGAATGCCACTCATCACTGGTCTCCACTTGGACATTGAGCCGTTGACTGCAACTCTTTTGAGTGTGACCATCCAGCCAATTCCTTATCCACCGAGTGGTCCATCTGTCAAATCCATGTGTCTACAATTTATAGGCAAGGATGTCGTGTGGCACAGTGTCAAATGCTTTGCACAAGTCCAGATCCCACAAATCTCAAAGCAGTCACTGTGCTATGAAGCAGAACCTTGGCTAAAAATTTTTCTTAGCCAGCACTGGACGCATTTTTTCTTCTGAAAGCTGCAAAATACAAATCTAAGGTCTCTTCCCAGAAGCATGATAGAGAAAAGAAATCTGTCATTCAATAAGAAAATTGGCAAAAACCAGAACAAAACTTCTTTTTTTCTTTTAAATATCATGAGTATTTACTAGTTGTGTTATGCATAGCACTGATCAGCCAGCAATGCAAAGGTAAATGCTGCAGTATTCTAACAAAACTACTTCTAAAGGATACAGGGAAGGGGCACTAACAATGCAGATGCCAACAAAAGAAATCTAAGCAGCTTTTTTTAGCTACTTAAACTGTAGCATCACTATTCTCAGATGTAAAATAGGATTTCAGGGGAGTGTGAAAAAGGTTTATTTCTTGAGTGAGATCCTAGTCAGCTGAGCATAAGGAGTTTCTTTATTCCTTCTCTGAGAGGCACAGCAGGAATCATTTAAAGGCATAGTGTTACCTTGACTACAGTAATCTACGTTACATCCTTTTGTTTCAAGGCCATGGCCTACAGCAGGGTAGAAGAGTGACAGGATAAGCCACTGCTTACATCCTGACAGACATTCTTCCACATTGTTTGGGAGGAGGATTCACAAAGATCATTGTCTGACCAGGGATGAGATGACCCAGAGCAAGCACTTTACACCCAAGTCTTTTGAAGAGTGGGAAGGAGTCATACTCTAGAGATGAGTATATATAAAGGGTGATTCACAGAAAGCATCAATGCACAGTTCACCTGAGAAGGGCAGGAGCTAGCTCTGGTGTTTGGCTATCAGGATACTTATTCTCATTACTTGCTCTAGTTCTCTATCCTGTTAGCTAAATTCAAGTCTCAAATTATTAAAAATAAACCGGGTTTATGAGTATGCACCTGGTGCACTATCCTTGCAGCCGGAAAAGGAATCTGGCCATTGGCATGATTAGCCATTGGAAAAAGTAGGCTTTTAAAAATCTGTCAGTTTGGTCCTTCACCTCCATGGCTCTCATCTACTCTAGTCCCCACCTGCTGGCTGACTCTTGACTTTCGGCTCTGGCTCTTCCTTTCAAGCTGTCTCTATATCCTTGTTCCCATAGATCATACAAGGTTGTCCATGAGCCCTATCCTTACACTCATAAAGCACGATCTTTCTTAAAAAAGGAAATAGCTTTTTGTGGGAGAGAAGAAGGTGGGAAAAACTTAAATCCAGCAAAGCCTATGAGAAAAAAGTTTAGAAGTATCCATATTCCCTCAGCTGGAGGAAATTATAGATACAAATAATGTGTTCATATAGAACATTAACATTTATAAATATGAAGTGTTATTCTGGCAATTTTAACTCAGCCTTCATTAATTTCTAATGTATACATCACTGCAGTATGAGATGCCGTGTAAACAGAAAGATATGTTGAAACTCAGGAAAAAACAAACTTCCCCTCTCCCAGGTAAGCTGTTTTCTGAACAAGCTCTAAACCCGACAGCTGGCTCCCACGAGAGCCATGCTCTCAGTGTGATTTATGCCGTTGAAAACTGGCAAATGGCCCTGTAAATGGGTGCCGTGCTTTAGGAAGTTCATACTCCCAAATAATTCTGGCTGTGGCAATCTCAAATAAATAATTCCACCATGAAAGGACTCAAGGCTTTGTAGTTGGGTACAGCCTGTCTTGAATGCTGATATAACCCAAGTGTGTCCTATACATGAGGTTAGTGGATTTTGCTGGCATTGCTGTAGCTACACTAATGAGACACTAACAGAGAATTCCCATGTGTCAGGGTAATTTGCAGCCGGATCTCTCATAAAAGGAACATTATATGCCATAAGGCAGATGTGTGCCAAGACAAGGCAGATAGGGGAATCTTGCAGCAAAACTGAGCTCTTGGAGATTAGCCAATGTGGGGGAAAAATATCTCCTGAGATGTTATCTGAAAGCCCAGGAGATGAGGGTGAATGGTTACATGGGACTTGTTTCAGTGAGGCTGAAAAAATTCCACAGACTGGATGAAATCCCCTCTCCCTGCCCATTGCTGATGATATGGCTGTTTAAATGCAGAAAATGTGAGGGATGGAAAGCTGTGAACAGACCTAAGTAAAACAGGAGCTTGACAGAAACCAAACCAAAATAACCTAATTTTCTTGGACATGAGAGGAGAGGCTCTAAAGGCAAGTTAGTTTGGAAAACTTAATATTTTTAGAATCATTCAATAGAGAAGATGTAAATTAACATTTACTGAAAAAAAATTATCTCCGCAAAAAAAAAATTTCACTTTAAGTGTCCACTTTCAAAAGCATTATTTAGATCTCCAGCTTCTAACCTCCCCCCCACCCCCACCCCCCCAAAGTGTCTTACATGTTAAAAACCACAGTTCTGGTTCAGCAACTGGTTCCTGTCCAGCATGTATTAGTGCAACTCAGCTAGTAGAACTGTCCTGAAGAGATTAATATTACATGGAGAAAAATAGCTAAAGGTACATAGCTCATCAAAACTGGTGACGCTCCCCTTAGATCAACACTTGGAATATTTCTTCTTTGAGCCATGGGGTTACTCTCACCAGTAAAATACCTCTTGTAGTAAAGTGGTTGTACAAGCTTGTTCTCTAGTCAGTTACTCCAAGGTAATGTAATTTAACCAAGAAGAAAAAGGTGAAAGTACCTGCAGCACTGGAAACTGAGTTTAATAATTTTGAAATTATTCTGTCTGAATGAATCTGAACTCTCACCAAGGAAAGAAGGGGAGGAATAAACCGGTCAACAGATCAGAGTTACAAGGAGTATCTGTAAGTCTGCAGGCTGGCAGAAGCTCGTATTTAAGCTTTTAAAATGTTCACACCAGTCACTTATGAAACAATCAAAAGCAAAATCAGAAATTAAAGTTATTTTGCATTTCATTACCTGAGCTAACATGTTCACAACTTTTGGTAAAAGGGAGACTTTGTCAAAAAAAGCCGTGAAAAAAGGAGAAGCATTTTATGAATTCTTCGAACTTCTGACATTTTGTGCTGTAAGAGGCAAATAAGATGAGAATGTTTACTCGATTTCTTCAAATGTATTGATTTTTTTATAATTGCTTTAAGAAGGCTGCTGATTCCACTTCCCTAAATGGACACCAATTTATTGTTGATATTAACCAGAAAGTATATTGCATATATTTAAGGAACATGATGCTGATTTGATTGATGTTTTCTTTTTCTGAATGATGCGTGTCAGGTTACAATCTGAACAAGAATATCTTTTTTAACTATTATAAAATCTTTAAGTTTTTGAGGTGTATTCTACATAGAATGAATCTATGTATATATCTGCTATCATAATCCTTGTACTTACCACGTAAAACAACAACTTTCCTGCAACTTTAAATAAACAAAATAAGATCATGGCCATCTCGCATTAAAAATTGCACAATCAGCTCCCAGCTTTCCATATCATGAGTACGTTCTCTCCAAAGAATAGCTTTGTTTAGAAATATTTGCTTGTCAAGTATTTTAATCATTATTTACTTGCTGTTTTCTTCCATATGCAAGCACTGTTAAACCAAGACCTATTATATATTGAGTTGCCCCTAAATCTACAAGTGCACTCCTTCCTTTCTCATACAGAGGTGTCAAGCCAAGCCAAACCATCAACTTTATTGATTTTTTCATAATTAACCAGAACAGGAACATTCATGTCTCTTTATGAAAAGATCAGAATTCTTTCGTAGCTTTTTTTTTTTTCCTCAGAGGAAGCTGATTTTCTACAAAGAGGAATCTCTTCCTATGGCCTTTGGATTGATAAATGTGAAATTGTTTTCTTTGTTTGGTAAAGGGTATATATCCCATGGAACTGTCAGAACACCATAGCTATTTTAAAGACTCAAAATTATGTCATGCCTGATCCTGACTGTCTGAGACCGTACATTATCTGCAGCCTAAAAGCTCTCTCATCTCAGAAAAGGACAGCTAACAACTTAGTTTTAGGCTACCTAAGACATCAAAAATACAGCTGATTCCTTCTTGCAAAGTGTTTTGTCACCAACATTTTCATTTATTTTAAAAAAAGTCAAGAAGTTAATATTAACTCAAGATCCCTAAGCTTTGCCAGAAATTGCATGTGCTTTATAATTAACTAGCTCTCTGAGAGGGACCTTAAACCATGCAGTAAAACTCCATGAAAGGAAATTTATCACTCATCAAGGATTAGTCTTCCCTCAAGACATATGAAGAGGGAACAGGGGCAATTAGGGAATGAGAATTACTGTGTTGCTTACCAAACAGCATTATTCTGGGGATTCTTGAATTGGACACCAGGGAGCAGCTGAACTTTACATGCTCTTCTGGACCTCAAGAGAGCCTGTTAAAATTTCACTCTAGTTCAAAAATGGCCAAGAGGGGAAAAAATAAATTTGAGCCGCATGGAATGGAAACCCTATTTTAGTGGTTGTTTAATGATAAACTTCAACTTGGTAAAATTAACAAGTTCTTAAAAAAATATATAACCTCTGTGATCATTATAGGGCACACCTAACAGTATATTACTCATACCAAATGGAAACCTGAAGTTGCATAAAGCCCATTGTGCTTCATGTCAGGTGGTACTCAATTATCAGTATGACTCATGAGACACTGCAATGTAGAAGTCTCACGTGAAATAACGATCACGGAGCTCAGCCTAGTATGCCTTTGAGAAGATAGTCTCATTTTCCAAAGCAGGGTGCACTAGGAAGATCTGACCGACAAGGTGAATCCAAAGCTGTCTGCCAAGCTGCGAAGACTTGTACTGATGTATTTCTTCTTTTAAGCCTAAAGCAACATTTAAAATACAAAGATCCCATAGTGACACTGTCAAACCCAATGCACGTACAACATCTGAACCTAAGGAGACTGTAATTCAGCAGTGCCCAGGGAACACAATAAGTGAAGAATCTGAATGAACTTCAAGCTGAGATGTGCTGGGGTATCACTGACAGACATGTTCATTTATCACTCAGTTAGGACTCATTCATCCCTCATATAATTAGCACTCTGTTTGTAAGGTCCTATTACTCACCAAAGGCCTCTGATTACAGTCAAATTGAATATTCCCAGCAAGTTTGACAGCTTATGGGAAAATCACTCCACTGAAACCAGTAGTAACGCACTTAAATGACTTGAGAAGGTATGGATACCTCCCAAATGATATTGCTATGATACACTTCCACAGTAAAAGGCTGATGGTTGGATCTGTGAATGTACTTCAGTACATTGGAACAGATGCTTCCAACTCCAGAATCACAGCCCTCGATCTCTGATTTCAGCTACCTCTTCTCCCTGTAGTCACCTATGGACTACACAGAGGTCAATTTTAGATCTCTTGGGCATTTAGAGTTCTACTGCTGAGCTTGAACAGGACTGTCTTAATCCTAATAGAGTATGAACTAAATGTCCAGATCTCTTCAGGAACATTAAACACATGGTTCCCCGGCCAAAAGCTGTCCATCTGGTAAATACACCCAGAACACAGGTTGAGCTCTGTACAAAACTTTGTCAGATAAGCTGGTATTGGTACCTTCCCCATTTCATTGGCTTCTCCTAAATTCATCCACTTATTCAGAATAAGAATTTTAAGAAATAAGAGTAAGATCTAATCAATTCCTTCCCTAACAAGGATTGAAATTCACATGTCTTCCCTGCCAGAAGAGCAGGCTAATTACCAAGCAACAGGCAATGCTGGAGCATGATGGTGACATTTCTCCAGCAAGAACGGCCTCACAGAACCCAGAAGTATTCATACATTAATAAATCAGAGGTTGTGGCATTAAATATGCTTCGGAGAGATGCAGTGCCCAGCTCTCAAATGCTAAGAAATCTACATTCTAATGTCTGCTAGTGTTTGGTAACAACACTAGCAGACCTAGTAAGCAGCTAAGATTTATTTTCTTTCCCTCTACTGCAGACCTAAGCTTCTATATTACACCATAAAAGCACGCATGCAAAGTCCAAGGTCAAAAGAGAAGTTTATAGGTCAGGAGTTGCAGTACAGTCTGTGATATCAAAGGCATTTCAAGTAACCCTATTTCTTCCCCAGATTGTTTGAAAGTGTTTCTCTTCACCACTCCCCTTATATGTTGTTAATGTACATACTTTAACAACAGAGTGCCCTCTGTGTAACTCCCCCTCCCAAGGGAGGCAAAGTTGTATCATGTTTTTCATCCCTCATTACTATCTGTTCTCGTTAACTCCATCTTTATTGTACAGTTTATTTCCAAAAACATCAAGAAGCTGATTATCTCAATTTGGAAGCAGAGAAGGCTGGGGTCAGAGCAGACCTGACCATAGCAGAATGGTTTCACCTTCCTCATTCTCTACCAGGGCAGTGCATCCATGTACAAAATCAGAGAAGCCCTGAAGAAAACATCATGCTGTAAGAAGCAATAGCAGTAGGCAGTGCTAAACTTCAAAGAGAGCTCATATACCCATTCAGAAAACTTGGAAGTGCTACCTGCAGCTTATTTCAGACAAGTGGAGAAACTGAGACACAAGTCAACTAAGTGGACATCCCAGCAAAGAAATCCAATAGCAGAGAACAGATCCAAGACAATTTCCTTGGTGTCATAAACTTCCACTTTACTCCCAAGACTATCCGTTCTTTCTCCAAAGCAATATGTGAAGAGTGAATTTGGTTAACTGATCATCAGCTTGAACCACTTTTGTAGTTCCATGAATCTGAGTCCATTCAAACTTTAAAGAGCAATGTGAGTATCATACAAGTACATCATCTCCACTTTAATCGTGACATAGGGAGAGCCAAGAAGTGCTTCTCTCCCTGCTCAGCTAAATCTTCATGGTATTTAATTGATGCACAGAATTCAAGTCTTTTTGATATAATAGTGCCAAATTATTTTTGGCTCATCAAGTTTCATACCTCTTGGCTGGATAACCGCCTTGACAACTGACCTTCTGTCAGTGCTCGAATTTAAAGACTGATCTTATCTTATGTATCCATGGAGCAGATGGAGATGAAAATTTATTTTTAAAGTAAAGATGGTAAAATAATATATAATTTGGGAATTACAGGAAGTTCATTTTGTTTGTGCATCATCTCATTTCACTACTAGCAATTATTATTATTATTATTATTATTATTATTACTACTACTACTATTATTTTATTGTTACTGCAAGTCCCCTATACCACTCAGGCTGTCTGGAAAGCATTTACTCTCTGACATTTCCGCAAAGGCACCTGTGACAAGGAGTCTTACACAGCATAAACCAGCTAGGTTCTGCAAGGCCAATTCCAGGTAGAGAATTTGATTTTAAATAAATGCTGTGTACCAGAAACACACACACACACAGATGCAGCCTATACATGCCACCTGCGCAATATGTCTCAAAACAGAAATCTAGCACCTAGAAGGCAGGCTAATGCTCTGGCAAAATAACACCTCACACAAAATGCACCTTCAGAAGCGCAAGTTCTTCCAGGGTTATGGTGTGCCCAACACTTTGCAGACACACCTAGTCACTCTTCTTTATTGCTTAAGGTCTCATTTGCACATAAACCACCTGAAGGAGTAAATGAACATACCTGGAAGGCACGGGGTAGCATGTTAAGTGCACACACTTTGCTCTCATTTACTTTGACAGCCCAACTCCAGCATTAAGCAGCAAGATCTCAGCTGTGTATTGTGCTGTTCTTCATCTGAATGTATAAAAGGCCTTCACCTTCACCAGTCACAACATTCTTTCATTACTTTCATGCATATTCAAATGTATATTTATCTCTGGATTTTCGGAAGGGGGAGTTACTTGAAAAATACCCACAGTTTGAATAAATATGTCATTTGGGTTAATTTCCTGGGCAAACCTGCCATGACATTTTCAGTGCTGGTTGCACAGACTTGCATAAATGGCACAAGGAAAATGAAGCATTTGTCTGAGCACCAGCTGTTGCTTCCCTTCCCTTCTTCTCTGCTTGTTCTCACATAGAATCCCACTGTAGTCAAATTAGATGAGGGCTAGATGAGCAGATAATCTTCGATTTAACAGATTCACCTGACACTCAGGAAACCTGTATTTTTAATCCAATATGTGTTATTAGCTTTTGCTGCAACTTGATCTATCGCTTCATTTCAGTTTCTCTGGTTACCTTCTGCCTGTCTCATCTGATGAGTCTTTGCTGTTCAATTTGCCTGTGGTAGTGTCACAACAGACAGCCTGGTCCTGTTCCTCCAGAAAAGGTCTGCTTGTGCTGCTGTGACCTTATTTATTTTACACTCAGTCATTTGTGCTCAGTGTTCCTCCTGTGTAAAACTGAGGGAACTTGCACTGGGAATGCCAGAGAGGGCTTTGGGGGAGAAGCAACGACACTGTGACAAACCTGCCTCCATCCTCCCTGCAGAGTTACATAGCTAACATTCATAGTTTGCTGCAGTCATCCATAGATGACTCAAAGCTAAGGCAGGATTAGTAGGCAGAGCTGCACCTCCCAACTAGCAATTTGAGGATTTTGCAGGCTTTTGTAGAAATGATCTCATGGTGACTTTTGAAGAATAATATATTATAAAAACACCAGGAGAAAAATAATAATATAGGCTTGATTGGAGTGGAAGAAACTCCTCTGTATTGTATCTTAACTTCCCAGGTCTTCTTTATTTCATTCACTGCCCTTAGAATTAAATGATACTCATTTAAAATTACTAGGTTCATGAAGCATAATGTAAAATTAAGGGGTATGTCAACTTAAAATACACAGTTCTCCATCACAGCAATTAATTGGTTAAATTAGTCATTGTTTCATAAACTGAAAGCAAGTAAAATATATGTTTTCAATTGATGAAAATGTCACCAATATCCTTTAATTATTTTTCCAACTAAGTCATTAGTATTTTCTTTACTCTCATAAAGACAGGTTTTTCACAGTGTAGTATTAGCTTGCAGATATCACCACCTCTGCTTCCCAGGTTGACTCCTTCCCTTTTTGTGCTGAATAAATAGCACTAAAATGCAGCAATTAAGAATAAAGGCCACCCTCAGGCTGTACATGAGTGGCTCCAGATTTACCACAGCATGAATAAAAGCAGAATTGGGCCTACCTCTCTAACCAGGTTCAGATTGTTTCCTTGTCTTATTTTGCCTGTGATTATCATGGGGCCATAATGAGCCCAGTCCATGCTTTTCAATCCAATGGTAGGAAGGAATCATTATTTTATATTTTCTTAATATTTGTTCAAGATTTAGGATGGTTTCAGTACTTCATTAGTTGCTGATTTCTCCAGATATATATGGATTGAAAAAATACGCTTTAAAGAGAATGCTCTGCCACTGAGAACATCCATGGGCTAAGAACATGCTCTGACTCAATGCTCACAAATTGTCACTCTGAAGTCAATTACCACTGAGCACAGGTCATGTGCATTCAAGCAGCTATAACTCATTCATTGTGCTACCCGTGATCTCGTAATATTGACTGACTGAGACAGAGCTTTTTGACCCTTCTACAGCCATTGTTAATGGAAATGAGATTTGAGCCTGTGAAACTGGAGCTTCAGCTTGTGCTTTCAAAATTAAAACATCCATATTTAATCCTACTGCAAAAAATCCAGCCAGAGATATGATTATAAGCTGTAGCCCACAGAGGAATTGCGCCTGATGAGAGAGACATGCTCAGAAACCTTCAAACAATGCAAATTTTAATTTTAAAAATACTTTAAGCCTGAAATAATTCATTTGAAACAGCTTGGTTTTACCAAATCCTAGAGCAGTGTCCAAGAGAGCCTTGCTGGGGTCTTTAGGAAATGAGGCTAGTGGCACCACATAAACCGAATCTCCATCCATGCTCTTTTACAAAGCAGAGATACCTTTTAAATGTACCTGCTGCTAGGCACTACAAAACCTGTGCATCAATCCTCCAAGGCTGCCTGCAGAGACCTTACCTTTGCACCAGGGTCTGTCTGTATCTGTAAGTGCCATGAACACTCTTTCAGACTGACAAGCCCTCGAGCTTTATGAAAGCTCCCACTTTGCCAGAATCTAGGGAAGAGAGAAAGAGGAAATGGCTTCCATTGAACCTGGGAGAAATTAAAAAATTCAACTCAGAAACACTGTAATCTTTCAGTTAATTAATTCAGCCTGGGAACTACAACAACCTAAAGATGTCTGCATGGATGCCACACTGGAGTAGTAGCTCGTCAGCAAGTCACTCGCAGAACGACCACATGTCCAACTGCCCGAATCCCTGCAGACATGCCTCTAGGAGCTCAAACCTCACTGAGAATCAATAGGTTTCAGGACTCTAAGGCACTGGTATTTTGTCCCCTATAAGCCATACTATTTTTTGGTCTTACTATGAATTGCTTTAAATGAATATACATCAGCTAAGGGAATTCCATTCCTAGACTGCTTGAAGGGTCAGGACTCTTACTTCAAAATTAATTAGTGAAAATTAATTACTCAACAACAGTTATGAAACATTTAAAAGGAAAAGGAATATCCAGAAATACCATTAGTAAATACATTCCTGAGGAAATTATTTAATTAGTGTTTAATTACTATTAAAGAAATTTATTAGTTGCTAAATATTAATTACATAAAGCACCATTTTTAAACTGCTGGTCCTATTCATAATTTAAATAACTAGTTTTATCTATGTATTTATTTTCAAGTGTTAAGTGGGTCATTTCTCATTAAGAGTAGAACATAGCAAATGCTTTATACATGGGATTTATTGCTATTCTGGCTTGACCCCAGCTGCATCTTAGATACCAAGACACAATTCTTAGCCCTTTGGAGTTAAAAAGCAGCTCTCTTACGTGATAGCAGAAAGTAGTTTCTGTCATCTATGCAAACCAATAATGGCCCTTGATTGGAGAAATAGATACTGATTATCCAGGATGTCCTGGATATTCAATAGCTGCTACAACGAAGTGCATCAAAGATCAGATTTGAATCCAGGTCTCTTGCCACTGATTTCTGCCCCCTTCAGAACTGGGATGACTTCACCAATAGCACCAGGAATCCTTTGTCCCCTGTACAACCAGCCCCTGGCCATGACAACTCTCCTTTGACAGAGTGTTACAGTGAATAATAAAATAAATCATAGGACCATTTCCATGAGCAGTTTGGAGACTGAGAAAGTGATTCTTATTTTATTTTGGCACGTTTGCACTTTGTGAGGTGTTCTGATGATTCTTGCAACACCATTTGTGTTCTGCTTAGGAATAGAAAAATAGTAATTTTCCCCAAGTCTTTATATTGGACAAATTACATGGACAAATTGCAAAATAGTTGCATTTAGTGCCAGACTATCCAAACCATTGGGAATAACAGTGGAATACAGTGGTCGCTGAGGAATGACTACAATTCCTCAGTTTTCCAAAGGATATCTGATATCGCCTTAGGTCTCAATCCATCCTTCCATCAGTTTAAAGATGTTGCAGAGCAGCCTGACTCCTACTAGGTTTAATTACATTTCTTATCTCACAGGTCTCTAGTTATGATTTTTTTTCAGAATTCATTGCAATTTCAAGATGATGCAGGAGAGAAAAAACAGTATTCGCTCATGACCCAGATTGCTCAGTTAAAAAAAAAAAAGTAAAGTTCTCCTGCTGTTTTTTAATTGGAACCATCTGTTATTCCATTTCTTTCCTGTAAAGAACAAAAAATTTATATTCTGGTCTAGGTGTCATCTATGTGTAGCATGAAAAGTCACTGCCCTAAGTTTGGGGTGGAAAGGTGTTAGGAGATGTTGCAGCTGATATACTAGGTACCAGCATTGTTATTAGAGACAAGGAAAAACCTACACAAACCTTGTTAAAATTCTAGAATGAAATTTAAACTTTTTTTTCCTGATATCCTTTGCTGAAAATATTTGTGTGGTTTTGATTTCTTTTTTCATCCCTCCTCTAGTCAGGGAAAAACAAAAAACTGCAAAACCGCCTTTCTTTTGGTGTTTGGAAACATTCCAGTTTTTTTTATATATATATTTCTAAGGATGGAGATTCTACAGCTTCTCTGGGTATCCTGACCCAGGGCTGAACCACCCTCATTGTGGGGTTTTTTCCCTCATATCCAACCAGAATTTGCCTTGCTGCAACTTGTGTCCAGCTCCTCTCAAATCCTCGTAATTTGAGAACAGTCTGATTTAATTTCCTAATGGGTGGTTATAGAGAAGATGAGGACAGAAGATGCTGCCCTTGGCCTTCTCCTCTCCGGGCTGAGCGAACACCTCTCCTAGCATATCCAGGCCCTCAACCACCTTGGTGATTCTCCTCTGAAGTCCCTCCAGTTAGTCAACATCTTTTCTGTACTGGGAAGACCCAAACTGGACATAGCACTCCAGATGTGGTCTCACAAGCACTGAATAGAGGGAATCAATCATTCGCCTCTGCCTGCTGGCTGAGCTCTTGCTAACACAACTCAATACGCAGTTAAAATTTCATAGCCGAAAGGAAGACATGGCATACTCTATGCTAATCCCATTAAAAATAGATAAGAAAATTACCTAGGACCAGAGACTGAAAATATTACATTAACATCTTGAGTGTATATGAAATTGGACCACAAAGAGGTGTAAAAACAAGAGAAGCTAAAAATGTATTCATTTTCAGATCAGGAAATATCAATGCAAGTAAATTCCATCCCAAAGTGCAAAGATGTAATCATCTGTGGTGGTTTAAAGCCAGTACCTCATTGCTATTTCTGAAATGGTATTATTGTTCATTTCCTTTTTTCATCTCTATTTCCCCTGGAGATGAACATGCACTAACACTGGGGCCACTGAAGAGGAACAGGGGGACGGATCATCCTGTAGATTAAGTGAATTAAATTATTAATAAGGAAAAAATGGTTCCTGCATCCATCAATGAGAAACTTCTAAAAAAATAACTTCAAGTTTAATTTTGCTTGTATTGGAGAATCATATTGTTACAGATTTGCTATTAGATGATATCTATGATCACCTAGCATTCCTTATCTTAAGATCTTTTCCTTTCTGGTCTCTGGTCTCATCAGCAGGGTATTGCTGAATTTAAAACAATATGCACGGTATATATGAAATTACCATGCAAGTATATTCTGTTTCAAAAGCCCTTTACAGAAACATCTACCCTAGGCCAGCACCGAGCCAGCATAAGTCTGATAGGGTATGTTTTCTAGGGTCCTGCATCACAATAATTTATAATGTGCTTTCATCAGTCAAAAAAAATGCACTACATTGGTTTTGCTTCCTACGTATGCTGCCAAACTTCATATTTTGGGGTGTTGCAAATCTGAAGTATTTTAAAATATTAACTTTCCTGCAGCCAGCCAAGGCATGCTCTGAAGTAAGACAGTGTTCTTATTGACATATCACTGACAGCAGACAGCTGTTGGAATTTTTTTGCCCCAAAATGTTTGATGTCTTTATAATGATACCTGTTTTTTCCACTGACATTGACAATAAAAGTCAGTTACAGTATTTCTTCTTCTTTCCTGACTCTCTTTGAAATGCTGAGTAGAACAAATATTTCTTTGTCAGAAGGCAGAATCGCTGAAAACAGTAAGGCAGAAGAAGCCACAAAATGGAATATTCATAAGGTGTTTGCATTTGACGTGATGTAAATTGCTCCTAGTATTACTGCTTTTCAACACCAAAGTATTTTGGATCAGCCTGTCATTCATTTCCTAATTCCACATTAAAATAATTATATGGATTAAATAGTAATGCTCAGACCTTTTTTTTTTTTTTTCTGCTGCATGGAAAGGAAAAGAACCCATGACATATGATGTCCATCATATCCCCGTCTTTTTAGAAAGTTCATCAGAGACCTGCAGTATATGTACCCTAATGAAAATCTCCTGACAATACTCTGTTCAGGTAGAATCAGCTTCATCTAGCTTTAAACACTAAGTGAGGCAACTAAGTGTGAAGCCTAGATGCCTGAGGCAAGCTGTATAGTTAATGATGAGAGATGGGTACCCCTAGATTGTGATTCAACTCATTTAAAATATCACCTCATTTAAAATATGTGTCAGCTCTGTATGTATATGAAAGGTCAGGAAAGGTTTCAGGGGTAGAAGCAAAAGGGAACAATTGTTGACTATGCTTCCTACTTTATAACCCTGGCAAAATCTCAGGATAAAACATTCCTGCTGACTGTCTCCCATAGTTGGCTCAGATTCAGTTTTAGATGAACATTTTTTCATTAATGTGACTGAAAAGTTTTACTCACCCCTAACAGATAGCACAGGATGTTGGTGAAATAATTTTAGAACTCAGTAGACAGAAATGCATTAGTAGCAACACCAAAAATATTACAGCAAAAGCAAAACAATGAGATGTACTCCAGTCTTGGCGTTTCCAAACACAGATTTATAGTTTCATCTATGGCCTAACTTCCTTCTGAATACCAGTTATATTATTTACAGACCAGCTCTGGGAAAAACAGAAATGTCATATTTGGAAAAACTATACCACCGGGATATTAAGGTCAAGGCCTTCAAAATAGTTAGATACCCTTCTTCCTAGATTTAATTTATTAGATTCAGCTTCCACAATGGAGGCGCCTAAAAAAATTAGAATCTTAAAAATGTGTCTGTGCTGGTTTTGGCTGGGATAGAGTTAATTTTCTTCATAGTAGCTACTATGGGGCTATGTTTTGGATTTGTGCTGAAAACAGTGTTGATAACACAGGGATGTTTTTGTTACTGCTGAGCAGTGCCTACACAGAGTCAAGGCCTTTTCTGCTCCTCACCCCACCCCACCAGCGAGTAGGCTGGGGGTGTACAAGAAGCTGGGAGGGGACACGGCTGGGACAGCTGACCCCAACTGACCAAAGGGCTATTCCATACCATATGGCATCATGCTCAGCATATAAAGCTGGGGAAAAAGAAGGAAGGGGAGGACGTTTGGAGTGATGGCGTTTGTCTTCCCAAGTAACTGTTACACGTGATGGAGCCCTGCTTTCCTGGAGATGGCTGAGCACCTGCCTGCCCATGGGAAGTAGTGAATGAATTCCTTGTTTTGCTTTGCTTGTGCGTGGCTTTTTCTTTACCTATTAAACTGTCTTTATCTCAACCCACAAGTTTTCTCACTTTTACTCTTCTGATTCTCTCCCCCATCCCGCCATGGGGTAATGAGCGAGCAGCTGTGTGGTGCTTAGTTGCCGGATGGGGTTAAACCATGACAGTGTCCTAAGTGGCTTTCCATGGTGATATAGGAAATCTTTCATAACCCCTAACATGGATCCCAAATCTCCTTACTGCTTACCCATGAAGTAATAGTCAAAACATTATAAAAAGTAGAGCAACTGACACTGCTGTATTTACCTATTTAGCTCAATACAGCTATTGGCGTTCTCTATTTGGAAGGCTGTTTCTGAAGAGCTCCTAAAATATTTTGGCTTTTAAGCAGTCATACATCTCCTTTACTCACCTGTCAAAGGGCAATTGTCTACTAACTGTATCATATTCCCAGTTTGTTAAGATCCGCTGCACAACATGCCTCTCTCTTATCTGCTCTTCTACTCAGCCTTTGAGGGCCTGGCATTTGATTTGGTGTTAAGAGTGTGATCTGTGTCAAGGCTTGTTGATAACTTCGCCCAGCCATCCAAATCAGAGTCCCAAAGACCTGACATTACAGTCCTGCATTATTTCCATGACTATGCTTGTTGATCAGCAACAAAGTGAGCCAAAAGGGAAATACTAACTTAAAAGCTGGTAATTGGAACAAGAGTTCATTTTGTTTTCATTTCCCCTTACCTTGTAATAATTTGTAGTGCACAAGTGGGTTTTGTGCTTTGTCTCTGTTTCCCTGGAAGCTACTCTCAGAAAAAACATCAGAAACCAGACTCTGGGCTCAGCCACGCCATTAAGATCTATATGCCAAGACCAATACACATTTTCCTTAATGTGAGGCTGAAGACCAAAGCATAATCTCAGAATAAACATCTACTTTTTTCTGCTGGGGCCCATAGAAATCCCCCTTCCTCTAGTTCTCCAGATTCTGCTCCCTGAAGCCCTGTGGAGTTCCTGGGCCAGTTCTGTGGCAGTTGCTAACAAAAGCACCAATAACTTGTAAAGGACTTCCTGCCTTAATTCCTTGGGGCTTTTAGATGGGAGAGGAATAGGGAAAAAGGGAAATAAGCTCTTAAAACTCCCTTAGCAAGACTGAGAAGGACATATTTTAAAAAGTGTTTAGGTACCTAGAAACAGACACAAGCACCTGTAGGATTCTCATAAACAGTCATGGACCATGCTCCCTGTAAAATCAACTGGGCAACTGAAAAAAAAAAAATCCTTCTGGAGACCTATTCAACCTATGAGACACCTAAATGACTAGGATTTTGGCCTATATGGATGATACCCTTAGTGGAACAAACTTCTTTTAGCTACACTGCTTGAAATCTGGTGTCACTCTGCTGTGGTCACATGCAATTATGGCTTTTCTGAAAGATCTTTTTCCTACAGCTAGTGCCATCAAAATCTGGCTGGAGGCATCAGTATGTATTTCAGTCCTGCTGTCCTTTAGATCTGCCTGGATTTGCATGATCAGGAGATAGTATTTAAACTGGAGGGCCTGTTTCATCAACGTAGGGAAAAGAAGCAAGCACCATGGCCAAGTCCTTTAAAGGCCCGTTGCCTTGGAGCATGATTTACTATTTGAAATGAAGAGACATGAATAACAAAATAAAACTTCACTGACAAACTGCTGGCTGCAATTCCCAGAAACATCTTCCCCCGGATCCCCCCTTTTTCTTTCCTTTTTATAACTCCCAAGACACAAGATATGAAGAAACTCTTTAAATCTTTCCTGGTACTTTACTCAGGATATGCCTATACTGCAATCTGCAGTGTTGTGTGAATACACTTGAGGTTGCTTTAAATGAGCTAGGTTAGATCCTGAGACTCAGTCTCCTTGCAGTAGCATAATGCTCAGTATGAGCTAATTCTCTCCGCTTCTTGAGGTTACAGAGGGATTAATGCTAAGCAACCAAATACAGACACCCTCCTCTGGTGGGGGAATGACAAGGAGGAAGAGAAATTATGCATTTCATCCACATTGTCAAACAAAAATGACAATGGGGGCCAAAGACATTTTTTGAAAAGAACAGGTTTCCATCAGAAAATGATGATTAGACCTACACCACAAGAGTCCTTAGGAAGGCAATGAATTGACTGGCATTTTCAATGACAGCAAAGAAATCAGAACAACTGCAGGTTTTGTTTGGTCTGTATTACGTCCATTTCTCTTCTATTTTATATTTCTGTTTGAATAAGATTGTATCAGTGCTTACAAAACAACCGCTCCTTACGCTGCATTGCTTTGTTTTTAAATAACTACTTCACAGGAAATTTAAAGCCCTTCTAGTTGCATTGCTAGCAGGGATCCACACAATGTACCACAGAGGGGCTGAACAGTACACTCGGTCTTTTCCTTTGGTCTCACCTTAGATACCAGCTTGATTATAACACTTGTGCTCTCCTTTACAAGATTTGACCCACAGACACTTAAATGAAAATTTACTGCATTTATACAGCTCTGTTTTACTAGCACCATAGCTGTGAGTAGTATCTCAGCAGAAGCTGCCATAGTCCTGATACTTCCCAGTAGGAGCTTCATTTGGATATTATATGGCGGGATGGAGGTTTGAATGGGTGTTTGAACATATGCTGAAACCTTCTAAATTAAACAATGAGAAAATAAAATAAAATTAATATCCAACCTCAGCTCTTCCACTTCCATAGTTATTCAAAGGCAAGATACTTTCTCCTTAACCCAATACACATTGCTCTGTCAGACTACTAGCTTTTTAAAAAATAAAGTACTTGAAATACTTTAGGGGTCATTTTCACTTCTCTGCATTACAATATGACAATGACAATACATCTCAGATCACACTGTCAGCTCTCTGTTAAAATAGCCTTTCCTTGTATATGATGAAACTTTTTCTTCATATAGCCATATGAGTATTAATATGAATGATCTTTTCATTGCAAACCATAGTTGGTGTCAAGAATTTATAAACACGGAACAATAACAGAGCCCCTGCCTCAGCTCATTTGGTAAGAACTGAATTTTCACTGATTTGAAGAGATGCAACCAACCACAAAAATTAATGAGATACTGCTCCCAGGGTCACTTCTAAGTGCTACCATGCTATTTTGATTAGTACTGAAACTTGGGACCTCATTGTGGGCACAATCCATAGTCATTATACAAGAGAATATGTACTCCAAGATAAAGGACAAAATCTTGACCACATAGGCATGAGATGAATCACGTAAGAATTCTTACTGGGGAGATAAGACTTCTACTTTGCAGGACTAGAGGTATCAGGACCTTTGCAGGAACTATGAGTGCAAGCTGCTAATGGTATTCTGACAGAAGGAAAGACAATAGTAAAAATAGGAATATGAGCACAAATGTGACTGAGCGGCTTTACTTTATCTGATAATATCTTTTTGTAATTCAGAAAAGGACATAATCATGAATACTGACATAATGAAGGCATCTAGAAATAGGAAGGGGAATTAAAGCCATCTGCAGCTGAGATTGGCAAAGTCAGGAACACCTGTATTTCATTTATTAATTTGGTTAATACTCTATTGTCATTATTTTAGTTGACCCAAAGAGGACTAGGCTACTTGCTAGCTACATGGCATTACATTCTTAGCTAACAATAATCTGAGGATATCCCCAAAGTCCAAAGGGATACATGCAACTGACATGCTGTTAAAAAGTCAATACTTGCCGCTGGAACCTGAAAGTAAAAAGTCCTATAGGTGTTCAGAATATGTACAATATCCCACCAAAGACATTAACTGTTTGACTTTTTAAAGATATAGAAAAGCTTCAGCTGTCAGACATTTCTATCATAAGGAAAAGTGGGTCAGCAAATACACACAGACCTGCAGTACTGAATTTTACTACCATAACTGGTCTCTAATACACCGTAAAAATAAAATGAGAAATAAACACACAGAGCAGACTGAAATTTTACAGTTCTTTCTACATATGCATAGAGAAACATTGTCAGTGAAAACACAAAGTTAAAAGCAGTTTCAGGATCTGTGCTGGTTCCAGAGTCCCCAAGCCAATTTTTGACAAGCACATAATTTCTATTGTATACATTTTTTCATTCCTGTATGACTGCCTAAGATACCCACACTAACAACAGGATGTTGTCTGGATAATTATACAAAAGGATGTGGAAAAATGAATGAACACAAGGTCAAATGGAAAAAGGAAACGTACAGAAAGTACAGAGGAACTACATTTTTTCATGGTATTACTTATACACTTGATTGATGAAACTTGAAGTGGAAGGGTGGTCTCATGTTTCAAATGATGGTCATAGATTCTGACTACTACACTCAGTTCTCTTGATTTCCTGGTTAACCTGAAGTTAATTCACTTTATTTATCTGAACAATACAGACATTGTTCCCTTCCTTTCTGGTTCATCTACTCAAATTGTAAACTCTTCAAGGCAGAGATCTTCTCACATTATAAATGTGTACAACAGCTGACACAGAGAGATCTCTAGCTGCTGGTCTATAAACGTAATGTTATCAGGTAAAACCTCCTCATTCTTGCCTTTATTTCCTCCAGCTGAAATCACAGAAGCTTGGCTAGGTCCCCTTTTCCAGCCTACTGACTTGTGCCTGAGGAGTGAATCCTCCCTTGCCAAACTGAAGCAATGGAAGAGAGCCTCATTCCCTTTATATTTGTGTTCCCAAGGTTAATCCTCAACATTGAGAAAGAGATGCTCAGATTCATAGAATAGGGTTAGAAGGGACCTATGGAAATCATCTGGTCCACCTGCCCTGCTCAAAGCAGGGCCAAGTTCAATGCCAGATCAGGCTGCTCTGGGTTTCAGCCAGTCAGCTTTTCAATTTCTCAATAGCAGCCATAATCCTTGTTTGTGTGTTGATTTTTTTTTTTTTGTGGTGGTAGTCGTTTTGGGTTTTTTGCTGTTTGGTTTTTTGTTTTTTTTTTTTTCTTTACTTTTTGGAAGGGGTTCTTAAACTTTAGCCCTCAGTCAGGTTTGGCTTTTTACCAAATTTTCTGAGGTGATTTTAAAGCCAACTGAAAGCTGACTGTAAGTTGACACAGTCGACTGTATTTTTCTCTCTCTCAGTATTTTTTTTTCCTCTTGTTGTGTAAAGTTAATGAAAATTTCATATAAGAAACTCTTTCCACATCCAGAAAGAGTGACCTCAAGTTTCATCCTTATATTCTTAGTCTTGTTTCTCATTTTTCATGCTTTTTAAATTAATCATGTTAATTTGTATAAAGTCAATTGATATAAAGGTAATGGGGTTTTGAGAAAGCTGTTAACAGTAATTTGCTTAATTAACAAATCATGTAGAAAATCATGCTTGCTATAAACACTGCTGTGGAGCAAATGCAATCCATTAAGATTCATAGGAAGGTACCATGTTCTGCTCTGTCAAAAAGGCTTAACTGCTGATGAGCAGGTTTTGAATCCTGAAAGCTGGAAAAATGCGTAGTCCCCTCTTGTACATTTATTAAACTCTCCCAGACTGTGGGCTACTTGGGTCCTAACCTGTCAGCTGCTCTGATCTGCGCTGAAGTCCTATATAGCTAAAGGGGATGTGTCATATCACATAATGTACTTACCAGGATACCATTTGGAAGTTAGTGGTGAGTGTCCTGCTTGTTGGAGGAGGCTAGAAGCTGTTAGGCATGGTGATAAAATCAAGCAGCAGGATGTTATTAGGATATGTTGAAATGGAAGACAGGGCAGAAGAGAAAAGTACCGCACACCATGACCAGCTCCTCCAGTCACAGAAGAGAAGAGAGAATATCTTCAAATCATTACGGCACATGTAAAGTAGATATTTTATTGTAGCAAACCATCTGTGTATTGATGAACCAGTTTATGAAATCTACCAGTTTCAATTTGTCTTATTAGGGCACTTCTCACTATGCTAGGTAAGCATGACAGATCTGCCAGCAAGTCCGTGAGTTACCAGCCAGGGTAAAGGCTGATCAGAAGCTAGGAACACAGAGATTTTTCCATTCACCAGACTGGATCTACTTCCTTCATAGTAATATTGCTTTAATGAAGAGAATGAAGCTGCTCTGATTTATTCCATGAAATAAATTACTTTTTCTTTCTGCTTCCTTTTGCATTTGATTTAGTGCAACTGTTTGCTGTTGTCCTTTATGATATTAGCTGATCACTAGCTTGCAATGACCACTATAGTAGTTGACAGGTTTCGGATTTTGCTTTGCGAAATTCAGCCCCAGACTTCCAAGGTTTCCATCCTTGAGGTGTCAGAGACTTCATTGTTCATTTATGACCAAAGAAAACAGATGGGATCATCTTTCACAGTGATATGAGAACCATGATGCATTAAGACATGAATAGAGATTAATTAAAACACATTTTCTGGAGGACACTTCATAACAAAGACAAAGGCTGGGAAAATTGTGCATTAATGCAAAATTAGACAGTTCCCACAAATATAGTTCCGAACTAACCATCTAAGACTTCTTAAAGATGTCTGCAAATATATAATAAATTATTTATATGGTCATGACAGCTGTGATGGTAAATATAAAAATTAACTTTTACACTAAAAAAAAAAATTCAGTCTTAAGTTTTTCAGGATTGTTGTCTCATCATAACAAGCACTCCAGGGCAACTCCGTTTAATCTATTTGCACTTCGTTTCCACCAGGCAATGGTTCCTAATCATCTGTATCAGCTGCAGAAGGCACTTACACTAGTTGGGATCAATTGCCAAAACAAACAAAAAAAATTCCCCTGGTCCACAAGGAGGGTGTGCAAACTGCTCTATATTACATGAACTTGCTTTTAGATACAAACAGCTGTGTCCATTTTCCTGTACATTTACAATCATCAGACAGAGCAGGGAATCATGGGGAGGGCTTTTTCCACATCAGCTTTGAGAAACAAAAAACTTTCTGACACTAACTGGACATCATTTATTATAACCTATATAGCATGCATTCAAGGTCATGGGCATGTTCCAGCAAAAGTTGGGTGAGGGTCACCCGGTTCACCAGCTTGGACACTCCTGAATGTTGTTATTGCTTCTGAAACTTTAGATATAACATGGACTATAACAAGGGTGTTTAAAGAGAATCCTGACTCCTCTTGAGATGAGCATGTCAGAGACTGCCCTTTTCTCAATTTGAACTCTTTCTGCATATGCTGTATCAGTCAGCATTAGCCTGTTTTCTGTGTCAGCCCCTCTGGTACAACATACTCGAAGCCAGGAGAGGATAAAGGCAGGGTTCTTGAAATCTGGGACCCTTGCCTAGAAAAGCCATGGATGCAACTGAGCCAAAGTCATAATGTTGGACAAGGATTCACTACACATCTGGTTTCTGTCTGCCAGCCATCTGTTAAGTGGATTGGGTGTTGGCTGGAAAACCCCAGTTATCAAGAGAAAAACAAAGAGCTGTGAATTGGGAAAAGACAAGTGAGAAGTGAAAAGGCAATAAAAAAGGAAAAAGGTGAATGATGGAAAGTTTGTGAAGAGCACACTGACATTTTAACAGACCTTTTGTAGTCAACTCTTATTCTTAAAAAGCCAATTGGGTGCAAAATTCTCCTCTCAGGGAACAGACAGCCTTGAAAAAAAATATTAAAAACACGGGAGATGCTGCTCAGAGAAACAGTAGTGACTGTATAATACAATATGACCAGGAACACTTAACAATACAAATTATCCCTTCAGACATTCTGCTATAGAGTGTATAGCATTACTTTACAAAAGTTTTATAGGACAAAATCTAGTCCAAGGTGAAAAAAAAAAGGATGTGTATGTGTGCCTATGTGTGTGTATATATGTATAAATATATATCTATCATTCTGCAGTTTCACTGAAACTGTATTGAGTTGCACAAGTCAAGGAGCTGGTTGTCTAAGATGAAAGGGATATAAAATATAGCCATATTCCAGAGGAAAATGAATATCAATATACAGCTTCCGTGTGATACTACTATCATTGATTTTTGACAATAGTCTACATATGAATGAGCTATAGTTAATACCATAGGAAGTTATAACACCCCCTCTTGTAAGTACTGCTTATTTGTTACCACACTCTGCTACTGAGTGAAAGGCATCTTCGGTTGCTGGCTGCCATGAAACTCAATCATAGTGCTCTATGTGCCATGTTGCAGTAATTGTTTGGCAAATGATTACAGTGTGTGTGTGTGTGTGTGTGTGTGAAAGCAATGCAAGTCTGCCTAAAATTCAGATAAAATGCTGAAGAAATCCTGTGACTTTTCATTATTCAGTGAATGCTACTCATAGAATCTAAGGGCAGAAGAAATCACTGTGGTCATCTAAGCTTCTTTTCCTGAAAAACCAGTCACAATACTACCCCAAATTAATTAATATTTGAATTAAATTCTGCCATGAATGCTAAGATATCTGAGCTTGATTTTTAGAAACTGCTACTGATGAAGATCATAGAATCACAGAATCATAGAATGCTTTGGATTGGAAGGGACCTTTACAGGTCATCTAGTCCAAACCCCCTGCAAGAGCAGGGACATCTTTAACTAGATCAGGTTGCTCAGAGCCCCATCCAACCTGACCCTGAATGTTTCCAGGGATGGGGCATCTACCACCTCTCTGGTCAACCTGTTCCAGTGCCTCACCACCCTCATAGTAAAAAATTTCTTTCTTAAATCCAGTCTAAATCTGCTCTCCCTTAGTTTAAAAACATTGTTCCTTGTCCTGTCACAACAGGCCTTGCTAAAAAGTCTGTCCCCATCTTTCCTATAGGCCCCCTTTAAGTACTGGAAGGCTGCTATAAGGTGTCCTTGCAGCCTTCTCTTCTCCAGGCGGAACAACCCCAACTCTCTCAGCCTGTCCTCGTAGGAGAGGTGCTCCAGCCCTCGGATCATTTTCGTGGCCCTCCTCTGGACCCGCTCCAACAGCTCCATGTCCTTCTTGTGCTGAGGGCTCCAGAGCTGGACGCAGTACTCCAGGTGAGGTCTCACCAGAGCAGAGTAGAGGGGCAGAATCACCTCCCTCGACCTGCTGGCCATGCTTCTTTTGATGCAGCCCAGGATACGGTTGGCCTTCTGGGCTGTGAGCGCACATTGTTGGCTCATGTCCAGCTTTTTGTCCATCAGTACCCCCAAGTCCTTTTCCACAGGGTTGCTCTCAATCACATCATCCCCCAGCCTGTATTGAAACCGAGGATTGCCCTGACTCAGGTGTAGGACCCTGCACTTGGCCTTGTTGAACCTCATGAGGTTCACACTGGCCCACTTCTCCAGCTTGTACAGGTCCCTCTGGATGATATCCCATCCTTCTGGCATGTCAACAGCACCACTCAGCTTGGTGTCATCTGCAAACTTGCTGAGAGTGCACTCAATCTCACTGTCAATGCCATTGATGAAAATATTGAACAGCCCTGGTCCCAGTACGGACCCCTGAGTGACACCACTCGTCGCTGATCTCCATCTGGACATTGAGCTGTTGACCGCTACCCTCTGGATGGGACCATCCAACCAATTCCTTATCCACTGAACAGTCCACCCATCAAATGTCTCTCCAATTTAGAGAGAAGAATGTTGTGGGGAACCATGTCAAAGGCTTTACAGAAGTCCAGATAGATGACATCCATTGCTTTTCCCTTGTCCACTGATGTTGTAACTCCCTCGTAGAAAGCCACTAGGTTGTTCAGGCAGGACTTGCCCTTGGTGAAGCCATGTTGGCTGTCTCAAATCACTTCCCTGTCCTCCATGTGCTCTAGCATAGCTTCTAGGACGATCTGTTCCATGACCTTCCCAGGCACAGAGGTGAGGCTGACAAGTCGGTAGTTCCCAGGGTCCTCCTTTCTACCCTTTTTAAAGATGGGCACAATGTTTCCCTTCTTCCAGTCCCCAGGGACTTCACCTGACTGCCATGACTTTTCAAATATCATGGAGAGTGGCTTGGCAGCTACATCAGCCAATTCCCTCAGGACTCTGGGATGCATCTCATCAGGCCCCATAGACTTATATATGTTCAGGTTCCTCAGGTGGTCATGAACTTCATCTTCCCTTACAGTGGGAGGGGCTTTAACCCCCTGGTCCCCGACATGTTGTCCATTGACTCAGGATGGGTGAGGAGAGTGGTTGCCAGCGAAGACTGAAGCAAAAAAGTTGTTGAGTACCTCAGCCTTCTCCTCGTCTGTTGATGCTAGGTCACCATTCTTGTTCACCAGTGGAGGTATGCTTTCTTTAACTTCCCTTTTCTGGTTGATATACCTGTAGAAGCCCTTCTTGTTATTCTTTATGTCCCTTGCCAAGTTCAGCTCCAGCTGTGCCTTGGCCTTCCTGATCCCATACCTACACAACCAGGCAGCGTCCCTGTACTCTTCCCAGGTTACCTGCCCCTGCTTCCACTGCTTGTGCAGTTCCCTCTTGCTCTTCAGTTTGACCAGCATGTCTCGACTCAGCCATGCTGCTCTCTTCCCTTCCTTGCCTGATTTCCTACATCTGGGGGCTGAGAACTCTTGCACTTTATGGAAAGCATCCTTAAAGATCTGCCAGCTCTGTTCTGCTCTGCTGTCCCTGAGGACCGTTTCCCAGAGTGTCCTACTGACTAACTCCTTAAAGAGCTGGAAGTTTGCTTTCCTAAAATTTAAGGTCCTGACTATACTCCTCACCTGTCCCATATCCCTCAGGACTGTGAACTCCACCAATGCGTGATCACTGCAGCCTAGGCTGCCTCCAATCTTGATGTCACTGATGAGCTCACTTGCATTGGTGACCATCAGGTCCAGTATCGCATCCCCTTGGGTAGGGGTGTCTATTACCTGGGTTAAGAGGTTATCCTCAATGCACTCCAGGAGTCTCCTGGATTGCCTACAGCTTGCAGTGCTACTTTTACAGCAGATGTTGGGGTGGTTGAAGTCCGCCAGTAGGACAAGAGCTTGCAAGCATGAAGCCTCCTGTAGCTGGAGGAAAAAGGCTTCATCAGTAGACTCCCCTTGGATCAGCCTACTAAAGATCAGCCATTATCCTCAAGTTAATCACTTTCATTCCTTAAAAAGAAGACCACTCAATTTAAATTTTTCTAACTTTTTTTTTCAGTCAACAGATCTTGTATTTATGATAGATGGAAAATGCCATTAATATATATATATGCATGCATTAACACTCATGTACACACAGATATGTCTGGTAGCTCCGGATATTAATCCATATCCTCCTTAGCTGCTTGTTCATATATCAATCACTATTTCTTAAACACTAATTAAACAGGAAATACTGCTAGGAAATATCATTTGCAAATGATATCAAATTTCTCTTTAACAATTATTTAACAAAAAAGAAACAAATACTAATTCATAATCTGACTAAAAATTCAGATTTACTTTAGATTCCTGATTTATGGCAGTGAGTTGCATAACACTGTGGTTTACTTTGGTTTTGTTGAAATTGGTTTCATAACTTCTATGATTCGAGTTGTATCATGCACAGAAAAGTCCACGTCAACATTTTGATAACAGTCTATGGGATTAAGAACAAATGTATAGTAAGAGTTCATACATACATTCTTTTGAGACATTATCTCCATTTTTCTTTCACTGTGCTAATCCCAGTTTAATGTAAACTTGAAGTGGTCTCAAGATATCAGGAAAATGTAAGTGTCTCTATTTAATTTGTTAATAGTACTCAGACATTGATCTTGTATCCCTTTATGAGTCAGTATGCTCAGTCATGTCAGGGTGAGGTGCATGAAAGACTTTTCAAAGAATAGCTTAGATGATACACAAAATAAATAGGTCTGAGGCTAGAACGGCCAAAAGACAGTGAAGTAATTACTTTCATTTTTCTGACATATTTATCCCTGGAGTAAAAATATTAACATATATGAAGAGCTCATCTTTTTAAACATACCCTAGGTGTTTGATTTTTAAAAATTTCTACTCAAGATCCTTCATTATTCTAGACCATATTGTCTTTGAATTTTCCCCAGTGACTTTTAACCATTTCAGGAATGTAACAATGGACCAAACTGTGACACTCAGTCATACTTTAATCTCACTTTCTGTCCTACAAAACAAAGAAGTCATCTCTGCTAGACCATTCCCTGTTTGTTTTTTTTTTTTATTATTTTGTCTTCCAACCAGGAAGCTCTGCTGCCTTTTTACTGAGCTTTGGGCTCCACCAGTGCCTTGACTCCACTCATTCACTCTCCACTCTCCCCAGCATGCAGGGTGCACTGGTCAACCTGCAGCTCCTCACCCATTTCCCTGGGTGTTATTCACCCATGGTATACCAGGCAGACAGGCATGCAGCAAAATTATAACATTTGCTCAGGGTCTGTGTCTCTGTTATACAAACCTCATGCCCCTACTAAGCTTTCACATATATTCTCTGTGGATCCTTCATTAAGGCATATTTAGTGCTTGATTAATTTGTTAACAGGACAGAGTTATCTTATGACTCCATATTAATGTGCCCTAAGCAGGCTAAACATTAATAAACTTGAATCTGACAGTAAAACTTTAAGAGGCACAGTACCAGCTGAATTCCCCCTCCTTCAGATCAGATGCTGCATAATGACTAAACATTACTCTGCTAGTTTTATGTAAATGAAGGAGATGGGAAGCTAAACCTTAAGCAATCTAATATTTTCTTGATTGTATTTAATTTAGGATTAACTAACCCTGATTAAACAAGACCTTACAAGTACATCAACAGCCTGCAATTAACATGCTGTTGGTAAACACTTGGAATCAGAATTTTTTGTCTCTCACACCACAAGAAACATGTATAAGCAATTCTTATACTTCTGCCTGCAATATCTAGTAGTTAAAAATCATGAAACCTGGTGGATTATAAGCACTTCTGATGTGTCCTCAGATATGTATTGAAAAAAAAAAAAAAAGGTAGTATTTCTAAAAGCTTTTAAAAGTGTAAATGTTTGATAGGTTACACTGCAGAGTCCTCAATAAACCACATCACCAAGCAGAACTGTGAAGAAAGCAGAGTTGGTTCACAATTAACTTTCCAGCAGCAGCTTCAGAATGAAGCTTGGAAACAAAAAGACAAAAACAAAAGATGGTCCCACAAGGCGCATGCAAACTGGCTTTGTCCTGTTTACAGAAAAACCCGCCTCACTTTTCTTGGAGACTTGCATGGGATAAGATTACAGGAATGGCCATTCAGGACCACTGGAGCAGGGCTCTTCAATCCCCTTCCCAGCAGAAATCAAAGCCCATTCCCAAACAAGGCTGCACCCAAGTGGATGCTGCTACGCTTGTGCCAGTGCACCCTAGTGCTTTTCTAACAGCAGCTGCCATCAATGATACTTTGAATCCCAAAGTGCTTCACATCCAGCCTTCCAGTTGTCCCCCCTGAGTATTGCAGGTCTGCTCATACATCCTTTCCCACTGCCTTTCTGCCAGCTGAACAAATTACTGACCTCACCTCCCTCCAGCTGTGTGGCACAGCTTTTCGCTGTCCTTACCTCTGCCTGCTGAACCACTCACGTGAATTCTCCTAACTCATCTCAGGCAAAAATAACTGAGGTTAGCAAGGACCTGCTGCTTAAAGTGCTGTGGAAAATTTAGATCTTTTTTACTTAAATGGGTGAAGAAGCAATTCTTACAAGCAACTGAGCTTGCCAGTCACTGAAGACTTTTAGGCTGGGTAGAAGTTTTAAGTAAGTTGTCTTCACACCTAATGAAAATGCCCTAGCACACTTCCCAGTTACAAGAAAAATGGGTAGAAAGCAAGGCACTGTAAGTTTCAGCAGGGGAGCCAAAAGCAACAAGTCTTGACAATATATTGATTTTCCTTTTTAAGCACCTGACTCCTTTCCTCAGAAGCTCTCTGCTTTGCTAAGGACAGGCTGAATTACCAGGAATGACAATACATTTCACCCCGCCGGACTCCTGTTCTCTGAAAAACTAGGTTTATATCCAGAAGCACTCAAATGATGAGCACAGTTTGGGGTGGAGTAAAGACCCAAATCATGACATTTAATTTCACTTACCGGTGTCTTCCCATCCCTGCTGGTAGTCAGTGGCAATTCTTACATGACATCCTCATTTCTTGCTTATAAGTCACATTTTTCTGAAGTTAAAATGATGGTGATATGGACCAATCTGTAAAAGAAGATTGACTATAAATCAGAATCACAAAGATCATTCAGAAAATTGAAAGAGGTGCCTCTGATATCTCCTTTGGGATTAGAGCTAGTTAGAAAATTACTCCTATTTTTGTTTCAGATAGGAATTTATTTATAATTGCTTTTGGTCTTGACTTTACTTTTAATTTACCTTTTCATTTTAAGTAGAAAAATAGCAATTTCTTGATAAGAAATAATTTTCAATAAAAAATCCCCAGTGTTCTGAAAAAATAACTTAGAATTTTACTTAAGGGTGATTTTTGCTTTTCTAATAACTACTTTTAGGAGAAAGAGATATTTTTTTGTTTTTTAATAAAACATTATTTATTTATTTATTATCTTTTTACCAGAATGAAATCTCTTTTCCTTCTTCCTGTTGTTTTTTTTTTTTTTTCCCAATGTTCCCTAAGGGAGCTGATCCCTCAGCATGGTGTTGTTAGACAGCGTGAAGGTTAAATAAGGGCTGCATTGCAGTGTATTTAGTTGCTTGGAAGCATTCAGTCTCACCTTTAAAGTTATTTTAACAAGTTTTTTGCTTTTCATTCCTTTTGAACCTACAGCCTGTGACTATATAAACCATCACACCAATTGCATAAAGTTATGTAGTGGAAAGACCTAAAATGAGTTCCACTCAAAATTTTAAAAGCTCTTATTGCCTCTGCATGCGCTACTTAGCCTTGAGAAAAAAAAAAATCTATCAATATAAAAGTACCATCAAAGGCACAAAGCATTTCTTCTTTCTTTGGCTTGAAACACTGAATTTCCAGACCCAATTCTTATTGCTTTTCCAAGATTATAAATTTGGAGTAACTTCATTTGAAATATTGGGATTACTCTGGTGTAAAACCTGAGTCTGTGAAAGAGGAATCACAGTTCCTAACATCTTACTATAAGGTGAACTTTAAATATAAATCTACTGGGTAAAACAGTGACAGATCTTTATATTTTTTGTTTTAGTATTCCATATGGCAAAATAAATAAATCAAAAGCTTGCATAGTTTCTACTTCAGCTGAAATATTATCTTCAGTCCTTAAAAGAAGGGAGTTTCAGTCATTTGATGTAAATCTGGAGTACAGTAAATAACAACATTGAAATCACTATGTCATGAAATCAGTAGAATCACTCAGGATTTACATTTGTCTAACTGGGATCACTATGTAGTCTAGCCATATGTCTTTGTACACAGAGCAGCTAGAACAGCAAGGCATCAGCATAGCATTACAACCAGTCGGACTCCCAAAGTTGCCTCATTAAAGAACATGAACTCCATACTTAGTAAGATTTAAAAGAGAACGTTTTCCAGTTGCTAGGCCTTACTCTACAGAATTATATTAATTATACCACTCATGGAAGTGAAAGTGGTTAATTAACAGTAATCATGTTCTTCTTGTTCTACAAACTTGAATGCCAACATCTCCCAGGAACATTAGCCGTAGGGAAACTTGTGAAAGGCGTACAACTCATCTTCAGGTCTTTCTACGGGTTGGGGATTTTTAACTAGTCCCCACTGTTTGTGGAGGTACTGATGCTTTTAGCACAATTCTCCTCTCAGCTCAACTGCTTAGAACTACTACTATGCCATCAAGTTAATGGCATAATATTAACCCTTGAATCCTTGTGTTATGAGCAAGGAAAACATGAGGCCTGATATGCTTTGGAAGCAGAGCATCCTATTTTTTATTGACCAAAACCAAAGTCCGCAGATGTCCACTAAAAGGTCCAAAGGTAGCAGGGAGATCTCGCTAACTCTGTGGAAAGCCCATATTAATTTATCAGCTCTTTGTTTAACTTTGTATTCTCAGGACATCCCTTGATACTCATTCAGTCTTTCGAAAATCAAGTAGACATGAAAGATGCGTGTAAACAAAGCTTTGCAGTCCACTAGCTGAATAGATATGATATTGGACAAGCACAGTTTAGTTGGCAATAGTCAAGGATACAATGGTAAAACAGTATTTTTACTGGTACAGTTTGATTCTGTCATAGGGGATAGTTTTCTAACATTGGTACAAAACACAGTTTACTGGTATGGCTGCAGCTGGACAATCTGCCCTTCTGGTCCACAGCTATTTATTCATCCTGAAGTGTTGTGCTGGTTTTGGCTGGGATAGAGTTAATTTTCTTCATAGTAGCTACTATGGGGCTATGTTTTGGATTTGTGCTGAAAACAGCCTTGATTGATAACACAGGGATTTTTTAGTTACTGCTGAGCAGTGCTTACACAGAGTCAAGGCTTTTTCTGCTTCTTACCCCACCCCACCAGCCAGTAGGCTGGGGGTGCACAAGAAGCTGGGAGGGGACACGGCTGGGACAGCTGACCCCAACTGACCAAAGGGCTATTCCATACCATATGGCGTCATGCTGAGCATATAAAGATGGGAAAAGAAGAATGAAAGGGGGGGACGTTCGGAGTGATGGTGTTTGTCTTCCCAAGTAACTGTTACGCGTGATGGAGCCCTGCTTTCCTGGAGATGGCTGAACACCTGCCTGCCCATGGGAAGTACTGAATGAGTTCCTTGCTTTGCTTTGCCTGTGTGCACAGCTTTTGCTTTCCCTATTAAGCTGTCTTTATCTCAACTCACGAGTTTTCTCACTTTTACTCTTCTGATTCTCTCCCTCACCCCACCAGGGGGGAGTGAGCGAGCAGCTGTGTGGTGCTTAGTTGCCAGCTGGAGTTAAACCATGACAAAAGTGTTTAGAGCTGGCAGCCTATATAAATAGTACTCAGCACAGAGGAATTTAATGCACAAGCCTCTGGTTACTGTAAAGCTTTTTTCATAAGTAATACCCTAATGTTATTAAAAATAATAAAAATAATGTATTCAAATTATATTATCTATACCATTTTACAGGCCTTCAGAATAACAGTTTTCCCAAGCATAGTCTGTCTCCAGAATGTATCTTCTTGTCTCTCCTCATGCTAGATGTTCACCATTTTAGTATCTGGGGTTTGCCTGACTTCCCTAGGTCTTTCCCAGTATGTTTTCTTGGCCAAGGGTCTTTGCCACTTGCCTTTTCTTGGATATGGACCATCAAAATCTAAGGCAAGTGAGGAGATCTTCAGACTTTCCACTGCATTAAGGACAGTCCTTCACAAAGTTCCACTGTGGGGAATCAGCCGGGGGGAAGGGAGGAAAAGGCCATGAAGAATTATGTGTTCACAGTTTGCTGTCTCAAGGATGCATGACACTTGAAGATTTTGCTAAGACCTTCAAAGAATATTATCTCTAGATTTTAACCAGTAAAAAAATTCACTGGCTTGGAAAGAATAATTTGAAATTATCCCCACTTCTCCTAAGGATTCTTTGCTTGGTCTTCTAGCAGAAAACTTTCAGGATCTTCATGTTCCCCTTTTCCACATCTTCTCCATAGGATACAGACAAGCTAGTCTCTTAATATTCAATCTCAGACTAAAAACAACCCCCCCAAAAAAAAACAGGGGAAAAAAAAAAAGGGGAGGGGAAAAAAATAAAAGGAGAATCTGCCTCCTGACTTTGGCAACCAACTGAGCTTTACCCAACACTGTTGCATCTAAATGGATGATAAACAGATTTTAACAATTGTCTGTGGTCAGCCTCGTGCCAGATACAAAACTGCCTGGTGCCAGTGCCTATGTACTGTGCCTCACAACAGTCAGCAGAGAAGCTAAGTGAGCTCTGCTTTCACAATGGAGTTTGGCAGTCTGTCAGGTAGAAAGTCTCCAGTACTTACAAGAATTTGTAAGCTGCACATTGTCAGAATCCCCACATCATCACAGGCCTACACCAAATGGAGTCTATTGCTTTCCTTGGTCTAAGATACATTCACAGAAGAGTCATTATTTGGACACCTATTATAGCTAATTCAGAATCTGGATTTCATGAAAAAAGAATAGATTTTTTTCCCTAAACCCCCCATGTTAATCATTAAAAGCAGTAATGAATATTTAATTCCTGAATTTCCTCTCTGAATACATTGTAAGAAAACAAAGAATAGTTCTCACTAAAATCTTAAGAATAAACAGAATACAAAAACCATACATAGTCCCAGCTTTTATCTTTTCCTTTTTGGTGTTTTCTTTTTCTGGTTCTTCACTGAATTTCTCTTTCTCCCTTGGAACACATAAGATGGTAAGAATGCTTGTGCAATATGGCAGATCAAAGAAACCTGTATGTAAAGCTTTTTATTTCCTTATATGAAATGTGTGTAGTGTGTAACAAATAGTAAATTTAGGCTAGATCCAGCATATATCAAGTTAGAGCAATCTTTTCTCTGTTTTCTTCTTTCCCAAAATGACAGTTTGGCACCGAAGGCTCTGGGAGTTTTACCCTTTCTTTTCCACATTTATGCAGGCTGAAAATATGTTACTATCTGCACACTGATAAATAAGACTGATTTTCAGCCTGGTTTGAAAGCAGTATTTTATGCCAAATATTGTATTTTCCAGTTAGCAAAGATTGTAGAATGGCTTTGAAAGGTTAAGCTACTAGATATAACTCTTGCAATTGTGAGCCTATATAACAGATTCTCAAGTATCCAAAATGATTCATGGAAATAGTGAACAAGAAGGGGAAAATCTGACTTTGAAAGTGAAGACAGATTTTAATATAGAAAACACACAAAAAGAAATCTAAAGCATCTTTCCAAGCTAACAGAGCATGGCACATTACAAAGCTGAAGTTGAGGCTCTGACTCAGAGCTTTGCAGTGTATCATCTAATTTAATAACATCTCAGACAGCTTGTGTTGTGATATTAAAAGGGCTTCATTGAGAATACATAAATCAGTGCTCTCCCCCCCCCCCCCCCAATATGGGACCCTAATGAATTTATTTGCTACTAATTTCAAGAGGTTACCAACAATCCAAGTACACAAGCCATGATTGTGGTGTGAAGAGGCCTGCAAGAAAGCTTTTACAAATTCCCTGATGACATCCAGGACAAGCATATATGGAGTGTTCAATCAAATGCTGCTCAAGAGATTACAAACTACTGATACCTACATTTTGACCTTCTGCTACAATTCATCAACGGTTTCACCTACTCATGTACTACCCTGCACAGAGGGGAAGAAGACAGCAGCAGCAGAGCAGGGGAGGGAGATGACTCAAAGTGTGAAACCTTCCAAGCTGTGAAAATGTGGTTTTTTTGTTGAAGCCAAAGGAATGCCACAAATAAGCTTTGCAGAACATTGTGGGTCAGGGAGGAAAGGGACATCAAACTCCAGCAAACTGAAGCAAGTGAAAAAGAGTAAACAAGATGGATATTCTCCTTTCTTAAGTCATCTTTCACAGGCACTCAGGCTTCTGCAGCTGTCTCCCTGTGTTAAACAGTTTGCTCTGTAGAAGATCATGTTCTCTTTTGAGGTCTTTTGCAGTGCCTCAGCCTCCTATGGTGAAGTATCTCTTAACACATCTATCTTGTTGTACAGTGTCTTGGAGATCCTATTGAACTGCCTACGTTTCTTTTCACAGTTACCTCCAGAGACAAGGACCTGCCCCCTCTATGGATCTGCGAGCCCTTTAATAGATTATGAGTAAGTGTCTTCCATGTATGGTGTTACCTTTATTTTAATAAAAGTATTTGTTGCCTTGTAGTGTCTGTATATTGTTGTCCATACTTTAGTAAAAGTGTTCTTTCTTTGTAGTATTCTAGTAGAGTTCCAAGTGTTGTAAAGTATATAAAAAATTACACATATAAGCCAGAGCAACTGAACCCCTATGGATCATTTTAAACTGTCTTTGGTCACAACAGCTCATCCCTGTCCCCCTCAAAAAAAAATACATTTAAAAACTAATCAGACAACCAAGCTACAAGCAAGCAAAAACCCTGAAAATTGTCCATGTCATTTTCCCCCTGTAGGATTACTCACTATGCCTCTCATGGAAAATGAAATCTTAAAGAGAACATGAAGTGCTGAAAGGAACCCTACATCTAGGGAATTGGAAGCTACACACTTAAATGGATGGCCAGAGATTTTAAGAACAGTTTATAAAACAAAAGAACCACTTTCACATAGTAAGTAAAGCAAAAGCAACCCACACCCAGTTTCTGCTGCCAAGAGTAAAAGGCCACAGGAGGTTGTTTCTGAGGTGTTATTTATATTGGATTTTAAAATGGTCTGAGGGGACAGAGGGTTAAGCTATCAATTATGTAATTGTAAACGAAGAACCTTTGGGAAGAGAAGCAGAAAATTGTACACTTAGAGAACGAGCAAGACATTTAGGAGAGGTTCAAGGTTAACTCCTTTCCTCCGCTCCTCTGAATTTTGTTAGAGTTCACATCACGGTACAAAGCCCAGGGAACAATTCTGGAGCAATAGGAAAGCAATTCCTAAAATTGTGATTTGCTCAGCACCTCGAGGGATGCAGCAGGAGCTGTTACAGGAGGAATGAAAGGACAAATACAGTCCCTAGCCCACCGAGACCATGTTGTAGCCACTGCAATTCAAATGCCACACACTTTCTGTAAGGCTATTGTAAGGCATGCTGTTAATGTTCCTCTGCCTACCAGCCACTGCCTTACTGCCAGCACTGTTGGAAATGTGAAAAAAGCACAGAGCTAGTGTGCAAATGGGAAATCTGACAACAAATTAAAACAGAAAATGGTTTATGAGCGTGTCTGTGCAAGTGCAATAGGAAAAAGAGAGAGACACGGTAAATGCTCTTCCCTGACTCACAGGGTAAAGTAGAACTACACAGTTGTTCCTTCTCAAAAGCTGAGACAAATCCACATGAAAAGCTTTTTCTTGGATTAATCTTGTGGCTGCTGAAAATACTTACAGTTTTTCTGGATACACAGGCAGGAAGCAGTGAGATGGATTGTAAATCTTTCTCCTCCCTCTTCCCCACTTTGTTTTCTAATAGCCAGCCTAAAACCTAAGACACACTTTTCCACCCTGAAACCCCATTTATTGGCCTGAGCACCTCAGCCATTTCCTTCAGGTGGTGAAATCCTGCTTCTGTCTTGAAGTCAAGAAGACTTGTCTAGAAGCACTCCTGTTCAGCCAGGGCTTTGCAGCTGGGTGCTGGGGTAGCAGGCAGCTGGCTGAGCGGGGAAACTGTCCCACCTCCTTCCCATCTCCTTCCTTCCTTAGTCAAGCTTCAGGGAAAGAGCAGGGTCCTACTCTGGCATTTCCAGCAGGAAAGTCTGAGACCTTATCAAAGTAGCTTTACCACTCACTGCAGCTCAAAGCTCAGGAAAATCCCCCACAGGCATTGTATCAGACCCTCCACAGAGAGAATAAATTGCCAGAACACTCAGGAGACTTGGGAAGGTGTCTCCATTTCCTGCAGGACAACAGCTTCCCCAGTCAAGGCAGAGAGGCAGGGGCTCTGACACAGAGAGAGAGGAGAAGGTGGGGAGATATTCCCCCTGACGATCTTTTTTGGGGTTGGCAAGTTCAGATGCTAGCAGGTAACAAGGATGATAGTCTGGGGTTCAGACAACAATTTCATAGCCTGCACAAGGTGATTCAGCACGTTAAGATGAGGCGTGTGTTGGATGCATCCTCTTTCAGTTGGAAGGTGCTCTCACTGTGTTTGGTTTTAAACTATAGCACAAGAGGGGCACAAGAGGGGCATAGATCATGGAAAGGATGTGCTTGTCCTCCTGTACATTCTGTAAACCACTTAACATTCTTCTGGCTTATGTCTATGAAATTACCAGGCCTGACATACACACAAAAAGAAAATGATCGCTTCAAGAAATACTCAGGGGCAATTAAAGAGCAAAAATTCAAAACAAATATACATATTTCCCTCTGGTTGATTTATTTTATTTTTTTTCCCTGTTGAAGAATCCGTGGAGTAGAGAAGACACAAATTTTTAATTGAAGTCAATGGTCTAGGATTTCAAGCCACATTGCCTGACCCAGAACTCAGTAAAGTCAATGGCAGTCTTTCCATTCACTCCAGTGGGCTTTGGATGAAATCCATGCAGCTGGAAGTGATGACTTGCACTTTCAGATGCAGTCAATGCATGTGGGTTTTTAAATGTATTACTATTATTTTCTTGCTATGTCTCTTTAAAATGCTGTTTATTCACGATGGTATTGTGTATACGTAGATATATTAATATTAAGAACAGGGCTCTCCATTCTAAAGACTCAAATTATTATGTTTCTCATCTAAGCAATTCTTATGAAATCAAATAATATAATTAATCAAAATGAATGCTGGCTTTATTTTTCATCATTCTATAATGAAGTTTGTTTTCTTGAAAAGTTATGTTTCACTGAGTGTTTAATAATACTTAATTCCAACGGTATCATTATAATTTAATGATGACCTTTGCATAAGGTAGTCTAAGTAGATACACCCTCCAACATATTCAATATCCCAATCCTCTGATCATCTAGACCAGAACATGCCATTGCAGACTAATTGGTTTTCCCTCCCATAGGGATGATGTATTCCTCAAATGTTGGCAAAAGACAGAACTTGGATGCATCAAAGTATTCACCCAGTCCCAGGAGCACTGGGAAGCACTCCTAGGTCCTGTAGCTTAGACAAAGCCATAAAATTTCTTTGTTCTCAGGCTTGGATCAAAGCCTGTGGTGCTATAGAAAAAGACCACACACAACACAAGCTTTTCCCTATGCCAAAGGGCTTACAATCTAAGTAAAAGAGACCAAAACAGACATATACAGCTAGTCTCAAGTGCACTGGCCAGAAAGCAGCAGACCAGCAGCCAAACTACTGTGACTTTGTCGTAAAAGAGAGTTTTAAGCAGGGATTTGAAGGTAGATAATGCAGGGATCCTGTGGGCGTCTCCCTGCCCTGTGTGTCCATCTTGCCACTTTGAGAAACGTCCATTGTGCTTACCAGAAAAGACAAGAATGGTTTATACTAAAATATAGTCTCCTTTTCCCATGTAAAATCATTTAGAATTTGTAATAATTCAGCAAGCTTTTGCACCTCATAATGATTGCTAATTCATTAACAGAGAAGACTAACAACAACTAATTGCAAGGAGTATTAATTAATTAAAGCTAGTAGAAAGAATGCCTTTGTCTGAATGAATGGCATCAGTGAAATGCCAAGTATTTTGTCACTGACATCCAGGGCTGAATTGGTGACCTCTCTAAACCTTCCTTGCAAAAATGGCAGAGCTGCCTTGTGCTCTAACTATCTAGAACAGAATGGCTGCACAAGTGTATCCTTATTCTCCATGGAAAGTACACAATACCAGGGCATTGCCAGGTACAGCAGGTGAACTGGCTAAAATTAAATGCAAACTATAATAACTGTTGTCAAATAGGAAGACAGTAACAGAAATTAGTGGAACCTGGATTTGTTCTATTTGCCATTGAAGTTTCTTCACCAAATGAGCAGGAATTTCAAAACCTCAGACTAAGAACTGATTAAAAAGATGTTTAGGCTTGACTTTTTTTAGTGAGAAACAAACTCAGCTAAAAACACACCACCCTTTTTATTTTGAAACAGTGCCTCACAGTTGTTGTTACAGAAGTGACTAATCTCTAGACCCTGTCTGTAAGGAAAGTTTCCTCATTGCACATATGTTCAAAATATATCCAGGAGTTGTATGCTTTTTTACAGCTGGTGACAAGGACACTCAGATGGGGAATAACTGCATGTAAATCGTTGTTTTGAGTTGCACAGAACAGGGATTTCAATGTAATGTCCTCTAGACTGCAATGAGTCCTCTGACCAGCTGGTGGCATCTTTCTAAAGATTTCTTGAAAGAAGAATTGGATTTACTCATCCAATGACAGGTGAAAGTCTATCGCTGCGCAGTGCTCAGCTTAGTGTGAACACATTGCAACGTCCCACTACCTCAGTGCACCTTTGAACAAGCAGGAACACAAGTCAGATTGCAGGATGCAAAACTATGGCAACTTTAGGATCATCTTTCAAGGCACCGGTGGAATTATTTTTCCTGCAGTACAGCCAGTACATATCACAGGTGCTCCTATCTGAGTTGTTGGGGTTTTTTGTTTTTGTTTATATATTAATGTAATTGCTAAATGTAAATTAGAACTGAATGTTAACAGTCAGGAATCATTAACTTAACTCTAACTCTTTGTTCTATCAAAATCTCCTCTTTAAGCTATTATCATTGGGATTAATCAGGCTAGTGTAGTATTAATCAGAGTAACAAATCCGCCTGTCATAATTATTTTAATTTCTAGTTTAGTTTCTATAGAAATATTTGAAAATAGAGATAAATCAACAGTTGTTCTCAGATTATAAACCCTCTTCCTGCTTTATAAAGCAGTCTTTTATAAAGAACAACAAATTTTACGTGTAAGGAATTAACTCAGGTGCCAAAGACTGAAATCTTGTGAAGACAAAAGCCAAATGAAAATAACTGTTACTTCCTATAAAGGGGCAAAAATATAGCTGGCAATGTAACCCTTTGTAATACCTACTCCTCTCCCTCTAAGACTTGCTAAATTAAGATAGAAAAGGTAGGACTAACAAAAGAGGCATCTTCAGCATAGGAAGACTTATGGATCAGGATCTTGTAAATTCACACTGATATATATATTGTTCATCTTCTTCATCCTACAAGTAGGAAATAATAATGATTTTGCTTATGTGGCAAGAAGGATTTAACTGCCACCAGAAATATTACGTGCATTTACACCAGTCATGAATCTGCCACACAAACTTGTCCTGTTCAGCTGAACGTGTGCACTGAAGGTTGAAAGCTACCTACCTAATGGTGTTTAAAGAAGCATCAGTACTTCCTGTCTTGGCAGTTTTCAGTCTTTTCCTGGACTGCATGAACCTGGACATATTCCAGGAAACACTGACCTGCTTTCAGTCATAATTTTTGGCTCAGAAAGATGGTAGATAGCACACACATTCCCATGAAAACACTGTGCAGTCTCATTGAAGGCTGCCCTTAAAAAATCTGAAAAGAGTTCAGTTCCTTATAATGCCTTGTTTAACGTCTAGCACAAAATATAGGAAAAGCATATTCCCCCTTCTTGGGGGAAAGATGGCAATGCAGTGAAGAACATGACACTTTAAAACTTTGTTTGCAGAGATTTTAACATTAATAAAACCAAAATTTTGCCCATCTCCACAGAAAACAAAAAGCCCAAATGATCTAATGACCCCAATCAAACTATATATTTTTAATTTCCCTATGGAATAGGTGGTGATGTTTTGTTTTGTTTTGTTTTCTCCAGAATATCAACCACAATGAGACAAGAAGATTTTTTTTTTGAGAGAGAGAAGCCTGGAAATTGAACAGTAAACTCAATCAGATAATGTAATATAGAGAAATGACCCATGACTGGATGAATGAAATCAAAACAACATGCTAATTGGAAAGAAAATTTGAAATGGTTCTTTCCCCAAAGGAACAAAAGAAGAAGCACAGACATACCTGTGAAAACACAAGGCAGGAGGACAGGTGGAATTACAAAATTGCCAGAGTCAGAGATGTGGTATTTAATTCCATACAAGCTAAAGGTGCTCTATATTGCATTAAAAATAAGCCCTAATAAATAAGTCAACAACAAACATTGCACCAACAAGGTTAAGGCATGAGAAACATATAGTCACTCTGACCTCACTAAGAAACCTGTCTAGCTAGTAATGTCTGGCCTTGTTTTTGTACCTGCTGTCATCCAGATTAGGTTTCTCTTAAAACTTGGTGTTCGTTTTGCACTTGCAGTCATCCAATTTCACTGCAAGTGTGTGGGAGATACTCAGAGTCCCCCAGGATTTTGCCCTTGTTCACAAGCCAGTTTTTCAGGATGTTTTTGGAGAAATATATAAAATGAGGCTTAGATAAAGCTCTTGGCCTAAGATGTTGCAGTAATATTTTAACAAGCAGTGTGCAAATAAGTTTGGATTCTTACACTGCAATTGCTTGAGTAGGTCCACAGGAACAAATAATTACTGCTAAAATGCTTTAAAATACAATCAATAAAAAAGATCATGACAGGTCTACTTCTAATTAAATTAATTGCTGGGTGAGAAAGATCAAGGCGAGATGCTCAAACTTACTTTCAATAATTTGAAATGCCCAAACTATCATGTCATTGTATTTCTGTGCACCTGCTAATAATAAACTATCACAGGATATTAAGAACTTGATCCTAAAATATGCTTATCCATGTCTCCTTAGGGTCCATATAGAGCTCCTTCCTTAATATCATGCACAAAACAAGAGGTGTGGTATAAAGCAGTAATATATGATACTTTTTAACCAAGGCACAGAAAATCTTATTTCTACACATTTGACCGAACTGTACTGCAAAGCAAATTTTCTTTAAGATCACCAGTTATGCAGCTTACACAGTGGTCATGAGAAGCAGTTCAGGTAAACTTTTTACTTCTGAAAATTAACCATTTTCTGTATTGTTGATTTTAGACAATAACTTTTTTCTTTTTCTGTTTTGTTTTTAAGAGCACCCATTCTCATCAGCTTGCATCACTCTCCTAAATGAAAACAACATTTTCACCCACAAGTGTGGGACAGGGGATAAATTACTGTCTTCTGAACGCTGAATAAAATTAACATCTTGCCAGTGTCAGAGTTCTTTGGAGTTTGCAGAGGAAAAAAAAACCCCACATTTGTTTTCAGAGAAGACACTGGTGCATAAACAATAATGACTGGCACTTGACACAGTGCTGGCCATTTGGATAGGACATGAAGCAGTTTGAATTCTGAAAAGCCAGTTGCAAATATAAGCAACATGCAGTAATTTCCCGTGCGTGATCTAGGAGAACTCAAACAGAAATTTTGTTTTTCCTAAGCATCTCTGGCTATCTGAGGTAAATTCATTGTTTTATATACTTTATTTGCCTTATTTATTTATTTATTTGCCTAGTTGCTTTTTACTAAGGAAGCTCAGTGATGTAGGTGTTTACAGGAAATGTTTGCAGAGAACTGCAAATCAAAATGAAGAAAAACAACCTGCAAGTTCAAACAAACATGCAGGGGCTGTGTTTTTCAGTACACTCTAGGTCACACCACAGGTGATGAATCTTCTTCATTAACAAACATGTCAAGACAAAGGTATTACAGCCCAGCTGGAGGGCGTAAATGCCCTCATGATCCATGAGAAAGAAATCAGGTTTCCACTGTTTGGAAGAGGACAAACAGGCAGTGTGGCCTTATTTTCAATATTTGCACAAGATAAATAAGATTGGTTAAGAAAATTCTGTTTATTCCCTGTCTTCACTAATACTTGACTGAGCATTTTCCCCAGGAAAAAATTGTTTTGGAAGAATTATTTGTTCCCCTGGGGATCAGGAAATCAAGACAATATCAAGCATCTGAGTCATTGATCAGTCACAGCTGGGCATACCAAGTCCCGTGGTATTTTAGCCAAATGAAAGACTGAAATTCCTCACAGACGAACTTGAGATAAGCAAGAGAAAGCCTTTAGGAAAGCATGTGTGAGTGATGTAGAACTACTGCTCCTATAGACTAGAGCAGCACAGTATGGTGAGAATATTATTACCAGCATGAAATGAAGCTAACCATTTTGACATTTCCAAACTCCACTTTTTCATATAACTTTTTATCCCTATGAAAAATTTTGCTCTTTCATTTTTATTTTTTCCTGACTCAGGACCAAGTGTCAAAATATCAATCTCTTGAGAGACAGAAATTCCATTTTATATTAGCTTTCATATCAAGAGTGACATCTCATTTTCTCATTTGAAGCATCTCTATTTTTACCTTCTCCCATTCAGCCTCAGGAGAAAAATAATGTATGTTAGAACACAGAATCATTTGGGGGTCGCTGCTTCTATTTTATATTCTCAGTTCACATGTAGTAGTTCAGATTTAAGAGGTTCAGTCTGTTTCTTTCCATAAATTCTGCTTTAGCTGGCTACATTAGAAGGCACAAGGTATTCACTCCGCTGCTGGGAAGGCTCACTACTGTGTGCAGAGGCTGATAAGTTTAGCCCTGTAAAGACCACTCTCGGGGGTATTCCACCAGGAAAATGTAGTGAAGAACAGCACGCAGATCACAAAATGCTTAAATATCACTGAGAATCTAACAGAGGTCTTTAAGCTGTGTGCTCCGGTGCCTTTCAGAGCACATATTTTGATGAGTTTATATCCTACTGGAACTCGCTGGAGGCATGTTTTAATTTTAACTGTACCATTTTGCACTATCATTTACACTGAGCTGGGGGGCAAACTGCTTCAGTGCAAAAGGAAGATCCACTGCCATCTCAAATTCATATATTTCAAAGGTAAATCTTTCCAGCTGTACAGCAAACGGGAATGGCAAAAGGTATAAATTATAAACTACTCTCCCAAATTTAAAAAGAAAAAAAAAAAAAAAGGATCCTTTAGTCACATAGAAAAATGTCCTCAAATCATTATAATTTTCATTTTGGGAGCACACGGAGAACCTAAATCAGGCAGAGTCAGATTACTCTGTCTACAGAGTTTCTCTCTTTCTAAAGAGACAATATTCTAAACACAGCAAAGTGCAAAGGGGAAACAGAGGTATAAGAAGTCCTTTGCTTATGATCTGTCAGCAGGTTCATGGCCAAGCCAAATTTGATAATTCTCATTTTAATGCCCTATCCAGGGACCTTCCAACTCTTGGATGCAAATTGTTTTTAAAGGAGAAGTGTGACCTGTTAAAGCAGTGTAAGAAAGACTCCAGAAGATCATATGGTTCTTAGAAGAGAGGAAGAACAACAGCTGTGAATAAAAACAGATTTGTGACCAGCAGAATGAAAGAAACTTGCTGTCATATGGATTTATGCCATCAGTTTGAACAATGTGCACTCTCAGATGTCTAATAAGCAATGAGCTCATGCTACAGCCTCTCTCTCATGGGAGGAAATTAAATGGGTCTCTTGTTTTTACCTGCCTTTCTATTTTCACACTGTAGAAAATAATTTCCTTGAGACCTCTGTCCTCCTGTCAAAAATGTGGTTGAAATTGCCCAGTCAGCTCAACATTATGGTGGGGGAGGGACAAAATCAGACATTTAAGCAGTTATACACATATTGTTTCACACACACTCATGCATACAGCATGCTCAAAGAAGCCATATTTCCTTAGGAAAACAGGCTAAAAATAAATGTAACGCTACTTTTCTGACAGCCATTTGGAGCTTTGGCAGGACAAATTGTTTTATTCAATAGCATTTCATACAGAAAAATATAAGCTACAATGTTGCCTCCTATACTCCATGAGGAAAATTAATTTGGCCTCTAGGGCTCTTTGCTATTAATCTCCATCAAGTACCCCTGCCAACACCCCCCCAGAGGCCATGATCCTGCAGAAGCACTTATGCCCCTGAGAAGCCCTATAGATTTCAACTGTCACAGGCTTAAAGTTTAGCATTCCTGAGAGATCACTGTCATGGTAAGTTCAATCTTTAAGAAAATATTGAGAAGGTAGGTCTGGGCAATATGCATCACCGAGATACTGTAACGAAATCGTCCCAACCTGCTCATTCTACTCTGAGGCAATTTCACCCCAGAGGTAGAAGTATTGGGGTCAGTAAAGTTAGGTTAGGATGGATTTACCCCACGTCTGCACCTGCAAAATGTCTTAATAGTGCACTTGGCAAAGCACTTGCCAAGCTAAGATGGGAAATCAAAGCTGAATGACTGATAATTGAGTCCAGCTCTGAGGCCCTGAGTAATGCCACAGATACAATAAAGGAATCAGAAGACATATATAACGAGTTTCTGCTGTACTAGCTAAGAACTGACAATCAGGTGGGTGGGCTTTTTCCCAAGTTAATTACACTTCAGAGTTTATCTAAAACCCATAGATTTATAAAGAAAAAGCTTTGGTGGGATTATTTTCAGAGTGATCAAGGTCTTCTGAAAGCCTAAGTAGTCAAGTATGACACAAGAAAAAATATTATAAGCTGGCTGTTGCAATTATAAATAATGCAAATCAGGTACTTTTGAACTCCTAATTCCTACAATACTAAGCAATAATTTAGCTGTGTGTGGCTATTTAATTGTGTAATTTTTGCAAGAATTTCATCTCTTTTCACAGAACATATAACTAGATGAGTAATCTTAAACTTTTGCTGGCCAACGGAAGAGTACCAAAGAAAAAACAATGCAGAGGATATTGTACTTTGCTTACTCTGCCAACTTGGAGTATATTGGTGCAGCTGTGGATGTAGATAAGTCAGAGGTCTCTAAGACAAAAGGTTGCCAGTGAGCGACAGAATAGAAGCCTTTCAAGTCATACTTCAAGGTCATGAGGAAGGGGGAATAAACCTCTTCCTTTTTCCACTTCTCAAGTGTCTATACGTGCCACCAAAGAGGCTCTTTTTAGCTTTGCTTTCATCAATTAAGCAGGCAATGCCTTCTCTATAACAGATCCTCAAAGAGTTTGGAAATATAATAACAGCACTCATTTATTGATTGCTTTGATCAGATACTAGGCAGGAGGGAAGAAAACCTCAACATACACATCAATAAACAACCTGGAGCCTCTAAAGCCATACTGAGAGAGCCTGAGAACTAACAATGAGGCTGAGATGCTCAGAAAAGAAAACCCGTGACAGCGAATCAATATAAACCCTTGTGGTAAAGATGCTGAAGTAAGAGAAGGAATGTTGGGTTGCTGTGAAAAGAACTCTGTGGCCTGCACTAAAACGCTGAGACAACTAATAAGGGATCCTTCAGGTGCAGGGAGCGGGTGAGACCATCTACCTCTCTCCAAATGACTATAGAGGAAGCTTGGGGTGAGAAGGCCTTGGGCAAGGGTCAGGTTAGACAGGCTGAATCGCAGCACTGATTTCGCTGTATACTTCCGACATCAGGAAGACATGAGGCTTAGTGGCCTCTCCCTTTCTCTGGAGATAAGTGGCTTGTGCTTTATACAGGTGCTAACAGTACCTGAATGCAGTGGGTTTGGATAAGTTCTATAGGGCTATGAGCTATTTATGCTGAAGTTGTTCCTGGAATGCTTATAGTATAGATACACCGGGGAGTCATCCAGAAAAACAAATGGGAAGGAAAAAAATGGCAGGAGATATGCAGCTCTTTATTGAAGGTTATGAAGAGAAAATGATAGGAAAAGGCTTTCAACTGAGATGAAAGGAATGCTTGTTGGAAGAAACTGAAAAAAGTCCCACTACCTCAATAGTGTTGTTTGAAAGAGCCAGGTTCTGACCCAGTCAAAGGGTCTGAAAATTTTAGTATCTGTTACAGTATATTGTGTGTATGGCAAGCTGTAAGGTAGAGCTGCCTATAGACTTTTAAAATCCCATTGATGTGTGTTTCAAAAGCTCTGTTTCTTCTGCAAAAGTAAACACACAAGATGTTTCTAGAAGGCTAGTCATTCCTTTGATACAACTAATTCTAAATTCTCAAAGGGAAAACTATTAAGTATGCAGATACGCAATAACCTCAAGTGATACTCAGCCCTAAAATACAGAAAAGGTACAAGGCCTAATACCAAAGCTAGTGAACTCAGGGGTCTGAAATGGTCATGAAATGAAATGGAGGTTCAGCAAATCCTGGAACTATAACACTGCCACAAGTTTTTTGAGTGTGTTACACAAGAATCTTTAATCTTCACGTTCAGACTTCAAAGAAAGACTTTCAAAGAAAGTCTAATCTGAGCTCTTTGGTGGGATTTGGGAGTAAAACTCATCAGTGTGAGACCATGGGTATACAAACGCTCCCTGAGTGGAAGTATGAACATGAAATATGCACATTTGTTACCTTCTGGTTATTGTCCGTGTGTTCACTTTGTCCCCATTCGTTTTGGATGTTTTATGCCTCAGCGAAGACATGTAAACTCTCTCTCATTTACTCAACGGGTAGAGGTATGCCTGCAGGTTCACATGGAGTAAATAGTGAATAGAATAGCTATTGTGACCACTTGTCCTTTTTGCTAAAGCAGGATAGGAAGGAAACAAGTAGTATGTGAACACTGGAACCACCAAAGATTGATCTGACCCAGGATTTGTGTCTCGTTGAGTATCTTTGGCATAAAAAGCTCTATCAGTATGGCAGGACTGGCTTGCTTGCTTGGTTTCCTGCAATCTTGGTCTCCCACATGCATGTCCTGACCTTTTCCAAAGCTGTGACAATATGGGTTACACACAGCTGCCCACTTCTGGAAGGAAGCTCTTGAGCACTCTCTCGTGGTTTAACCCCAGCCAGCAACTAAGCACAACTAACACAGCTGCTCGCTCACTCCCCCCACAATGGGATGGGGGACGGAATTGGAAGGGTAAAAGGGAGAAAACACGTGGGCTGAGATAAAGACAGTTTAATAGGTAAAGAAAAAGCTGCGCACACAAGCAAAGCAAAACAAGGAACTCATTCACTACTTCCCATGGGCAGGCAGGTGTTCAGTCATCTCCAGGAAAGCAGGGCTCCATCACCCGTAACGATTACTTGGGAAGACAAATGCCATCACTCCAAACATCCCCCCCTTCCTCCTTCTTCCCCAGCTTTATATGCTGAGCATGATGCGATATTGTATGGAATAGCCCTTTGGCCAGTTGGGGTCAGCTGTCCCAGCCGTGTCCCCTCCCAGCTTCTTGTGCACCTGGCAGAGCATGGGAAGCTGAAAAGTCCTTGATTTAGTATAAGCACTGCTTAGCAACAACTAAAACATCTGTGTTATCAACACTGTTTTCAGCACAAATCCAAAACATAGCCCCATACTAGCTACTATAAAGAAAATTAACTCTATCCCAGCCAAAACCAGCACAGACTCCAAAATATCCCCCAAATTAGGCAAGTGCCAGACAAACAACAGAGCTCACAAATGGCCCGCCTTCTCTGTAGTAGGGACTCAGCCTTTGAAGGTCCAGGCTCCAACCAAAGCTTTTTCTGTCGCTCAGGCACAGACAATCCACATTGCATGCGAATGCCCTAGCGTCTAAAACCACTTGAGATCACAGTGCAGTTTCCCACTCACATAGGATACAAATAGGCACGCTTTTTTCCATCCAGCTGATTAAATAGACAGACAGCGAAAGTGTGAGCTTCATTTCCCTAGGAAACAAGGCTAAGAAGAGCCTCCTGTGAACTGTTGAAGATCAAAAGTGCCAAGTTTTACCAGTTGCTGTTGCTAATGAGGAAAACATTCATTACAAGTGTTTTCAAGAGTAACAGTATGTTTGCTCCCACAAATGGGTATCACTGAAAAGCACTATTTGTAGATATTTGGTAAATGCTTAAAACTCTATTTTTTAATGCCATAATAAAACCAATGCAAAAGCTGATGAGTCAGCAGGGCTATGATACTTTTTTGCTAATTATGTGCTAAGGTTTATGAAACTAGTAACTGTTTTTAATAATAGTGAGGAGGAGAAAGCTTACATTTAGAGAATGCATTAAAATTTGCACAGGTAATTGGATTGTATGGGAATTCAAGATAAGAATAACTCAATTAAAATGAAATTTTAAAACAGATGACCCAGGTTGTTTTTTAATCCCTTCACGCCACCTTGAAAAAATAATTTACATCTCAGTGATATCAGTACATAGTCATAACTGGGTGTTATGACTACTAGATGAGAAAAGCTAGGCAGAGGGCGGGTATATAAATAAGGAAAAGGGGATTAGAGATTCCAGAGTTCATCAATTAAAGTTACACCCATAAATGTCCAGACCATTGTGAGAGGCAAACAACCAACTCCTCAACCAGGCAGTCACAATTTCTTATTTCCTTTGTCTCTCCTCCTATCTTTCCCCCCTGTGCTGGCTACTTTCATTTAGACCATCCTCACCAAAGCAAATTGGCTTTGTTCTTGGGAGGATCAGGTCTACATTCCCCTATTCTCACCCAGCTTCAGAGTTGACACCATCTCTCTTCCGACTCCTAATAAATCTTCTGCATTGGCGAGCAAACACTCCAGTGTTTCTGTGCTGTGTTTTCACCACCCAAGTTCCAATCTGGAAAGATCTTTTCTCTTAGTCTCTATGTGTTACATGTACCTCATCATCCAATACCCTTTTCAGATTCATATTTGAAATGTTTCTGAGAGGAACATAGAGTATATTGAGCCTATTTAGGTGTGAGTCTTGATGATTAGAGAGTGCTCAGGATATGAGAGGAGACATCTTACGTGCTGTAGGAAAAGGGAAGGTCTATTAATTCTTGTTCTGGCTTCAGCACCTGTAACCAGAGATCAGAGATCCACTGTGCTTATGCACCCGCACCCTGGCACCTGTCATCCTGAGCTCAGTAACTCGCTAAAAATGAACAAAGGATAAGTGAAAGGAATTATTATCACCAATTAGAGCCAAAATGGAAAGTGCAAGTGACATGCTCAGGGTCCCAAAGCAAAGAATTGAAACCAAACCCTTGGAATCCCTGCCCAGGAGCTTTTACTCTCCTTGACAAGGTGCAAGCGTCCTTCAACCACTACAATTCCTGAATCGCATATCACACAAGGAAATACTTTTTTACTGTGAGGGTGACTGAGCACTAGCACAGGTTTCCCAGGGAGGTTGTGGAATCTCCATCCTTGGCAATACTAAAAAAATGCCTGGACATGGTCCTGGGCAACCAGCTGTAGATAACCCAGCAGCAGGGGGTTGGACATGATGACCTACAGAAGTCCCTTCCCACCTCAAGCATTCTGTGATTTTGTGATCTACACCTTTTCAGAACCCCAGTAAAATCAGTGACTGCTGTTCCCAGATTTGAAAACTGCACTGCCTTCCTGTCTACCTCTGTTGGGAAAGTCTGTCGCTAAAAGGGAGGCCACGCCTGAGGTTACACAGTGTTCACTCCTCTGCCCATCTTCACAGTGCCTTTTACAGGACATAGTCGGAGAAATGTGTTTATTACTCTGTTTTTATTTTATTTAGTGTTTTCCCAGAGAAAACTGCTTTTCTCCAATAGGATAAAAATAGCCTTCCACAATTGTTCTATCCCTTTAGACTTAGTGAATAATTGAAGAATGCTTTCCCAGTAGTTAGTAATGAAAGAGGTTTACTTTGAACCTTTCTCCATTATCCAGTGCCAGCACTTTCCTCTGTTGCTGAGGCTGCAAGAGGAAGCAAGGGGTGACAGGTGCTTGTATATCTCTTCATGAACAAATGAAGCAAATTCTGCTGCCATCTGGCTGGGAGTAAATCTGCAGTAACTCCACTGGATAACTGAGAAGACTTTGGACTTACTCAAGAATAACTGAAAGCAAAATGTTCAATTACATTTTTCATCTGGCATGTTCAAAAGAACATGTGACTAATGAGACTGACATGCCTATAAATGTATGACAAAGTATCAGCCCATATGGCTTGCTTTTTTTACCAGCTATCCTCTCCTACTCTCTCAATTATTCACCTGTGGGTACCAACATTAACCTCAAGGCAGTTTTCCTGCTGTTATATCTTGGTTCTTCTCTACCCATGTTAACCAAACTTAACTGAATTTCTTCTCTGCTAAATAAATACTCCTATTCGTATAAAATAGCTTCCTATGGCAAACCCTGGCAGCTTAGGCTCCCAGCCTACAGAAGGAGGGATCTGTGCAAAAAAAGCTCTGCCTCCATTCCCAGCACTATTTGGCTTCCCTTCTCTTTTACGGCAAACATCTACCTGGTTACAGCCCCAGATCAGGGTCTCCTGCCTCTACATTCCACTGAAAGTTTGGGCCCCTAATTTAATTTTTGCCAGAGATAGGCTTGAACTACCCTACTGTACAGAAGTCAGAAAAAATGCTGCATATTCAACTGCTTTAATTTTCTTCTAATTTCTTTCATGGCCATTACTTATATAAGTAATGGCACTTATATAAGCTCCATCTTAAAAAAGACATTCATGTTAGCATCTGGGGGAAAAAAAGGGGAGGGGAATAGTTTTGTTTAGTTAGGCCTTGGTTTTGTTTTTTTTTTTCTTTTTGGAGCTTTTGTTCTTGCAAGTCAGGAAGAGCAGGGGAGCTTTTTGAAAGTGTAGGGATGCTAGAGGACACATGTAATACATTAAAAATTCAAGGCCCAGGAGTGATGAAGGCTATTTAGGTTTCATTTATCTATGGACTTCTGGCAGGCTGTGTTGTAAAGAAAAAGCAAAGGACAGTCCTGCAGCTTATTTCTCTTCTCAGAAGAGGAAATTAAAGGATCCTAGGTATGGTACTGAGAAATTAGAATGAAGCATTGCCTCATTTTCTGTTACTAGAGCTTTATGGATACTAGAAATCCTAGAAGGAGTGAGGTTTTATGTAACCTGGATGGAGAGCTTAGTCACAGAAAAAATAAGCTACTAGAAGCCCCATGCTGAGAGTTGGCACTGAATTGAACTGAGCCTGTAATGCTTTGTTTGAGGGTGAGGGAATAGGGTACAGAGTAAGGCATCCTTTGCTTTGGTGCAGACCTTAACCTGCTGTCTCTAGGAAACTGAATGTTAAAAGGAATTGCTGTGCTTGTGCATACTGTAAGATTTCAAAAGAAGATCCATTAAAACTTGCCTTAATTAAAAAAAAAAACTGCTAAGGAAAAATCATAGCCCATAATTGTGAGATTGTTCCTTCATTTTTCTCTTCATTTTAAATTTGCTCTGAAATCAAACTCCCTTTGCCTTCTAATGCACAACACTAAACCAACTGACAATACTATCATTCCCTTTTATTTATTTTTTTCCTCTGCTTATAATTTTAAAATTCTCATGTTGATTCCTAAAAAAGGTGCAATAAAAGCAAATTAATAGAAAATTAACTCATGTTGCAGAATGAAAGAGTCATGACTTTAAACAAAGTGCCTTGTAGTAAGCTCCATATGAGATACTGAAGTCTGAATTACCTGACCTTTTGAAGAGGTTAATTGATTACAAACCGTTGCAGTTGGCAGTGTTTCTTGAATGATCCCTGCCATTCAGTGATGAGGTGTCATGGAAGAGAAAGGGCAAGTGAAAGCAGGAGGAAAGGGACCACAGTCTTTGAAAGGCAATGAGGAAGGACTACAGATCTCGAGCCAGAAGCAGTCAACCACTAAGGTATGCAAGAGCAGAATGGGAAATGTTTGAGGTTTTCAGCAGGTTCTCCTTAAGACTCCATAGGACTTCATGGACCAGACTTGTACCACTCCTGAACCTCAGAGCTCACTTCCTCCTACTGCACTATCTTTCCCAGTGAACTACTTTTACTCACTTCCTACCTGTGCTAGTCTTTCTAAGGCTTCAGAATGTTCTATGTCTAGCAATTTAGGTTTTTTTCTTTCTCCTTTCTGTTTTTCTAATAATCTGACCCACAAACCTTTCCCGCTAAAGAGACTCCTTGGATACCTGGACTTTTATTTATGTTTAATGCAAAACCTAAATAATCATTCAGTATTCCCAGTATTCTCCTGTGAGTGCTCATGTGTTGGGACATAACAGTTTCTTCCTTTAGATTCTGTTAAAGTTGATGGTACTAGTTAGAGACGGTAAAAGCTATGCGACTTGTTTGTTAAAATGCTAGCAGGACTTAAGAGGTTAAAGAGGTGAACTTGTTGACCCAATAGGATTCAGATCTTTGCCTAGGATTAACCCTCCCATAATGCACAAGAAATCCAACTGTGCAGGCATATATCTTCATTCACTAATGAAGCTACTTGTTACCACACAACAGGGATAGTTAACACTTCATTAGCTGGATACAGCTATTCCTATATTGCTAACTACAAAGCAGTTGACTAAACAAGATGCAAAGCAGGATCAGAAAAGACTGTGGCCATTGCCATCAAACAAGTCTGTATAGATCTTTAGGAGTAGTACACATAGTAGTATGAAATAGCACACATACTACATGAAGTGGGTTGGGGTGCATGGTGAACAGGGAAGACTAATCTCTTCCAAATATAAAGTGTAATAGAAACAGAGACAAACCAGAGATTAAAGGAGAATGAGATGAAAAGAACAATTAAAAAGCCCCAGTTGGAAGAAACTCACATGTGGGAAAATAAAACAGATGTAAGTGGGGCAAAAATCAGTTGATGGTATGATGGCATCATATTTTCACATGGGATTTATACCATCAGAAACAAAGGGAAAGAAACACTGTTTTTCAACTTCTCAATAGACTCAATCAGTGTTGCAGCAAGATAGGGAGGTTCTTCTATAGAGATACGCCATCAATTTGATTTTCAGTTTCTGTTTCAAAAAAAATAAACAGCAGGTAAAGGGCAAATGTCAGAAAATGACTGGAGAGGGAAAAAGCTCAAGTGAAGGGAAAACACACCTAGCATTTTCTGCAGCCTCTTATTCAGACTGCTTGAGTGTCAGTAGGTGGGGTTTTTTTCTTTATTTTAGGAGTTGGAGTTGCATCTTGCCCATCCTCTCTCCCAGCTTAGTTTGACATCTTGGAACAACTCTTGTCTCTCTGTTAACTGTATACCAGAGTGGTATGTTGTGCATTACTGTGCCTCCTAATTACATTGCAAATATTTTTGAAGCATTTTTTAATTTCTTGATCATCACTACAAGGGAAAAAAAGGCAATAGAGACATTTAAGCATGTGTTAAAATTTTGGTAGATATTATTAATAAAGGAACATTATTTTCTTTTAAGTATAGTTTTTCTGCTTCTAATGCTTTGTGTGAAAATTCTGCTTGCTGAGTTAAGCTCTATTATATGAATTCCTTGTTACATGTTATCTTGTTCCAGTACTGCAAATATTTTTTCATGGCTTTAAACTTTGGTCAAGTAGATTTCAACAGATATGGCAAAAGTTAAGCATGAAGAGAGTTGCTCTCACTACTGAAATCTATTTCTCATTCCTGCAGGGTGCTGTGTGAAGAAAAACCTTCTGAACTTGTTTAATTAGGAGCTAATTTAGGACTACAGTAGTAAAAGAGGGGGGTGAGGGTGAAAAACCAATATTGGGAAAGGGTCTTTTTGTTGAGGCTTTGTTTCATTTATAGGTTGAGAATCTTGCAGAAAAGCCGATTCCTAGTCAGTTCTGCTTTTCCATTTAGCCGTACAATGGAAGTATTTGTATAAAACAAAACAAATTAAAAAACCAAGCCTTTTGTTTGTTTGGGGGTTTTTTTTGTCTTTCTTTTTTTAAGGGGAAAAAAGATAAAAATATACAGGTTGATAATAAAAGTTCATAGGCTATTTTGTGAAATGAAAAATTATTTCAAAACCTTGGGAAACCTAAGGGAAACCTAGCCTGAAACCTACAATAAAATGCAGAGAATATTTTTCTGCATGATTTGCCAAGTTTTAGCTAGTTTTAATAAAAATTATTCTTGCTCTCGTAGAGATTAGGCACCACAGCTTGGTGTTCATAGTGGATGAAGGGAGGAAAAAAACCAGGGAAAATTACTGCCTGTTTTAAAAAGGTTTTTACCTGCTTACGGTATCACCCTATTGACCACGCAGGGGCTTGGAAACATTTATGAGTAAGACTGTCTTCTAGTATATTACATATACATAATCACGGGATTTTATCCTGCCACTGCAGAAGTCAATGAAAAAAACTCATTTTGAATTTAATTAGAGAATAAATCTCTCTTCAGACACAGAAGATGTGTTAATACATGTGAGTAACCCTAAGAATCTCATTTAAGTCTAGCACCAAAAATGACTGGACTCCAACTATCATACTCATCTACTAAATGGGGCAAGGAAAGCTACTCTCATGCTATCTCTTTGTAGGACAGGGTTATAAAAGGAGATGACAAATATTATTTACTTGACAGTCACTCCAGCATGAATTTAAATATTCTGCAGAGCTTAATATATGTGTGTGTATTTGCACTATTATACAGTATTGATTATAAAAAAGGGTAATACCACAATGAACTGTAAGGAAGCTGTGCAGTACTTATTTTGGTAAGATATTCATAATCCCTTATACAAAGGAAAAACTGCTCTATGAAGTGTAATGCTGTGTTATTCCTCAGATAATTTTCCAAAGATTGGGCTGAGTCATACATTATATTGGGGAGGGCAGGAGGGCTACACCCATCAAAATGAAAAATGAAGTGTTGTCAGCAGACATTTTCTGAAACAAGCAATTATAGAGGACAACTATTTGCTAGGCTGCTTGTAATCATGATTAATAATAATTAATTATTTTCTGTTAATGTATTTATTGCTACCTAAAACTCATACTATGCATTTTAATAATAGTAATACCTAGCAATATCTAGCAATATGTATTAGCTGGTACTCAAAGATTCCTTGTTTGCAGAAAGACATATTATTACCCTGTGCTGGAAAAAACAGCTGTGACATGCCACCACCTTATAAGCTTTCAGGAATTCAGTGATGGAAATGAGCATTTATAACCAAGAGCAGTTACATAATGAACCTCTCATGAAGGCTTTTTAGATACATATTAAAGCTGAAATATTCAAAATGAAATTAAATTATAGAAGTCTTGACCTGAGGGTCAGGTTAAAAATGAATAACCAGGAGATATGTGAAAAAGCATCATTCAGACTTGAAAAAAAATCCAAAATACTTTTCTGGTTTGATCTAGCCTGCCATATTATTGCTACTTCCTCAACACCGAGGCCCACAAGCTATTTTAAGGGCCACTAACATTAAGTTCATTTGACAAACACAAATTTTTAAGCAAAAAGTGTTGAAATGCATTGGGAAGAATAAGATTATGGAAAATATCCTCTGTCACAACCTTAGGGAGGAACATTATTTACCTGAAGAAGACACACAGCTCCTTATCAACTAGACAGCATTGCACAATATGTCAGCATGGTCATCTTTGTCACATTCTATCATCGTATATTACAACTACCCCAAGGGAGTGTGAGAAAGGTCTCTTTAAAGGGGGAAAAAAAGAAAGGTTGCCAGCTCCTGCTTTTTATTTTTATAGAGGACACTTCATGGTAATGAGGTTCTTCATGGTTTGGATATTAAGAGAGGTTCTGTCTTCCACCTGCCCCAGGGCAATGAGAAAGGACAGTGGGAATCCTTACTGCTTTTACTGAAGTCTTCAATCCCAGTAGGCATGGTTGTGAATGGATACCTGATTAATTAAGTTTGAAAAATAAAGGCATCTGTATATAACTTTCACTCTTGGACACTGCTGGCGATAGGAACTGTCTTGATGTAAGTGCGCAAGGTTTAAACTTGGCCTTTTTACTGAGGCCACTGTTCCCATTGAAATCCATTCTCTTAATGTTAATGCGATATAAGTGACTCCCTTATGCCAATGACTACTCCTCTGGTAGGCTGTACAACATTTGGCTCCATGCCACAAGACTGATTGCTTTTCTGAATGTTGGAGTGTCTCAAAATTAAAGTTGAGTTACACTATTAATTGATTCAGGATGGCTTTTTTGGAGTAATTATGTTCAAGAAGTGTCTGTCAATACAATTTGCTCTCAGTTGTCACTGTACCATCAAATATAATGGGGTTGGGTGCACATGGGATAGTAAGTTGCATGACTACAGCAGTATTTGCCAAAAAAAAGTCTGCATATAGAAGAAATATAGAGAAGGTGAAGTTTATTTAATGTTTTGCATTGCAGAGGGTGTTATAATAAATGTATTTTTGCTGTTTATTTGGAAGCTCTGTAATGTTCATTTATGTATCAAGGTAATGGTGATATGTTGGTAATGTAGCTGTGTATTTGTACACTTTAGGCTCAAATCATTAAATTGCAGCACTAAGACAGAAGACTGTGCAGACATGCATCACCTGACTAATCCCCCAAACAGCCTTTTGAAATGCATTAAATTGTGTAGATGAGGGAACAGCAGTCCAGAAAGGTTCATCAGGTGCCCAACAACTCAGAATGAAAGTCAAATTTAGAACTTGGGTATGCACAGATTAGGGACACGCTCAAGGTAGTCAATCATCCAGTCTTCTGAATAGGAAAAAATTCCAGTGTGCTCAAACCATCCTAAAACAAGTTCTGCACAGAACCAAGATCACCTTCAATAAACCATCTTACAAAATGGTAACATGCAAACATCTGTCTTCCACTGGCTTCTGTCATTTTCCTAGAGGACTGTTTTAGAAATCTTTAGTTTATTTCATGCTAGCATATAGAGGAGAACTGCACATTGCAGTCTTTTTTTCTGTTTTGTTTGGTTGCAATCATAGATGGGCAGATATACCACAGGAAATTTTTCTTCAACACAGTTAACATTGTATCTCTGCCACTTGTTCCTGCTCATCTCACTGAATTCAAACTGGTTTGTAAACCTTTCCCCATTTTCTTTAGTTACTCAAACTACCTCCCAGGTCCACTGACTTTAATTTTAAGGTGACACCTTTTCTGAAAGTACAACTATTTTCCCTTCTATGGTCTCTAATCAACAGCAAGATAAAAGCCCACTTTATGATTAAACCTTAAAGTCACAAGAACTAAGTGCATTCTACTCTCTAAACTCAAGATAGTCTGTCCAATGTAAGTTAATAATTTTAATGTTTAGAATTTTCTAGAAACCAATTTGACAGTCTTCAGACAAATGTAGATTCCCTTTCACTGCTGTATGAATGAATTTAACTTACTTATGCCTCACTTTTCCAAGCTCCACCTCAGAGCCAATATACCATTTTAATTTCATTCCCTGTTTTGGGGTAAAAAGGATGCAAAGACACCAGGCTAGCTCATACCCCACAGGCTGAAATTCACCTCCAGTAACCCTATTAAAATTAAAAGGATGACCTCTATGAGTTAGTACTGGAGAGGTAAGTAATGGTCACAAGTGTATAATGCAGATCTATTGCATAGATGTATTATAATACGTCCACTCTTGATTGGGTTAACTTCTTTTTCACCACCAAAATTGTGGCTATTCTCCTCTTGTGCAGCAGAAGTGCAGGTTGGCCAGGGATTTAAATCATTACTTCCACTACTTGCTTACAGAACAGGATTCAAATACCTGTTAATTTGCTGAGGCAGGTGTTTCTGTTCATCTTGTCTAATCACCCCTCTATAGTTTGCATTTTTCAGGTTCTGTAGGGGCACTGAGTTAACCAGTACAGTTCATATTTCAGGGGAAATGTAATCAATAAATCACCTATATTAGTCTGATGTCCACACACAGGGATTTTATTATTAAGGATATTTTGAAAGGTTCACTGAATATTACACATTGAAATAAGTGTCTGTTGCCTGGGAGCAATTTCCAAGCTGTCTTCTGGGAACTAGGACACACTTAAAAGGATTTACTGGTGGAAATCTTTCATTTAGAAAATCCATTTCTGCAATTCACATGTTAAAGAAATAGAAAATGTTTCTTTGCCAACCTCAGCTGCAGTAAATGCATGTGAATAGCTCCCTACCCCTGAAACAGAGCTAATTTCTGCAGAAGTTCATCCCAGAGATGTATTTCTGAGCAGGTGTTTTGCTTCACTGTTCACATCTTGAATTGTGTGCATTCCATCATATCTATCATTTTGTCCTTACACAGTCAAGGAATTTGGTCTTTTCAGTTGAGTGAGCTGGGAAAGGAGAGTGCATCACTTCTCATTTTAAAACATTCCATAGCACATGGCTCCTGCGTATGTCTGAAAACAGTAAATGCGTAATGAAATAGCTGGGAAAACAAAGCACAAATTACCACATATATCATGCTCCTGCATACAGTAGCAGAAGGAGTAGCACTTTGGAAGTATTTCCCTCCCCTCTCTCCTTCCTGATCATTGCTGCTATTGTTTTTGTCCTTATTTGCAAAAGTCACAGTCCTTCCATCTGTCAAGCCATCATTTCTCAGAAATGAAGATAATCCAGACAAAGTCAGCTCCAGTTACAGGAGGCAAGTGTCTCTGGGCACTCAGCTGGGAGGTTTCTTCCTCTGGCTTAGTCCTTAGGCAAGGATTTGGGGGACGGGGAAGGAAGACAACATCTATTATTGGGTCTTATTTTAAAAGATAGCTCCTATCTCACACTTGATTTCCAAGACTAGAATCTTCACTGAGGAAGGTCACAAGTATTAAGCAAAAGGGAATTTCCCAACTTGAAATCACCAAATGAAAAGTCCAAATGCCTGATTTGTCTTGCTGTTATCTGATTTTCAGAACTAATTCTACCTTTGTTTCTATGGAAATTAAATGTGATGAAAGAAGAATCAATCAAATTCCCAGGACCAATTCTAGCTGTAGACAAGTTGAGCTTTTCAAATATGCACTGTGTCAAGACACCTCCTGTGTGATTTCAGGCCAATTTGTTACCTTCCCTAAGACTTCTCTATCTGTAAAGGGGGGATTATACTTCCCTGCCCCATGTGCAGATGGTGAGCTAAATCTTCTAAATACTATAGGGCTCTCTGATGTACAGTACAAACTCTGGGTTTTTAGACACAGGACAGAGTATAGTATTTTGCATCTAAAACATTTCCATGTTAAGTTAGTGTCTGAGCAGTTTTCTGATCACTATAATTGAAAGCTTATTTTGGTGAGTTTTCTTGGCCATCATACACATGATGTTTGGATGAGCAACAAGCATTTCCTCAACATCTGAGTGAAAGACTCCGAAAGATGTTTTGGCTGTAAGGCCCAATCAGAGCAATTTTTTTTTACCCCCATCTTGCTACTTTTAACCTAGAAACAATGCCATAAAGCAAGTCTCTATGCATCTTTCTCTGGGTTACTGGAATTTAATCCAAGTCAGGTACTAGATGGAGACCAAAGCTAGCTTCTGACTCAGAGGAAGGCTGCAATTTGTGAGGAAAATATCACTGCAAAGGAGTCTGACAGAGTAAAGATAAAGCTCAATAGCCTTTTAGTTGTCTGGGATTTCTCTCCACTCTCAGAAGTTTCCAATACAAAGCTACTGGAGCTACTTCTAGGAAAGAGCCAAAACTCTGAAGTTTACTTAAGAAACCAGCAAGAAGAGACTGCCTGGGTGAGTCACGTTTGTAGGGCGACAGGATGTTAACATTTCACAAGGAGAGGCGTGTATTTCCCCAGGTACTCCTACAACAGGAGACCAGGAAGCCTTTGCCAGTCGGAAACACTTCTAAATTTTTGACTAAGGGATGAAGAATATATCCTCAAATATTACAGTATCAACCAAGATCTTAATGCTGACCAGGAACCCTTTTACTATATGCTTGTTGTACAGCCTGGAGTAAGCAGACAAAGTGACACATATGCTGGAAAAAGCAACTAGTCTAAAGCTGCCGAATAAGACAGTAGCAAAGGCAGGATTAGACTGCCTGCCTCCTGAGAACTGACCCACTGGGCCAACTTCTTCTCAGAGCAGAGCTGTGCTTAATCAGCCCCAAATGAATAACAAATGCAAACCTCCTCTGGGCTGAGCATTGTGATCCAAATAACTTGCCTCCACCTTTGAATCCATACCCCACCATTTCAAAATAAAAAGTGGAGTTACCCACCACAACAGAGGAAAAGGATACAACCCAGAATTTGTCATTCTGTATTTGCTTTGCGTTGTTTTTGCTATAACATTCTGCACATCAGTTGTTTGATTGGGTCACTTTGCTCAATGAATTTTGTCTTCTTTCCAAACAGATGGTGTGAGCCTAGGAATGGTTTTAATAAAATTCTTTGTGTGCTGGTTATATGGCACTTATTTGGCAAATGTCACTCCACAGACACACTTTAGGTTTAAGATGATACTGTAATGGCTTAAATCTCCCACCAGCTGCCACAAAATTAGGGCCACATTAATATCAACAGAGAAATTAGGAGTTCTGGTAATTCATCTGGGAACTTGAGGGAAAATTTTATAGGCATTTGGAAGATTTGCAGTGGGAAGGGATTGTGAAAGTCTGCCCTAGCATTAGACAGTAACAATATTAAGGCTTGAAAGTCTGAAATACATTTTGTCCTTTACTCTGAGCTGACCAGCCAATGCAGGTGGTCTTAATCTTGACAGGCTGGAAAGAATGCCAGCAAGGTGTATATATCCTAGGTGAATACTATTCAATGAACTATCAGTAAAAAGTTTTTGAAAATAAAGTTTATGGCGTAGAGGGCTCTATACTGTGAAGCATCTCTAAAGTGGGAATTTCCTAACACTTGTAGATAAGGCTTCTATATTGCATGGAGATGCAAGATTGGAGATACAGCCACACTTCACTGACTAGGTCTGCTCTGCTTCCCCACCCCCATTCCAATTAACAGATTGGTCTTTAAAACCAATCACAAGCACCTGGTCAGTCAGAACAAGGTAAATCTTGTCATTACACAGAGAGAAAGTGCAGGCCAGAAAATGAGACACAATACAGAGATCACAGCATAACTGGGGAATGTAGTGAGAGATGTGAAGAACACCATGGGATAGGGACAGCCCAGACTTCTATTAAGAGAGGGAGTACTTGGGCAGGCCAGAGAGTAGGGATGACTCCATGTAAAATCAGAATAATTCAAAGCAAAGACAGAAGAGTGCAAGTTCAGACACTGTTCTGAATGTTACATTCAGACTGACTGCAGAGGCATACAATTGTTTTAATGAGATGTATTAATCTTCCCCCTTCACCTCCCTTGATCTCTAAAATGCCCCAGACACCAGTGCATTTCGCAGGGCTTTGTACTGGAAGTGAATGATGTGGATGATACGCTACAACACTTAAATGCAATCACAACAAACTTCCCCCATGGGTAAGGCAGTGCTATTCAGTTATTTTTACTATTATGGCCAATGGGGAAATTATATTTTCTTTTGGAATATATGCAATTGGCTATGGTCTGAGATGGGATATCACAGTAGATGGACCACTACTGTGCTCTATTATGGCAGCTCCTGTGTTCCAGAGTGTATGCACATTATTCGATAGCTGCAAATGAATATATAAAAGTTAAGAGGCTTTTTGAAAATTATGTTTTTCAGCCTGCAATATTACATTAATTACACCACAGAGGTATGAGAAACTATCATTAGTGTGATCACGCTATAATGATGGATAAAGAAACCATTATAAAGTAGAAGGGACTGAGTAGCCAGGATAATTATGAGTTTTTCTGTTGAAAACAGTAATGGCAAAAAGGCAAAAGGAAAAAAAAATAGTGTTAAATAAAAAAAAGCAACTTTTAATATTATAATAGAGGTCTTTAAAATGGGGCAGCTAATGGGGATATTCACTCAAAGAGTTCATTATTATAAATCTGCATTAGCATTAGTTTTTCAAATCACTGCTGGATATAAAATCACAGTTTACAGACTGTAGAGAACCTAGTTTTTAACTGTCAATCTGTAGAAAAATGGGTCTATGTCAAACCAGATTCAACAGTCAGCAAGTACGCTTGGCTAAATGTCTCCTGATATTCAGAGCTGAACTAATGGCTATCATTCTGACTGTAACAGGCATTCTGTAGTTTTATTAGGTCCTCTTCTGGGACCTGACATTTTGAGATGTGTTTTGGGGGGGTTGTATATATTGTTATTAATTTTTTGGAGAAAAAATATGCTGTAATAAGCAGCTGCTAGCCAGCAAACATTTAAGCAGCCCCAAAGCTAAAGGTGAGGCTAGTCCAGCCAGTCACAATAGCAGTTGGATTTTCTGAGCCTTCTATACATTAAAAACAGAGTTTAACAATTCCACTGAGTTGTGACCCACTACTCACTCTGAAACATACTCCCAGGAGCTAGTTTGTGATGTGTTATCAGAAAAGTCATTATTAAAGCTTTCTAAATTGCAAGTCAAACAAAATGGCATCTTTTTTATTTGAATGAACAAACAAAACCCCAATGAGTTGTGTTTGCCCAATATTTACAACAGCAGTCTTTCTGAGAAAGAAAAGTGAAAAGACTAGCAATATCTTCAGAGATATCTGTCCTGTTGCAAACTTGCATGCACAGATTTGTGGTCCAGCTTGGTATATATCACCACCACATGGTACATGTCTGATTGCTGTGACTGCACAATAGCCAATGAATTGAACGACTGAATTGCTTTACCAGTTTACCTAAGCCTAGTGAGTAAACTTGCAGGCCAGGTAACCAACAATGCAGAGGCATTTGCACATGTAATTGGAGATATTGGTATATGTAGTTTCATATGCAATCAGATACCAAAAAGGAAAGCTAGGAAAACACAGCAGTGGTGTCTAGGTCTGCCTTACATAACTGTTTTCTTCAAAATGTTTCTTGTATTTGGGAATACTTGAAAAAATATCTTGTAATTAAAAAAGTATTGTATAGGGATACACATGTTCACATATATAATGCATATATGTACATCAATATACATACATGCAGAGACATGTATTTGCATATATATATATCTTTATACATACTGTCATGAATGAGTAACTCCTGCCTGGGATCTCAAGGATTTATCTTTATGTGAGCAGCACTATATAACCATTAGCATAGCAGGGAGGGACGTGACTATGTGATTTGTGACTGTGTGGAGATTTCCTTAGCCCTAATTGAGAAAACACTGGTTCACTGGGCTTGACATTGTTCTTGTACTGGTATAAAGCTGAAATAACTCTATCAAGGGCAGATGACCTTTGCTAACATAAACAAGGAGAATTATGTCCTCCATTGAATAAAAAGCATGAAGGAGCACTTCTAAGATGCAAGCAAGGAAATTCATTAGATTTGGGTGTTGTCTTGTCCTCCCTAAAGGTTATCATTGTGACTCCAATAGAAACTTCATCTGGATATAATTTTTAGAGGCTTTCATTTGGGGAGGTTTTATCTTGTTTTTGTCTTATTTATTCTAGCTGCTACATGCCCAGTACTATAGCTGGGCAGTAGCTCAGATATATTCTGTTGAAAATCTTTATTATTCTCACAATGAAACTGCCCTCTGATCTACCTTATATGAATAGACCTTGAAAGACAAAAGAACTTGCTTGGAATGGCAAAGGCATGAAGTAAACTCCCACGTCTTCTATTCTAAGCAAACATCACCAGCCCTAACTATGGAGTTAAAGGATTTGTCTCCCCTCCACTAGTACCAGCTGTTTATATAGAGGCCTCTGTCACAAGATGCAATAGCAGTTTTCAGTGCTGCACTTGGACTTCATGACAGGAGCCAAATAAACCTTCCATTGAAGACCAGCCTCTTACACTGATAAACATAAAACTGATGCTGCCATCTGTTTCCTTGTCTTAAAAGGAGACAATCTGGGGACAGCAGCAGAAGCTGGATTTTTTACTTTAAATGCATTGTATCATTTAATATCTTTTCCAGTAAGTTTTTTGGAGCCATTCTGTGCTTACAACTGCAGAAGACGTCAAATGAATATAATCGTGATGATTAAATGCAAATGTTGCTTTAGGTGTTATTAATGGAACTTGTGGCCCTGCTTTTTTAAACAGATATTCAATTTGCTGTTCAATTTTCTATAGAACATTTTCCCTTCTCCTGACTTTAATTTGTTTCTTGCTGCATAGAGTAGGAAAGAAAAATGCTTGCTGCCTTGACTCCTACCTTACCTCTAAGCTACATGCTCTTCCATAACCAAATAGGGAAGAAAAATGCGCTTTTAAATTGTTCTGGCATACAGTATCTTACATTCCAAGGCACTCCACAAATCATAGTGATCATGTTTCACCCACATCAAATTTACATCCCTGGTTTCACTAGAAGACTAATAAGATATTTGTTAGGTCTGTCAGGTTTCAAATTATCTGTCAGAGAGATTCCAGATCTGATACACTCTCAAAACATTCATGACCAACTGCTCTGAATCTTCTAAAAATAATAGGAAATGATAAAAAATAGATTTTCCATTTGGTATGGAAGCTGTTTTGTAAAAAGATAAAGAGCTTTCAGAGCAATAGTTACATCTCAATGTTATAGGTCCAAAGAACCTTCTTTTATGCTAATATCTCTCATTGCTTACAAAAATTACAGAAATTTTTGTAAAGCAATCTTACATCTTCATGCAACAGACATAGGAAGAAGCAAAGCCGGGTCCTTCCCACCTGAGAGAGTGAACCTATCACTGATTTAGAAAAAAATAAAGAATACAATGCAAAGTTACTCCAGGACCCCCATTTAGAGATGATTCCAATCTGAGCAGTACCTGCTTAAATTGCTACTCCAAACTTCTGAGCCTGAGGCATGCTGGATTAAGGGCTATGGAGAAATTAAGAGTGAAGTACTTAGTCCAATTGATTTAACAGAGAATAGCTACATACAGACAGGAAAAAGAACAGTGGAGGTGATGTCTTAGTTTATAATTTCTTCCTTGCTTCTGACCTTACACTAGTATTTACTATACTTTGGTTTCTTTAAGAGAGAAATCCACTCTTTTGCAAGACTTAATTATAAGGCCTCATGCAGGTTCTTTTCAGAGGTGTACTTTGCTTCTAGAGAATACATTGCTAATGAAATATTCGAGGCTCTAGGGCTTCTAAACCCAATTTTGTGCCATATATTTTTACTAAATTGATCGGTAGCCCTGTTGACCAAGCCTAGGAGGAAACTGACATGGAGAATTAAATTGCTGACAACAGTTGAGTTCAGGAACACAAACAGAAAAATGGACAGAAGGAAAGGAAGTTCTCCATGCCAAAAGCTGCTTACAAAGAACCATTTATGTCACATAAGGATATTCTTCCCATTTATTTAAAGCACGAGAATAGTTTTCTGTCTGGACACCTCAGCATGCATCTCTGTAATACACTGGAAGTAGCTTTTGCAGCCAAGTGTAACTGGAGTTGCACCAGCACAGCTAATAACTGAAGATGTTGTGGTTTAGAGTTCAGACTGCATGAGACAAATCTATTAGGGTCCTTAGCTCCATCTTCAAGTTATTAGCTTACTCCTTGACAGTGTCTGTACTGCTGTTATTACCTGTACTAACTCACATGAATCTGCTTGTTCATACTGTATCAAATCTTGGATTTATGTAAAGGGATTCAGAGAACTTATGCCCAGACGAGAATGAAGATTATGTTCTATAACCCAAGAGATAAACCAAGAGGATTAGTACTCAGCCCTAATAAATCTCACCTCTAACTTCTGCGTGGGTGAACAGAAAAAGTCTGCTTCACATCCAGTAACAGTGATGTCACTTCATGTGAGGAGCCCGATACCAAGGGCACATACTGTTGACACTCTTTTGAATTACTGGGCTCACAGGGACTACAAAACACACGGATTTGTAAGGCCTGTACACCAGCTGGGGGAGTCTGAGATGGAGAACACCCCATGCACAAGAACAACGTATGTTCAACATATGTGTTACCCAACAAAGTAATAGTTACCAAGGAACTGCTAGAGGATTGCAACAATGAGCAAGGAGGCCCAAATATTTTTTAAGCCTTTAGCCTTTTTAGCTTCATCCATATAACTTGTATCCTTCAGGAAGGAGCTGGCAAAGTATTGTCTATTTCATTGTCCTTTAGCTCATGCTATATCCTCAGACTTAGACACCATGAAATATTGATCCCTTGTACTTACAGCATCTAAAAATAGCAAGGGGTAAGCAGTCTCCCCTGGCACCATAATTGCACACTGATCGAGATGTCCAGGTTCTAAAATGTGATGATTTAACATTTTAACACCCAACTAGCACCAATTAAAAAACAAAGCCATATTTTGGTTGATTTTTACTGTTTTGGACTCAGCTCCCAGATTATGCATGTTTGCTCTCCTTATCCCTATTATCAGCCTCCTGCAGTTTCTCAGCTGAATGCTAACCTGACTTTTCTGCTTTCAAACTCCACTGATCTAGCTGTACCTGAGCAAAAATCAAACTCATATTGATAATTTTATGCACAATTACTGTTAATATTTTAGTCTCAGATCTTCAAAAATACTTATTTAGGAGCTTCCCTGATGCAGAGCAGGAATTAAACAAGCATTCTCCCAAAGTCTGGCTAACCTAAAATTGCAATGTAGAAATGTGTCCAGTTCTGCATCCATCCAAACTCATTAACTACCAGCAATGTCTGTTCACACTGCTGTGCTGCCGGGATTCCCAGGAGTTTGAAGGAATCTGTACTTCATATACTGTTTGAATAGAATTCACTGCTCCCTATGTTGAATGGTCTTTTGTGTTCTTAATTTTCCATGCTGATCTTGTCTCTGAAATCTGCATCTTAAGGATATAATATGAAAGTTTCAAGACGTATCATCTCAGCAGCACTCAAAAGCTTTAAACTCAGGCATGCAAAATAATTATAATCTGATTATTAAAAATTGCTAAACACGGTTAACAAACACTAATCATTAACTACAAGCTATCTGTAGGAGGAACATGGGGTTTTCTACTGCTATTAATGAATACAATCACCAATATGATATAACATTCAGTGCCTCCTTCCTCTTCAAGAGGAGCTCTCATAAGAACATCAGCCTGATATTTTTAATTAGTAAGGCCAAACATGCTACCAGAATTTTCTTCACTAGTACCAAGCTGATTACATTGGGAGTTTAATATACCTCCCAAGGTCACTCAAGGGCTTTTGACCACATTGACAACACCTAGATATGAGCAAAAACCTGAACAAGACAGTTGAGCAACTACCTGTTGGTTAATCATAGTAAATAAAGCAAATAAAATACATATTCTTTTGATACATAGTAGCATTGTCTCATTGAGTCACAGGCCTGAAACAGTTGTAACAAACTACAGGTTCCCAGAGGATGCCAGTACACCTGAATTAGCATTACTTTATTGTTATACAAACAGCAAATAGTCATCTCTTTAAAAATACACAATAAAACCATTTCATAATCTAGATTCATACCTTCCTTCCCCATTTAGCTTTCCAGTTAATGACATATTCATATTTTAGAAAAGCAGCTTCAAAAACCTACCTCTTATGTCTTTTCTATTTTGTTTCCTTTTGTCAGGACACCACAAAGGCCAGGAGCTAAAGGGAATCTCAGAGCTAGCAGCCCTGAGCCCAGGGCATCAGGCAACTACAGAGAGTCAGGCCAAGACAAGGAAGTCAGCTTGTGGGCTGGGGTCTGGATGAGACCCAGTGAGGGCAACCAGAGTCAGACACAGCTTTATGATTGCAAGGCAGGGCCCTAACATCAGCCCATGTGCGGGGAAGTCATGATCAGCAAGACCCATAGCTAGGCATAGAGACCAGACTGACAGTCCCAGGCCAGGCTTAAGTAGGGTCAAGCTTAAACAGAGTTCTTGAGCTCATTGTTGTGGCTGGAGGGCCCAGGTGAGGCTGGTCAGAGCCATTAAGGCCTATTAGTGCCCTCGGGGTTCTAACAGCTTCACACATTAATTATTCCAAACGCTCCCTAAACCATATTTGGTTACATAGCTTGCCCATGACTTGGGAGTATTTTATTTCATATTACTTAACCAAAGCCCTTTCAGACTTGCATCTAGCAGTTGTTCTAATATTGAGATGGCAGTATTCTTTATTTACAGCTGAACCCTCCACTTGCTTATCAACTTACTCAAAGGCAGGAGAGTTCCAGCAAACAACCAAACACTTCTGTTAAGCAAGCTAGCATAGTTTTGCTTTTCTACTTCCAGTTAGGTCACAGCCATCATAAGCTGTAGGTGAAATATCGTAGGTAAAACATCTAGGTAAAATAATATCAACACACCCAGTTAAGCCTAGGGTTTAGCTAAACCTTTACTACTGCTATGCTCTTAATCTATCAACCTCTTTACATGCACTGTCAGCAAAGTCCATTGAAGTTAATGAGGCAAATTCCACAGACATAGAAGAACTCTGAATCATGCTGTAAATGATTTACTACTGAATTATTACGGGGCCTGAGTGTGGCTTAGTCTTTACAAGGTAATTTGGAGGAGTAAATAATATTCCTGATTGAGTTAACTTTACTCTGGATCAACACCAGGAGAAATAAACAGCCAGTGCAAGAATCACTCAAGAATCCCAAGGCTTCCTCAAGTCTCTGGAACCCTGATTTACCTGAATAAAATTAGATATCTATGCCTATAATCATGTTTAGTCACAACTCATCATCTGCTCCAAAGCAGACATCTTAGAGGCTAATTTGCACAGTCAGAAGCACTAGGGAAATGCAGAACTTGGTTTTAGGACAGCTGTCAGCACTTTATTGGACCATACACTCAAGCAAGTCAGCAAGTCAGGACCATACACACGCACCTTCCATGTTTTTCCACCCATTCTCACTCTTCATTTTAGTCACCACAAACACTTTTGCAAAGAGACCTTGTTTTCCAGCACAGATGAGACCCTTTATATAATAAAATGCATGGGAAACAAGATGCATATAGAGAAAAGAGTAATCTCTGTCAGACAGCTCTGAAAGTACCAGGGTAATTTTCTGTGTCAAAAAAGAAATCAGCAGAAAGTACACCCAGCAAATAACCTCTTATCTCCAACAACAGACTCAGTGCATGGTAAACACCAGGGGAATCAGGTCAGTCAACCCATACACGTTCCTATAACTGGACAGCACTCTTTCACTACATAGTGCACTACACTCTCACAGTCTCTTGCTGCAGTGTCTACTGCCACTTCCATCTCATGCCGGATGACATGGAATGGCATAGGAGCCAAGGAAAGAAAACAGAGAGAAAGCTGCCGGGGAAGCAAATACACCCAGATTTCCACACTCTCTTAGCTCCATTTTGCATGAACTATAAAGAGTAAGCGTATAGGACTAGGAAATTGCCTGAAGAATTCCTGAAAAAGATTCCCAAACACATCAAGAATGACCTGTTCCACTCTCCATTATGCTGTGATTTATTTACTTCTGTCCGGTGAGAGTTTATCTCCTCATAATTTAGATAACTTTCACAGTTTCCCCTCTCCCTCTTGCTCTTTGGTTCTTTGGCTCTTTTACCTTTCAAAGAATATCTCACTCACTCTTCTCTGAGTGTTGTAGTACATTTAGAACTAGCCACATCCCTTAAGCGCAGAGAACAGGCAAATTACAACTTTGATCTGGTAAATAATCGATACATTCCAAATTATGTGTGAAATATACTTTATAGCTGAATATTTATTAATTAATATAAAGTACATGAAATCATATTTTATCATATTAACTGTCTGCAATCCATCAGGATTAGTAATAATAACAATTATAAAAGCCTTTTATGCAAAAGGTTAAAAGTTTTATGAGGTAGTATCATGTTTTTTCTAGCCACTAAGAAGGGTCTTTTTGAGATTATTTTATTGACTTATCCTAGCAGAAACAGGAGTCACTGTGACTTCTTCTCCTAGGTACTGTATATTCACCTATGAAAAAATAAAACAAATGTGTGATAGGAAGTGGAAGTATTTACACCTCTGTTTTATGAGTGGTGAATGAGATAGATGATGAAATCTCATTTAAGCTGTAGATAAAATTCCACTACAGTTCTGCAGACCCAGAATTTCACCTGTGGATGTATAAGTGTCAGAAGCCACATATTGTATGATGACAGAAAAGAGAGCTAAATTCAGAGCCCCTAAATTTAGACTATTTAATTAATCATAATTCTATCTACAGACTGCTGATATATATGAAATAGTTACTGGTTCATTGTGAGCTAAATAGAACCCATATATTCCTGTAGGGAACTGAAGTATCAATAAATACCATCACTGTTTATTCAGATCTGGCTGGTGCTACGTTCAAAAGAGAAGCCAAAATTTTAATATCTTAATCTTAATGTCAAAAGCTGAGAGAAACCATCTCCTAAATTCTTTCAGAGAGAATGTATTCTTTGTAATTAAACAGATATATGATGCTGTTACATGTACTGAAATTGAGCAATCAATGTTAATGACTTGTGAACTCATATGACAATTTGATGCTTAAAGACAATATTTTATAAAAATCCTTAGGAAAACAATAACATGGGTACTAGTGGTAGAAGATTCGTTGGAATTGTGCTAGTGGGTACAGATTTCAGAGCTTTCTTATTTTTCTTATTAGTTCTGTTTGATGTTTTGAGACCACAGAGTGATTAATTTTCTGGATAATAATTCAAATATTTTATATTTAAGTATCTCTGCCCATATGCAGCCACATCTGTGGAAAAGAAATAGCAGGTGTTTCATTTTTATGGTTTCCTTCTGTTTATTCTTGACAAGTCCATTTGTTATTCTAAAAGAAAATCAGTAATCTCTGAGCCCATTTGATTTGGAATAGAGTGCCCTGTCTGTTTACTATCGTTAGTATTCCCACTGCAATAGTCTGGCCATTACGTAACGAGATACATTTAGCTAGCGAGAATAAAAATGTTCTGCGCACCATTTGACTTGATCCATAAAAGAACAAACCTATTAGACCAATATTGCTCCATTTTATTAGTTTTCATAGAACCAATTTTAAATCAAATGTTGTTCAAACCTGTCACATGCTAACACCTGTGTGCTTACATACTGTAGCTAATAAAACATTGCAGATGCAGGCAACAGATTCTGTTTCTTTTAGATTGTTGTGATGTAATGAGAAGAAGAAGGAAAAACTTCACCTTAAATACCACTGTGATCTTGAATCATCCACAAACAGACATGTATGATTTCATTATGTTAAGTTTATTATGTAGGTAGGAATGGCTATTGTATATAACAGAAAACAATAGCAGAAATAAAGTAAGCAACAGATGGATCTCCTCTGAAGCACCTTCTCTGTTCTGACAAGGAAATAACAGTTGCTTTTGATTAGTACATAAATGAGAGACCTTCCAAGAAAAAACATGATGTTGTAGGAAGCGAAGATCCTGCTTCAGAAAGTGACCAATGTCCCTATGGATCAGTGAATCAATGACTGAGCATTGTCAGGGACTCAATGTCATTTATTCAATGTTAAGAAGCAAAGTTTGGATGAGATATAAATGTTTGGGGAAGAGGCAAAGAGGAAATATCTTACCAGCTTTCTAAGATTTAGATAGAATAGGTTCTCATGTGCCATTATATACAATTTTAGATAATTACCTACAGATAGATGAACTAAAATGCTGGCAGAGGGTCATGCCCACCCATAGAGACATCTGCCTCATCCACAAAGGTTTAGATATTAAAATTCTTCCTGTAGTGTCAAAAGGATCTAGAATTATTTTCTCTCCCTGTTACACTGTGGTCTAGTGAATGCTACTGACCCAGAGACAATTGTTTGCAGAGGTGGGTGAAGTTAATTTTGTATGCAATACCAATCTTGAACATCTGACTGAACATCTAACTCAGAATAAAAGTGATTGTTTAAAATACAAAGCCAAGCACAGAAATCTTAGAGATAAGTTATTAAATGGGAAAGACTTGTTTTCAGACCAAAGAAGGATGTTAGAATCTCAGCAAAGACAGGTAGCAGCTGGATGTTTCTATTCATTCCTTTAATGAAAGGACGAGCTTGTAAACTCCACAGTGCTGTGGACAAAGCTTGAACAACTTCAACGTTCAGCTCCATCAAAGCTCCAGCCAAAGATCTGGTTTTATTGAGGGTGACAGATAACAACAGACCCTAAAATCCAGTCTCTCCTCCACATGAGGGGGTGTGAGTGAGTGGCTGTACAGGTGCTTGGCTGCCAGCCAGAGCTAACCCAAAACGGTGCCAGAGACTGGTGATACAGAGTACACAGATGTTTTCATCCTCTGCCATTTGGAGCCACTTAAACATCCTGCTTTTAGAGGGAGTGCTGGTCACAGAGTTTCTCTATGCCCTTAAGCTTATCTCTGTGGAGGTTGTTGGGTTTAGTTATCATTACTGTGATCTTCTAGTTGGCTCAGTGTCTTTGAAATGGTACCATTTGCATCATCAGGTCTTGAATGGGGAGCTGTCAATATAGCAAATTTGCCATTGGTTTGGACCTTATTAGGAGAAAATTATTGTGTTATTTTTGAAGCTGGAGTTTTAGTTCTTCTTTTTGGTGCCATTTCCTGTGACATCCTTTTAGATCAATCAGGGTTAAAAATAGGATGTGAAATTATGTTTCAAAATAGCTCATGCTCCAATTTTATTAAAGCCCTTTGCTCTATAAATAGTCTTTTAAAACTGAAATATCTCTTAAAGTCTTTAAACTAAGGAAAAAAAAAACAACTTCAAAGAAGCAATTGTCTTTTGTTCTTATCAACCAGTGGTGAAGTAAAGCCTGTCCTTATCATTTTGGTAAGATGTTGCCTAAGCGTTGCCAGATAATTACTAATTTTCCAGCTAATCTCCATATTTTAAAACTTCAAATAGCTTGTTATTTCAGAAAACAATTAAGAATTTTCTATTAACTTGCTACATTTTACCTACAACATCTCAATATTCACAATATCAGGCAATTACTGATAACAAAAGATCCAGCAAATTTTCATATAGAAACTTTCCATAGATAGAGAATGCATTATAAGTAAACATTTTTTGCAAATGATTATACAAGTTACATATTCAAACAGCAACAAGATATTCACCTTCAAAATGGAAATTTTGGTTAGAAGTAATAAATACCTTCTGTGAAACATTTCTCAATGAAATGATGTCCCCAAATTTTAAAGCACTGTTTACACAAGAAATCAGTTTTATTAAGGGTTTGCCTATTGTTCTTTGTTCAGGTTTAAACTACAGGCTTTTCTCTTTACAACAGGGAAAAAGGATCTTCTTTTATGGCATATTTTACAGGTCTGATAAGACATAGCACTATTTTGATTGTTTCAGAACAACCTGATGTTCCTTCATACAAAATCTTAGTCCCTTCCCTTCCTTTCCCTTCTCTTTTTTCCTGATAGAGATAATTTCTTTACCAGATTAGAGTCTTATATAAAGAAGTGAACACATGGTACTGTGCCTGTTTGCTTCTTTCCACAGGAAATATGTGGCACTTCATGATTTTGTGAAGAGGAAGACTGCAATATTGAAAGACAAAATCTTGGCCGGATATTCCTAGGCACTGGTCTTGTATCTATTTTGTGCTGAACCAAGTAAGTCTTACTGTAAGGAAGAGTGGCCCTGAGAGAGACTGGGGCCTGTGGGTGGGACAGGCCCAATTTTAAGATTCAAATTCGCAATAACTGTAGGTAGTGAGCAGCCTGACAAAGTCTCTCTCACCAAGCTTTCTCATCAAATGTTTGTTATTTCACCTGTTGATACATTAAACTTCCAGTTTTATGTTCCAAATCCAAGACCTCATTAATCACTAACCAGAAATGTTGTATGGGAAACAGAAGCAACAGCTGATAAGCAGAGAAGTAAGTAAAGTATGTACTTACCTTAAAGTATGTACAGAACACACATCTAAAACCTGCAGATAGCTTGAATACCCCAGAAATCCAGCAGACCAACAGAGGAGCTCCAAAAAAGAACTTTGTCTCTCTGTCCAAGGAACTGCTGCTACCAAATGTGGGCAAAACCTGTATCTTGTGCGCAGCTGGGTTAGAGGCACTGGGCCTACAAGTTTATTGAGGAACTAAAAGCCACTTATCAATCTGCACTGAAAGAATTCAGAGAACATTGCATGCCAAGAAAGAATGGAACTTCCTGAGAGATACCAGAACTGAAAAAAGCAGAGAAACTTCTGCGACAGCTCTGAGGATTTTCAATTCAAACATACCACTTTGGAAAGCTAGTAGAATACATAGTGAGGAGTCAGATATCCAAAATTAAGGAAGAGTGAGTTATATACTTAACTTTGATGCAGGCAGAAATCAGAATTAACAGCAAAACAGGCTCCAAATTAATTTTCCCAGATTTACTCTCTACTTCTGTAACACCTTTTTACATGTGAAATAATAATGTGATTCATAAGTAATTCACAAAATACCTCTGTAGCATTGCAAATCATATTAAATATTTAATTTTTCTTTAAATATATAGTGAACAACAAAGTACAAAAACTTAAGCCAAATAAAGAGTTTAAAACTGCAGCTCAGACTGAACATGGCTGCAGATAGTAACATTTCCTTTGCCATAAAATCATATTTCTCTTAATTGACCACTGGCCATCCCTCTGACAGAAAGAGAAGATATCCTTGAAATTTCTTCAGTTAGATAATATGTTTTGGACAGAACAACCAGGACAGAAGCATAGAAGCAACATGCACGGAAATACTGTTTGTTTGTTTTCTAAAGTCAGTAAAGACAAAGACAAGCTTGTTAATTACTAAAATAATATATTGTACTGTTTTACCTCAGTACATGGAAATGCATAGTTATGCAAGTAGCTGCCTTCGTACAGTGTTGATGCCTCATTTGTCACACAAGAGACATGATAATGCAACTTATCTACAGTTTTGTTCTTACCTTACTTATACATATACATGCTTATATATAACTTTGATCCTAAAGAAGATAAACACTCTCCATAACCATTCTATCTATGTATGCATAGGGTCTAGTATAAATATCCTGGAGGATCCGAAGAATTTTTGCTAGTGTGAAGTTAGCTTTCAGTTGGGAATGATCACCAGGTATATGTTATTTTACCTTCCTAGAGATGTCAGCCAAGGCCAGTGTACCTGACTGTTATGGGGTCAGAATCACAAAACTTTCTTCTTGGCTAGAAAAACAAGCTGAGAGAAGAAATGAGATAGAGAGAGCAGCAAGAAGGAAAACTGCCCAACCAAGAATGTGACCTCTGAAAAATGACCAGGAGTCTAACTTGACAAACGCTGATGATCTGGGGCCCAGAGGTGTGGCTGTTCAGACAACTGAGTGAAAGAGCTCCATGAAGGGTTGCACCATGAGACTCTTCAGGCAAGCATCTTCAGTTCCTTGCTGCAAGGAGCTAAATTGCATGGTTGGTATGCTGCATAAATACTACAGGACTTGAGGGTTTCAGTCAGAAGCATGTCTCCCAAACCCATGCCCTGATTACTCTGTAAGTAAGCCCAAAGAAAAGCAAGACAGGGTATAATCACCAGTTAATATCTTCCTCTATACAGAGGCTACTGTCTTTGGCACATAAAGTTTTGAGTACAACTGCTAGAAAATAATGCTAATTTTGACAATTTTCTGTTTAAATTTTGAGCATTGATGACAACATTATGGTTTCTTGTTTTGGTTTCGTCTTTTTTTTTGCCAATGCCACTTTAACAAATTATTAGTACTGAGCTGGAAGTATAAAATCTTGAGTTTCTGCAGTGAACACTGAGACAGTAAAGTTTATAATAAAGTATTCGGAAAGAAAAACCCTCAGAAAAACTTAAATGTGATTTTTTTTTTCCATATTAGCTTGTTTTGCAAACAATCTTTTTGTGTGGGGACATATTTTCATGTGGCTGAACACATTTCTTTGATACAGAACACTAGTTCACTGCAACTTTGCTAACAAGCCAATTGCTTTTCCCTTTATCCACAAAAACTCAGTATAAGTTCTACAGATAATACAACTGACCCTTTTTAACAGTCTATCTAGTTAAGATGTTATGATAGCAAGCATATAATGCAATGAAGCAAACGTTGCTAACGTCTACAGAAACGTGTGGTAATGGCACTGAAAATTCTGCCTCAGGCTCTCGCTGTGTTAGGCAGAATACATTGAAAAGGATCAACAATACCCTTTATGAGCCACACAAAAATGAAAGCTTAAAAAAAAAGATAAAGAGTTTTGATCAAGTTTTAACAGCGCTTTCACAATCCCTTGGAAAAACAAGCACACTTGTTGATTTCTACCACCATTCGTATTCTTGTCCAATATTTTGACACAGCATGAACATTTTTTAATAAAATATAGTTGCTCTTCTTAAAAATTTGCTCAGATCCTAGTAATAAGAGACTATGGGCAATGAACTATAATATAAAATACATTTTGACTTACAGCTTTATATTACATAGCTGTACAAAGAAATTATTAAATTAGCTTAAAGTTCACCTTAAGAAGCATGTTTTTAAATATACTTATCTCTTTAATGTGTATGTATACATTTCTGTATTTCCATCACAAATACAGATATTGAAACTTTTAATTTATTTTAAATTCAGTAGCCTTTAAAATGTACCATGGTTTACTTTACATGAATCGACATTTCTGTCTTACAAATGCTGTGGCCTTCCATACATAGACTTATAACTATTACAGGGAATGGCTTGTGAGCTTTGAAAACAAAACTTTTAAAGTAGTTAGAAAGGGGCACAGAGATTAGCTTTTAAGGATTTTAGGGTATGCATGTGACCCCTTGGGTTTTAAGAAAAGCAGATCATAATCCTAAGAACAAAAAGGAATGTTGCTCTGTTGGTTGGATCCTGCAGAAGACGACCAGCTTCAGATCCACTTATTTTAGCTGTTTTATAGTGGTGGATTTGGGATAGATGCAGCTATAGATTCATTCAAGCCATCCAGCAGCTACTTCATTGAATCCTGCAAAATTAGTCAAATGCAGCAAATATTTAGAAGAGTTAAAAGAACTTAAATGTCTCGGGGCTTCTAGAACTTGCCCTAATTTAGCAGGAGGAACTTCATGCAAACTTGCTTAAGTGTATTCATAATGAGACTCCTCAATATTTCCATTCTTCTCTGTAGATATTGTGCTTAAAAGAAATAGGGACTGTGTCCCACATTAACATCCACTGCACACCTGACTTCTTTTCTATGCTCCACTTCACCAGCCTGTTCCTCAGTAGTGCTGGCCTCCAGAAAGTTTCATGCTGACTTGCTGTCTTTCTTCTTCTTGGTTTTGTGATCTGCTGCTCCAAGCTTGTCAGTTACTCCTTCAGCAGCAGCCCAGATCAATGTGAATGGAGACTGGAGAGAAATTTTCAATAATGGTAAGTCAGGCAAAATAGGGAGCTGCAAAAGCAAGCTGGGAGAGGGATTCTTTGAAGTTTTAAAGTTTTGATCTGCTATGACTTTCAACAGGGAAGGTAGAGTCGGGAGCAGTGTAAGGTTTGTTATAATTGCCCAACATAAATGTTCCCTTAAAAGCCTGACACAGTACATTAGGGGTCAAATCCAAGCCCAGTACTGTCAATGAGAACCCTTTAGTTGACCTTCAGTGGTGCTTGGATTATTCTTTTATCAAATAAAACGTTTTCTTGCTTGGTTTGCAGAGACTTAACAATAGTTTGAAAAGTGTCTGGGGACGGTAAGGAAATACATTTTACTGCCCTTCTCATGCTGAAGAGTATTCACTGATGATAGCAGCTTCTGTTCAGTTATGTTTAATGATGCTGATAAGTTGATTTTGAAGTACCGTTACATGTCATTCATCTGCACACAAAGTGTATAAAAGGGTGGGAAGCAGGGACATTTTACTTATCCTATTACATAGCATTGAAGTAACATTGACAGAACTGGCAACTCTCCTTTTTAGTATAGAAGATCGTTAGGGATACAAACCAAATGGTTTAGCAGATGCCTGCAGAATTTGCATTTTTTGCGATCATCTCTTCTTCCATTTTTTCCCTTGGGTTTATTGTCTGCAGGAGGAATGAGTAACCAGAAATAGACAACACCCTTTGAGGCATTTTGTTAATTTAATATTCAAACATAGACCATCAGTCTGGCTCATCATTATTTTGGGATGGAGTTCATTTCACCAATACTTTTCCCAGACTGTCCTGAGCTGTTTCTAAATGACCACACAACACTGCAAAAGAAGCCACTCTTATTAAATGAGAACCACAGAAAACATACAAAAATTGCACAACTGAACATTTTCTAGCAATGTTTCTCACCCACTGCTCGTAGTAATTAGACTGTACTTTTGCCTAAGGGGAGAAGAAAAGATATTTTGAGAAAAAGATACTCAGTTAACCAAGATTTTCTTTACTGCCTTCCCTTTACCAAGGATTAAAAAGATTGCAAGGGTTTGGGGTTTTTTCCTCTAAAAATAGATGACAGCTGACTTCCTATTATGAGAACTCTGTAGTCTTATTAGGTGAGGGTGCCATTGGCAAACAGATAGTAAATCTATGCCATATCGTCATCTTTTTCTGTAATACAACCTTTCTGCTGAAACCACCTGATCATAAATGTCTAGCTGTACTAAAGATCAGATTTAGAAGAAGCAAAAAAAATGCCACTAATGAGGATTGTTGACAGGTGAATGCAGTCGTGACTTTGCTAGGATAACCAGAAAACTATTCAACTCAGAGAAAAGAGTAATAAGGCACCTGTGGGATGCCATCCAACTGAGTTATCGGCAGAGTTGCACAGATGTAAGAGTTCAAAAACTCATTTACTCTTCAGCAGGGTGCTTTGCCTTACAACAGGGTTTTCCACAAAGCGTACCATCTCCAAAGCTTAATAAGACTGAACTGTACAGAAGTATCTGCAAACTATGGCAAAATTAGGCATAAGAAAAGGCAACACTAGTAACACTCACATGGTGTTGTGCAGCGTAAGGGCTCATTGCTGATTCTGGGCCTGATTACTCACTACATTACTGCAGGTTTATATTTGAAATCGTGTTGGTGGAAAACTAAAGCAATGTTGTGGAGAATCAGGCTGGCAGTGTTTATGCAGGCTGGAAAAAGAGAGAAGGACACTGCAAGGCTGATCAAAAATAAAGCAGCTGTCCTACAGTTCTAGAGCTGGAGTTCCCACTGTTTTGCTATGCTGCTTGTCATATCAAGAGCTTAGATGAATTTTGCTTGTTCCAGCTCTCTTGTTTTTCCACTGCATTTAACACAAGCACAATGATTTTCCATTTTGCTGACAAACAACAAGACAGAGCAAATTGACCAGTTTATTCTTTGAGTAGTGGGTGACATTCAATACACTTGACTGACATGACTGGCCAGCCCATCAACAACTGTGCCACAGTTTTCAGCAAGAAAATCATCATCAATAACTATTCTCTTTAAAGCACTAAGCACATTTTTGTATGTTCTCAGAGTGTCTCTACACTTCCTTAGCCATGAGAAAAGTATTAACTGTAACAGAAGTTGTAGGGCTTAAGCCCTGCCCAAGTCAGTGGAAATAGAACTTCTTTTGACCTCTTGAGTGCTACTGGAATTTCAGACTGCTGATAAGGGCAGGAACCTCAGATGGTTTAAAAACAGCAGGGCTCCACCTACCCCAAGAGTGTTTGATTTACGCTGGTTGAAATTCTGGCTCATAAGGTTTTGATATGATCTCTAATCTACTCTCCCTCTGTCCTCATTTTCCAGCTGATCACAAGTCTTTCCCCAGAATAAATAATAAAGATGTTGATATTTTCTATGCTTACATGCCTGCACTACAGGTAGTGTGTAGCCAGTAATGGGCTTAGTCTGGTTTACAAAGTGAAGTTCTTGCTTTATATTAATCCTGAATTGAAAGAAAAGCAATTGGCGTAAGAAAGTTACAATGGTTTCAATTTCATCTAACTAAAGTCCCTTCCTTGAAGACCCAACTTTACTTTTGTGATTTGTGTGAAGTCTATGGAGTAAGTTCTCTCATAATCAAATGCCATTGTTTTCCTCCTAAAGGATAATGTTGTAATCAGCACAAAGTGCAGATACAATTTCCTTCTTGTGTTCTTCCTTTTTTAAATAAAAAAGTCATGTAAACATCTGGCTGTTACAGAAACACGAGGGAAAGACGAACACAACTAAGATGTAGTCCAGCATTACCCCTGTAAATATCAGGTTATTTTCCCAATTAACCTTAAGTGCAAAGCCATTTTTAAGCGCTCTATGCAGTAGTATTGCTTGCAAGTCACTTCTCTGTAGACACTGAATTCTGTAGGCCAGGAGTTCTCAAGTACACATATATAAGCCGATGTCAGGGTATCTTGTAGGGAAAGGATTTTACATTTCTGTGAGAAAACCAATGGTTTTTCTTTTTTAACCATAGAAGCAGCAAATTACCAAAGGCAGAAACATCAGAGTATGTTTTTTAAAGTTATTTTAATTAGGTCAGGGCAGGAAAGGAGTATATTTCTCCTGAAAATTTTAATAAAACTAAAAAATATTTTTCCTTCAAACACAACTATTCTTGCAAGAAGTGTTTCTTTTATGCCTTGTGGCAACTGAATTTTGGATGTTTTGTTCTGACATTCGATGTTTTGGGTAAGTTCTTTTTCTTCCAGCATTCTCTCTTAAGATACATTCTGGTCTTCATTTCCGGTAAATTGCAAAATTAGGACTTTGCAATTGTACACTTCTGTTTTGCTGAATAGTTCAAATGGTCAAGTAGCAATAAGTGAACAAAAGAATAGAGCACAGCAGGGGATAAAAACAAAAAAATTCTTGAGCTGTCACTTTAAATCCTAAGAATGGCCTGTATGTACAGGCTTCAGTCTGGATGAATAGTATCCGTATGATGAATATCTCAGAGAATTTATGTAAGACTACCCACACTGATGTTACTAAATAATACAACCATGGCCAAAACCTCTGATGTCAAAGATCCTGTTGTGAAAATGAAAAATTTAACAGCTGAGGGAGAAGACATAACCATTAGCAGTCTGAGGTGATTCTGAAAATGTCAACAGATAAATAAAAGCTTTTTTTATATTTATTCCGTTATGGAAAGTTGTATTCGCAAGGTGCTAATGAGGGCTAGAAACTCAGAAGTGATGGTTAAAACTTTCATAGAAATCACCTGACTCCAGAAGCTGGAACCTGAATAAAAATAACTGCTCAAGCTTTTATTATAAATCTGATGATAGCTGGCAACAATGAATGCAGTGAGACAAGGAATATGGCAAATTGGAAGCAAGTGGCAGATCTGAGGTTACAAAGGTACTTGCATCATGAGAACTGGTCAGAGCTACTGGTAAGAGTATCGTAGCCAAAATGAGATGGGTGAGTTTGAGAGGGAAATCTCTTGAGTTTTGCTTTCTATCCCCATATGAATACAAAGGTTTCTCTGGATTTTGATAACATACGTAGAAACAGAAATAGCAGTGTTTTGTATACTCTCTGCTAGAGATTGTCAAAAGATTTTTATGATGATATTCTGGTATTCTTGAAAGTATTTTTGGCATATCTTTAGAATTTAAAAGAAAAAGCATATATATACACATTAAAGCACAAATAAAATGCATTTAATTTTTTTGTTTATAGAATCATAGAATCATAGAATTGCTTAGGTTGGAAGAGACCTTTAAGATCATCGAGTCCAACCGTAAACCTAACACTACCAAGACCACCACTACACCATGTCCCTAAGCACCTCATCCAAACGTCTTTTAAATACCTCCAGGGATGGGGACTCAACCACTTCCCTGGGCAGCCTGTTCCAATGCTGGACAACCCTTTCAGTGAAGTAAAATTTCCTAATATCCAGTCTAAACCTCCCCTGGCACAACTTGAGGCCATTTCCTCTCATCCTATCACTTGTCACCTGGGAGAAGAGACCGACCCCCACCTCTCTACAACCTCCTTTCAGGTAGTTGTAGAGAGCAATAAGGTCTCCCCTCAGCCTCCTTTTCTCCAGGCTAAACAACCCCAGTTCCATCAGCCGCTCCCCATCAGCCTTGTGCTCCAGACCCTTCACCAGCTTCGTTGCCCTTCTCTGGACACGCTCCAGCCCCTCAATGTCTCTCTTGTAGTGAGGGGCCCAAAACTGAACACAGTGTTCGAGATGTGGCCTCACCAGTGCCGAGTACAGGGGCATGATCACTTCCCTAGTCCTGCTGGCCACGCTATTTCTGATACGATTTTGTTTCCTTTTAAGCTGGGAAAAATACTTGATTCTGTTTGATGTTTGGATATCTAATAAAATGCCCAATTGGGATTTTATGAAGCTTTCCAAAAAAGGACATCACCTCTGGGTAAAAAAGAAGTGTGAGAAACCTCAGCCCAGAGGGCAATTATTTTACAGTTTTAAGTGCCTGAAAGCAGGGTCTTGTTTCATCAACCATAACAATAGTGATATTGCCACAATGTGTTATGTCTACCAGCAGGAAGAAGGCAATGTCTGTTTGTAATGAAAATGGCTTTTATCATGGAGATGGAGAGTGATTCCTGCATAGCTAAGAATGAAAACTAATTTGATTGGCTCAGCACAGGACTGGATTTATTTTAAAACAAAAAGCAGGATCAATCAAAAAAAAGGATAAAAACGGGGAAATTTTTAATGTGCAATACAGATGACTTGCCATTCTTCTGATCTTCCTGTCCACTTTTCACCCTTTGTCTAATACATATAAAACTCATTTGGTTATTTTGGTGTGTGAGAAAGAGTTCATGTCTCAAACATTGTGGCGAGGCGAGGCGCGGCACGACTTGCATGGCGACGGCAGGTCGGTGAGCAGGGGATGGGGAGAGTGGAGAGCAGGATGTGGGGAGCACGTCAGAGAATGCACAGTTCCAGGTTCTGCCGGACCTTACCACATATGGCCACAGGTCACACAGAGTTGATCTGAGGAAGGGGCTTGCGATCACCCGAGAGACCCCTCGTGACCACCCCCTCCCCCAGTGCCTGTGCAGAAGATTGAGAACTTTCTAGAACAAGAACCATGTAAGTCCTCAAGGGGCGTAACTGGAGACAGGGATTAGCCTATAAAAGACACATCCCCAGGGAACCACATGCACGCCCATCACCGGAGGATGCCATGCCTGTCATCGTCATCGCAGGATCCAAGGGTGGTGATATTTTTCCTTTTTCTATCTTCCTCTCTTCTCCTTTCCTTTTCTCATTTCTCTTTTCCTTTACTCTTCTAATATATATAAGTTTTGGATAAATTGTAACAGGTCACCTGGAAAATAGCTCCATTGCCAAATTGCCTTTGTTCCTTCATTGGGCTTGCCAGTTCGTTAAGTTTGCCCGTTTGTTGAATTCGCCAGTTAATAAAATTGCTAGTCAGACTGTTCCTCTGAGTCATTGTCGTGACTCTGCAGGCCCCACGGCTCTGTCGAGCAGAGATCGGCCTTTGTCGGTACACAAACCATCGGGGAATCAAAAAGATTCACCCTTCTTGCAACCCACCAAGTGGGACGAGACATGGTGTCTCATTAAATGGAATTTAAGCACATCATTTTTGATAGGGCAGATGAACCATCCCATTTTGAGAGGACATGAACCCAAGTGAACAATGGAACAAGAAAATTCTAATAGACCTTCTTCAGTTCAAGGAAACTAAATCTATCACCATTTAAAGCTATTGAGGGTAGCTTTCAAATCTGGTTGGTCGAGTTGATTGTACTATATTGCATTAATAACCTAAGTATCTCACATAAACGAATTAATTTATCCACACCAACATCGACCATATACATCTACAGCAGGTATTGTTATTTCCCTTTGAGCAATGGCAAAGTGATGCAAAGGGATCAGATTGACTCGGCATAGGAAATCCAGGTGTATGGATACCAGTTAACAAATCTTCAGTACAGCTGGTCCTCTGATCAGGAAACTTTTGTGATACACAGGAAATGACCTCAAACTTCTTCACTCTCTTATATATGGAATACAGTCCTATTGCAGGACTATTCTTTCACCTAATTCAATGGACTAAGAATGTCCACGTTAATTATCTTTTAAAGTTTATTAGTGATAGCATGGATATACAGGAAACTCACTAGAAGTATCCTATCGAGGAAATAAGGTAAACGGATTCAGATGGGAGGCATTTTTTATTGTGATTATTATTCAAACTCTTTACAATTCACAATTTTTCCTTTAAAAAAAATATCTGGATTCCAGTTTAACCTAGAGTTCATGGGCAAATGTCTAAAGTACTTCATTTAACTGAAAAGACTGAAAACACTCCAGGTTAAATATAATATATAAAGTAAGACTTATTTGTAACTGAAACGGTACATAACACTTGTATTGATTCTCTGCGCAGGACTGAAGGAAAAATCTGATTGTCTTTATACACCTGTTTTTCTTTCCTCTTTGTCAGCCACCTTCTAAAGTAGTTTTCAGCATCCACAAATATAGCTGGTGGATCCACTGATCAGACAAATATTACTTACAATGCCCTTCTACCCAAGCAACATGCAATATGGTATCACTAACAATGGTTGGATTTCAAACTTGGTAAAAGCACTTTTACCTTGAGTTTCTGGTCTGACTATATTGCCAGTTTTCTTGGGTAAAGCTACAGAATCTCATAAGAATTCAACTTTTTAAATTACTTTAAATTTTAAACTACATGTTTATATGATAACCAATTCTTTTAACAGTACAAGAAGCAAATTATTTTTAGCCCTATATGATCATCAAAACTCCTTTGTTGTAACAACAAATTCTCTATAGATTCCTTAAAGCTAGATTGTTAGTTTTCAATTGAGGTTTTCATTTTTTTAGGAGTTGAACCTGCTTTGGTTTTTTTTTTTTTTTTAATGTGATAGATACTTTAATTTCCTCTCTCTTTTAATTTAAATTTAATTAAAATCTGGCCTCACTGACTTTCACTTTCAGGTTGTGAGTTGTCTCTGTGTTTACCCTCCAAGTGTTTCCAGTACCTTGAGCACATTAGGAATATTAAGCAGTTAATCAAGTGTAAAAAAACATTAATTTGTTATCTAGCATCTTTCATCAATCTTTTTTTTTTTTTTAATCAGAAGAATATCCAACAACTAAGCCTACAGATTCCACAGCAGCATTTCATCAACAGGCACTGGTATTTCGCTGCACCGAGGATTGTGAAATAAATCTCTGCTGACGTTAGTGAATGGTCTTCTGTACAGGAATCATCCCAGACCCAGTGCAATCACTAAGATTCTCCCATACAGGTTTTAAAATAAACTAAATAATCCCAGTCAAACTATATGTGTGTGTGTGTGTGTGTGTAGAACAAGCGGATTTCTTGAAGCTACATTAAATTCTCTACTCTATTCCTAAAAGTCGAATGCAATTCAGCATGCCATAAGTCCTCTCACTCTCTGTGTAATCTTCTCTAGTTTCTGAAGCCTGTGTCAGAAGCGCCACCTGTCCTATTTCTGCCAGTGAACCCAGGCTCGCTCCTCTGTGGGCTAGGTTTCTAGAATTTGCTCAACTAAATGGCAGGTGTGAAACCCATTTTACATGGTGGATCTGATCTAACATCCTGGCACAAACAACAAAGATACTAAAAGAGGCAGAGACCTTTCAAAGACTGAACTGTGCTGATATCTTTATTTTTATTGTAGTCATTGCTGCCACTGGCCTAAAATACACAGCGTCTGGTCCAGAAATGGCACAACTTTGACTTTGGAATATCCATTACTTCTGGAACTGCTTTATGTCAATGTAGGTATACTAATTCCCGGCATAAGGCTAGTTTGCCTTCAGGTATCAGCAATACTAACCAGCTCTGCCTAATGCTAGTTTATGAATCTTTGCATTAGAATTCATTTTGACTTCAGTATAATGCAAATCTTCATTTGGGAAGAAACTCTATTTTATGAGCTGCAGTGGAGCTATGCTTTTTGAAATCCCTAATCTAGGCATATATAACTTAGTTCAAAAGTTACAAAACTAATACAATAACTATTTAGATTATGAGTAAGAAGCTTCAAGTCATTATTCAGTGATTGTTTTCCATACAATGAAAAAAACCTAAGAAATGCCCTTTTACATTTCCCCATATCCTACTGAATCAAATACATGTGTTTTAAGCCCCTCTTTTGATCACACATCTTCAGTCTGGGGCAAGGTGGAAATGCAATTGCCACACAAACTATACAAGCTTCTGGCAAACCATGACCAAGACCTCAGGTCCTGAGCTAACCAGGATACAGGATCCAGTCACTGGAACTAAAAGAAAATGCATCAAACTGTTTGTACTGAAGTCTTTTATCCCTTTGTGAACAAGCATTACAAGCTTTTTCCAGCTCATTGATATATACAAAATACTTCTAGAACTGTTTGGATATGGGTTTTGTTCTTGTTTCTAAATATAAAAAGTTTTTGTCTTTTCTGGGAAAACTTATAAATCTGACTTAGTTTGTATTTTTCTGATGAAAGTATGAAAAACTAGTTATTATTTTTGTTTATTATTTTCCTCCCCTATCTTGGAAACCTGGGACAAAACCCAGGTAGAAAATTCCCATCAGGAAGCTTAAGCTTACTAGTAGATCTCAGGATAGAATTTATTGAGAAATAAAACCTATGTCAAGATAAATACTTGGAAGTAGCACCCCACTATGAAATTCTGATGAGCAGGTGGTTTTGTAAAGATTCATTGGATAGCTATTAACAGGCAAATTCAGAGTGACGACAGTGATAATACAGCTAATTCTTGCTTCTTTGTGTAGTTAATAATGCAGCATCCCATATGAGCAAACACTAACGTATACTCATAGCTTTAAATTTTGCTTCTGAAAGTAGGAAATATTAGCCTTGATCCCCATAGAAAAGTTATGATGTAGTAGATGAGTCTTGCTGTCCACAAAGTGATTCTGCAAGTTTATGGAGTTCACTAATTCAAGGTAAAGTAATCCTACTCCAGCCCCATCTCAAAGACAAGTGAGCAGCATGTGAACCAGTTCATGAATCACGTAACTGCCCAGTCTGTTGGTCTAAGGCATGCTGGTTGGCCTTAAAGAACTGGGCTGTACACTGCAGGAGAGCAGGAATTTCTTCCTGAGCAGCTTACCTGACGGCAGAAGTGGTAGGTCAAACAGTTAAGTGGAACAATCTCATCGTATCTGCCAATATATATTGTCCTTCTTCATGAATCAGAGCCTGAGGTATGTGCATGGAGGAAGATAAGGCAAAACACTAACACACTATAAATTCCTGTCTGCGCATACTGCACAATGACATCTATATGTAGACAAGTCCTTAAGGGTAAGGAAAAAAACAATAACAAAGAAATATAAAAAATCTGAAATATGCCTGTACCTTCATGAAAAACAGAATTTCATCTTGCATTTGTCAATTTACTTAGTATACTTTCTTACGCATACTGCATTTTTTATGTAATGTTATATGCAATATGTTATAATAAGCACACACAGATCAATTCTCTCCAGACTTCCCTGTTTGCAGTCATAGAATAATGTAAGCTAGAAGGGAGCTCTGGAGCTTGTCTGGTCCAATCCCCTGTTCAAAGCAGACTTAACCAAGAAGTAAGATTGGGTTGTGTAGGCTTTTCCAGACAAGTTTCAGAAATCTCCAAGGATGGAAATTCCACACTTCTCAGAGCCATTGTTCCATGCATGACTGTCTTCATGGTGATTTTTTTTCCTGTTAACTAATCAGGATTTCCCTTTCATTGCCTCTTGTACTTCCATTTTACACCTCCAAGGGTCTGGCTCTCTCTTGTCTGTTACTCCCTTTAGGTAGTGAAAAACTGCAAGTAGATTCCTCCCACTCTTAGCTTCCTCTTCTCCAGGTTAACATCCAGCTCCTCCTCCCTGTGTATACTAAGGCCCTTACAGCATTTTAGTGGCCTTATGATCTCACTCCACTCAAAATAATGATTTTTAAAGCTAGTGAGGTCAGACATGTGAAATGTTTCTGAGGTGCTGAGACTGTGCAGTACTCCAAAAGAAGTGCTTTGTCAAGGTGCACAGCTGAAAGTAGAAAACAGATTTAAATTTGCAAAGTTCATAATTCATGCCATCTGTCTAATACTGTTTCTTCACTGGAATACTCTTATTCAGTGTCAACTTTTTAGCTGAAAAATTATACTGTGCTAGGAAACATTCTCACTGCAGTATCTGAAACCCAGAAGAAACATTGAAAGGAACATTTGTATTATTTTGTATTTATGAATAGGAAAACACTGGAAAAGAAAAGTTAAGTGACTTAACTCAGGTCACACACAAAAGAACCTGACATACATAGAAAAGTGGGGTTTTAGCACTATATCTTACTGTTTGGTGTACTATTAAATTTCTGGATTAGATAAATATCCTCTTTGCACTCACTTCTGTTCTCCAACAACATAGTGAAAAACACCTTGCATGTGAGCTATGAAAAAGAACAGTTTATGTTCTATGGCTTTTAAACACAGTGTTGCTGTATTTTTTAAAAAAATCGTATGATCCTTTACCATCAAAACAAATCACATCAGTTCATCTCTGCCTACAGGGATACACAGTCTGAATAAGAGCCTCTAATGGAAGCTAATGTTGCCTTGATTTACTGTGAAAGAAACATTTGTTGTACTCTTTCAAGTGTTAATACTGATGACCAGGAAATGAAAATACTTGTGAAGCTGCCAGGCTAATTTCATGACAGATCAGTCAGGAATAGCACACAAGAACCTGATTTTGGGCATAGCTATTAATGTCTAGCAACTCATTTGGGAAAAAAAATTAGCATTGAAAAGATGTAATCAAAAGATCCTCCAACAGTGAAGACATCAGTGCTAGGTATTTATCACTAGGACTTTAACAAGTTTACTAATCTTAGTAAATTGGAACAAGAGATACATTAATTCTGTTCATTAGGTACCTCCTGCTGTTATGGTTTGATTATTATTCATAATACTTGGACACTTCACTTAGGATTGGGTTATTAAGAGTTCTAAGTACTGCACATAAGCATAATAAAAGTCTGGCCCCAGCTCTGCTTTACAGTCTTACAGAAAAAAGGACTTGATTTGCAGTTTGGGAATGGGTACAGAATGAGGTTATGCAACCTGTGCCCTCACTAAGACTGAATAAAGACATTATTCATCACAGACCTGTACCTTAATGCCCTCGTACCTTATCTTCCCTGTGGGCTTCTCCCACTGCAGTAATATTTTATTTTTCTTTGACTTGTTTATAAACATCCAGCTAATACATGGCAGCAGCAGCAACCATCACACACGGAGATATGTCAACAGAGAATAACACTGACACATTTGCATTGCTGTTTGTACCAAAGGATTTCAAACTACTCCAGAAACCCCCGCTACTCAAAGCAGGTCTCTAATAGACTGTGATAGCTCCAGTGTCACAGTATAGCTCCATTTTTGGTGGCAAAGTTCCAGCTGAAATCCTTAGTATTTACAATGAGGCACAAGAGTGTCATTTTCTTCTTTGAACAAATGTTCAATACTTCCGTGTGTTGGGGTTCCTATTCCTGCAAGAAAGCTACAAAATATTTAATATCTGCAAAAGACCAGGTTTAAATGCCCCAGCTAAAAGGCTGTTGCCCAGAGAACATGCAACAGAGGATTGTATGAAAAATGTTCAGGGCAGACCACCATCTCATGGTTTTGTATCAGCCAGATCTGAATCTGTACATCATGATCTGTCAGAACACACTGTAGACTGAACTCACATATGCAAAATACTGAAGCTGAGAGGCTCATAACTGTATTAATTCTGTTAATATATTATTCCTTCTTATCACCATAAATATGAAATTTATCTGATTTTGGATTAAGCAGGCCTCAATGTAAATTCTGAAAGTCTTCGTGAATTCTTTCTTTCTCATGGTTCTTACTGCTAGAAAAGTGATTCTCTCAGAGGGCAGAAATTAAAAAAACAAACAAAAAACAACAACAAAAAACCCCACACCAGACTACTAAACAGCAGTATAACTGCAAAAAACAAGATAGTGAATAAAAATGCCTTATGAGCCTGCTAAATGGAAATTCAATGACGTGTTAACTAGGCTAGAATTGTGGAGGAGTGCTGGCTAGTTATCCTACTGTGCACTGAGATTTTCCTTATGCTTTTGACACAGAAGGCCTGAGCCAAGGCAACAGTGTCTAGGAGTCTGTCCTGCCCTTGGAACCAGCCCATTGGACTCTCTGTGCCTGTAGGATTTGGTGGTGTAAAACCAAAGCAGCTAATGTGAGACATGAATCATAAGAAGAATTTTTAGGTTGTGAAAAGTATTCCTTCTACTTATAGTCTTTCTTGGACCTTTTTCTTTTTTAAGAAAGATATATCTATCCACTAAAATTCCTCAATACTTTTATCTGAACTGGTTGTCGTGGTTTAAACCCAGTCAGCAACTAAGCACCACACAGCTGCTCGCTCACCCTCTCCCCACCCCACAGTGGGATGGGGGAGAGAATCAGAAAAAAAGTAAAACCTGTGGGTTGAGATAAAGACAGTTCAATAGGACAGCAGAGGAAGAGAAAATAATAATAATGATAATGATAAAAGAATGAACAAAACAAGTGATGCACAGTGCAATTGCTCACCACCCGCTGACCAATGCCCAGCCCATCCCTGAACAGCAATCCCTGCCCCTGGGCCAATTCTCCCCAGTTTCTATACTGAGCATGACGCCATATGGTATGGAATAGCCCTTTGGCCAGCTGGGGTCAGCTGTCCCAGCCGTGTCCCCTCCCAGCTTCTTGTGCACCTGGCAGAGCAGGGGAAGCTGAAAAGTCCTCGAGTAGTGTAAACATTACTGAGCAACAACTAAAACATCAGTGTGTTATCAATATTATTCTCATACTAAAATTCAAAACACAGCAGTATACCAGCTGCTAGGAAGAAAATTAACTCTATCCCAGCCGAAACCAGGACACTGATAAAATCTACCTCATAAGGTTTCAAACACAAGTCTAGAGGTGCAGCAAATTTTCAGGGATCTTCTGATGATATTAAGCAGCCCAAGGAACTGTGACTAGTTACCCTAGCTATGAATCGACTCCAACCAGAGTGGATCATCAGACACAGCTGGCCAGCACAGCAACACTCAGACCCTGTTGTTTATTGTTATAGGAGCATCAGATACAAGAAAGCAAAAAACTTTGTGCTTCTCCCCTCTCTCACTAAAAATCAAACCATTTGCAAAGAAAAGAAAGGGGAGGATGAAAGGGACTATTTAATGAGCATAAACCTAATAAGCATTTCTGCTGGGAAGAGCACACTGATATCTTAGATGCAGTACTCATGGAAGAAGTTAAAAGGCATGTTCTAATTTCATGTAAGCCTTTATATAGGAGGGGGAAAAAAAACTAATACTTCAATTTAGATTAAATTTTACAGCTACTGCTAGTATAGATAAAAATTTATAGTTTCACAGCTGTAAAGGTTTTAGATTTAATTAGAGGAACTTGTTTCCCTTTACGTGGCAACTTTTGCAATGAGGTATGCTCTGACAATTTGCATTAATGTGCTTTATATAATTTTTACTGAGTTTCCTGCTGTGAGTTGCTATGCAGTATCATATTTTAGGATACAAATGAGAAAGGAAGTCTTCATTCTTTCTTGCTTGCATTTGGAATTTGGCTGTTATTGATTTATTTTAAGAATTATGGCCATAGACAAGATTTCCATGAGTAAATCTATTGAGTAGGTTTCAGTATGCTTGCAATAGAAAGTTTGGTATTAACGAAGTTCATGAAAAATTAAGTCAAGAAAGTCTTCCCAAAGGGTTCTTTAGCACATTCACATGATAAAAAGATCTTATTCTGACACACTTTTTGTCCACTTTCTAGTAAATAGAAGATGAGGATTTAAGATTTTCTTGAGGACATATGAGTTTATATACCTTCAAGGCATGCAAGAGTTTTTTAAAGTTATTTTGACAAGACATGCTTTCCGCAAAATCCTGTTGATGGACTCTAGTAACTGATCTACTATTTTGACTACAGTCAATGTTGAGTTCATTTTCCAATGCTTATTTGGGTCTATGTACCTGTCACTTTTAGAAGTGCCATAACAATGGCCTATCAATCACATTCATTTTTCATACATCTTAAAACAAATTTCAGATCTGAACATGCTCTTTTAAGACTCTAGATTTCAAATTATTAGGGACTGTTGATTTTAAATTGAGAATGCTTAACAACTCCCACTGTTAACATCATCTTTGGTAAAAAATAGCCTGGAAAAAATGAAATCACTGTCATATTATATCATGCTGGTTTGTACATATACATATGCTATATAAGTATGGGTAACTATTAAACATACCTGCATACCATACATTGCTAACAAATTTTAAAGCTCCACAAAGAATTTGTTTTATCCCCGATACATTTTTCTGCTTGTTTTCAACTCTGCTAGATACTAATGTTTCTCTGCCACTTTTTAGCTTCCCTTACCAGTTCTGTGCTTTTTAAGTTAAAAATTATATTAATAGATTCTTCCTCTCTTTTATTTTGCTCTCTATTGTGTTTTGTTTATAATTTCTGCCTTCGACATTGAACAGTGATGGGCTTGTAATCAGTTGTCTTCTTCCCAGACTACAGGATCACAGCTTTTTGGATATCAAGACCTCTGTTGTGCCTCCTTTTTTCATTCACTTTCTTCCTCCTAATTCCTCCCAACTCTCTTTCAGAAATCAACCCTTCTGAAACACTAACTGTGTATGTAAATATAATAGTGGTTGGTACTGTCCTTTTTTTTTTACTAAATTTAATGTAATTGTATCATCAACAGCGCTCCCAAAGCAACCATTAACTTCCAATGTGGTGATTAAATAATCTTCATCAAAATAGATTTACTGTTTGATTTTTTATTTTATTAGGTTAAAAAGCATCTATAGTATGTAGAAACTAATGATATTTCATTATTGGCTGCATAAAGCTTCCAAACTGAATCCTATTCATAACATTTTTTCCTATCCACACTCTACTATCACTTAGGAGGTTAAAAAGGAGTCCCTTCACTGGAATTCGGTGGCCCATGACAAACCTCTTCATGGGCACTGCAGCAACTACGTGTACTCAAATGCATTTGTTAAGCCGCAGTTACAAGTTACCAGTAACATGTAAACAGCTGGGCAAGAAAAGGAGGAGCACCAAGAAGGCAGAGAGAGACAAGACATTGCACCTGGTAGTGCCTCCTGGAAAACTCTAGTTTGAAATTAAGCTCATGTCAGGATCACCTTCCTGGCAGCAAGCACTTTTCTGCCTCCTGGGAAAAATTATTTTACTCTTCCCAAACTCACTCATTTATTAGGATTTTTGCTCTTAGAAAAATGGAAGTTGTCAGTTTATCTCTTGCAAAGTTACATCCTTTTCTCCAGAATCTTCAACAATTTCTGTGAAATGTAACTTCTTTCTCTTGACAAGTTCTCCTCAACAGCACTCACATTTATGTAAATGAGGAAAATAAAAATTCAGCTCCAAAGACAGATATAAGAAAGAAAAGCAATGAAACCATACTACTAGCTTAACAGTGGACTGTGAGCATAACTACTGGCAACACAAGAAGGGGCAAGTCTTGTACATGCTCCATACTCTTATGTCCTTGATTTGCCTTTTTTTCTTTTTTAAGTTAGTTTAAAGGGAAAGGTTAATAATTCAGTTTCTTGTATTTTGTAGTGTTTATAACTAGTGATAGGAGGAAAAAATCCTGATATTCTATATTCGTAACTGGAAAAAGCTTTTACACTGCAGATACTGAAGCTGGTTTTGCATTTTTCTTGTTCCCTAAGCAACTAAACAGAACAAAAAGCTATCATCTGTCACTTGAATCATTGTAGGCTGTATTAACAGGCTAGTTCAACAATGGGAAATCGTTCATGCAAATTGTTGTATTCCAGCTGGTCAACTTTTTCCATGGTAAAACTTACATATATTGTTTAATTTCCTAAAAGATAAATTATAAGACTTCGCATTAGAGTAATATTGAAGAACCATCTAGACATTGCTGGAAGAGGCTTTTAGATATGTACTTCAGACACCACATACAGTTGCTGAAGACCATGATCAGGCTGAGTCACTGCTCATTTTTGTGTTTCAGTGGTACCTCTGGCTTATAACATCATAACTGAGAGAAGTATCAAGTACCTTAGGATTTAAACTCTAAATCTGAGGTAAGGTAACTAAAGTCAAGGTCCTTGGTGTTCTGTTCAATCTCCAGTCTGGTTGACATTTTGGCTTCAGCCTTGAGTGACTGATGTTTTAGACAAGGAAACCTGGGCGGAAGGAGAGAAACAAGGAAATGCTAGCTTACACTGAGGCTCCCTTGCAGGGAGTTTGTCTTGAAGTTCATTGACCGGTGGCAGAAAAAACACCTGTGTTCAACCAGAGCCAGTCTAGCAATAGTGCCAGTAGGGCTCCTCTTTGTAAGGCTGTATCATCACATCTCCTCAGCAAACCTTCAGGCTATTGTAGCCTGAACTTACAGTTTCCACATTTTCTTTGTCAGTTCTATTGCAAGCTGCACGTACAATACATTTTATTGTATTTAGCCAAGGGTGATATAGGTAGGGCTGAACAGGTTTTTCATCTCTATAAGGTATATAAGCAGGATTTATGGGAGCAATGCAAATACCTAAAATAAGCGCTATCAGTTATCCTGTCAACATTCCAATTCCCACAGTGGAAAGGTATTGGTGTCTTCTAGGTCCTAGGTGCTATCAATCAACTCCAAGTGAATGTCTCAGAATTTCTAAACTAGATGCCTATTAAACACGTGAATTATTTCCTGTGCGGTGGTAGACAACAGCTTTTTTTATGTGTATGACTAGCATAGTACTGTTTTTGCAGCCAACTGAATATTCATAAAGACATTACAAACAAGCAGGCTTAAAACATCCTGTTGCTTAGAATCAACTCAGAGCTAGCATCAAGCTACAAACTTGCCTCAAATCTTAAGGCCACTATGAGACTCATCAGTTGATTCCCAAACAGTGCATGGCTGCATCTGCTTTGCCTGCTTTGAATTGCAGAAAGCTGCATGCTAATACTTCCCAGAATGCACTGTACAGTCCCATGATACTATACTCTTAGTTCAAAGGTTTTTGTGATTTTACTAAGCATCTCTCTCTTTGTAATATTGTTACTTCTTTTTCTCTTTCTTAAGGTATTATTTGCCTAATTCTGGGCCTCCACCCATCCTTCATGAATTCTCGTAAAGTTTCAGAGATTGCTTCTAATTCCTTAAGTACTTCAAGGTAAATTTTATCAGGCTCCATTGACTTGAACAAATCCAACTATCTATTTGTCTACATCAGCATTAGAATTTACAGATGTTGTTCACCCTTAGTCATAGTAGACCCTGTAAAAGCAGAATTAAGCTGACTCATAGATTCCTCCACTTCTGTGGATGTTTGGATATGCTGAGAGATGGATATCAGTGCAAGGTGGGGGTTTTGTTCAAATTATGTTATTGTGTTATGAAGGTCTAGATAAACTTGTCATATGGGTACTTAAACTCTGTCTCCAGAAGTTTCTCTGGAATATTGTGGTGTTCTTTTAAAGTATAAGTCAATTAAAAAAACAGACTGTGTTTAATGAATTCTAAAGCTCTTAATGATAACCAAGTGATGCCTTCCCAACAGCATTCCAGTAAGAATGAAGTTATGCATCCATTAGACACAAATCCTTGTATTTCATAAAACAATTTCTGGCAGTATCCCAGCCACTTTCACAGAATTACTCTCATCCCTTTTATATCAGTGATCACTCCTTTAAGATCAGCTTCCCGGCATTCTCTCTGTAATCCTTTCTTGTCATATTCTGTTGCTGAAAGTTGAAAGTTTTTTTCCTCTTCTTCTCACCTCACTTGACTACTCCACCTCAATTTATTTAATCATCTAGTTTAAAACCGAACTGATGGGCCAAATTATTCACAATATTGCATAAAAAACCCTAGCTGAGTTATAATTAAATACAGCATGTCTTCTGACAGAGTTTAATCTGGAAGTCTCATAATTACTCCAAGGAAATATAGTCCTTAGTCAATTCTTTCTCAGTCATCAAATTCTGCTTGTATTTTCTTGGGGGCAGGGAGGGATTACAAATCAGTCTCCTTTTGTGCAAAGTCTGGCACAATACGTCCCTTAGGTTCTACTGGAGTGCAAATAATCACCACGTTCTTTGGGTGTTTAAACGTCACAGAGATGTGCTTAATCTAACCAGGTGCACAGTCAGATGAAAGGAAGACTTAATTGGAGAACTCCACCCTCTGAATAACTGATTGGATTTTTCACCTCAATTAAAATTATTTAGTAGCAAGCTCTAATGCACTTCCCACTTTCATCAGAGAATATTTACCGACATACAGGTATACCTACTCTTGTCCAGATAGATTACATAGGACTTCTCTTAACTGCTTAGAAATGGCTAAAGGTTGAATTTACTGAATAACGAGGAGTGGGTTCCTCTGACAGAAATTCCAGGGATCTGCCTAGAGCTCAGAGAGTAATAGGATTCAGCATCCCAATGCAGTGCTTCCAGTCAAGTGAACTACATAATCCACTTCACAGTTCAGGTGACTCCAGCCCAATGAACAAAATAATCCACTCCAGACTTCATGTGATTTCAGACCAATGAACAACAAAATCCCAATTATGATTAGAAACTATGGGCAAAGAGAAAAGGTTTTACGAGTAATCAGCATGTAAATGTGTTCTATATAGCCAGAAAGGGAATTTGTACTACAAAACATTAATAAATTAGTGTTTTAGCACTCAGCCTCTATGGACTTCCATTAATTCCAAAATAAGAATGTAATGGTTTCTTTAACCATAACATATAAATTTGTCTGTTCCATCTGACCATGGGTGATTACCAGCCAGGGATGACTGGTTTGTCACTTCAAAGTACGCTCATTCCACATTTTTCTTATCACCCAAATATTGGATAAAAACTGTCTATTATTTTTTTAAAAAATAACAGATAGATGAAAGATATTTTCAGTTCAGTCTGATTTCTTTGTTACTTTGTCTCTCTACATTTTTATTTTAAATGTTTTCATGCATTCTGTAGTTGTGTTTTGCTTTCTTCTTTAACATTAATTTACCAAAACCACCCAAAAGATGTGGAATTAAGATCGCAAAAGCAATTCTCAGAAACCTCCATTTTTGAGTATCCAGGTTGAGTGCTAAGAAGGTTTACCTATGAAAAACAGAATGCTACAGAGGTCACGTCTGGAGAAAGCAAAAATGAACACTATGAATTTGACAATAAGGATAATCTCTTTCAGAATGGATGAAACTTCTAAAAGGGCACCCACCACAGAAATAATAAATAAATGGAGAATGACAGACATGTCAGTTTTTTAAGGTTTGGCATGAAACTGCAAAAGTCATCATAAGAAGACAACCATTGCTTTAAGAAAACCCTGTATAAAATAGTTGCAGTTTTAATCTCTAAAATTAAGGCGGCTGTTATTGGGCTATGATTACTATCTGTAACTGTTCAGTACCATCTTGCTTTCACCTGTGGCCCTCCTATATGTCTGACTGTCATGTGCTATCTATAGTTTCCATCAGGTCTGTCTGAATGGAGATAAATTAAGACCCCCTGCCAAAAAAGGATTTATATCCTACAGTGTACTGTATCTGTACATGTTAACCTTGAATCCGGTTCATTGCTTAATATCTTTGGTCCTTCCACAACAGTAACCACAAGAAAAGAGCAGGCTGATCCTTGAGCAAGCTGATCTAACTTCTAATTTGGCCCTGCGTTAGCAGGAGATTGGCCTAGATGACTTCCAGAGGTCCCTCACACCTCAGTTAAGCTAAAAGAATAAACATGAGTGAAGTCACTTATGTGAAATTAAGTGAAAGATGTGTTGAATAAATGAAGGAGTTAACATTTGCAAGCAGATTTCTTCTGAAGTCACTGAAGTAAAAAATAAACTCTGAGTGTGGAAGAAGGTCTGTGTTTCTACTATTACTTTTCTGTATCTCATTTTACTGTTTCCAATGCCTGTCTCTTTTTAAGGCTCATTCTTCCATTTCTTCTAAATATTCTCTTGGAATCTCTCTGAGATTTTCCTAATAACCATCAATGTATATGGTGTAAAGTCTTAAATATGCTCATGTTGAAATTAGGATTTTTCAAAACAACATTAAAAATATCAAAATTACATTTCAAAATTAAACAGTTCATTAACAGAAATCTTTTATTATAATATGTTAATTCAAATAAAATGTTTGATCACTAATTGGGACTTCTGGGGGAAAAAAAAGCACACAGTTTTTTCTCCAAACCTCCACTTTAATATTGAAACATTTAATTTAATTTTAGGTGAGGGAGCTCCCAAAACAATGGGAGCCACCATGTGTTTCAGTTTTCTGCTTCTTCCTCAAAATGTCGATAATTAACAATTTTCTATGTTAAAAAAACCCATTACTTTGCATGAAAACATGTATCAAGATACCAGGTATTCCCCTGAGGTGCAAATTATTTTCTGATCAGTTTGAATTGATAGATATTAATTAAAATGTGTTCTTATCCTAAAAGCATGTGTTTGCCTTTATCAAATATATTAATTGTTAGCACACTTGGACTGTGACTTTTTTCATGGTTTGCAGAGCTCCAGCCGTGACAGGGACCATATTAGATGTGGATGTTAGTATAATATGAATAAGAATGTATTCCTGCCTGTTCAAAGTACTAACAGTATACTCTTGGAAATTATCTCTGGTTAACCTATGAATTATTTTAAGATTCTGAAATGAAAAATGCCAAGGAAGTGCAAGATGCTGCCATAGTGTCATTCAGATTATTTTATTTACTTCTAGCTATGTGACTTTCAGTCACTTTAATTGGCACCAAGAAATCTACTCAGTCACCCATGTACTTCACTGTTAGTAAATGGAGAGTGAAAACAGCTATCCAGCATCTTCAAAACAAGGGTGTTCAGTGGACAGATTGTCTGGCCACTGCAGTATGATCCCCATCCAACTCTGAAAATGTTTGCAAGGAATAATGTAACTGCCAAAGGTGTTTAAGAGCAGTCAGCTAGTTTAAAATGCTACAGAATTTAGTTTCCTGGCAAATGCTCTAACAAGCTTTGCTACAAAATGTCAACATTTGGATTCACAGCATCCCAAGATACCTGTTAGTTGCAGCTCTGCTGAAGCTCTGAAGGTTTAACTATCTGAACAATGAAAAATTAGTTAAAGCTGGAAATGTAAGAGCATTGAAGCCTAACTTCTCTTGAACACAATGTGCCAAGAATAGCCAAGATTTCATATGAGCTGAAACAAACATGCTAGAACTAATGTGATTTCTGTGCTTTGGTAGTGTTCTCCCAAAACACATATTATTGGCTGAGATGTAAGATTTTAACTTTATCCAGTGAACTGCTCATCATGTCATGGTGTTCAAATAATAACACCCCAGGTTTCTGCTGTAGTTATGAGAATCCATTGTAGAGGTATGTTAGAAGTGGAGGGACATAGGTGGTCAGTCAGTCCCTTTAAATTTGTTAAATAATAGGTTAGTGATATTTTCCAAAGTGTCTACGTGATGTGGAAGCTTGAAACCCGTTTTCATAAATTACAGAAGAACAGAATTTCCAAAATTTTCTTAATGTCTTTGTAAACTTAGCCTTTGGCCTAAGTCATAGCACTAGACCCCAGTTTTAATAAGCAGTTGTGAAATCTTCCACTTGCAATGACAAAGGTTAAATTACATTCTCAAAAGTATCTTAGGGATTAAGAACTGAAGTCACTTGGGCTATCAGTGGAAATCTTTGAAGACCCTGATCTTCAAAGGTATTTAGGTGTGTCAATATCCTGAGTGTCTTACGTTTAAGGATCTATACTCTCTTTAAAATAGAAAGTTTGCAAAATAGTTATGGGTACTACACTTAGGATAAGCTGAACCAGGCATGTATTCCTACTGTGTTACGCATTGCACAGAGAAAGCATTTAGAGCATTCAGCTACAGGAATATTCTGCCAAAAGATATGTTTATGGACACTACCATAGGAAACTAAAATGGCCTAGCCCATTACTAGCACAGGGCTTTGGGAAATCCAGGTCTTGGGCTTGTCACAGACTGAGCTGCCTGCCTAAACAGCACTGCAGGGTAGCAGATCTTGCCTAAAGATTTTTTATAAAATGAGGGTTTGGAACTGGCTGAATAACATGACAGAACACACAAACACAAACACACACACACTGAACAAGGCTAGCTAAAAAATGTATTTCTTTCTATTTTTTTCTTGCCTTGGCATTCTTTCCCTGCCTCCCCTGTGCCTCGCTGGAAGCCATTTGCTCTCACAGTGCCCGGACATGGAAGCACTGAGCCTCTGTCCGAGCACCGAAATGCAATAACACATTTTAGTATATGATGGCAGCATGCAGACAGGTTGGGAAAATACAGAAGATCTGAATCTCAGGAAACTTTACAGTTTCATGAATTAGATCAGAAGTTTCACCTTCGGTCCTAAAGCATATTTTAAATACACATTGTCAGAAGTTTTGTCTGAGTTTCTCCTTTTTCCTTCTTCTTCTTTTTTTTTTTTTCCTTTGACTATGATTATTAAAGCTTGTCTGGAAATTCTGTGTCATTTGGTGCCTAAACACCTTCCATTCTTGAAAATCTCAATCTGGACATAAATTACTTTTGTGTAAACTCCCCATTTATTCTTATGTTCCTGACTTCAAAGTCATGTCATGTAATTTTTTTAAGAACTGAATATATATTTTAAAATTAAATTTAAAAATGTCTCATTCAAGTTTCTCATTTTGTTATTCTGTCTGACTTCAATATAACTCAACTATGGCAGAAGCCTATTTTCAGTAAGCTTTCACAGTTAAGAAATATTAAAAAAAAAAAAAAGAAAGAAAACAAAAGACAGGAGTAAACAGAATTCCAAGGGTCATAAAAGAAAATAATTTCTTCTACACATTAAATCTGGTAGCTATACATTTTTAAAAAATTAAGCATGCACTGAGTCCCATCAGGGTAATAATAACTTAATAAATAAGAAAGTCTCTGAACGGGACTGACTAAATATCTTATTGTCCTGAACTGCAATGAAAAATACATTTTCAGTAGTTATGCAATAAAAAAGGCATAATCTAAAATCTTAATGTCTTTTGTTCCCAAGGATCATTTTCAAAATTGATGGTGGTACTTAGCCTTCTGCAGTATATGCCAAGTGCCAGAAGTCCATCATCACAATATTCTTGCAAAGGATTTTTAAGGACTTTTAAGCATTTTGATTTTCCATCACAGAGTCAAGACATTGCTGCTGAAGCTGTTTCCTGCAACAGTGTAGATATTTTCTTTCAGTCTTCCATACCCTTGCTAAGGAGTTTAGGCTACTCAGCAAAGAACACCTAGATTCTCTTCTGGAACTATAATACTGTTCATGCCCCATCTTACAAAGCATAATCAGCAACAGGTACTTAATGAGAAAATGTAAGGAACCACACAAGGACACTACAACCTTGTGGTGATATGTATATATATACAAAAAAATATATATTATTAAGCCAGTTGATCCAAGTAGAGAAAAAAGTTAGCTTTCACTGGACAGAATGTTGATGTTTGTATTTTAATTATTTGGATTCCCTGAAACTTGATCAGTCTTTAGTGTATTTTTGGATGTCTTTGGGAAATAAGAGTTTTTATATGATACGTCCTTCATGCAGTATATTTATTTGTGTCCTTTTTGAACATGTCATTAAGGAAGTCATGTAATAGTAAATAAGGTAGGTTTGGCTTGAATTATTAACAGGATAGTATATGAGACTACTCAAGCAACATAAACCCCCCCCCCCCCCATATCCTAAGGGTCCAACATCACATTAGTTTAGAAATAGTATTTTTATCCTAGTCCATAGCTGTAGAATGTTTGATCCTGCCTACAAGCTTAACTGCAAAGCATATGTAATAATAACCTACTTCTAAAAAATAATGAGAATCTGAGACCATTTTCATATAGATAGATCACAGCCTGTATAATTACTTTGTTTGACTGTCATATATCCATGATATTTGAACTACTCAATTCAGAAAGCAGAAAAATGAAACAAAATAATAGTACTTGGACATTTTCTATTGGAGCAGTTTTCCACTGGAAAATGTTAATAAGATAATAGCTTTTTATACAGTGTTTTAATATACATTTGTAGAAAATTTGTAGGGAATTTCTGAACAAAACATTTAAAGTTGTATAGCCAGGGATATAAAGAATAATAGTATGTATTTTGTAATTGTCATAACAAGATACTTTGAAAAGGACAGTACAACTTTTTTCCAGTATTCTCCATTTTTCTAATGAAAAATCAGATTTATTTTTCATTTACTCTCCATTTGTTTTGGTGCTAAGACACAACAAAATTACAATGTTAAGAAACAGGAAATCTCTTGCAGATCAGGAATTCTGATATTTGGCTACGTTAGAAAATATCATGTGCATCAGTTTTTATTATCTGCTTCTAACATAGTCAGCTTAAAGTGTTGTTGACTGACATACTCCAAGCCTGAAAGTATCTGCAATGTGATGTAGCTCAGGATTGAGACTTTATACATTTATCTGCAGAAACAGACTAAGTAAGAAAGTACAGTACTACAAATAAGTTTTTTTGCTTGCTTTCTATTTTGTATGGTAAGGCCAGCTGGCTGGTAAGAGGCAACAGAAAGAAGGAAATTATTTGCTTCAGCTGTTTAAGTAATGACTTCCTCTCTACCTAAAACAATAGGACTATTATTTTGATGCACTCTTGCAGAGTGCCAGCATAAGCCATAAAACTTTTTAAGTTACTGTCACAATCAATCCTCTTATCCAACATTATAATGCCTCTAAAAGGTTAGTATAGAGATATTATTTTTGTTAGGTATAACCACCAAATATTTTGGTGATGAGCAGAGGTTTTGAGAATCTGAAGATGTATAGCTCTGTTTCTAGATGACTCAATTAATTACTCCATAAGTATGTGTGAGGTTACCAACATCGACAGATAAGTCTTAAATGAGGACAAAACCCAGTTCTAATAAAGAAGAGAATTTTCTAAATTGTTTGGCATATTTAGAACAGAAACACCTTTAATTTACATTTTTCTAAATATGGATTTTACTCATAGGAATGACAGACCCAAATCCCATCATTTTATCAAGATGTCATTTATCCACTGCAGTCATTTGTATCTGAAAGCCAGTGCAATCCATATGTGACCTCTTCTGTCACTCTGAAGAGCTTGCTGCTCTTAGCATCTCTAAACTACCACACCAGCTTCTGAACAATGTCAAAAAAGATGACAAGTGGGCCTTGTCAGGATAACAGAGATGATATATGTTAAAGCAGATGATTAAAACTGGAGTCTAGACTGACAAATACACAATGATCCATCTCGTACTGGTCCAACAGCTCACTTATTATTTAAGATCTAGATCTTTACATGTCCAGTATATTTTATGAGAAGGGACATTGCCTGTATAGTCCACAGACTGTACACCATGTGCCAAACAACCAGGGTCTACATCATTGATATCCTCAGAAGTGTGATGATTTGCATCAGTTGAGACCTGGCCACCTATCTCAGCTGAAGTGCATAAGCATCCATTTTCTAGAGTATTTTTGTTGTCATTTCTGCAGTGGGAGCCCACTTAAGCACAAGAGATCCTTATGGCAGCACTGAATTAGGCCTTAGCTTTTTTATAAACTGTCTTGGAAGATGGCTATAGGCATACTGAAAAAGTGGCTCATAAAGAATTAGTTTTGCATAGTGTTTATTTTATGCTGCTCTCTAAACTAATAAACCTGCCTCCTTCTTACAAAAAAAAAATGCTTATCTACATCTTGCATTCTTTTCCTCTGCTCAGCCATTTCCAGAGAACATACCATAATTGGCCTAGCTTTTTGTGTATATTGTTAATTTAATTACAGTTTCCTTATATTATCTGCTGTAATTTTAACAGACTCAGGGTTTACTACACACACCCCAAGAAATCAGACTAGTAGGAAAACAGCCTTGTCTTTCCAACATATTTATTTCATACACACAACAATGGTCTTCAGGGAAAAATACAGAAAGAGGAGTAAGGACACTTGAGATCTACTCCCAGCTGTCCCATACATTTCCCTTCTCACCCCAGGCAAGTCACTAGACCTCTTTGTACAACCCTTACTGGTTTGAAAATGTAAGCAATAATGCTAAGCTGCTGAACTGGACAAACATTGTGAAACAGAGTATTCTATAAACATATCTCAAATAAATGCCACAAATTTATGTTGATTGCATCAAAAATATTTTAAAGCAGTCAAAAATAATCTGTATTAGCAAGTGCTTCACAAATATTTAAAGGACTCGCAGTGGGTTTTTTTCTTTATGACCTTACTTAGAAATGCAGAGTTATATTGCTGACTCACTTGGCAGGCAGAACAAATGGGCCCTATTAGCTCCAACTCAGGAATATAAAATGAATATATAAAAATTATTGTCACAAGAAAAAAAAAAGAATAACAACAGCAGATGTTTCAGGCTTTTGTTTCTGCTGTGCACTGGATTTGAGAGTTAGTAGGGAGGGAAACAGAAAGACAACCAGAAAGCTACCCCAACCCAGTTACACTTAAAATCATTGAAGAAACATCTAATCAAATAAATTTTTGCTGCATATTCTGGTATGTTTTGCCAATAAGTAGTCTTCTATGTTGTAAGGGAAAATAATTAAAATCCACTACATATATATATATATATGACTGTGATAGTTTAGAGATAGATATATATACTGGGGCCTCAAGTAAAAAAAAAAAACAACCTCTACCTCCTCATTCTAGGAAGTTGAGACGATTTGAAGAATGATCATTTATGCTTTTCAAGACCAAACTAGTAAGTTTTAGTATTAGCACATGGCGACGCTCTTTCATACCCAGCAGAGACAGATTTTGCTCAGAGGCTCAGTTAACACTGTTTACCATTCTACAATTATATTCATTCTGTCATTCATAAAAGCACATCTGCAAACCAGCTAACTCTGCTTCCATATTAACTTTGATAACCAGTTATCAAATGAATGTTCACACTGGCTTAATCTGGTAAACCTCAGAATTAATAGGTATGGAAGGTGTGATAAGAAAAAACAAGAGAGAATTCACTGATGGATGTGTTAAGATCTGTCAAGTAAAAATGAAATGCTATTTCAGATGCGTGTCATTTTTCTCTATAGATCTACAAAATAAATATTAACAAGGTGTTTTAAATGAAGCACTTCATTTACATTCCACCTGTTCTATTCCAATTGCTCTATTCTCTTAGTATGATTCAACCATTGTACACATCAGCTTTAGCAAGCCATAAAAAGTAATTTTTGGCTTCAGATTCTGTGATAAATTTATCATCAGAAAATTACACGTCAGTCTAATTTCATGGCTGTATTATCCTTCTGTCTAAAAACTTGACTAACTAATTAAATTCTGAATTAAATGAAATCAGAATAAGCCCCAGACACTAGTTTCTAATCTGGACAAACATCTCTTGACAGAAAATAGAATTAAATGTGTGTCTCATGCTTTCAGAAAAGTTTGCCAAAAGCAGACCCCTTACTGTTTTAGGCACATGGCCTTGTCTCTACCACAGGTGCTATTTGCTATTACAGTGTTTCTCCTTTGAAGATCTTAATGCACCTTCTTAACATATACTAACCTTAATACACCAAAGGGATGTAAATTGTCAGCCTAGAAACACAAGTATACTATCAAGTCAAGAGGATCTAGTGGCTCTTTTTTTTCTTAAATTAACTAATTTGTATAAAACTGAATGCTTCATGTCATAAAATGTTCTGCAGTTCTTTTGCAACTTTTAGGATGCTCGTAGAGTAGAAATGTGGAAGCTGGCGTGACCTTTTTATAATAGCAGTAGCGTGGGGAAGTAAATGAGGAGGATATGCCCAAAGGATGCCTGGATAAGAAAAAACAAGGAGATAAAAGCACAGAATGTGAAGGCACGTATGTATTCCTTTTTGTTTCCCTGTGTAATTTCTAAAGGAAGCATTCCCCACCTGCACACCATCTAAGTGATGCCAACAGCCCAAATGGCAGTATGCAACAGTCTATGCAAAAGCTTAGCCATACAGCTAAAGCAGATCTTACATTACTGCAAAGGACTGTCTGGTAGATCTGTATGTGAACATCAGCTGGGGATGATTTTCACCTCCCAGTCCCCTTAGTCTGCCTTACTTCCCTGTAAATTAACAGCTTTCACTCTTGAGGATTATATATGTCCTGTGGCTCTTGCCAGCAGGACACCTTCTCATTGCTGCCTCCTGGCTACATTTAAATGTTAATGACTAATTCTATAGCTAATACATGCAGTTGATTTTATCTTAATGTCTACCAGTTTTAAATGTCACTGCTTAGACTTGTCTGAAATGAATTTTGCTAAACCATCTCCTGTTAATTATCTTTTACCTTTTATAGTTCTGTCTGATGGCCTGTGTTGTCAAGTGGGCTGCTAACAGCCAGTTCAGCTTTCTGCCTTTGAGATGGGGAGGTGGAACAGCCAAGTCCTCAAAACAAAGCAGAGCCTGGTCTTCTCTGATGTGAAAAAAACTATTTGGAAAGATGCAACAAATAGAAACCAAATAAACTCTAACTTCCAATGCCATGAAGTTTATGTACCTCTTTAGTTGTGAATACTTTGCATAAGGGATTTGTTGTTTGTTCCTAAAGCCCAATAGCAGCCATTTTTTAAAAAAAAAAAATTTCAATTTTTGACCCATAATCATCAGTTTCATGTAAAGAGAGTAAACAGTAAGTCCAACATCAATTCATCTGTCATAATTGCCACATCCACAGTTTTCAGGAAAAATAAAAACGCTTCCATATTTGTATTTTTAGGCTAGTGATTATAGACTTTTTCTGTAAAGATAGTTCCATGCACTGAACTACGAGCAGCTTTGAGAAGAAGAGGGTTGTTAAAAGGAAAAAAGAATTTGGAGAGTATCTGTTTCCATTGCTTTCTTTTTAGCTTTTATTATTGTCTCAATACCCAAAAATATCTTCAATTATCTAGTAGATTAAAAGTCTGGTTCTCACGTGGAAAGGTATTTCAGTGGACAGAGTCCTAGCTTGATGACATAAAAACCTACAGCAGGTTAAAATCTCTGAAACGGATACTTCTTGTGTGACTTGAGTACAATGAGGTGAAGACTGGATGTAGTCATGAAGAAGTCAATAATTAGTTCTTTATATCCAAAATTGTGGTTAAGATGCCATAAGGTAAGGTTAACGTAGACCCCAGCTAACTCAACATGTCCAAATAAGGACTTAAAAGAGCTGATGTCAGGATATTTGGTGGTACACAAAACCATAGTATATACAGTTATCTCCATGTTGGATCATTTAGATGGCTTGAACAAATCCTTTATCCATATTACGTCATTAAAATTCTCTGGGCTTCCAGTTACCTCCAGAACGTGGGCTGAGGTAGCCTCAGAGCACAGACTCTACTACCTTTTATAGTTTGAACAGTGGTCAATCTTGGTCTTAAGAGCAGGTTCAGATTTGCATTTGACAGGGACAGTGTAGAGAAATCTCAGCGTCAGATTTACATATAATCACACTGAAAGTGAAGACAGGTTCCTGGAAAAGCATGTGAGTCAGGAGTGAGTGGGGGCGGGACAAACATTTGAAATAGTTAGACAGAAAATACTGTTTTGGAAAGAGTTGTAATGACACCCTATTGTCCTCACTGAATGTACCAATATCTTTGTAACTAGGATCTTCTGTGCCTTGTTACCATGTCTAAAAATTATAATGATAGCATTTCACCATATTACAGAGGAACTGTACAGTGCTCAGATACCATGGGTGCTATGAGCCATATATGCTTAAGAGATTGTCTGCAGAAAGGTATTCACGCAAATTAAGACATTTTTAGAGTGGAATATTACATTCTGATTAAATTGCTACTCACTAAACAACGTCAACCCTTGCTAGAATCCTTCTACAATTCAGTAAGATTTCTTAAATTTTCTTTGTCTCAATTAATTTTCAAAACTAACCACAAATTAAGTACTCCAGTGAAAATACAAATTTTCTGTGACATGCAGACAAGCCTCAAGATCAACAGCTATATATGCCAGAAAGATTTTCAAGGGCAAAAGAAACTGACTGCCAGGTTTGAAACAAAGGCTTGAGTGTGTGTTCTGAGATAGCTGTACATTTTCACTACAAGGCAGCTGACAACTGGTGGAAAACAACATCTTTTTAAACAATTTTTGTTGATGTTAAAAGCTATGCTACCATCATTGATACCTGGCACAGTTGTTTTAAAATCCAGCAGAAGCCTAGCCTTGAACTAGAATTAATCGACAGTATTACTATCTTTTCTGTGTCACAGTTAATCATAAATTACTATATTATGAAAATCTGATCTTTTCTTGCCAAAGATGAGTTTTTTAGGTTGTGATATGGTATGTCAAGCCATGCTGCCTATTTCTTTTCAGTTTCTAAGACTGTATTAGATAGAAGAAGAGAAATTTAAGCAATTCTTGCAGCAAAAGCTATGTGGATCTCTGGCCCTGAAAGTTTCTTACTTCCGTTTACCTGTGCCATAGATTCCTCCAGTCTATCAAAAAATGATGAGCTATAATTTGTCCTCTCCACAGCACAATTATTCTGAAAAAGCCCAGTAGATATGGCTCTGTGACTATCATGGTAAAGCGGTTAAGAAACTCTATCTCTGGTAAAGCTCCTTCCTCTCAGGACTTAAAGAAAAAAAAAAAAGGCAAAAAAAAAAAAAGCCAAAGAATCTTCACGATTATCTTGCACGTACTATTTTTCATTGGTTCACATGATGAATATTTATCCCACACAGAGACAGAGGGCTGGAATAGGTGAATTTCTGAGGTATTTTCCTTTCCTCCTTAACTACTAGTCATTCCAAATCACAGAATCAGAAAGGACTGTTCGTACAGCTGCATGCTAACTTTCAGCCCTCCAGAACAGGATAGGTTGAGACTGGCTATCTCAGTCTTTTCAGTAATGAAAAAGAGCATCTTTCACCAATAGGTCACCAGCTTAGTTAAAGAAAGGCTAAAAAGCCCACTAAGGCTTATTTAATGGCCCATCTGTGGGATAAGTTTTTAGAGATGTAAAAATTGGCTTTTAAGTCACAAACTTAACAGGATAATTTTCACTAAGTGTCATACTCATAAGCAAAGCCAAGATGGGCTTAAGTTAAAAGAATACAAACACACCTTTACTCCCTATTCCCTCCAGTGATAAAGTCCCTGCTAAAGCCAGAAACCACAAACACAATCTGGAATATCTAGTCATCATGGAATTGTTGGGACTTGGAGTGTGTTTTCCATGTGCACATTGGGAAAAGGTAAAAAATATATAGATACACTTTTTTTTTTTCATGTTTTGATTTCATAATTTATTTTGAACCCTGTGTATCTAGCTAGTATTAACAATTTTTCTGCTTTTCTACCCTTAAAAAGGAAGTACACCAAATGTGGAATAGTGACTCATTAGCAGCATGAATCCAGAACTGCACTTTACCAAACCCTAGAAGGTGTGAAGAAGGACTCATATTACTGACAGCCCAAAAGGAAAAAAAAGAAAAAAGAGCATTCTTCTTCATAGATATTAGAGCACTGATTGCATCAGACAGCACCAGAAGCTTAAGTGTCCAGTGTAATTATCATTAAAGGTATGCCTTTAAGGGATTGCCCTAGATTATATTGTCACAGCAATCTAACAATGGCTGTAATGCATCAGTTGGAGTACAATAACAGTGTGTATATGAAGTGATAGTTCCCCAGGATACCGCTGATACCTTGCAATCATTTTTAATTCAGGAACTTTCAGATTTAATCCAGAAGTGGTCTCTGAATTTAATAAGCTTCTTTCAAGAGATCTTGCAGGGAAAGGACTAAGGCCCAGAGTCCTCCTGAGACTCATCCTCCTGAGCTCCAGGTGAGACAACAGGGTAATTTTCCCAAACTTCCCTTCTTTGTCCAAGGCTGACCTGATACCAGGCCTGCTTCCCTCCTTGGATAACCTTGAACATGGAAGAACATTACTTACCCAAACATGGAAGCCTTGTCCCCTTGGTTTTGATTAAAGATTCTTTTTTTGGTTAAATCGCTGCTTATTACATTAGACCAGGGACTGGCAGGCTTCATAAGTCTGACTAGTAAATTGAAGCAAGGCACATCAATTTTTAAAGAAAGCAAAGCACTTGATGCTTAATGTTTTTCTGAAGGCTTAAATGTGCAACTCATCAAGTCAAACTGCAGAGTCCCTATATTTCAAACAATTCACTTTCTTCTTTCATCGCTTTCTTTCATTGTATGACACCCATGCATCTTCTTACCATGTTCTAACTCTTTTCAAAGCCAGATTCACTGTTGTATCAACATCCTTTGTCTACTTTCATTTCTTTTCCCTACTTCCACACATCCTTATTGTTTAAGGTAGGCATCTCTTATTCTCCAATTTTCCCCTTCTACAAGAACAGAGCAGAAGGATATCTATGGCTATGTCCCACAAAACTTGACACAACAGAGACAAAGTCAGACACTGTGTGAACAACCTGAAACCACAAGGATCTGAGAAGATACAGATGCAGATATTACATGCATTACAAAGTTTTCACAGTTCCATTTAGCAGTAAGCCTGAAAGGTCACTCTCTGTGGAAGAGATAGGCAGATGGAAGATCATGCTGTGCTTCTGATGGCTCCCAATTTTGAAATTACATTGCAGACAGGGCCTAGAATTGATGTATATTTTTTCCTAGAAATTGGGTGGTAACTCTGGGTTGTTTTGGGGTTTTTTTTCAGTTTTATCAAATATAAAAACTCCTTGTTATCAATAGAAAACAGCTATATATTTGTATACAGACACTTCTGCACTTTCTCTGAAGCATCTTGTTTCATGTACTTGTCCTCAGATCCAATTCCTTTAAGTAAAACGCACATCAGTACATGCTAAGTGAAGTGTTGTTAGGAAATTCGCAAGCAGTCTTTCCACTTTGACTGGTCCATAGACATAGCAAACTTTGAGAAAGGCATAGAGATCATTTAAATTCTGTCTTACATTTTGCAACCCAACATTTTCTCTTCATTTGCAAACTTGAATTGAAAACTTAGACACACACACCCCCCAGGTCAATGGGGATGTTTGGTTATTAATAACAATACACATCCAACACGTGAAACCATGATGAGTACACCAAGATGATTCCAAGGCTTTCATACATTTTAATGTGAAATTAGTCCCTATGATTGAAAAACTTAAAGCAGTGCTAGTGATTGTTTGATTCCTGCAAACATTGACATGAAAACTCCAGGATTATAAAACTGCAGTTATTTGCAACTTCAAAGTAGCTAATTGTGTCTTGAAGGTGGTGGTGGTGTTTTGGAAGTGGCAGCTAGTCAATTTTCTCTTTTCAGTACCAGTTGAGCAAATATACAGCACCACCCTATCTAAAAAAAAGACCAAGAATAGTACTGTTTTGCAGTATGAACAAAGACTATAAAATCTCCAAATATTTCTCCTCCAGCTGTAAGTCAATGTTTTTTCAAGGATAATTGATGCTATTTTAATCAAGGACTTGTTATATTTTCTGGTGAACAACATAATCTACATGAGTGGAAAAGGCTTCCATGATGCCAAGTGAGAAGATAATGAGCCATGTTAGCATACTGGCCATAATTTGCTGACTCATGTAAACTGAGAACAAATGTCCTGGTAGGTTGCTCCTGAGGCACAGAAAGAAAGAGGTAAGAACGAACTACCAATACTGTTGATCAGACTTGGTCCCCCATCCAGGATGACAGTTGTCAACTAGGATTTCAATGCTCAACATAATAAAAAGGATGTAATTTACGTCTGATATAGTAGGGAAATTAAGATGTACAGGATACAATGAGCTTCCCTCTGACAGCAACAGAAAATGAATTAAATAAATCTGACCTTATATTTGTTAATGAAAACAATTCTCTTGTTACAGGCATAACAAGTACAACCATAATGTTCAGAGAGGAAGCCAATGAGAAAGCACAGAAATACAAAAGGCTGGCTCTGGAGATCAGGCAACTGACATCTGACCATGACTTTATCTGTTTAGGATTTCCTTATTAAAGAAAAAGGAACATGGTCTGGTAGCAGTTATAATAATAACTGCTGCCTACACTTGGTGTCAGTTGGTTAAAAGATTAAGTTGAAAATCCTTGGTGTATTCAAGGGATGCTATAGACATATTTTCAAGTATGTATAAATATTAAAATAAGTGCACTGACTCTGACTGTGAGGTGTTTCCTGCAACGTGACTCATGTGACATTGTTCACTATAATTTCAGTGTGTACCTGGTTATGAGTAACTTTTGCAACCTGGATTATTTTTTTCAGATCTTCTTGTTGTTCTTTATTTTCCTATTTGCTTGCAAACAAACACAACTCTTTCCTGGTTTTTCATCCTCTTCCTAGGAACTTCATAAAGATTAAGCACATTCATAATGGGCCAATGGATAAAAGTAGCCATGTATGGTTCAATGGCCTTGAGTTATATACATACATAATACTTATTATTATTATTATTATTATTATTATTATTATTATTATTATTATTATATTATCATTAATTATTCAACTCCTAATGAGAATGTGGGCTTAAATCTGAGGGAGAAGGACTTAAATGCCTAATGCCTTGATAGCAGTACAATTTCAGGTTCCAGCCTGCCATCAGGTTGCTCACAGAATTTATACGTCTAGAGCAATTTACACTGAACAAGAGTCATCTTTTCCATTAAAAATTGATTTGGGACAATTTTTGTCTTTGCTGACATGACACTATGCCAGGGATAACTAAAACCTTCCTATCTAATATGCATAGGAGAAACTAGAGATGCACACACTTTTACAAACTGTCTCACATCTTCAATATATCAGCTACAGAGCGTATTGAACACAAGCCAATCAAATTAGGAGTGACTCAGTCACAGAGTCAGTTCAGAGAACGACTCAGAGTGGGAACTTTGTTGTATGCTTTGAACAACCTTCTCTTTTTCTCCAACACCTGTAGAGTGAGCTTGGCCTTCTAAATTTACTCAGCTGACTAAGTCGAGTTCTGTGTGTCAGGTGGAATGAGGAACGTCCAAATGAGTAGCCAGTTACAAAACCTCTCCTTAGACTAAGAAGGTCACAGTGAAAGTAGTACATTCCAGTGGCCAGCAATGCACTGCCTTTCTATCCTATGATGCACCTGGGTTTTGGAGGGAAGAATAAGCCACATTTAATTATTCAGGACAAATTCAGTGCCATTCAACACAGGAAACTGGTTGAGGTGGTTTTGGGGGTTGTTTTGTTTGTTTGTCTTTCCCAGCCAAATACCAAGAAAGCATCAATAACGGAAACATTATGTGAAAGGTGGTTCTTTTCAATAAATGCATGCAAACGCTAACACATGAAAATTTGTTCTGCCAATAAATACGTCCCTTTTTGACATATTTGTATTTAGTATGTAAAATTTATGTGCATGGTCTGTCCACATTCTGTGGATGTGCATACTTACACACATCTATACATATCTTATTTAATTTTGCAGGGATGGGCGTGAGAGGAGGACATATTAATCCTGGGAATCACTCTTTCCTAGCACTTCTTAGAAGGAAGTACAAACTGGAAGCAAACGCACCTAGAAAAACTTCATAAAAGTTTGTGACTGGTAAGGAGGGGAGCCTCAAGGAAGTCAAGTAATTGGACATACCTTGGGGGCCAGAATGACTTGATATGTACCCAGTTATACTTGGTTGGCTTGTCTACAATTGCCTACATATTTTTTACAAACCCCAGTACAATTTGGTGGGTAAGGCACTACATTTCCAAGAGACAGTAGAGGACTTTCCCATTGGCAGAAGTGGGTTCATCCTACTTGCTGGAAATAAATATCTTTTTCATGCAGTCACAAATGGCTGAGACAGGAAGGAGATCTGACACTATTTCTTTTCCTTGGCTAGTGTTGCTGATGAACTGTATTTAATCATTCATAAGCAGGTTCTGGTCCTTATTTATTGGGAACAGATTCCATAACATTTGACAGTTTTCTGACACCCCCAAATTGTTCCAATAACAACAGAGAGAATGACAATATCATTTAGAAATCTCTCACATGCTGTATGTGAATGGAGTTACATATCTGCTGAAAGTAACAGAATAATGGAACAGCAAATTGTTTTGTAGAGGGAGCTGAAATTAGAATGTGCCATGCTGCCAAAAGAGACAAAAAGAGACGGATGAATTCTGGAAAGAGGATAAATTGTTATACCCATGAGAACCGCTCGTTGCTGTTCCCTACCTCAAGGATGTACAAGCTTTTCCCATCTTGGCAAGAGGCAAAAACCCCATATCAATTCATAAAACAGGACAAATTGCATGCGTTCTATAAACAAAGAGGAAGCATGCAGTTCTTTCCACTTACTGACTAAAGGAACTAAACTTGAATTTTCAACCTGTGTATTTGCTGATTAAATCAGCAAATGCCACTGAATGCCACTGAAAATTCAAGCCCTCAGAAGTAGTCCTAGGTACTTCTGCTGAGATGAGTAACCCCTCCTCCCTGTGTATTCCATCAGCCTTCTACCTAAAGGATACAAATGCTTTGTTTCCCAGCAGTGCAAGGAAAGCCTGCAACTTGAGTGGTCTTGCAAAAATATGCAAAGCTATAGGCAATGCCAGATGGGAAACAGGACTCATGGGATAGCTTACTTTACTCAGCGTCCTGTTCCTGACTGCAGCCAAAACCAATTTCATTTAAAAAGACACCCAAAAGGTCAGGTACAGGAATGTATTTCCCAGGTATGAAGGAGAAATTCTGTGGAAAATCAGATGACTTACACAAGTGTAAGAAATAATAACATTGGGTCCATTAATTCTGACGAGCACATGAAGAATACAGAGGTACAAGAGAAATTAATGAAAATCGTCATAAACCACAAGAGAATTCAAGCCAACAAATAATATCCTTGGTGATGCTGGATGTGTTTTGCACACTTATTTGTGGAAAACTGTGCTTTCTATCAGTTTAGCCAATCATGACTGCAGCATTATATACCACTGATCATTATGGCTCATATTGCAGTAGAGTCAGAATAAGAAGTAAGGGGGTGGAAAGCTTCATTTCACTTCAGTTGTTCACTGTTTGGTGTTTACATTACGCTGTATAAAATACAATAATCCCTCTCCTATTAACTTATTTCCAGGCTCCCATACATAAAATAGATCAAAAAAAAATCATGTAATGCAGAACTTTAGGTTCTTGAAACAATTCTGCAAGGCTCTAGTGTAGGATCTGCAAAAACCTCTTTCATATTTGTTGTTAAGTATGCTACTTAGTATATCTTTGTTTATGCTGTTAAAATACATGTATTATAAATTATTCAGGATTGTCTTCTGGTGTAAATCAGAATAGCTCTAGAAAATGTAAAGTAAGTGAATTGCTATTGATTCAATTCAGTACCTTCAGGATTATCAATTAAATGAAAAGGGAAAAGCTAATCTTCTACTACCACAGTGCTATTTTTTCCTCTGTTTCTTTTTTAATTAAAAAGTGAATTTTTCATTACATGTTATTGTGAAAATTAAGGGTGGGAATAAAAATGGGTCAGAATGAGAAAAGCTTTGAGATTTTGAAGAGGTATAATGTATTGTTTAGAGTCAATAACAGGTAGGCAGTAGGGGCTTGGGAACTGGGGACAATACTCCCAGCTCTGACCCGGACATGCTCCTGTAAGCAGGGGTTTGGAAGAGTAGATAGATACATCTTTTGTCTTTTAAGATTAACTTTAAAGAGTATTAAGATGTCATATGAACACATTTTTAAGAAGTAGCACATACTAGGCTTCTACTGCATAGATTTTCTCCATTTGGATAGGATTGCTGTGTTATATTCAGAACAGGAGGAAAACAAACTTACGGATATTTTCATCTGTCACTCTTTATATTGCCAGATTCATATCCCCTAAAAGAAACAAGTGTGTGAACTTCAAAACTGGAGTAGATGACATGAACAGAAACTCAGCTCCAGGGAATGATATCTCAAAGGGATAATCCCAGCAACGCTCATCAAAAGGCGAGGGAAGAATAGATGTACCTTGGAGAGGATAAGCAATGTGCCATATTTTGTCAGATATACATGATTCCTCATTGAATGTGGCACTGGGAACCTAAAACACACATCTAACCCTGTAAAGATAGAAAACATTGTCAATAAGACATTACATAATAGCCTGAATCAAACTATACCAATTCAACTATGGGCCCCAGATCATCTCCATTGATTTAACTAGACATCACCCTGTGTTACTCCTCTGCATGAAGGACGTACAGTCAAGGCCTACTTCTCACACAGTGAAAACTCAACGTCCATTTCAACAGAACTATCCCAATTTATATTAGAGGGAACCAGCCCAATATTTTATACAATAAAATTATTCAAAATGGTTAATGTATGACAAATATCCTGGATTTCATTGCATTATCTTCACTTATGAAAATGTGTTTTGTCTGAGGTATTATCCTTGCAAGGAAGAATTTTCCACATGTGATCATTACATCCTATCCAGCTCATAGTACAGGTCACAGGAGGTCACTGTTCCCGAGCAGTGACTCTCCAAAGCCCAACTTACGAGATAAGGACTGCAGCACAGGAGAAGGGTAATGTAGGACAATTTTGCTGTTATAAAAATATTACCTGTCTCTCCATCATTACTACAGGAGTGAAAATGACTAATGAATGATCTGATACCACAAAAGAAATTAAAACAGAATTCACTGCAGTTGCTGAAACTGGAATTTGGCCAGAATATTATGGTTAATTTTCCTACCTGTGGTGAAAAGCAGAGGATTTTTAATGATCATGACCATAGTTCACCTCTTCTACTTCCTGCCACACTGAGTCCTTACCACATAACAAAGAGATCCCAGCTTCCCAGTACCACTTTCCTACTGTGCCACATGATTTCATTATGCTCTGAAAGATTAATCCTTGGGACATTACACAGTTCTTTTATACACAAACCTTCCAGACTCTATAACTAGATGGATAATGAGTTGTATCAAAGAGACATACCAACCTAGAGAATTGCAACTGTCAGGAGTAAAGCATACACCCCTGCTGGTCTATAGCTGCTTCATCCTATATATCAGACCCAGAAATCTGCTGAGACTCTTCCTGCATGAAAAGCAATACTTTTGTCAAATATTACAAGCTAGACTTGTAATCTTCTTTGGACATGGCCTCAGGGGGCCAGATAATCCAAGCTGTTGTGATTCAGCAAGAAGCTGTCAGAAAGAGTTTCAAGGCTTCATGGAGGCTGTTTTTCTTTTTATGTAGCTTCCTGTGTCTTTCGGATTGTAGGAAGACTGTCAGATATGACTTCTGATGGAGAAGGCAGTCTGCTAATAAGGCAAAGTCTCAAAGAAGGGGACTCAGTAAAAACAAAATCCTTATCCCCACAGAAATACCAATACTTGCATGCTTCTCTGCTTCCCGTACATTCATACATTCTGTACAAGTGTACCTTCTGTACATTCCTACACTCCTCTACCTCTCCTTGGATTGATGAGTTATTGTTCATGTGAGTAACTTACAGAGAACTTGGGTGGAGAAGTGCAAGCTAAAGGAGATATAAAGATCTCAGTGGAGACCTGGGGATTCAGTTAGTGTATATCTATCTGACTGGAATGTCTACACTTTTTCAATTAGTTCTTCAGACAAAATGCAGGGTGGTTCACAAGCATGAACTATTCATGTTATTACAAAGTCTGTGAAAATGGATGTGCAAGCCAGTTAAAAGATGGAATATTCAAGTCTCTCAGAGGATCCTTTAGCATCTTTGAGGTTTTAGAAGGACTTGATCTGCAGGAAATATGGCTGGGGGTCTGTAATTGAGCTAAGGTGGTTAACTGACCTTTACATTGATTTGGGGCTCTAGGTGAAGGGAAGAGAAGGATGATAGATGGAATGATCTTTAGTACAAAAAGGAACAATGCATCTTTTTTTTATTCATCTACTAAGCAAATTTTTTGAAAAACCTCTTTATTTTTATTTTAGCAGAAAAAAACTGTCCACATTTTGGATTTTTTTTTTTAAGATCTACAGCTTTTTCAATATAATTTCTTTGGATCTGGAGTGTCTCTTATCATTTCTTTGCATCTGGAGTGTCTCTTATTTGTATAGCACTTAAGGCAAGGAAGACCTCATTTTAGCTGGAGTCTCAGAGAACTACTGACATACAGACAAACGGCAATAATGTCTCAGGAGAAGCACAATAAAACAGTATGAAAATTTTGGCCAAATAGGTTGTCTTATAAGAGAGAAATGAATAATACCAGAATTTACTTTTAAGTATGACTTCTGAGGTAGTATAAGTATTTATTTATAAAAAGAAAATATTTTTTTTTTCTACTTAAGTTTGATTTAAATACAGATTTTAAGTTATTCCAACGTTGAAACACTGTAACTGATAATTTTGCCATATTTATCTGGAAAAAAAAAGAGACATGGCTACACTTTCTCATATAAACCACTCCTTTTCCATCACTTTTCCCAGCTGTTTAGGTTTTCCAGTTTCTTCGCCTGGGTTTTAAGGAGAGCATGAATTCCTTTATTATCTCTGCAGCCAAAGTTGCTAAAAATCTAATCCAGCTCTCATCCTGGCCTACCTTAATTGCTATAAGCTTTTTGTCTTGTCTTCCCACTGCCCGCTTCATCCTTCTCCATAACTCTGTTGCATGCAAGTCATGAGACAGAATATAGATAAACTCATCTTTGAGCACATTGAAGATGCTTGTTAAAAAGCAGTGTTTTTCTTCTCTTTAGTTTAAAACATGACAAAATCAATTTTTAAAACTTCACATCTTAAAGTGATTTTGAAGCTCTGAACCCTTTAAGTGATGTGCAAATGGCAGAATGATATCACATTGCCAATCAGTTGCTCACTGTTACAAACTCCATTTTCCATGCTGCTTCAAAAGCACGGTATAATCAACAAGTAAGCCTTTAAAATGCAAATTAAACAAAGTGCACCTTTAGATTGAAACAAGAAAAGACTCAATTTTCCACACACCAAGACCAGAAACGTCTATTTCATCATAGTCACTTAGAAAGTAGCACTAAGTGTTTGGGAGATTTCAGAGGTCATTTTACCCAGATGCCCCTGTACTGAAGCCCCTAGCTTTAATTTCTAAGACTTGTGATTATTTAATGTAACTAAAATTTGTGTGTGCCATTGTTGTGTGCCATCAACACAGAACAGATTAGTGTTGCAAGTAGCATGGAACTATTCCCATCTGACACATGCTCCTTGCTTCAGAGAACGTGGAAATCAAAAATCAACACTAACAGCAGAATGCCTTTCTTATTACGAAAAATGTGGGAGGGAAAAACTTTCTTGTCCTCTCTGGAGGAGAAAACAGAAAGGCTAGCCAAAGTCATCTTAAAATGCTCATAATACTGATAATTGTGCTGAGGGAAAAGGAGGCAATTCTGGGCTTCTCCAAGCCGCCCCCCCACCGCACCAGCCATCGCCACGGCCCATCAAGGGGGAAATGAAATGCATTCACAGTTTCTAAGGCCAGAAAGGATTACCATGTCCATACAAGACAGTACTTCTTTTCCTCACCACAAGAATGTGTTCAAATAGGTGACAAAACATTTCCCTCATTACCTGACATGAACAATATACAAAAGAATCTCTTCTTGTTTTAAAGGCATTAATGATTGCAAGTCTGAAACCTTGTCCAATAAACTTTTAATTTACACTTACTCCCAGAAAACTGCTTCTTATTTCAAGGTTGACTTTGCGTAGCTTCAACTTTCCATCACTAGGTCTTGTGATTCCTTGTGATTAAGATTGAATTTCCTTCTTCACGCTCTGCTATCAGATCTCTTCCTATAGTTTGAATACTTACCCCAGGTAATCAAAATTGCCCCTCAACTGTCTCTCTGCCAACCTGAATATATTTTCCAGACTAATTTCCCTTTCCTTCCTTGAATTCTTTTCAGTGATCCTTTCCATGGATCTTCCACATGTGCAAGTATCAGGATTGGATACTGTATTAAGAAAACATTCAGAAATAAAGCTTCTATTTTGGGGATTGGTGTTTTGTAGCATGGAACAAGTAACGCTGTTAGAATGCATCAAAAACAAGGGTTGAAATGATTTTTTGTCAAATTGCATATGAACATTCAGGATATCTTCACATTATATATTAATAGATCACAGTTTAACTTGCCTTTCCACACAAAGCTGGAAGCCTAACGCTGGATTACAGAGTTACAGTGGAAATCTTTCTTGCCAGGCTACCTAACCCTTAAATTCTTCATTTCCAATATCCTCTGGTGGCAGCAGTGCTAGTCTTGTGACTACCACAGCTGAAGGTCAGTGAACTTATTATGGTAAAAGCAAGTGCAAGCACAAGTTTAATGGAGCATACAGACAAATTTAGTTGAATTAGGGTCTAGTATTTTGGCTGGGTGAAAATTAGGATGGAAATATAAATAAGTCTGGATGTTTGGTATTACATATGCTCAACAGTGAATTCACAGAGCTGCGAAGGCAGCAGCCACGAATAATGGCAGTTATGGAAAGTTTACTGTAGCTGCAAAATGCAAATTATTTCAGTGGCCTAAGATGACAGAAAGAGGGAAGCTAGCTGAGCACTGCACAGAACTAAGATGTGCTAAATGCTCAGGAATTTAGCTCTGCTAAAGCAAAGGCGGGAAGTTTGACTTTCCACTACTGCCCCATAAGCTGTAAATTTTGACATTTCCCTGCTTTATAAAGCTGAACCCAAAGACTTGTCACAGTCTTTTACACAGTTGAGATGACAGCTTGTTGCCTTTAAAAATAAGCTACATCCTATTATAACACCAGCCTCGCTTGTCTAAAACCACCTATTTTCTGGAGCACTAAGACAACTGAAAGTCTGCAAAGACAGGACTGCCTGGAAGAGATTATCCTTAGAAAAACAATGGATGCTATTTTTTTACCAAATCACCAGTATACTCATTAGATTGAAGTTTCATTTTCAAAAGAAAGGAAAGAAAAATATGAACAGCAGAGCCTGTCATGAGGCTCTTTCTCCTCACACCTGCTAAATGCTTTCTGCACATCAATGACTACTACCCAGGAGAATGACTGCCAACTCCCAGTCTGTCCCATGCATGACCAACTAGCAAGCAGGGTATTTCTTCACAAAATACCTATATTTGCAGGAAGGAAAATTCCAGTGCTCCTTCAGCAGTAGCAGCCAGTTTATATCCATTCTAGCAGTGGTACTCATAATCCATCAACTGCAAATTGCCATTAGTAAGAACGCATGTTACAGCTCATGGACTAAAACATATACCCAAACTATATCCTTTCTTTGACCCACAAGTTATATGCTCTGGGCATATTAGTAAGTCAAATGGTCAAAGTAATGCGATGGTGAGACAAATCCAGAAGACCCTTGCATAGCAAACACACCTTCCCATTGGATACAGTAGCCTTTGTTACTGCACAGCATTGTCTCTGTCCCTGTATCCACTACAGCAAGCAAAGACAACAACAAAGTCTGACAAAATGGCTTTCAAATCTCCACTTCAGCCTACCCCCTTGAGTTAAATTTCATTCACTGATAGAAAAAGGAAATGGGCCTTCTCTGAATCAGGAGAGGTGATGGGAAGGGGGGAGAACGCTTTCCACAACACATAATAGTTCTAGATTTGTATTGTCCAAAGAAGGGTCTCCTCTTAGATTACTGACCTCAGCCCAGCCCTGTCACCATGGACCTGCCCAGCCATCCTGGGGTTTTGTCTGACCCTGGTCACCCTCATTGGGTCTGATCCTGACCCTGACCTGTGGGCTTACTTCCCAGCCCTGCCTTGACCTAGCCCCACAGAGGAGCCTGATGCCCTGGGCTCAAGACTGTCCCTGGCTGCACCCCCCTCTCCCCCCTCCCCAGCTTACCCTGTTCCTTCATTGGGGGTGGTAGGACCAGGCCCTGGCTGGTGAGGGCTCTTGCCCTGCCAGCCCAAGGATCCCCCTCAGCTCCCAGCCCTCACTGCTCATTGGTAGCATCACCCTTGCCCTCCTCAGAAAACAGCTGGCATTCATTTTCTCAAAGCAAGTTAAGATTTCTGCATGGGTTTTAATTAGCTACCCTCAGGTTATTAAAATACATAAGCTTGATGATGGCCAAAATCCTTTTCCTTTCAACTTTGGAACTCCATTAGCTTTAGACTATGAATGGTTCAGGATTGCAAGTTTTTTAGACCTTGTAATCTGAATACATGTCATTTGTAAAATAATTTTCTTTAAAGTAGATATAATTACAAAACTCTTTGCATGGGTTCCTTTGGGAGCTAAATCACTCCATCTGTTTCAAAACTTTGCACTTCTCTAGCTGTTCTTAGTCACCAAATAGACTGTACATTCTGGAGAGTCCATGCTTGTGGGAAAATGATAAAATTCTTAGGGGAGGTCTGTAGGGTGTTTCTCTTTGCTTCCAGTATAAAATATAAGCTACAAGATATTTAAAGGGGATTTCCTAATCAGTCACTCTCACAGATTTCTTTTACTGAAGTGTCAGCGATGCTGTCCTGGTATGGGAACTGGAAAGCATATTTAGAGACATAAATACATTTAAAGTATGATTCTTTGAGTCTGGTTTCATTGCTTCTTGCTAAGACTGTTTGATGGTTCTACTTATATGTGCTTTTTAAGCATGGGTTATCATTAATCATTGACTGGGCTACTTCAGCCAACACACAAGCTTCACAGTACAATTCCAAAAACAGAAGATCAACTTCTATTGTCTCTCCTATCCTTGCAGCAGAAGCAGGGAATCTACCTCTCCAGCAATCTTCTACCCTTCCTACAGCAGGACCTACAGAGGACCAGCCAGGTCCTCCTCCCTCCTTGGAACAGCTGCTCAAAAACATCTGTCATTAGGTTCACCATGACAGTATTATTTTTACTTCCTCATCTGGAAAAATGATATATGTAGTTTATATACTATCTAGTATGAGTATTAAGAAAATAAGTTGTTCAGTGTAAAATAATTTCCAAAGCCAGAAAGAACAAGTGCATTACACTGTTTGGCCTCTTCCCTAACACACAATTTCATCCTGTAATCCTCACTTTAAGTCTAACAACTTTGATTAAAATGTTTCTTTGAGAAACGTCCATGGGTGAAACAATTTCTGAAGCTTCTGACACTGACGTACTTCTGTTTGCTTCTATGGTGCTGACTTATTTTAGGATTCAAAAACTTTCTTTAAGTGCCTGATCATATAATTAACCTAATACTAATCTGGTCAGGTAAGGGGGAATGAAATAGTCATATATGACCTATGTGTCACAAGAAACCAAACCAAACTGCTTGAATTTTACAGAACAAATATTCAAAACAAGCTTTGTCTGTAGTTTGAAGACCAGAACAAGAATCAGAAAGAGTGGCAGTTCCAGGGGGAATAACCATGACATTCCTTAGTTATATCACTGCTAATAATTTTTTTTTGAGAGACAAATTAAGAGGAACATATATATAGCTAGAGAGATAAAAAGACAAAAAGTGGAAATATATTTTCAAACATCCAACTACAGTTGCAGGGGACTTAGTATTTAGGCAAGGTAGATACTCCTTAAAATGTTGCTTTTTGTTTATGGAATATTAATGGAAATGATCACAATGTTTATCTTTGTGATAGGGGAAATTAGTAAAGTGGCTTACCCAAAGTCCAGGACATGCAAACACTCCACAACTTAATCTCTGTTCAGTGACTACTCAGTAGAGCCTGTCTTCCTACTTACACATCACGAGTATATGGCTATCAAAAAAATATGCTGTATGTTTGTTTGATAAATAAAGCATACAGATAACCGAGCAGGAGCCCGTGGAACCCATAATTTTATCCTCTTGTACAAAAGAGACAATATGTCTCTATTCCGTGAGGAACACTAACATAAGTTGAATGATCATTTCTTCCAGTTAGTTTGCTTGCAGTTCCAACAGCTGAATATGCAAACTAGTTTATCTTACCAATCTAAAGCCTCGCATTTTAACTCGAATGGGAACATCTCAGCACATTATCTTTTGGCTTACAGGATGCTTACCACGATAAACATCTCCTTTGCATTTCTTTTCTTAAAAACTGAAAAAAACCCTATCTACTAGATCCTGCCAAAAATGTCTCATCTCTTTCCATCTAGCACTGCTAATTTAAGAATCCTTCTAAATAGTGCTGAAGTTCAACATGTAATGTCAATTCTTATGTCTAATTAATAGTCATAGTTCATGATATGAAGCTGTTTTGGAAATGCTGGAGAAGCATATAGCCCTGAAGAGGGTTTTAATTGAATTAGCAGAATTAACTCTAAGTGAAAAAAAATTGACATACTCTTTTAATAGACGACTAAGAAACACTTTCAACATCCTAAGAAAATACCATACTTTAGTCTTAAAATAAGCTGGGAAAGGCCTAATATAAACTGGGAAAGCACCTCAGGATTGTAACAGCAGGCTCTCTTCTGACTTCCTTCAGCAATGTGATTGGGCAGGTACAGCTCCTTAGAGAGAACGTGTTTGCAGAAGTACTAAAAGGAGGCTACTAGAGTTAATAAAGTGTCCTACTTGATACTGTTCGCCTATTTGAAGCAATTGCACAGGAGTTAATAGCTCTCTGGAAGCAACAACACTCAGGAGGTGAAAAAGTTGCCATCTTATTTGTAGGCTATTCTTCATCACAGTATCTGAGTGAAAAAGGAACCCAGGGGATTACAGACATGAAGTATAAAAGCATGTGTTTCACTGTTTGATCAATAGATCTAGTGATCCTATTTCTTTATTCTAGACTACACTACACAGACTACAGTGAATAAATAAAACAGTGAAGTGAGTTGAATATTTCAGCTTGCTGGACAAGAGAGTGCGTGCATGTGTGTTTGTGCACACACATCTGGGAATTCTGCAATCTTATACCATCTTTGGTAATGACTGAAAAATGTGCAGAATCAAAACTGTGCATTTTCAGTATTAACCTGAAATCATTCAAAATTCTATGCTTAAAAAATGTGTAGTTATCCTTTCCATGAAGTGTATTAATTTTTTCTGTTCATACTGCTGAACAACCTCTACGTATTCCATACAACAGAAATCAAGTCCTGGCTGTTTAGTGCTGTTAACAATTCCAGAACACCTCTGATACTCCTAAGGTCTTTTTCCTTGGGGGGGGTTTGAAACCCAAAGCCAGACTTTCTGCTTATCCCAGCGTGGTGACTTTCAACAGCTCCTTCATTCTGAAGCTAGTGACAGAATACTTGGGCTTCCACTGTCTAGCAGTTTTAGGTGCAAACTACTTTTGCCTAAGTACTTGGCTGAAGCTTTCCTACAATCTGGATTCTCTAACAGAAAAACAGCTTGAGACATACTGGAGAAGTACCCCAAACAACTCCATATCACTGTGACGTAGCTGATTTTTTTCAAAGTATCTTCAGCCATATTGTGATATGTTAAATACTCAACCTCACTGGAAGGAAAAAAAGAGAAAGAAAGTACACTGTAGAAAAGTCATCATGAAATGGTTAAAAAAAATAGGTTTTATCCTGTCAGATACAAATCTGAACTCTCAGAATTGTGCAAGGAACAGGATGAAGCACCTTAAGAAGAGAGATGCTTGTGACAGTATTTCCGTTTGTAGGAGGTGTGTGGAAAAAAAGTCAGGTGCAAAACATGTGAAAAAGATAACCCCTCATATTTTAATAGCTGGATTATTGGAAAGCATGACTCTCCACACTGTTCCCAAAAGGAGACGCCCACCTCCCTACCCATCACACCTTCTGCTTGGAGAAGTGAAAGCAACAGTAGTAGGCTTCCCACTGCCCTGACAGGCAAACAATAGGAGGGTGACTGTTTTGTTTCCCTAGACATGCTGATATCCTAGACTGCAACCTACACCCCAGAGTCCTGAGGGAATTGGCCGATGTAGCTGCCAAGCCACTCTCCATGATATTTGAAAAGTCATGGCAGTCAGGTGAAGTCCCTGGGGACTGGAAGAAGGGAAACATTGTGCCCATCTTTAAAAAGGGTAGAAAGGAGGACCCTGGGAACTACCGACCTGTCAGCCTCACCTCTGTGCCTGGGAAGGTCATGGAACAGATCCTCCTAGAAGCTATGCTAGAGCACATGGAGGACAGGGAGGTGACTCGACACAGCCAACATGGCTTCACCAAGGGCCAATCTTGCCTGACCAACCTAGTGGCCTTCTATGATGGAGTTACCACATCAGTGGACAAGGGAAGAGCTACAGATGTCATAATCTATCTGAACTTCTGTAAGGCCTTTGACATGTTCCCCCACAACATCCTTCTCTCTAAACTGGATATGGATTTGATGGGTGGACTGTTCAGTGGATGAGGAATTGGTTGGATGGTTGCATCCAGAGAGTAGTGGTCAATGGCTCAATGTCCAGATGGAGATCAGTGATGAGTGGTGTCCCTCAGGGGTCCGTATAGGGACCAGTACTGTTTAATACCTTCGTCAATGACATAGACAGTGGGATCGAGTGCACCCTCAGCAAGTTTGCAGATGACTCCAAGCTGAATGGTGCAATTGACATGCCTGAGGGACGGGATGCCATCCAGAGGGACCTGCACAAGCTCAAGAAGTGGGCCCACATGAACTTCATGAGGTTCAACAAGGCCAAGCACAAGGTCCTGCACCTGGGTCGGGGCAACCCCAGTATCAATACAGGCTGGGGGATGATGTGATTGAGAGCAGCCCTGTGGAGAAGGACTTGGGGTACTGGTGGATGAAAAGCTGGACATGAGCCGACAATGTGCACTCGCAGCCCGGAAAGCCAATCATATCCTGGGCTGCATAAAAAGAAGCAGGGCCAGCAGGTCAAGGGACATGATTCTCCCCCTCTACTCCGCTCTGGTGAGAACTCACCTGGAGTACTGCGTCCAGCTCTGGAGCCCTCAGCACAGGAAAGACATGGGCCTGTTGGAGCAGGTCCAGAGGAGGGCCACAAAAATGATCAGAGGGACGGAACACCTCTCCTGTGAGGAAAGGCTGAGAAAGTTGGGGTTGTTCAGCCTGGAGAAGAGGAGGCTGCGGGGAGACCTTATTGTGGCCTTTCAATACATAAAAGGGGCTTATAAGAAAGATGGCGACAGACTTTTTAGTGGAGCTTGTTGCGATAAGACAAGGCGTAATGTTTTTAAACTAAAAGATGGTAGATTCAGACCAGATGTAAGGAAGAAATTTTTTACAATGAGGGCGGTGAAACACTGGAACAGGTTGCCCAAAGAGGTGGTAGATGCCCCATCCTTGGAAACATTCAAGGTCAGGTTGGACAGGGCTCTGAGCAACCTGATCTAGTTGAAGATGTCCCTGCTGATTGCAGGGAGCTTGGACTAGATGACCTTTAAAGGTCCCTTCCATCCCAAAATATTCTGATTCTATGATTCTATGATTTTGTGTATGCTAGAGATTGGTTCTGTATAACTCTCTCCTGCCAGCCCACCTATCCCCACCCCACCATCACCCTTCTGTTAAAACAAAATCAGAAGCTGGGGCAGAATAAAAGTGACATTACAAGATGCGAGCTGTAACTATCCAGAAATTCCAGAATTTGTTTGGGTGCTTTGTGTTGTGTCCAAAACAGTTTGAGAGAATGCAAACTGAGCTGATCTCCTCAACTGCAGCAACTATGGGGCTTTGATGGACTGCTTCATGCAGAGACATACTCTGTTTCATTTGATGGCAAATTATTCAAGCTGGAATTAAGTGGGAACAGGCACTGTTGACCACCTGCAGAAAGGCCTCCAGATTTGCTGAGGCTCAAGGACAGCATACATTTCTGAATTCTCTGCCTATCAGCTTGCTTCACAAGAAGGCAAAAGATCATAAACAAGTAGTGTTCAGTCTTACAAAGTGCTAGGTGCTCACACATATTCCCAGTAATTCTGGAGGGCAAATGAGAGAGAGAAAATGAGAAGCACTCATACAATGCCTTATTTAAAAGAACAAGAATCCCTGGGCTTTGTGCTTGGAACAAGTCATTGGAATCCGTCAACAAGAGAAAAGGTCTAGTGATCTGCAGACTAGAAACTGTCTTTCTTTTCCTGTACTTGCGGGAGAAAAAGAACAGGTTAAAAAGCTGTACTAACTTTAACACATCACAGAAATATCCATATTCCTTTGTCAACCACAATTGCAAATTATAGTCTTTTGAGGGCTGTACTAATGCTTTGCAGGAGCTCTGGAAAGCAGGAAACAGTTAAAGTACAGTAAAGTTTGATGACAGCCCTGATTCATCCTCAACAGACTCAGACTTATGGCTGAAGTTATCACACAACTTCTCCCACTGGGTAATCCTCTAGCTACAGAGTCCTGCAAGTGCCTCTTTATTGCAATTTACTGAGGGTAAGAAGAGTTACAGACCTCAGGTACAGAACCTTGAGAATATGAGAAGAAACATTAGCAATGACTCCAACTAGTCATCTCTGGAACTGTAGGTATCATAAACTCTCATCATGCAAATACTTCACTGAATAGCTATACCACTTCAAGGATGTACTTGTGCATAGTAAATCCGGATGAGTATCTGCAAACTTGGTCTGGACAAGCTGGGATCACTGCTTGGCTTTGCACTGCACTATGTAGATGGTGATTCTCTAGTTCAGGTATGATAACTGCATATTTAGTTCTCCAAATTCAATTCCCTGAAAGTTGGCCACGAGGGCTTCTGCCACAGGAGCACAGCAGTAATGTGCAATCAATCAACTTACTTTAAAAAACTTTTTTTTTTTTCTGCAGCTGTTTTGAACAGCTTCACTATGATTTCTTATTGATCAATAAAAGATAGATCAATATGCATTGAAAACAGCACAGGTAGAATATTCAACACAGAGCCAGATGGATTATTACTTTCCTCACTTCAAATGTAGTGAGATGCCAAATATTGCCACTGTGTCATCCTCTTATTTGAACAAAAATGTGGAGGAAAAGAAGATATTTCTGAGATCTTACTTTGATGTGGTGATAAAAACATGGTTGAGACAAAGCAGAAATGGTACAGAAGCGTTTGAAGAGGAGGAAAAATGAGAGTTTGTGAAAGGGACTTCTCAGCTCCTTATCTCTGCAGTTAGGGAGAAAAAGGATAACCAAAAGAGGGTAGGAAACGCCCCAGGTTAAATCTGATTCCCTTTCAGGGTAAAGTTTCCATTTTTTGACACATTCATAGGGAAAACTGGCTACAGATGCTAGCACAAGATTTACAGCTAAGGAGAAGCATTTGGGTCATAGTGAGCACAGGCTTGGAAAAGCAGCTATTTTTTCATTCAAAAGGCATAATTATCAACTCCAAATAGAATAAAACTTCACTCAGTTTCACTAACTGACCTTTCTAACAACTTGGAGATTGTATAGGCCAACAAATACAGTAGGATTATGGAGGGAAACAGAAGCTCTAAACATGTGTATCAATAGAAATGCTTGTGATGTTTCAATTTACATCTCATATGGCATAGCTATTGAATTCTTGAGGCTAGTCTGTGACTTTGAGGTTTGGGACCTCTGTCACATGAACTGATGTCCCTCACCTTATTCATGGACATATTCCTGTATTGCACAGACTTCAGACAGCTTTCTGCATCACAGTTTCCCTGAAGCCAGAGGGCTCCAGGCAGAAGAGTCCATGCAATTCTATCAAATGGATTTAGCAACTTCCCAGAACTACAGAATAAGGCCATATATTTTAAAGTGTTCAGAGACTAGTGATGTAGTTTTCTTTATGTGAGCACCATACATAGCACAGTAATTTTCTTATTAGATCTCTAGGTAATACTGAAATACTCGTATTTATATTACACCTGATAATGTTTCATATTACGCTATGAATACTTAGCATGCATAATGAACTTCTAAAGGACTTGATTTAATCTTAACATCTTCCTATAAACCAAAGCAAAACAAAAAAATACACACAAGAACAAATTTTGACCAACTGTGTGCTCCAGCCAGGAAAACACTTTAGCATCTGCTTTATACCTTCTCTGGGGAGTCTTTTTATGTTTAAAATTAAGCAGTTTCTTAAATGCTTTGCTGGATTAGCTCCCTAGAGCAAAAACACAAGATTCTACAGTTTGTCACAATATTTCTGATTTAATGAGTCCCTGTGCTTTTGTCAATTGGCATCTGAACGTTAATGTTTTCCAAGTATAGTTGTTCGTTGAGTGAATATGGGTAATAAAAATATGTAGTGCTGTACAAAAATACTTGATTCTGTCTTTTCATTTGCCATAAAGATATATTTTCTGAACCCAATTAATAGTGCAAGTTAATTGTAAAGTAGCAGCTGCTGTAGTATTCTTGAAGGGTTTCTGAACACAGTGTTAGAAGGAATTATAATTCCAAGGTCTTGAAATACTATGCATATCTTTACATTCTCTCTCTCTCCTGTCTTCTGTGGTCATTATTTTAATGAACAGGTTTAGCTAACACCTCTCTGGAAAGGTAGCTATTAACAGACTCAATTACTGTAATATCCGTAACTAATCAAGAGCTATGAAGTGGCTCAGCAGGGAGTCTAACTCATAGCCTAGGAATGATCTATACGGAATTTGTATGTGGGAACGAAACAATCTAATTCCTACCAAATACAGCTTAAGACATTGTGAGCACTTGGAGCATATGCCATGCTTTCCCTACTGTCTCCCCATCTGCTAATCCTCTAAATTAAGACCTTGGCCCTACGTGGGACAAAAAAATCCCAAACAACAAAACACTGAGCCTATGGATACCGATCCCAAAAAAGGGAAGGTCTTTTTCTTCCTCGTCGTTTGTACTACTTCAGTTACTACAAGCTCCAGTAATGGCAGCATTATATGGTTACTATATTGCTATGTTCCTCTCTAAACAGCAACTGGTAATTGTTATAAACAGGTTACAGGGTTAGGAAAACTTTTGGTATGGATATTTTTACGTTCTTACTCTGGTAGGTGCTGTATAAAAAATAAGTAATCTAGAAATTTTGCAATGTGAGCCAGAATAAAGAGATGGGACAAAAAGGTTATTTTAAGTATATACTCTTAATTAATTAACTAAATTTAATTCATTTAAACCAAGTCCCAGTGAGCTTAGTATTTGCTTAAAGAAAGATTTGGCTAAGAACCTCAGAATTTGAATTTGACATTCTTTCTTTTTTTTTTTTTTTTCTTCAGTGTGCCAACGCCACCATCTCAGCTTATTGATATGAGGGGAAAAAAAAGAATTTGTCACATCTAAATCATGTAAATATAGTAAAGATCACAGGCAAAAAAATGTGTTTCATTTTCATTTTACATCTGAACTACAAGTTTAGGATAAAAATTGAAAACATTAGCTGCAGGAAAAGCTTTCTGAACAGCTAAAGAGATGAGATAATATCACAGGACACCTAATTTTAAGAATAAAAAAAGGATTTTTTTCAAGGTTGAGTTTTCCCTTAAGCTAAAGGCAGCACGTTTGTTTTGAGGACTGCAATGCAGACTGTGTCATGTTCCTTAAGAAGTGAGAAGAAAGAAAAACAGTTTCCCGTGTTCTTAGCAGAAAACAAGAAATCAAAATAATGATGGGCCAAATCCATATTTGGGGTAAATCAATGTTGGTTTGGATGAAACTGCCATTTTATACAAACTAAGAGTCCACACCATTGCATTTAATTCAAGATACAAAGTAAAAAATCCTTCTGTCAACTCCAACTTGGGCGGCAAATTCAGCAGGAAGACATTCTAGCACAAATACCACACCATGCTCAAGATTATGGTACTTAGGGCACAATGAAGTACTACTCTTCCCCAGCAAAGAGCATCTTTGCCATTTACAGGCATAGGTATATCCCCTCCCATTGACAGCAGAGAGGACCTCTCTGAGGTGCTATACAATGTATCAGGTATAAAACAGACAGCTTAAAGTTGCAGTAGTTAAATATAAAAAGAGCCTTTCTGCTTTTCCTTTCTGCTCTTGACATTTAAACTAAGATACAGTATATGTTTTGGATGGGATAGAGTTAATTTTCTTTATAGTAGCTTGTGTGGTGCTATGTTTTGGATTTGTGATGAAAACAGTATTGATAACCCACCAATGTTTTAGTTGTGGCTGAGCAGTGCTTACACAGAGTCAAGGCCTTTTCTGTTTCTCAAACTGCCCTGCCAGTGAGGATGCTGGGGGTGCAGAAGAAGTTGGGAGGCAACACAGCTGAGACAGCTGACCCCAACTGACCAAAGGGATATTCCATACCATACGGCATCATGCTCAGCAATAAAAGCCATGGGCAAGAAGGAGGAAGGGAGGACATTCACAGTTATAGCATTTGTCTTCCCAAGTAACCGTTATGTGTGATGAAGCCCTGCTTTCCTGGAGATGGCTGAACACCTGCCTGCCCATGGGAAGTAGTGAATGAATGCCTTGTTTTGCTTTGCTTGCATGGGTGGCTTTTGCTTTACCTATCGAACTGTCTTTATCTCGACCCACGAGTTCTCTCACTTTACCTTTCCAATTCTCTTTCCCATCCCACTGTGGGGGAGTGAATGAGTGGCTGTGTGAGGCCGATCTGCCTACCGGGGTTAAACCATGCCAGACACCAACCCATGGGCTATCAGCAGTACAGAGATGGATTGGGAGTTCAGATTTGATATAAAATGGGAGATTTTTTATATCATCTCTGTGTATAATCAGCAAGAACAGACACATGCTTATGTAAGGGGTAATTCAGAGCAGTGACATAAGAACTTGGCATCCCCAAGCTAGGTGCAAGTGCCTACCTTTGGATGAGTGAACTGAGAAAAGGAAATAAAGAAGACACAACTGCTGATTTCAGGAATGTGTTCATGCCTATTCTTGCTGTTAAATAAAGGAAACTCCATGAGCAAAACCTCAAAAGGGCCAGCAGAGCTGAAGCTGTGTACAAAACATCGCTAAACTATGCCTGTGTTTGAAAGAATATTTTAATTTTTCACTTTTCTTAATATAAAAGCATTTAACATATTACCAAAGGCCAACAGCTGCAACTTCAGCCTAATGAATACCCATTATCATAAACTTCATAAACTTGATTGCCTTCTTAAAGTGCTACGATTGTTTTACTAATAAAGAATTTCAAAATCAGGCCTACTGCCCTAAGCTGTTTGGCTAGAAGTAACAGCTACATTTGTGCATTTGTAGGCCAAGCTTCTTGAAAGTAACAAAGCAGTTCTCAAAGCTTTAATTGTTAGTTGTCTACTTTGACACATCAAGAAAATATGTAAATCTACACTGATTTTTTTACTATACTGAGTCCAGGTACACAGGCCTCTATGAAGACCTATTTATTCCACAAAAGATCTTTCAGAGGTAATGAAAGCACAAAGGGGTATCATTAAGATGCTGGTCTTTTCATTTTAATAGGAAAAAATGGAAATATTAGAAATTAAAACAGCAATTCTTAAAGCAGCTTGGAAAGTAGCCAAATTGTTTCATCTCAGTTCCAGTTACCACAGTACTTATTTCCTAGGGCATAAATAACCCTCTATTTAGGAATTGTACCTTACAAAAAAAAGCATATTAGTACAGGAATTGCATATATTATTGCTGGATTTTGAATGAATATTTTGCAGCACAACTTTGTGTATATATGTATTTTTAAGCGAAGGAAGCTGATGGTTATTTTGTGTCTTATGGGCACATCACTGAAGAATTAAGTCACAGGAAATCATTACTAAACAAATAAATCTTTTCCTTCCGTAGGTCAAAATACCTTTGACATCCTATACATTCATGGTTTTCATAGAACTTGTCCATCCAGTTCTGCATTCTGTCTTCTATAATAATTTCAGAGGGTGGTGCGTGATACTCAATAATAGGGAAGCAGGAAGAAACTTCCTCCAAGCCAATAGGTTTCCTACTTCCTTCTAAAGCCATAAACACATCAAAAACAACCCCTTCCTACTGATCAGCTTTATTTGTTTAGTAATACTGCATAAATTTTAGGCCTAGCCTCTTCCACCAGTTTGAATACTTCTGAGCATACAACAGTTTTCAATGACTCATCTTTCTTTCTTAAGAAAACTAAGCACATCATCCAGCAATGTAGAATGAAAACAGATCTATATAAGTGCTTAATTTAAACTTTTCTTTTTAATTGTGTTTAACTGCTTCTTATTAAAGCAAATCATCCAGTCTCTCTATTATCTTCTAGAACTGCATAAAACGCAATACAGTCAATGAGTTAATCACACAGGTCATCACAGTGCAGACTGAAATGACCAGGTCTCTCTGTCCTCTCATGAACATCTCTTCTTATCCTCCCAGGAGGACCATGTATCAGGCTTTTTGTCACCAGTCAGGTGGTACCATCATAAAGCACATGGCTAAGTCAACATCTAGAATAATATAATCCAGCATCAGTTCACAAAAATACATCACACTATAAATTCATCTCATAGTCAGCTACCAGATCTCAGTGGAGTTTGAACCAGCATGTTTGAAACTGTGGAACTGTCAAGTAAATGTGTGAATATATATACATAGATATAGGTGTATAATATATATACTAAAAAAAAAGATCAGGTTGTGGAGGGGTTGTTTGCTTTTCCAATATAGTATTGAAAACAGCAAGTACAGATGCACAAGAAATAAACAACAATAGATATGCAAGGAAGTTAAAATAGGTTTATTTCTAATGACTTATTTATTATTAGAGTTAATCAAATGCGATCAACTGTTAAGTTTTTCTTCAACTGACAGGATTTATTTATTCATTTTTATTAAAACTGCCTCTTTTCAGGATTCTCAGCCACTTTTCTCAGCCACTTTTAAGGATTACTATCTCTTTCTGCAATAATCTGACAAGATGTCATGAAAGATGATAGAAAATGTTATCCTGTCTTCAAAGGTCTTAAACATAAACAAGGAATAAAAGAGGGCAGGAAACGATTTATGCATATGAATACAAGTACAGTTACTTATCAGGTCTGTCTGCACTTCTATAAATATTTCATTAATGCAATTTCTACTGAAGTCTGTCAAATTCCACTGAGTTTACAGTGTCATTCAGTAGAAAGCCCAGGTTTTAGCATTTTTGTTTATCAGTCGTGTGTGTCATTGGTTAGATTTTATCTGCTATCTGGGAATTTTTTAAAGAACCAGAGAATTAAAAAAAAAAAAAATATTATTTTTAAAAGCACAAATAATTGATAGTTAATATCCACTGAGTGTCAAAAGGGGATTCAGAGTCCAGATTCTTAACAGGGCATGGGCTCTGAACTCCTGAATTCCTTTGGAAAATTCTACCACATGTGTCAGAAGAAAAACAGAAAAGCTCTTCTTGTGTTTTGAGTTCTGTCTGATTCCATTACTGATAAAATATACATGGTTACTCTTGATAACATGAAAGAGATAAAGTATTGCTGAAAAGAGTGGATTACCTTCTGGTATGCACACAAGCAGCAAAATGTTCTGAAACTATATTGGGAACTGAAGAATACGTTACACAGTCTGATGCTAAGATATACATGTCTTGACTGCAGGTTTATCAGGTGGCTAAAGAAAAGGAGAAATTCTTGAAGGAAATGAGCAGTTATAAGCTGCAAACCATTGATTTCTGTTGGGATAAAACACTAACAGCAACCATTCAGGCTGGACATGGACAGAAATCATTAACGATAAGCAGAATTTTGTCACAGGAGTTTCAGCATAATTTTAGTATTAATGGCAAAATATTAAATATGTTTATGAAGAGTTAATAGGTAATTAATAGATTGTAATTATCATAACCTATATTCCCAATAGCTTTCATATGATGACACTATCTTTGAAGAAAATGCATTTAATTGTCCATATTTTCAACACAAGCAGATTTTTAAACTGTATGAAGTCTAACAACTGATGAAACATATGCCAAGGCTGGGCTGCTGCTATTTTTAAAACCACAACTTTTTGATAGAAAATGCAATTTTAGCCTTAAAAAAATTCTCACAAACACATTTCAGACGGTTGAATTTTTCCCATTGGTAACAGAGGAAAAAAAAAAGATGATAAAGGAAGTTAGAACCACTTTTTATACCACTTCTTTTTCTTTGTTCCTAGTGATGAAAAGTATGATGAGAAAAAGTTCTATTTTTATATAAAATACAGTGATATTCATGCTGTTTCACACAGAAGGAAATTTTACTGGGATGTTCAAAGACATTAAAAAATCTTTCAAAATTATTGAAATCTCCTTGATTTTTTCTTTCACAACTCCCTTTTTTCTCCCAGCCAATCAACTAACCTTCTAATAAAACATGGAGAAACACACCCTAACTATAAAAAAGTGAGACCAGGTGGTGTTTCAAGTGAAACTGGAGATCAATTTGCAAATTCCTCTAATTGCACATTAGTGCTTATAAAACTTCACAGCAGGCAACTAAGTACAAACCTCACAGAAAAACTAATTTTTTCCCCTCAGAAAACCCTACTGTGCTATGCCCTGTGGGGGACACAGTCACCCTATTTAATTCAGTTTCTTGTAATGTTCCATGTAAGAAAAACCTCCAGAAGTCTGCTCTTGTTTTAAGGTAAGACTAACTGGGCTTAAATATACTTAAGTAAATCCTAGGAAGTTGTGTTTTCCTTGAACTACATCTTCAACACTTCCTAGAAATTAACCCAAAAAACCTCAGACCTATGCCTGACTTTTCAGGGCATAGTCCCAACCATAACATGTTTGGAGGTATTCATCTAGAGGAAGTCAAAACAAATAAAAGCCCCACTGTACACCAGTGACCACGGAAGCCTCAAGGGGACATTTGTTATTAATATGGTTTCAAATAAGGTCATGTTTGAACGGGTATGGCTGGAAGCAGTCTGTTTAGAGTCTCAGTGTAAATGAGGTGTTGCTGGAAAGCCAGCTCATGGACACATCTGACTGATTGAATTTTTCCCTCATAGTCTGGGGGATGGTCATTTAGAGATTGGGAGTCTTTTCTGACTGAAATTAAAAATATTTTAAATATATTTGAAGCTGACAGATAAGAAGCAGCAGGGACTACGCACATTCCATGGACATAACTTTCTCTCTATATAAAGGATAAAGTAATAAGAGACACTTAGAAGAATACACAAACAATCCAGCAGCTGTGGGAGAAAGAATAATACTTCTCAAGGTTAGATAGAGCAACAGTTTGACAAAGAAAACCTTTGTCACCAAAATGAGGGGAAAGTCTGCTTGTTGCCAGCCTGTGGCTGGTATTTTAAAGGGTAAAGTAATCAACTACACAAAGTGACGGGATTGGAGGACCATGAAGTTACATTTATGTGTTTGGGTTTATTAGCCTTGAAGACTCAACAGCAAGGTAATTTTGCTTCAGCGTTCTTGTAATGAGGAACACCAGTCTGGCTTGCTTCTCAAAATTTCCCCAGAGAAAATGCATGTACATACACTGTTTAGTGAGCATACACCAACTCTAAAATTTGGGATAAAACTAGGTGCAAGAATATGTCATGCAGACAGTCACCTCTACTTCCCAGAAATATCAGCCTTCATTTGATAGACATAATTTTTCTGCTGTGTGCTCCTAACAAGACACTTTTACATCTTTCCTTCTGTCATGACTGGCCTAGCTCTGCTGGCTGGTGTAGGTAAGACTGAAGCCAAAACTCCAGCTGCACTCTGTCAATCTGATCACTGAATGACTACCAGTCATACAAGGGCCATATACTCCTGTATGCCCAATAAAAAAATCTGAAAAGCCACACAAAATCATTAGGAAAGGCAGGTCTTAGTGGGCTTTTGTGCCCAAGAACAGCTACAAAGTCCACGAGATCTCCGAACCTCATTGTACAAGGACTCACAAAAGCTTTAGATACCTAAAAGCTGTAAGCCACACTTGGGAAACAAGTTTAGCTGCTACTCCACATGAATTATTTTGCCTTGGAAGTACACAGAGTCACATATGTTGGTGTGAATGCATGTTGTAAGCATCATATGAAAAAGACTAATAGTAATAATTTGAACAGTAAAAGTGACCAATAATGCAGATATTTCCTTTTTTCTACCGCTCTTTCCTGGCAAAAATATACAGAACCGGCTAAGTGCCTTTTCTTTGTCAGGTAGCAGCTGGGTGTCCTAAGCTATTTTTATGTTGTGCACTGTGACACCTTGCCTTTCATTCCGTTAGTGGTAGGGTGACCCTGATCTTAAATGGCTACTCAACCATTAATGTTGTTTAAGAAATACAGAGGCTTATACACATCTTATTAGTTTTATAACCAAGAAAATTACCATTTGAGTAGGAGAGACAAAAAAACTTTTTACTGTCCTCTGAACCTGATAACTGCCTTGAGGAGTACTTTATAGTGTACAGCTGTAGACTTAGGAAAGTACAGTGGCCACCTTTTCCATTAAAAGTCAAAAGGATTTTGTACCTTATGCCCTTAATATACCTTTCAAAATTTCTGCAAAACTCCAACCTTCTGGCTGTCAGCCACTAACACCCACATATTGCTTTACCTCTGTCCACTGTATTCTGCTAATCATAACTAAAAGCTTTGATGTGACATCAGTCCTCTTCCCCTCTATGAGCCTGATAAATATGAAACATAACTTGGACCAGACATTTCCTGGTTTGTTCCACCAAAAGGTAGGTGAGGGGCACAGAAGAGCTGTTTGCCAGCCAAAGATTACTCCTTCCTTATCATCATCCATACTGAACGTTTTGCCAGTGGCCTAATTTTCCTGAATGCATGCCAATGCCAAGTAGCACCACTGCAAGTTTAAAATGGTTTAAAGTTACAAATGGTTTATATCAAAAGCACAAAAACCAAACAAGTGATACAACACAGCCAGGTGTATTGCAGCCTCCTTATTCTCCACTGTTTCCCACAGGATGGCATGACATGCTGCAGAGAAGGTAATAGCAGGTCCTCCCCAGAGACTGCCTCTAAGACAGCCCTTGACATCCAAAAATTCTGTATTCGTTAAAGGCATATTGCATATAATTTTCCTATCCTTCTGGCTGATATCGGTATCCCTGTCTTAACATCTCTTCACCACTGGTACTCTAGTCATAGATGTAAACTAAACACTTAAGTTATTATCCCTGGAAGCAGTTTCATCAATGTCCACAGAATACTTTGAACAAGTTCTCCACCCTATCTGATACGATGCTTTCTATGGAAGATGACTTGCCTGGACCCGCTGCAGAATATTAGGGAGGCCTACAGACAGGACAAAGGCTGCCCAGCATGAACATGAGCAGAAACTGAAGTAGTGCAGCAGATTTGTACAGTTCAATGCAAGCAGCATGTTGTCTCAGGAAGCTCTAAGAGGCTGCATGCTTGCCTCAGACATGATTGCCCTTTCTGCAAAGTTTTCTAGCATGGTGAGGTATTACAGCCAGGCAGAATAGTTTTGAGTATGGGAATTGCTTTTTTAGGAGATGGGAGGAGGAAGAGAAGAAAATTGATCTGATGATGCAAATTGGTCTTCAGGGATGCAGGCCTTACATTCCAGTTGGCTCCAAGAGGCCAGTAATCAGCCCCCAGAAGGAATTAATTTAATAATGTAGATATACCCCTAATTAAGCTCAAGTTCATGAGGCTATCTCAGAGCCCGTAGCAGTTCTCTGGAACTCACAGAGAAGGAGTGAGGTCCAGAAGACTAGAGAACATGATACACATCTATGAGAGTGGATAAAGGCTGAGAAAGAGAATTAGCTCAGTAGTACTAGAAAAATGAGCAAGAGCTGATATGGGCCTGCTGAGAACAAGAAAAGAAAAACCCCAAAGAAAACCTAGACCCCGTCTTGGCAAACAATAGGGTTTATGCATGTGAGCAGCAAGACATGTTTCCTTCAGTAAAATGTTAGCCAGTTTCACAAGATTCTTCCATCAGCAATCCAGAAAAAGGGTATGAATCCATTAGATGGTGGGCGGAAACATATATTGTGGCTATTCTGGAAATAAAGAATAAAATCACTGTTGCAGGTTTTCTCCTACAAATATGTATCGTATTTACTCATCCTCAGGATCTGACTTTACTTTTCAGGTTCAAGGTCACTAGATGTACCTACAACTGAACTGTAAAAGGTCACGACAAGTTTTACTCTATAGAAATTCTAACTTTTCAAGGCTGTTACCAAAAATTTTAACCCAAGACTGGAAGTATGGATGTCCTAAGTTTCACATGATCTCACACTATCTCTGAAGATTTATAGTCCTAAATCTAGAAATCGGAAACAATATTTTTCTAAGCTTAGTTATATCTGTAACTAGCAAACATCCAACTGAACTCAGTAATGATGCTGCAATGTCAGAACAGTGAGATAACGATGAGGTTTTTATCCTTGGTGTGTCTGACTTCACTGAAGCATAAATCTTTACAAGGCACTTCATGCTGTTTTTAAAGTGCTGCACAGATATCTACTCTCCTAAGCAATGGCAAAATCAAATGTAAGAGGTTGTAAGCTCAAAACATAGGCATTACACTTATTTAAGGTACAGGAAATTGTCTAGTCCTAGGAGAATTTCACCACTTGTCCTGTGATTAGCAGAAGCCATTACTCGGGCTATTTGTTTTCCCACTTCAGTGAAACTACCCGTAATGTCACATATTTCTAATATAAGAATTTTAGATGGAGATCCATTGGACTAGTATGCCCTATATATATAAACTCTCTCAAAAGATCTTATAAACTTTTGAACTGCAAACAACAGAAAGATCAAACGACAGTGAAACAATAATTTCTGATAGCCTCCCATTTTGTAGATAGGCTTACCTGGAGAACAAACAGGTCCACAGGAATTTGTCCTGCACTGCATTACAGTGATATGATTACATTAAGGTTGAGAAAAGAGAAAAAAACAGACCTTTGATTAGTAAAAACATGGCTTTTTAACACTTCTCTTAAATCTGTAAAAGATAACGAGAGCTCTAAGAGGGATATTTCTGAGTGAAGGTTGTTTGCTGAGGAAGACAGGATAGCTTTAGTAACTACAATTAAATTTCTTTTTCAGAGATGAGAAACCAAAGTTCAAACTACGGCTGTTGCATAACCACAAGGACTCTGAAAACCTCCCAATGGCAGGTTTTCCTCTTTAAAGCAGAGAATAGGCATGGCAAGACCATAGGATACTGGCACCATAGCTAAAAACTGGACCAAGTCTGCTCAATTACAATTTAGATTTAAAAACTAGACCAGAAGCAGTCTTTTGAAGTAGAAACTCATTGCAAGTGAGAGGTTTCATTTTTTGAAATAATCACTGAAATCTTCTGGTGGCATTGAAAGGCAGATCAGAAAAGAAGCAGAGAGTTATCCAATTAGAAAGACCAAGAATAGTAACTCTTGTGAATACAGAAAACTGGTTAGGAGGGTTTGAGCAATATGAGTGTAGCAGACCCCACATACAGGACGGAGTCTCTAATCCACCCCAGCAACCTTGTGAGCAAGTGTCATGTTTGACGAAGTGGTTCATGTTAAGACACACCATCTGTAAGGAATATTAGAGACTCCAAGGAGAAGTCATGCTTGATAAAGCTGGTAATGTCAATGCCCATCTGAAGTACTAGCTAATATTACAGAGCTCTGAAGAGTGGGTGCAGAAAGAACCACTAGCAATGATGAGCTTTAAGAAAGCACCTGGGAGTACTGTTAATGAAAATGAGCACACTGGAAGCAGTCTGTACTAAAACAGTTTTCATCAAACTCTTTTTTTTGCATTTTGTTTTCTTTCTTTTTTTAAGCTCTGTTTGGGGAATGATGTCTCTTTAGTGTTACAACAATTAGTAGCTTAATGCTAATTTATTTTGCTATCATTTCACTGTGGTGTTCATCCAATAAATTTATCTTTTTTTCATTACATATATTAATTTAAGCTGTGCATGGAACCCAGTCTGTGCATGAAATCTTTAATCACCCTTGTTACTCCTCAGAAAACATACAGACATTTACAATTCACCTTTTGCTATGGTTATGAATAGGACAATCTTCTTTTCAGTCACATCATTCTGTGCTTCTTGACCAAATCTGAAAGGGAACACAGAACTGAATTTGGTTCTGCAAAGTTGCAATTAGCACTAGTGGTATAAAGAGCAATTTCATGACTCCTTGATATTTCAGGGCTGATTTTTCCTGACCCTAGAGTGGATATACATGACTACAAAGATGGCTTTGAGTTTCGCTGGTCTGTACCCAGTACAGAATTCCCACCAATTCTCAATACTGATATCAGATTTCTTTTGGCAAACTGTCATCCTTTAGGACATTTGTGTGCCAACACAGTAATGCAAAAGAACTTTATTGGGAGCCTGAATTTTAGCTCAGATTCTAGTGAGGTAGGTGCAAATTAAGCAAATATAATTTCTTGGCATTTTTTTGACATTCAGAACAGCATTCTGGTAAGATATTTCATACCCAGTTTTTCCAAGTTGCTGGCCTTTCTCTAGTATCCAGTGCATTGGCTTTTTGTGTCATTTCTAATGTTTTTTAGCATCATCTCAATTACACATGCAGTGTTAGATGAATTTCATCGTATAGATGAATTTCCTCTTTACTCTCACATGGTAAACCTCACTAGACAAGGAATTCTGCACCAGAAATAAACTTGGCCCATCCTAAAGTGAAGAAGTTGGAAATGGACAGCCTCATTTGCAAGAGGATTAAACGCATGCCTCATGCACAGTAAACCAGAAGTGCAGTAAACCAGTAAACACAGCAATACAATCTGATTAACAGATTTTTTATTTATCCTGTAGCCTTTTATAATTTTCTTTCTTTTTTGTATTCACTAATAACATGCCTGTGAGTTTCTGCTAATGAATTAGACTTCAGCTGTACAGTACGTCTTAAGCTTGTCTTCAGTTTATTCTACTGGATACATTGTTTGCTTGAAATAAACCCCTTTACAAATGAGTGAATATTAGTCCTAAGCTTGTACTTAAGAATGAAGGCTTATTTGCGATACCAAACAGTAGCACAGATAGGCCCTTTGATGTCATTACAAAATATTTTGCAGTGTTAAACAAAGATGCAATGTCATCTAACACTGAATATTATGTTGGGTAGGAGAAAAAAGAAAACATTTAATTTTGATTAGGGCTTTTACATCTTAGATCATTATGGCAAGATTTTTCCTCAAGGAAAATAGACTTCATTAAAATGTACATGTACTTTCTCTTTTACCTCACATACATTTCAGATTAATCTCTTTCTAAAATAATACCTCATACTACAAGTTGGCTCATTTGTGATACAAGAGGCTTGCTATACCCTGACCATTTATTGTCCTCTGGCAAAAAAATCTTCAATTAATTATTTTAATCTCATTTGCCTGTGTTACAACTACAAAATATCATTCTGCATTTTTACCAAGAAAGTGGGCACAATCAGATATATATCTTCAGTAGGATAAAGATATTTTACCCTATTAAAGGCTTAATTTGGCCATAGACTGGATTGGCCCCCTCCTCTGTGCGCCATATATTGCAGATGGGTTTCTCCATGAAAAACAAAAGAAAACAACAACAACAACAACAACAACAAAAACCCCCATAGAATTCTCCCACAGGAGTTTTCAAGATGAAATTTTTCACTAACAAAAACCTCATTCTGTTTCCACATGCACAGTCCTACCTAGAAGAGAGGCAAGAGATATGAAGTTGTAACAGGCAAGCTACATTAAAGACTTAAAACAGGCAAAGAACACTTGCTTAAATATCTAACAAATCCTTAAAATGGTTTCTGCAGCAGTCCAGTAGTAGTTATATCACTGAATTATATAATTCTCAAGTGGAAGTTTAGAGAGGACGGCAAGGTCGACGGTGGCAGTCGACGGCGGCACTTTAGAACGAGTAGAACACACTGGAACCGCCATTTCAGCGAAGCCTCCGAGGCGAGGAGCTCTGAGACAGAGGACCGCGTCGGGGGACCGTTGCTGGATCGGCTAAACCGCGGCAAAACCGCGCAGGGAAGGGAGAAAAAAAAAAGGGCATGGAGAGAGAGGGCTACCGCAGCCACTGCCCGGCCCCTGAGCAGGAAGGAAGCAGCTCCGGATGAGGGCCCGGCTCTGACTCAGCATGGGAGAGGACAACAGTGACGGCGGCAGTTCCCTTCCCTTCCCTTCCCTTCCCTTCCCTTCCCTTCCCTTCCCTTCCCTTCCCTTCCCTTCCCTTCCCTTCCCTTCCCTTCCCTTCCCTTCCCTTCCCTTCCCTTCCCTTCCCTTCCCTTCCCTTCCCTTCCCTTCCCTTCCCGTACAAGAGGAGTCCCCAGGGAGCGCAAGCGACCAGGCGGGGCAAACAGGGCGTGGCGCGTCGGAAGGGCGTGGCGCGGCAGTTCGCGCAGGCAGGGTGTGTAGGGAAGGCGAAATCACCCTACTAGCTCAAGAGGAACTGTGGACTGTGAGTTCATTCGGTAGTCTCCATCCTTTCAGAAGAAACTCAGCTATGGTCTTCACTCGTCAGAAAGCAATGCCCTCTGTGCTCACCAGAGTGGATGTGGCTACCCAGACGGAGCTCCCACAAAAACATGTGGCCACCCAGGGCTCGGGCTGCAGAGACTGCCTGGGCCTCTCGCTGTTCACGCATGGCAGCCATGGGGACAGCTGTGTGAGGTGCGACCAGGTGGATGATTTGCTCTGCATGGTGGCAGAGCTACGGGAGGAGGTAGAAAGGTTAAGGAGCATCAGGGAGGATGAGAAAGAGATCGACTGCTGGTGCCATGCTCTGCCCCCCCAAGACAGGAACAGGAGCAGCATCAGCCACCAGTAAGAACCCACGATCAAGGGGATCCTGTATCCCCCCCACCGGGCTGAAGGCAGCAGCTCAAAGGAGGAGAGTGAATGGAGGCAAGTCCGCACTCGCGGTGGCAGGCGAAGGCCCTCCCTGCCCACCTCGCCTCCCCAGGTGCCTCTGTACAACAGGTATGAGGCCCTGGAGGTGGAAGGCCAGTCAATGGAGGATGGGAATGACAGTCCATCTATACCAGAGGTGTCGCCTAGGTCAGAAGAACGTACCTCTCATATTAACACCACCTCCACAAGGAAGAGAGGACGGGTTATAGTTGTGGGCGACTCCCTTCTTAGGGGAACCGAGGGTCCGATATGCCGGACGGACCCTCCTCTTAGGGAAGTCTGCTGCCTCCCTGGGGCCCGGGTGAAGGATATCACTAGGATACTCCCTAGCCTGGTACGGCCCTCGGACTATTACCCCCTACTGCTCTTCCACGTGGGGCGCGATGAAGCTGCAACACAAAGTCCTAAGGCAATCAAAAGAGACTTCAGGGCCTTGGGACAGCTAGTAAGGGACTCCGGAGCACAGATTATTTTCTCCTCTCTCCTTCCAGTTGTGGGCAGTGACACTAGATGGAACAGAGGTACCCAATCTATTAACTCATGGCTCCGTGGCTGGTGTCATCGCCACGGGTTTGGTTTTTTTGATAATGGGATGGCCTACACAGCACCAGGCTTGCTGGAGTCCGATGGGATTCATCTTTCTTGAAGGGGAAAGAGAATCTTTGCTCAGGAACTTGCGGAGCTCATCGACAGAGCTTTAAATTAGACTTGAAGGGGGAGGGGGATAATATCAGGCTTGCCAGAGAGAAGCTGAGGGACGATGTGCCACGGTTAGAGGGAGCGGGTGCCCGCGAGGGCACTCGGCCTGTGTCTCTGAGATGTGCGGGGTACACTGGGGCACAGCTGAAGTTGTACAGAGTTGAGCTAGGGGATACTGAGGCAATAGGAGCCAAGAGGGAAATGCCAGTGAAACATCTCATAGCACACAAGGGGTGTTCCTCTATGAAGGAGACGCGGATGACAGCCCAGCTGAAGTGCCTCTACATAAATGCACGCAGCATGGGCAACAAGCAGGAGGAGGAGTTGGAAGCCATTATACATCGGGAAAACTATGATATGGTTGCCATCATGGAAACATGGTGGGATGACTTGTACAACTGGAGTGCGGCGATGGATGGCTATAAACTCTTCAGGAGGGATAGGCGAGGTAGGAGAGGTGGTGGGGTAGCCCTATACGTTAGGGAGTGTCTGGATAGTTTAGAGCTTGATGATGGTGACAATAGGGTGGAGTGTCTATGGGTAAGAATCAGGGGGAAGGCCAACAAGGCAGATATTGTGGCGGGAGTCTGTTATAGACCACCCAACCAGGATGAGGAGACTGATGAACTATTCTATAAGCAGCTGGGAGAAGCCTCACGATCGCTAGCCCTTGTTCTTGTGGGGGACTTGAACCTACCGGATGTCTGCTGGAAATACAATGCAGCAGAGAGGAAACAGTCTAGGAGGTTCCTGGAGTGTGTGGCAGATAACTTCCTGACACAGCTGGTGAGTGAGCCAACTAGGGAAGGTGCCCCGCTGGACCTCTTGTTCACGAACAGAGAAGGACTTGTGAGCCATGTGATGGTTGGAGGCTGTCTTGGGCAGAGTGATCATGAAATGATAGTTTTTGATACTTGGAGAAGTGAGGAGGCGAGTCAGCAGAACTGCCACCTTAGACTTCCGGAGGGCAGACTTTGCTTTGTTTAGGGGCCTGGTTGACAGAGTCCCCTGGGAGGCAGCCCTAAAGGGCAAAGGAGTCCAGGAAGGCTGGACATTCTTTAAGAAGGAAGTCCTAAAGGCACAAAAGCAGGCTGTCCCCAGGTGCCGAAAGACGAGCCAGCGGAGAAGAAGACTGGCCTGGCTGAATAGAGAGCTTTGGCTAGAACTCAGGAAAAAGAGGAGAGTCTATGACCTCTGGAAGAAGGGGCAGGCAACTCAGGAGGACTACAAAGGTGTAGCAAGGTTGTGCAGGGAGAAAATTAGAAGGGCCAAAGCTGAGCTAGAGCTCAATCTGGCTACTGCTGTAAAAGACAACAAAAAATACTTCTTCAAATACATTATCAGCAAAAGGAGAGCTAAGGAGAATCTCCAGCCCCTAGTAGATGGGGGAGGGAACACAGTGACCAAGGATGAGGAAAAGGCTGGGGTACTTAATGCCTTCTTTGCCTCAGTCTTTAATAGTAGGGCCAATTGTTCTCTGGGTACCCAGCCCCCGGAGTTGGAAGATAGGGATGGGGACCAGAATGGAGCCCCCATGATCCAGGGGGAAATGGTTAGTGACCTGCTGCACCACTTAGACACTCACAAGTCTATGGGGCCTGATGAGATCCACCCGAGAGTACTGAAGGAACTGGCAGATGTGCTCACCAAGCCCCTTTCCATCATTTACCAGCAGTCCTGGCTAACTGGGGAGGTCCCAGTTGACTGGAGATTAGCAAATGTGACACCCATCTACAAGAAGGGCCGGGAGGAGGACCCGGGGAACTACAGGCCTGTCAGCCTGACCTCAGTACCGGGGAAGCTGATGGAGCAGATCATCCTGAGTGCCATCACACGGCATGTAGAGGATAACCAAGGGATCAAGCCCAGCCAGCATGGGTTCAGGAAAGGCAGGTCCTACTTGACCAACCTGATCTCCTTCTATGACAAGGTGACCCGCCTAGTAGATGAGGGAAAGGCTGTGGATATTGTCTATCTAGACTTCAGTAAAGCCTTTGACACGGTTTCCCACAGTATTCTCCTGGAGAAACTGGCTGCTCATGGCTTGGACGGGTGTACTCTTCGCTGGGAAAAACTGGCTGGATGGCCGGGCCCAAAGAGTGGTGGTGAATGGAGTTTACTCCAGTTGGCAGCCGGTCACAAGCGGTGTTCCCCAGGGCTCTGTGTTGGGGCCAGTCCTGTTTTATATCTTTATCAATGATCTGGATGAAGGGATTGAGTGCACCCTCAGTAAGTTTGCAGATGACACCAAGTTGTGCGGGAGTGTTGATTTGCTTGAGGGTAGGAAGCTCTACAGAGGGACCTGGACAGGCTGGATCGATGGGCCAAGGCCAATTGTATGAGGTTCAACAAGGCCAAGTGCCAGGTCCTGCACTTGGGTCACAGCAACCCCATGCAACGCTACAGGCTTGGGGAAGAGTGGCTGGAAAGCTGCCCGGCAGAGAAGGACCTGGGGGTGTTGGTTGACAGCCGCCTGAACATGAGCCAGCAGTGTGCCCAGGTGGCCAAGACAGCCAATGGCATCCTGGCTTGTATCAAAAATAGCATGGCCAGCAGGAGTAGGGAAGTGATCGTGCCCCTGTACTCAGCACTGGTGAGGCCGCACCTCGAATGCTGTGTTCAGTGTTGGGCCCCTCACTACAAGAGAGACACTGAGGTGCTGGAGCGTGGCCGGAGAAGGGCAATGAAGATGGGGAAGGGTCTAGAGCACAAGTCTGATGAGGAGTGGCTGAGGGACCTGGGGTTGTTTAGCCTGGAGAAAAGGAGGCTGAGGGGAGACCTTATTGCTCTCTACAACTACCTGAAAGGAGGTTGTAGAGAGGTGAGGGTCGGTCTCTTCTCCCAGGTAACAAGTGATAGGACAAGAGGAAATGGCCTCAAGTTGTGCCAGGGGAGGTTTAGACTGGATATTAGGAAATTTTACTTCACTGAAAGGGTTGTCCAGCATTGGAACAGGCTCCCCAGGGAAGTGGTTGAGTCCCCATCCCTGGAAGTATTTAAAAGACGTTTGGATGAGGTGCTTATGGACATGGTGTAGTGGTGGTCTTGGTAGTGTTAGGTTTACGGTTGGACTTGATGATCTTAAAGGTCTTTTCCAACCTATAGGATTCTGTGATTCTGAGGAGGCTAACGATGCTTTTTTGAACCCACTGCCCTTGTTGGAAAGTTGCCCTCATCATCCAGGGCAAGGTGACCGGGCGCAACTTCTTTGGATCATCAATTGCCTACTCTTATTAGTGTGCTTTGAATCATTGAATTTTTCAGACACCACATGCAGTAGGACCTTTTCTGGTAGAATTTGTTCTGACGAGGTCAGAATAGGCCTGTATTCACCTCCTTTGTTGGAAGTATGAGACACTTTGCAGGTCAGCACTGTTAAGACTGTTATTTAGGGGGAAGACTTTTCATTCGTTTTCTGGTCTGACACTGAGAAGTCTCATCTTTATTATACAGTGTGTTCTGAATTTCAGTTTGATTTCATTCCTTTTTTCTTCTGTTAAGGAAGAAAATCTTTATCATATTTTTTTCAGTTTTACAGTACCAAGCCCATTATACTGAACAGTTTCCTTATGGCTAAAGTCCTGCAAAATCTGCAACACAAACTGGAGTCTGACATCTGGAATAGGACATCCCTTTTTAAAGAGTAGTGTTCAATACAGCACAGGGCCCTCAAGAAATTAGCATTCAAAAAAACACACTTTTAAGTGTTTAGGGAGCGGCAGTGAAATCAGTGATAGCACAGGTATGTAAGATATATATAAAACCCCCTCCCCAGCTATTGCTGTTCTCAGGGAACACAAACAACAGCCAATGTCCACATAAAGGTCTGCGGTACACCTAGAAGATTTTTAGACCCATCTTCTGTAATACTCATATAATTGTTATAGTTATAGTTGCAGCTCAATATCTGTTCTTGGCAGCATGTCATTAGACAATGTATACAGAACAGTGAGGCGATAAAACAACTCCTGCAGTACTCAAGATTTTAATCCATTCTACATGCGACAGCCAAAGAAACTGGATTGACATATTACTAGGAGAGATCTTTTAATCCGTTACTCTTAGTCCTCAGTGACCTCTTTACAATAAAAAATGGATGGCACTTTTTAAACAGTCAATATAAAAGGAGTTTGTTGTGCTTCATAGAAATGTCCCCCAGAGAACAAATCTTTTATCCTATTATTTACTATTTCTATATGTACTGAAACAATTTCAAGTTAGAAAGATTTCTAATGTGGCAGAGGCTGGAATTCAGAGGTGAAAGCCTCTCCATCACTTGCAAACGGTTCTGAGATACCAGCCAACCAGCACCTACTTGCTCAAATGCACTACAGTCCTGATGGATGGATAGCTTAATGCTGCTATGGTACCCTGCTGATCGATTTATCACACCGACTATTTCTACACCATGATCCCCTTAAGGAAAAGGAGGAAATAGGGAGAATAGAGCCACGGACATAAAAAGAAGTAAAATAAAAATAATCTCCATCAAGCTAGTAGCAATTTCCCAGTGGCACCAGCAACTGACAGGGCCTTTGTACCATAAGATGATGAAACTTGCAGTAAGTGGTATGTCATCTGCTAGGTCCTCTAGTTAAAATTGCAGGGCAGTGGGTGTCAGAATGACAGAGGACACGAACAGACTTAAAAACTTCATTTCATATATATGGAATTTTTGACTAAAAAAGGCAAAATGAGTCCTGTTTCGACCAGTAGCATGCCATTATTTTTTGTTGTTGTTTGAGCAATTCTCTTTTTATGAGCCAAGATCTCCTGGCAAAGATAAAAAGACTATTAATATGTGGGGTTTAATCTCTTGCTATATTGTCTGCTTCCAGTATTGATCTTTAATTAAAAAATACAAGAAGATAAAGATAGTAGGTCCTGCCATCAAAGAAGAAAGTTTTTGCTGCCCTGTTAGTTCTTGCTGAAATTACCAGTAATGAAATTTGGAGTTTAAAATTCCTGAGATGGAGCTTGTTCAATGTATTAGAACGTTTAGAAGAATCCTGGCACATCAGTTTCACATAACACCGTGACTTAACTTTGTAGAGTGACATACTTAAATCACTGGTCACTTGAACTGAACAAATGAATAAATGAATAGTAATGTAAAATCCAAGAGCTGAGTTTGGGCAGTTTAGTTCAATGTGACAAAGTATTCTGGAGAACTTACATGAGATCTTCAATTACTGGTAAATGAACTGATTTTGAATCAATGCTGAACTCCCACATTTGGAGGAGTCAAGCATAGAACTACAGATTAGGCCACTCTGGACAGGGCAAGAAAGGAAGTCTGAATAATATTCTTTACATCTCCAAAGTGGAAGTGGGAAACAGGACCAATAAGAGATTTGGCTCAAAGCAGTGTATATTTAGTGAGGGAGTCCGGAAGCAAGAACAATAATCTTCAGTAGAATGACTTCAGATAGTGAATGGAAAGCAAGGAAATCTTGGATGACAGAATGGCTGTTTCCTTTCTCTCTCATCCCTAGCTACAAAAAAATTTCAGTAAAAAAATTCTACACTCTTCAGTTGTTTGATTTCTGCAGAGGCAGTATGTCTATATCTCATGTTATTTTTTTCATTAAAATGTTATTGAAATAGTCATTCCTCTTCTGTTTACAGTGCCTGAAAGCCAGGGACTTTATCAAATAAAGTCAATATTTGAAATATGCTTATAATCATATTTAATGTTGGTGGGGGCAAAATTATTCCCCCCCAAAATCGAGAAAGGAATAAAGGAAACCATCAAAAACATTTATAGAGCACTTCGCTAAGACTTTCACATCTGAGGCTGGAAGAGTATTCTGAGGAAATGGGTTTGCCCCATTCTTTTATTGTTTCTTAGACATCTGATAATGGCCTCTGTTGTAGACAGCATACTGATTTAAATGGATCTGTCGTCTGACATCTTCATGAGGAGGGTGGGGCATCACTGGTCACAGAGAGAAGCTGTGCCTAGCGCATCACTGGAGGTTTTCAGGACAGCCACACAAAGCCATAGCTGAGCTGATCTTCATAATCATTCCACTTCAAGCAGGATTCTGAGCTACAGACCTCCTGAGTTACCTTCTAACCAGCATTTCTGTATAGAATTCCATGAATATCCTTATGTTCCTACATTATCTTCTTATAAAATACTTCTAAATATTAAATGAGTTGAATATAGATGTCATAAATTTGTATCTATATATTTTTAATCTCTAGAAATTGTTTATCTTTTAATAGAAAACCAAATAAACCAGAAGAAAATTTCCCTCTTTTTTAAAAAAAGTAGGAATTATCAAGTCAAATGGACTTTCTGTTGCCACTATTTTCAAGGAAAATAAAACAAATAAGCCATCACACACGCTATTCATTCAATCATGTACACAGAAACAAGAAACACACCTGAAGAGAGGCGAGGGCAAATAGGTTTTAACAGACCTGGTGGTCTCCAAAACTTACAAAATGAACTGCTAAAAGATTTGAATCCATATTTTTAAAGCTGTGAGGAGAAACTATGTCCCCTGCTAATTGGTGGGTTAGACAGCATGGATTCAATGTGTCGTGAAACAGCTTGCTAATCTATATGGGGTACCTAACAGCACTGGTAACCCAGAGTCTTTTCCACTGGAAAAGGTGACAAGTAGAGAAAACAGCTCTTACCAGACTGCAGACGAAGGTCATGTCTGCAGCTGGTAATGCAGATGACAGTACATACTCCCTGCTTACACTCATATAAAGGGAGAGTCATTCCGCTGTGCTGCCTTGAGGCCCGTAAATCAGAGCAGTAAAACAGACAGAGATACAATTGGAGGGAACCAGCTGAATTACCGTTCAGCAAACTGCTTTGGATTGCAACAAAAAGAGGTTCCTACTGTGGGCACTGTACTTCAGTGTAACAGTAGAGCTCATAGACATGTGAAACCAGAGTGGTTGTCACTGATTTGCTGCCAGAATAGAACAGATAAATCATTTCTGTGGACTTTTAGAACGTGCTTTTTGCTTTTGGGTTACGCTTATTAACAACCAACAAAATATTTGCTTTCCTGCTTCATGGGAGGGGGAAAACATAAAAAAAACCCCAACGTCCTGCATCCAGATGTGCTGCTTTTTTACTAAAGGTGTCTTAATTGAGCAGCTGTCTTAAGCTTTATTGAACACCACACATACTGGAGTTCTTCCTAAGAGAAAGACACTTTTTCTGATGGTATTTGCTCTCATTTTCTCAGAATAATTTCTTTGTTTAATGCCTTACATTGAACATGGTTTTACCAGTTATTTGCCTAGAGATGATTAAAGAATGGGGTTTTGGTTGTTTTATTTTTTTCTTTCTGATCCTCCTAACACAGGAAAGAATGGTGATATTTACTATAAGGATTTATTTTAGACAAGGACTTTCACGAAGACACAAATATGAAATCCACAGCCCCTTTAGACACTTAAGTAATTGAATCTTTTGCTCTTCAAGAGCAGCCTATTACAAAGCAAATTGGTGCTTTGTTTCTCTTTAACAATCTTTCTTCTCCTCTGATACCCTAATCTTGCCAGTCAGTTAGCAGAAGCACGTTGTTCCATTTGCTTGAATAAACTACTGTAAAAAGCACTCAATGACCTACATGAACATAATGTTCAATTTACTCCCTAGGACTGAATGACAAAAGAAAGGTGACTGTTAATGATTCTAAAAGCATCGAATTAGATCAATAAACCATCAAAGATTTGATCCCAGGAGACCTCTTAGCAGCTCTCTTTGCTCATAGTTTCCTTTCAGAGAAGACTGTATGTGAAAACGAAGTTCTCTCTCTGTTAATGGATTTTTAGGCTCTTTCGTATGCATTGAGTAAAGTATAATTAGCACCTGCATTCCTCAAGCTTTCAAGTACGTTACTTGTGTCTGTCTCTGCTATTGTCTTGTTTTGATGAAAGTTGCAGCCCTTCATCCTCAAGAGCTTTGTTAGAAAAAAATACACTGTGCAGGAAAACAATGCCATAAGTAGTAGCTTGATTTAGTAAGAAAAGTAATTTTTCTCACAGAATAGTCTGATTTTGAAGTGACAAATAAATAAATTATAAGTTAAATACTACAGATAAATATAGAGTCTTCTAACGTGCCTCATTCAGTTCATTAGAGGTCCTTATGTTTTCTATGGCAATTTGAGTTCCTTGTTAGGTATCTATTTCCCCTGAAGAGAGAAAGCAGGATCTCTAGGTAGTCCCTGGTTTAATACATCATGAGAATGGTACCCATGGGAAGGGGTATTTTGGTGGGAAAAAAAGTATATCGATCAGTTCAACAGTTACTGAAATGAACTCATTTTAACAATAAATTAGGTTTACTAGATGTTCTTATTTGTATTACTGACTTACATTAACAGTCACCTTATTGATACAGCAGCAAAGAACAACAAAGGTTGATACAATAGCAAAGTCTGCATTATGGTAACCTATACAGCTTTGTACTTTCCTTTTCTTTCTGCTTGGGTCATGGGGGCAGCTAGAATTTCAAGGTTTTGTCAGATTAACATTTTTAAAATCAAAGTTTCTAACATATTTTTCACCATATTTCCCTGAGTACGAGGGGTGTTGTTCTATGGAGATTAATACTGCTTTCTAGTACTTGTATAAAATCTGCTTTTAATTGAAGCAGCTTTTTATTTGAATTCAAAAGATATGATCACAGGGACTGCAACACAAATGTGTCCAAGTGTTGTGCTAGCACATTAGAGACGGAAAAAGAAAGTGATCTGCACAAAAGTGTAATTGTTCTATTTCTCAAGCTGAGCTCTATACAGAACACACATTTTGTAAAGTCCCCTTATTTATGTCCACAAATTTTTGTCCACTTATTTAAAAATATACATAGGTATTTGTAACATAAGTAAGAATGAAATACATGTGCATACTTAAGAAAGTACAGTAATTGCCAAAATGAATGTAAACAGAAATCCAACTAGTCTGACATTCTATCTCTGACAGAGAGGGGCCTGATACATCAAAGTATAATCACATATATCATTAAATTGTTCAATAGAGGATTTATATTTACATAACTGCCCTTGTTAGACTTTGCTAGAACATGGACTTTGGTATGCTAGAGTAGCTAATGAACGCATTTTAAGAATATAATCTTATCTCCCTCTTCTTTAAAAGAACTCAGCATTTAGTGGAATAACACAGTGACAAAGCTGTAAGTTTAAGGGACCAAATGGACCTGCTCTCTGTAAGTTAAATGCACATTTAAAGTAGCTGGCTGGAGTATGGCTACCTGATCTGATGGGCAGTTCTGAATTTCAAGGCATTTTCTGAATTCTATTGTTTTCTTCATTACTTCCCACAGGACAATAAGCCCACCACTGACTGCCTCTCCCTTCATTTCCTCAGTGGCAAAATAGAAATGATAAAGCAAAGCAAAGCTATCTTCTTAATTTTATCAATTCAGACTACATTCTTTGAGCCTGAGGCTGGCAGTCAGGAAGTGCACATATGTAAGTGAGAACAATGAGACCCATCTTCCCTGTGCTTTTTAAGTATTATGCATGTATGCCATATGCATACAGGGGCTCAGAAATATTTCTTACTAAGGGAAAGACACTACTAATCTTGTTCAGACAAATTGAATACTTGGGTATGTTATTAGAGATTTCATAATTTTACACGGAAAATTATAAGTAATTTCTCATGTAGTTCCCCACGTTTCCTTAGAATAATCCCATTATACTGAAATGAAGCCACACTCCCAGAAGCATTGGTGACTTTTAGGCTAAACTAATGTACTTGGAACAAGGCCACAGAAGTCATTTTAGCAGTATTTAGAATTACAACCAGTTACTGAACAGTATGTTATTTTCACACTGAAGCACAAGCCCTGCTCTCTACCATGCAATAGAGGGTTTTTATTCCTTCTTCTCCCACTCTTTTCACTAACCTGCTTATCCATCCTACATTATCCAAACCTAAAATGGCTTTGTGCAATGATCATTTGGCAGAAGAAATTAAAACCTAACATTTTCCATAAAATGTTCTCACTTTTTATTTGTTGCTAAATTTTCAATGAAAATATAATTTGAAAAATATAAAATTTCTCCCATTTCTCTTTTATAGTAGTCATTATTTAAAAAAAAAAAATCATTCCCCAATTCTTGTAAGCCAAATCAACTGGGTTAAACTGCAAATCTTCTCCTGACTTCAATACAGTCAGATAAATCCAAATTCCATTCCACATCCAATTGCAGTTCTGAATTCAGGTATGTTATGTTTTAACTCTTTAACCGCTTGTCCCCAGTCAAAATCAGTAAATGTAATGATTTAAATATGTGAAAAATCTGAATCTTGTGGAAGCTTGCAGCTCATTATAATAGGACTTACATAGTAACACAACACTTTAAAAATTAACATTGTTATTAATAAGAATCTTCCACTGAAATCTGAGTGCATAGCTTCTTTCCCTGTTTTATCTTCCTCTGCACTTCAGGCAGACCCTTTGTCAGAGGAATATAATAAAAACATGCTTAGTCTGTATCTATACTCTGTAGGTTATGGACAGTGATTTTGTTTTGCATCTTTTTGATCCCCAGCAAAATGAGACAGCACCCTCTGAAGTATTCCCAATAATGCAGCTGTAAGAAATCTGGATGCTGGAAACCTAACAAGTTTAAAAACCAGTGGAATCACCCAGAGAATTTTAAATGATAACTCTTATCTAGGCTCATTATTAAAATAAATAAAAATCAGCAAGTTTCAAATAAACATAAAACCAGGTATCCTCTGTTTATGGTGGTAAATATCTGCACGCATAAGACCTGGCTGAACTGATTTAACAGTAATCACATTACTTGCCTAAACCAGAGGAATCCAGGTCCCCTAATTACTAGCTCACTTAACTCTATGTCAATATAATTTTCCAGTCAAAATATTGATTAAAAATGAAAATAAAAAGTAGTAGTATTGACCAAACAAATTAAACAGTGCATATTCTGGCAATAAACACCTTTTATTCTTTTCTGTGTCTTGAAAAACGGCTATTGATTGCCAACATCTGGCTACAAAGCTACTTCCTGTCAACTCAATTTATTGAGGATAGTGATATGTACCGGCAAAATTAAACAAGTAAATAAAAGCAACGATATTTTTGTATAAAAACAAAGATAACTATATTATGAACCAATCATTTCTAAGGCAATAGAAATAAGTGGCTTTGTAAGCCACATGATGGAGTTTTAAGGGTTTATGGATACCTATCACATGTATATTATCTATTCTGTACCATGTTTCCAGTACGTTTTGAATGCCTCTTTAGACAGAAAAAAAGACTATGTGACTAGCTAAGCACTCACCATGGCAGTATACACTTCAACTCTTCTATTTTGTGGCAAATCATTTTCTCTCTTCCACAGACCAAAAAATAGGGTAAAGCTCAAAGGACAATAGCACTTCTACAGAGTTTATAATCTCACTTACAGAAAAATTGCACCTATCGGTCCTCTACATCACTCAGGAGAATCTCCAAACTATTTTCCATAACTTCTTCCTGATTTCAAGTTCACCAGAAGAAAACCTTTAGATATATTTATATATGAGATACAGGAGAGATTATTCTCTTCCAGCATGAAAGGGAAACTTGAAAAAGTCAGACACATTCAAACTAATAATGAGAACAAAACTAGGACTAATCTCATGTGGTCAGTTAATTGTTGTGGGTTTACATTTATTCTGATTTTTTTTTCCTTATGTCATCATTCTTTCTTTGTTTCAAGGACTGACAAAACAGTCAGTGCTGGAAGCTCAACTTCATGTGAATTTTTGATTCTGAATGCTCAAGCTTCAACTTCACTCTGCCTATTTGTATCTCTCAAAGCAAAAAAAAAAAAAGAAAAAAATCCTTACTTTTAGTCTTTTAGAAGTGCAGTAAATTCGTGTGTGTTTGTTTCCTTTGAGACTGATAAATAGAGAAAGCTTCAGTATCATTTTCTAGAATTTTTAAAAACCTATTTTCCTGGTTATATTCCCTATTAAGGCTTAACAAGATCATTCCATACATGGACTGTAACAAGAAAGAAAAACAGCTTTATTTCAATGAAATACCTTAACATCAATGAAATTCCCCTGGAAAAAAATACGGTCAGAAAGCAGCCTTTTTCTGTTAGTTTGGTCATCCATGTGTCCTCTGCACTTCTGGCTGCAAAGCTTACAAGCCAATACTCCAAATCATTCAGACTAAGGCTAAGTACTGATATTCTCAGAAAATTTCTATACCACTAAATAAAACAGGGCTACAGACCAGGTTCAAGCCTTAATCTCAGCTGCTTAACTGTGAGCTCACTCTGATACTGTTTTGGGCTCCTCTGCTACCTCTGTACCTCTTCTCTGAAGGGAACTAGATTAAAGCCAAGTGAATGAGGCAGTTAGTATCATCCCTCCAGTCTACTCTTACGTAGCAATACGGTCATAACCCAAGTTCTCTAAAGTAGCCGATGTCTAGTTTATCACCTTATATCCATTACTGTGACAACTACAAAAGTCAACAAGAGGTAAAAAGGATTTTATTAATCTGGGACAAAAAAAAAAATCTCTCTTCAGAGCACTGAAAAGCTCTGTTGGCTACATCTGCAATACTAAATGAAGTGGGCTAGGGCACAATCCTCTGACCATGACAGCAAACTGATGACAAAGGCAGATTTTACATGGCTACTCTCTTTCCTCTCTGCCCCCACAGGATAGTCTCATTCCTACAGCCCTAGGCACAGGCTATGCCCTGAACCATACCCAGACTTTATACCAACAGTGATTTCTCTCTAATAAAGTCACGCTAGTTAAGTAAACTTAACCCAATTTCTGTGCAGTAGAGTACCATCTTCTGCTACATCTTAAAGTCCTTCCTCCATCCAAGTATTTAACCATACGTTTAATAGTGTTTGAGTCAACAGTCCCACTGAAGAGTTTTTTAATTCCTTAAAATAAAGAATATATCCAAGCATTCTGCTGAGCCACAGCCTAAATCCCTAAGGACCTTGGCACTTGTTCATCCACAAATCACAACCTCCCCTGCTGTCACAGCTGAGGTTGCAGCTGTCAGCACTGACATTCAGCTGCCTGCCGTTGGCAGTGGAGATTTCTCAGCTGTGAGCCTTTGGCCAAATGACCATCAGAACTGGAATGGGTTGGGCTTACTGTCATTCTAGGCAACACAAAGATCAGCCAAATGCAATACATGTACATGTGTGTATATACATATATGTATGGGATCTTGCTTGTTTGATGGATTTGTAGCCTGTATCAGGTCAGACGTGCTTTTATGAATAACAATATATTTTGCCTTCTTGATACCATACAAAAATATTGCTTTCTTGGGCCAAACCTAGTGCGCACCTAAAGCAATAGAAAATTGCCCATTCATTTAAATAGATCTATCCTGTTAACTATGCAGATCTCTAGATTATTTTAATCACAGTTACTATACAAGACAGTAAGTTCTAGATTTTACATTTTGTCTCATTTCTCATGAAATCACATTTTAGCAAATGTTTTTTAAATTGCTGCTCTAATTATTCAGTGAATTTTGAAAATTAAAATAAAGTTAACCAATCGTGTTATTCTCAGTTTGTCCTCCTGATTGTACTGCTATTTGCAATGTATAGCAAAATGCATATTCATTCCAATCTTGCTGGCCAGCTGGTGGAATTGCTTAACACCATTATTTCAGACAAGATGGAGCACCAAATTAATCCAAATATTCGGACAGTTTTGGCCTAGTAGAGGCTAATTTGTCTTTTAGCAGTAAAAATCAAAAGCATGTTAGCAACAAGCGTGCAAGTTGTTGTTCATAAATTTTGCAAGTGACACTTTACTGAAAAGGATGACCATGTAATTTGAAACAAATTCCTTACTGTAATTACAAACATAGTATTTTTAAAGACATCTCTATTTAAAGTGCATTTATTCAAAGTACTGGAGACCTAGTAGAATTATTTCATAGTTTTACTTAGAGCACTCACCATTCTAGTCTTTGTGCAAATGACCCTGAATGGAAATCTTATTACTTGATGATATGATCATTCCCTGCATATGAACAAAACTTTCTTGTAAACAGCCTTGTGCTACTTAGGCTTCTCAATTTCCTTCTTTCCTCCTTTTGGTCTTCTCACTTTTGTCTTGTCAGCATCATATTCCAATCTTCTGCCTTAGAAAGACTAGGATCGCCTCTGACATGAATTAAGTTGAGGGTTTGTACTGAAGATGGGAAAACTCTTCTCCGGTTATGGAAAACAGGAAGGTCTCCTACACATATAGGAATTTAGGACTAAGGCAGCACCATAATAATGAAGTCCCATTCAAGTCTGAAAAACTGCATAGCAGTATTGTGTTGCCTTGCATCAACCATGGAAATTTTGGAAGACACACACGAACACCAAAATACACACAGTCCTGCCTACGATGTACGATGATTGTAGGATAGGTTACGTCATACACACTGCGTACGCTTTCCCTGCTCTTAGAAATTCCCATTACCATCTCTTGTGGACCACTGTCACAGGACATCATGTTAGCCAGACCTCGGATTTGACTAGGTATGGCTGTTCTTATACTTTCTTATAACCAAATAAAACCAAACAAACACATCCCTTAGACATGGCGTTAGTTTTTACTAATGCTACTTGAGAAGCAGTATGTGACTGTGCCATTGAATGTTGTGAATGTTGTTATAATACAAAGTGGAAGAAATGAAGTTGTGTCTCCATGGATAACTTTGTTGTTACCCAGTCCTAACGCAAATTCAGAAATGTTCTTTTTCTCTCATTACAGTGGTCTTAACAAATAAATTGTACATCATCAAGCCTTGACTGTTCTCCCAACTATCATTGCTTTTGCAGCCACAAAAGAAGTGTTCTTAATTCTCTTCATGAAAACAAGCAAGGCCTCTCATGCACTTAGAAGAAAGAAATTTAATTTGATAGTCTTGAGTCTATTCAAGTCTTGTGCCTTTCTTCAGCTATATGGATTTAAAATGAAATACAAGCTCTCAGTCAGCTCAGAGTTTATCTGTTTCAGTTATGAAGGCCATTCTGCTCAGTAAATAACAGGGCATTTCTGGTATGCAAAAGTACCCAAACTCTATTCATCCTGGATTACTGAAGGTGCAGCAACCACCTCTGACCTTCATGTAACCATGGAAGAAGTCCCTGCTGTTCTTCAGTCTTATCATCTGCAGCAGGTGTCACATGAAACAGAGTGAAAACTCCATATATGTTCAAGCTGTTGCTGATAGTTCTGGCAGCCATGGTAAATAAATCACTTGCAATTTCACTCACATTTAAGAAAATAATTTAAAATATTAAATTGCTTTATAACAGAATTTCACTTCGGTTGCACAGCAAATCACAATATTCCCCTATTTTCTTCTCCAAATAGCTGTTGATTTTTTTTTTATTTAGTGATACTGACAACTTGCATATCTTCATTAAGACTTACAATGTTTCTTTGATGTATCATTAACCTATACTACAAAAAAGGGCCACAAGCAACAAGACATTCTCTCTGTATTATGACTTTCTTCTCAGTGCAAAGCTACCATAATCTAAAGGCACAATTAAGTTTCTTCCAGTGTTGTCTGCTTCTTGTCTATCTGCAAAATACAAGAACTGCATGAGACTCCAGTTTGTCAGCATCCAAGAAGTACATGGGCTGAGAAAGGGGTAAGAGAGGTTCCTTATGCTCCTCTGCTTGGCTGGGATACACATGGGCACAGTCTAGCTGTAATAAGGTTGCATCTTATTACTAATATAGGTTAATTTATAATCCCATAAAACATGACAGGTAAATACGTTCTTTTCTAATTAGGGAAGATAATGTTGCATCAGAGATGCGGAAAAATTCTGAATAAACACACTGAGCCTCTAGCAAAGATAATAATACTTATGTGTTATGTAATTACTTTAAATATCTGTATAATCAAATACATACTCATTCTTTTTAATGTATTCTGCAGAGAAATCTGTTGCTTTCAGATGATCTTGTAGAATAGGAAAGGAATGAATGCCTTCCTTCTGTTTTCACCAAGAGACATACTAACACATCATATGTATACTAAAGTGTTTTTCTGTAACAGTACAGGCTTAGATTTCAGAGATTTGAAAGCTTGCAAAGGTGTGTCTCTATGCTATGATCATATTTCTTACTATTTTAACTTATTTATTTTCACTAACCAGGACTTTGAAACATGCTTGATTAATCCAGGTTCAGGAAAAAACACAACCAGGTATCTCTGTCCTTCTAGGTGCTGAAATGCCAATATTTGATGAAGTAATCAAAATGTATTCAGATTGCAGGAAGGAAACAGAGCTCTACAACATATTACATCATTTTACACACGTTCCCGACCAGGCCCTTGGCCTTTCTAGTTGTTCCAGGCTTATGTATTCAGCCTGATGTAAATTACTTCCTTTACAAAAAGTTCTCATCATTTGAAGGATCCTGAACTGTGGGGAAAATGTGCAGTCGGCCCAACGCAGTTCATTGGCATCTCAAAGGGGGAACTCAACTTCCAGTGCTTGAAAGGGTAGACTCTACATTCATGTGACTGTTTTGAGGCACTAATGCTAGCAAAGCATCTCTGAAACAAAGTGGGAAAAAAGCCCTCAGTATACTCCAACTTGGCATTTTCTGTATGAAAAATAGAATGATCTTCTATTGAAGTGTGTTCAAGGCTCGTTGCAAGATAAGGAAAAGCAGGTCTCAAAATAAGGAAAACATCACATCTGTGGGGATTGAACTTAAGCTTCCTACCCATTACTTTGTACCTGTTTCCTATCTGTATAGTCATAATATTTGTCAGGGAAGTGAGACCCATGTCTCTAAGTGAACTCCACACAGCCACTTGTGCCTTATAGGACTACGCTCACTTCATTAAAAGTTAAATGGTAACTGGAATGCATAATGCAGAATATAGACTGGCCTGCTATACAAACCAAGCTAAAGTCACAGGCCAACACAATTGTATTCAGAAGCTGATATGACATGAATAGGTTTTAGTTCAAGACTTCTTGAAAAGTGAAGTAGGAACCAAATTCCTAACCAATTCAGCTTGACTGAGAGGACCATGGCTTGATTTTTCATAACAAGTATGCTCAAGTCATCAGTCATTCTTGGTTAATTGCAGCATGAATCACCAGACTGACTAAAATACAGAAAATAACTCCCTTCACAGCCTGTGCTAGACCACATTATTTGTGGTATAGTAAATGTGCATGTCTGTTGCCCACAGTGTGCCAGCTGCATGGATAACTTTACAACATTACTCCAAAGCATTGTCATCTTCACATATATGTTGTAATATCTGACAGATTAATACTAGGAAATAGGCTTTAACTGGAAGCATAGCCAAACTAGAATAAATTGCCTTAGACAGGTTAAGAGACCTCTATCATCAGAGGTGTGTAAAAGCAGATTAGACATATGTCTGTCACAAGTGGTTGCTTTTGCCTTGAGGAGGCTTCAGCAAGTCTTCTACAAACCTTTTTTTAGGATTCTAAAATACTATTACAACTCCCAAATGTATGAACATGAAAACAAAAACACAGAGTATGAACATGCCTGACTTTCAGTCACCAATATACAAACAAGTCTGAGAGAAATAAGAGGAAATTTTCTTTACTTCACATGTGAAGAGTAAATTATATTTTATCAAATGGTTATAAGTAACATATATAATTTTTTCTGTTGAAAACCTGAAAACTTCCCCCCCAAAGTAAAATGTCCAATGATTTTAATCTCCAGTTATGAAATGATGCATTTAGAAATTATACAGGACGTGACACAAGTTCTTTATAATATCATCCAGTCAGGAAACAGATATGATGCAACATGAATGATAACATTGCTTGAAGTATAAATGTGAATTAGTAAGTTTTTGAATTCTGATATAAAAGCTGATTTTTTTTTTCCCAGAATAATGTTTCCATAAAAACATCCTGGTATACTGTATGTAGAACTCAACAGCCTGTTTAAATTCAGGGGAAAACTAAACATGGAATATATAATTTTAAAGTCAGTAAGTTCTCTACACTGATTCAGTGAAGAAACATTGTACAGTTGAAAAACATTGTCACTGTTCCCCAGACCTGCTGATCCCATCTGAGTATCAGCAGTTGAAATATCTTACTGATATCCAGCTTCAGGTAAAGATACAGATAAACCTCCAAATTTTTTAGCCTAAACCACAATGACCATGGTTATTAGTTAAACTGATTTCTTAAACAATAACCTTAAAATACTATTCCTATTTCCCTGAATCATCTGGCTTCATATTGTATTTTCACTACTGAGTTTATTCCCTCCTTTATATAGGTAGCTAGAAGAATAATTTTTTTATTCCAAGACCCAGTCCAGAAGAACCAGACTAGTATAGTAGGACTCTGGTCGGACTTCCTTTGGTTATAATTGCCAGTTCTCAATTACTTCATCTCTTTATCATGGAGTCTGAAGGATCCTTAAACTAGCCAATTCTTTGTTAATTCAAGCTGCCTTGTGTCACAAAGCGCTGAGGAATGAAGCGTATCTCTTCATCTGAGTACAGGCTTAGGTGTAAATGCCCAACTATGCTCATTTTATTTACATGCTTGCAAAGCACAAAAATATTTCCAACAACAGAGCAAAAGCAAGGTGAAAATTGGCTTAAAGCATGAATCAATTCCTCAAAACACAGTGTTATTCATACAATATACTGTACTTTACTAAGAGGGAAATGATCTTTGTAAACACTGACATAAATCAAAACAAAAAGACAGTTGGAAAATAGGCAGGAAATAACCGGTAAGAACACAGAAGCTTATCTTAATAATTTTCACTGGCACCAGTTAAGGAAGCTCATGAAGCTGTTCCAGTTGGAGATAGGGTAATCAATAAGGGGGTTGACCACTCCTTCAGTTACCTGGGATTAGAGTCCTCCTAGTGATACAGGTTTCATGCCCAAGAAAAATATGAAATTGTCTGAACTCTGAAACACGCGCTCTGAAAATGAGCAGTGTTCAGCTACTTCCTCAAACTGAATAATGACTTCTCTTGTACTTAAGGATCAAGTCAAAGCTGTGTATAGTAAACTCTGCCTTGTCAAACTCCACTGAAGTTTAAATAAGACTAAGTGTTGCAGATTACATCTACAAAAAATATCAAAGCTGCGAGGTCACAAGAAAAATAGCAAAGGAAATCATGACAAGCCCAACTAAAAAGATTTAGAGAGTTTTATGATTGAATATGTGTAAACATAAAAGGTGTCACTACATAACCTTAAAGAATATGTTGCATAGTTATTACTTCTGTAAAGCTTTTTGCTGCTGCTCCAAATAATTTAATTTTCCTTGTTCTTGGTCAACTCTTGACCAGAAAATAGACAAGCTTATTAAAGAAAGGACAATATTCTCACAGGAGAGGGTCCAGAGAGGATCTCATTTTTCTGGTGCTCACAAACAGGACCAGAGGTTTGGCAGGGAAAACCATTAGAGCCTTCTATTCCCACCCAATCCTACTCCACAAGCAAAGTAGCTGAGAAATCCAGATTGTCTGGCAACTCTTATCCGTTATTGTGGAATATGGTTAATGATGGGAAGAGGGGAAAATAAACTTTGTGATTCAGGCACATTGCAAATTATTAGTATCTTTTTCTTTCTTACATTTCTAATCTCTACAGTCAAAATCTGACTGTTTCCCTGAATAAGTATTTTTGAGAGAGCTTTGATAGCCTTGAAACAGTTTGAGCTGGTCTATAGCACAGACTGGCACATACTATCATGCTTCCGGTCTCTCCACATCAGAAGGCATGAAATATAGTATGTGTGTTAGCCTTTTACTTACATTTTTTTCTTTCCACAAGAATAGAAAGAGTCACTTTAACTCCTAAATATTTTTAGAACATTCCTACTAATACAAACACTCCAGCAGAAAAAAGAACCCCTTCCTATCCTCTGATTTCTTTTTAATTCAAGTACTAAAAATGTGAAATATCCCCCCAAAAGCTGTTTCCTCAAGTGACCCTCATCAAAACCTTGATCTCATTTCTACTAGTCTGACAGACCTCTTGTACAAAAGCCTTGCATTCTTAGTAAAACCATAGCATTAACCATGAATTGTTTAGTGACTTCCCTGCCTTCCACCAAAACATCCATTCTCTATTACATAACTTCTTTAAGATCTTCCCTTTTTCTGGCCTGTATATTTCCTGTAACCTATAGATGCTACCTGACTACCGTAGTGTGCTGGTTTTGGCTGGGATAGAGTTAATTTTCTTCATAGTAGCTACTATGGGGCTGTGTTTTGGATTTGTGCTAAAAACAGTGTTGATAACACAGGGATGTTTTCGTTATTGCTGAGCAGTGCTTACAGTCAAGGCCTTTTCTGCTCCTCACCCCACCCCACCAGCCAGTAGGCTGGGGGCGCACAAGAAGCTGGGAGGGGACACGGCTGGGACAGCTGACCCAAGGGCTATTCCATACCATATGGCATCATGCTCAGTATATAAAGCTGGGGAAGAAGAAGGAAGGGGAGGACGTTTGGAGTGATGGCGTTTGTCTTCCCAAGTAACCGTTACACATGAGGGAGCCCTACTTTCCTGGAGATGGCTGAACACCTGCCTGCCCATGGGAAGTAGTGAATGAATTCCTCGTTTAGCTTTGCTTGCATGCACAGCTTTTGCTTTCCCTATTAAGCTGTCTTTATCTCAACCCATGAGTTTTCTCACTTTTACTCTTCTGATTCTCTCCTCCATCCCATTGTGGGCGGAGTGAGCAAGCAGCTGTGTGGTGCTTAGTTGCCGGCCAGGATTAAACCACGACACATAGCTATAAAACTGAAATATGCAGCTAAGCAATTAAGGAGCAAGGTGTTTGTAGCCCTTCCAACCTAAAGATCTGTACAGAAAGTAACAGCAGTATCACAAACTATGGACACACAAAGCAAGAAATAACCAGATTAACATGTGTGGCAGATTGGACACAGGGTGTGTGAAGTCACATTTAGTATCAGAATAAAATTTTCCCACTCAGAAAGAAGAATGTGTGATAGGTAACTAATAGAAAGGCATAAGATAAACATTTAAGAAATCAGTAAAATGCATTTAAAAATAGGCCTATGACTTGTGCTTCCTTCTTCATAATGGGATCCCACTGATTATGGAAAAGGGACAAATACCCTACTCAGGGAAAGTAATAGGGGCAGTTACAGTAAATGCAAATGACAGAGCTACACCACCACCTCTTTAAGATGTCTACATAGCTTTAAGTTAATGTTATGAGTCTGCATGTGCTAGGCTCTCCCAGTGTAAAGAATAATTTAGACTGGCACAACCTAATCAAAAGTAACTTTAGATCAAAGTTCATAAAGAGCCAGTCAGTTCTCTTTCTCCTTTCAGAGACAGTTTTTCTCCAGGTGAGAGCACTTTGATTTTATAGTGGCAATTATGCATTTGCCTAATATTGTCTTCCTCTCTCACATACATTTAAAGAAAGGATTTGAGCCTAACTGCACAGATTCTCCTGTGACTCTTTTCCTTTCTGGAGCCATATGCAAGAAGCATCCAAACGCTAAAGAAACACTCCAGCAGAAAAATCCCATTAACAGACTCCCATCAAGTCACTATATTTCAGTAACAGCTGTTTGCTGTAAATGAACTTCAAAACCCCAGCCAAACTAAAAGCAGGGTCTCCATGCACTCTTAACTTAAATATACACACACAGCTTGAAGACTGAAAACCTAAGCTGAAGTTTTTCCCCAGTATTCTAGAACCAGCTCTACAAGAAAAAAAGCACCTACATAGCCTGCCAAAATAAACATGAATATAGAGAAAATAAATCTGTAAGTTTAAGCCCCACAGCTAACCTAACTACAAAAAAAAAAAAAACAAACCCACCAGAAACACTTCTTACTGTTTACTTTTAATACAGCAAAAGTATTCTACAGCTCTTCCCACCCACCATTGTCTACCCCTTCATCCAAAACTACATCAAAAATGAATCAAAATTCTGTAAAGATTTATTAATACTCCTCTACCTTTTTATACCTTCTTTCCTCCTCTTCCCTAAGGGAGCTATTATGATCACATGAAACTAGTTACATTCCCTTGTTTTGTGACTGGGTAGTACTTGCAATAAGCAGAACACAGCTGACAAGGATATTCTGCTAATCTGCTGGCTTTCAAGAAAAGTGGATCCATGAGTACTAAGCAAGAGAGTATATAATATGTATGTGTTTACAAAGAAATAATTTCAGGCAGTTGCAGTCTTTCAGTTAGAAAAAGTAATGCTATGAAAAAATTAAAACAGGGGAAAGAAAGAAGGCTGAATGCAGCACATGTTATATGTATAGCTAGGCTTTAATTTTGAAAAGATAGTTTCAGCCATTGCATAGCTTTCTTTTTTTTCTCTTTTTGGTGGGAGGAACTATCATCATCTTCTCTGATCTTTCTGCCTAATTTTGACCAGAGTAGCTTGACTGGTTATTTCTAATTCTGTATCCCCATCAGGCCATGCTGAAATAAGCACAAAATGAAAAAGCATCAGAATGACAATCACCCAGCAAGGAGCAGCAAATACGAGTTCTAAATACTCAGGCAGTCATTTAACTGACAACCCCAATGCTGTAATTCTCAGTGCCACTATATCTTTTTCAGTGTAAATTATGCTATCTAAAAGTGTGCAGAGTGTACCTGAGCTACTGGAAAAGTCATTAGCTCATGATTTGTTTAGATAACATGTTAGTTTCAGGCTTCGCTGTTTCAATATGGTGCCACTTCTCTATGGATCAACTGGACAAAAACACTTACAATGCTTTCATCTAATACCTAACATACAGAAAATACATCCATAGGGAAAACAAGCAGTATAGAAGTGGAAATACAAGAAGCAGCAAGACATGTTTATAAGGGAAATGATCTATATGAACTCTGAGTCCAACTATTTTTCATTACTACCTAATCTGAGGGGGGGTTGAATTATTCCCCAGCATCACATACTTAGAGCACAAATTCAATACAGAATTATTTTCTTCTGGGTGCCATATTTTTTTGAAAGGGCCAATCCTACCTCTCCTGCAGAAAGCAGTCTTTACCTACTAACAGATTTTTGTATCCCATCTTACAGGGTGCTAAACATCTCAAGCTCAGTGGACCAATAAAGTTATCCTCAATAATAGAACATCAGCCCATAGTCAACCTTATAGGAAAATACTATGCTAGCCTATGCATCTGTTGGTGCAGAGAAATAAGAAGACATTTTTTAGAATCATTTTGGTGTCTCTATTACAATCAAAGAAATACTTTAAAAATCTGTCTTGCAAAAAGACCAGCTCCACAGTTAGCAAAGTCCATTCTTTCATTCACACAGGAGGCAGCAAAGAGGAATAGAGGCAAACAGAAATAAGTCAGAATAAAGAAAGCAAGTTCAAGAACAGAATAGAAAGCTGGAAACTGGGAAAAAAAAAGAGCTATTTTGTCTTTGGTGAAGTACACCAATGTCTGGGAAGGATCTGTAATCAAGTAAGAAGAAATGTGGAGAAAGAAAATTTTGGTCAGCACTGGTTCAAATGTGAAACAGAACCAATGAATAAACCCACAAAGCTCTGGTTTGGAAACGTGTAGCACCAGGGCAAGAAACAACAAGAGAACGAGGTGAAATAAGAAGGGTTTCAGAATAGGTAAAAGGAAGCCCATTACTTTAGTAAGATGACTGATGCATTGTATTTATCTGCACAGTCCTACGCAATTACTGAAACCATGGGGTGCTTTAGGCACATATCTGCAGACAGATGTGTCCTACTGAAACTTCAACACCTCCTACGATGAGAACAGTACCAACCTGGAAGGACTAACTTGAATGGAGTAATTTAAATTAGCTCTTCACAAAGATATGGCTAACAATAGCCTATGGTTTTTCATTTTTAAAAACCTAGTAAGGTTTTTCAGCAGAAACAATTTAGGCCAAAGATGGGTACCCAGAGAGCCTAACAGTGGGAGGTGTGGTACTGACATTAGCTCATTACTGTATGATGTGCACATTATCCATAACCTCACTGATAATAAGAAGGTATCCACATACTACTCCAGAAAAACATATGCTAATCTCCAATGGTTAACTGTGAATAACTTTGGGAAAAGTTCTGCTTTGACTAGCATTCTGTTCTATGCCTGAGTTTCTTAATGGCTTCTCAGACCCCTTTACTAAAAACAGATCAAGAGACGTTCCCTCAATGTCCACCTCAAGGACCATAACTGTCTGTCACATAACACAAAAAGTAAAGGTCAAGTTAAACTGTAGTGGAACTATCTAGGGATGCTTCTCAGAGTGGTTACAGCCATAAAAACCCAAAGTTAGTAAAACCAGACACAACACTTGGTAAGTGTAACACCTTATTGCTCAGTGGATGTGCTCTCTGGGTTAATTTGATGAAACATTTGTTGGCTTTGACAATTACAAAAAGTTTTCCTATTTTCAAGACCACAGAAAAAATGCTGCTTTGTCATTTGCTGGTTGCCACATCCCACCAGAATTATCAGCGGATTAATTTGGATATCTTTTATAAAATAATTGTTTGTGGTAATTAGGGCTTAGTCAGAAAGAACACCATTTGTTTTCCCATTTCCATGACAACTATGCAGATTTAAACCAGACTAGTATTTGCTGAGCCATACTTACAGAGAGGAATACTGTCCAAAATAATTCAGAAAGCTTTTATTATACAAGACAGATTGCATTTTGGTGGGACAGCTATCCGCAATACTTTAGGTGTTTTTTGAAAGTCTCCCCAAGAAACCCAGATGAACAGACATACCTGAGTGATTGTGACAAAACCAGTCAGTATTCACCATTTCTCCACTGCCACTCCTACCCTATTCTTTTATCCTAGTTTCTTCTTCCTCATTTTATTTTTCAGTGGAGTCTGTTCACTATGGGCTGGTATGCAATATAACTCAAATGTTTCAATTTATGAACTCAGTGTATGTTATACATTCTTTCCTGTATCTACCACACAAGGATGCAATTTGTTACAGCCCCTTAGTATTTTATCTTAGTGCTTAATTATCATAGCTTGTATACCTGTACCCTCTTTTCACCTGCCATGCCCATCATTCAATCATTACTTTGTGCAATTGGTTACACTCTGTAATTATTAAACTATACTCTCAGTGAAACACATCACCCAAGGTGGGTTTTCTTTATTCTTGTTTAACACATACGGACAACAAAAAATATGGGGAGTCAGTAGAAGATGGACATTTTGTTTCTGAAATTTTAGTTGTGTTTCTGGTAAGAGTGTGAGAAACAGTGGATTCAGACCACTGAACAGAAGGTCTCATCTGTGACACACAGGAGAATGAACACTCCACCTGGGACTCAGAGCTTCATTCTCTACATTGCCTAATTTGTTTCCCTTGCTCTTGTTCCCTCCCACTATTTTTACCATGCTTGTGTACAGAAGCAGTACTCAACCCTTAAAAACCATGCTGACGTACAGATGCAACTAAACTCGTCTCCTGTGTTTTAGGGAAGGGCTGAGTCTGCTCTTCACTTAGACAAAAGCGCATGGCTTCAATGCTAGCTTTTACTTCCAGGTTTAAAGGGCAGTAGAGAAGATTAAAAACAGAATAACTGAGAATGGTCTGTGAACTTTCTATTGAGCAAAACACAAAATGGCTGCAAATGTCTGTAATAGTTCAAAAGACGCTTAAGCAATGTAACTATTCCATGTGCATCAGGAAAATATAGTTCATTGTCTTAGTACGTGAACTCAGGACCACCTTTGCAAAGGACTTAGGCACCCAGAGGCAGATTTCAACAGAATTTAGGGATGACCTTCATCACATCAAACTCTAGCCATATAAAAGTATCTTTTATGAGCTAATTATTTCAGCTCTTGCTATCATTTACACAGACAAACAAACACTGCCAGGGAGCAATTCATCCCACGACTATCTTAGAAAGGGATGAACTTGAGATCTGGAGTGCCAAACTCTCTCTCCTTTGGCTACAAAAGGATAGATGACTACCTTAGTTAATGGTTGTCTTCCAGATGGGCACAGTTAGTTGAGATGATTCCTGTCCTTTCTGAAATGTCCCCAGGTTCCTGAAATTTGTATACTTGCCCAAGTCCTCAAGTATGTATTTTACAGAATTGAACACATCAGTACCCAGTTCAAAAGTAGCACTGAAAGTGGTACAAAAATGAAGCATTAATTACCTGGAGCAAGTGTAAGAGAGATTAGGCTACTGTCCATAACAGGGCTTCCATCCCAGGATCCCTACTGCTGTGTTTTAACCAGCTTTGTGTTAAATGCAGAAACAGTCTTGGGAACAGGGACATGATCCCCATCTTCCCCATTTCTTAACAGCTAGCCTAAGCTTTACTGCACTCGATGTCACTCTGCTGACAAAAATAGCTTGTTGTTCCTTCCCCATGCAGAAATTCAACAGCAACTTTTTTTAGAAAAACTGAGGCCAGGGCAACTAAAATCTCTGTGGATCGTTTTAGCCTCAGGGGATCTACATGACAGAAACTGGTTCACTCAGCTAAAAACACTTCACTCATGGCTGCTGCCTGAGCAAAATGATGGTGTGGTGCTAATCTACTCGCCTGAGGGCATGTGTCAAAACCTCTGTACAGCTGGGTCTAATTGGACAGTCTGATATTGATAGTCTGAGAAGAGATGCTGCAGAATTAATTATCTATGGGGACAGTGCTTCACCTCCACTGTCTCAAGTGTTCCTTATGTGATGGAACTGAGCTTCTCCAGCAAAGTAGTCAATGGTAAAGTTGGTGTTCTTGTTCCAAGGGATCTCTGTATTGTCAAACCAGATAGTTTGGTAACACTGACTTAACTTTTCCAAAAGAACCTACATATAACTTCTGAAATTTCTGCAGCAACACATTTTTCTTCTAAAGGATATAACCAGGGTTTCTATGAAACACAAATGTTCATCAACTCCCCTCCCACATCCTACTCAGGGTCCACTGGGAAATGAGATATGTATCTCCTAAGGCCATCCCAGAGAGTAATGTTTTAAATAAACAAATCAAATCCATTTGTCTTTGCCAGGAGATATCTTTTAAATAAATCTCTGCTTGTCTCCATTGACTGTCACTGTGCACACCTGCAATAGGTATTTCCACAACATCCTATGTCACTATTGTTCTTGCCACTCAATACAGTGCACACTTCACTTTTATTCTCAGCAAATACCTTTGTTGTCAATCTAAACTCTAATTTCTTTTCCTCAGTTACAGTTTTTCTCACCAGTAGTTCCCCTTTGCATTAGTATTAATATCCAAACTATTAGCTGATGGTTTAAGAAGTCTTTACTCAAAAAAAATCTGCATCCAAGTTACCTCTATTATAAGATAAGAATAGCAATAAAAGCCAGAGACACATGGATGATTTTTATGCTTGATGCAGTAGCGATTGGAATGAACAAGGCCATTCTTTAGGGATGGGCGAATCAAGCACAAATTTTAGTGCTACTCAGCTAGCTGAACACTGCTTGAATGACATTGTAGGCCCTACTGCAGACTATCTACCTAAGATATGTGTGGAATGTCAGATTTCTGGGGAAGGAGAGAAGGAGCTGGGATCTATAGCCTAACAAGTAAATATTGGTGTAATATAGATCAAAGTTTTAATCTTTGAGCAGTTTCCCAAGTTTTGGACTTTACTGGACTGTGTTCTATAGAACATCCTCTGTTCACATCCCACCCAATACCCACCATAAAACAACTCCAAGTACATTGGCAGCTAACAAACTTCATGAACACATTGGCGGCTTCTGCAGAGAACAAGAACATTCAGAGGGTTTCTTTTTCTTGCAGGAAAAAAATGCATTTAGAATAAACAGACAACAGCTGTATTCAATTTTTTTTAGAAGGCAGATTTGCCTATCTCTGCCTATTGCAGGCTTTCTGGTACCTTTCTGTAAAATGGCAGCTGGTTATCAGACTCTCTAAACACCACTAGGGACCAAGGCATGGAGTTTTCTAAGGAGTATTAAAGACAGTTCTAGGGTATACCAGAAAAAAGAAAAGGTATCCATGTGCATGCTGTAAACTGCAGGAGTCTCCAACCCCATGCCCTTATACTCAAATGTATAATTTAGGTTGACCATAGACTTTTCCCAGAATGGTCCCTGTCTGCTAAAGAGGTCAGGCATCTGTGGGCTTAGAAAGTATTTGCAACACAATACAGAGCTAGGTGAATTGCTGCCCTGATCCACTGAAGTTTTTCCAATGTGTTCTCCAATTAATCATATCTTGACTCTCCCTTCACTTTTCAGTTATAAATTCAGTTAGGTCTTCAGAAAGACCTAAGGGTCTGAGTTTGTTCTCACAAGCATCAATATACTGACATAATTCCACGGAACTTAAGTCATATTTATACGAATGTCTTCTTATACCATTTTGCCTTAGAGTAGATATCAGTATACAAAAGTATTAATCAGAATCGGGCACTGCAGTCTTGACTAGAATTGCTCACTTACTTACAGAAAACCAAGAAAACAGAATCAGCAGCTGAGACTTGTTTCAAGTAAGTGCAGAGGTTGCCCTTTCTATAAAGAAAGGAGCTGTGAAGCTCTTTGACTAAAAGCTGAAGTATCTTTGTTTCTCTGCTTTGCTGCTTTTATCACCATAGAACATAAAGCCAAGAGAAAGAGAAGTATGATTAAACACCCACTAGTAGAAATCCATGGATGCAAAGCATTTCTCACTTAGGATTGTAGCTGCCAGGACTTTTGCTAGGCAAGGGTGGTTTGCAGCAGCATACACCTGTCAACAGTTACAGAAGTTAAAGAAGTTTATCTGCATCCATCTGGAGAAAATAACTCATAGTCGCAGAAATGCACATACCCACAGTCAACAAAGATGGTAGCACTGAACAAGACGGAAACCAAAATGATAGCCATAAAACTCTTTGTTTACATTTGCAGAAATATATGTTTTCTATAACAGCCTGAAGTTTGGGAGGCTGCAATGTCATATACCATCAGAGACAAGTGTGTACCTCTCTGTGGATTTCTTGAGGCACACAATGCATCAGAGTTATAAGAGAATAAAGAAGCAGCAAAGAAATACAGCAAAAGGTAAAGTGGAGGAGAATAAGCAAAAGTACAGTTAAATCAGGCTTTCTGAGTATCAAATCAAGGGAGAGTGTGTTTCTTGGAGAATATAGCAGTGAACTCGTAGTCAAGATTAATGAATTATATTCCTGGTTCCCATATTGATTGTGTAGCTTTGCTCAAATTACTGAATTTCCCCATCCTTCTTGTGACACAGCCACTAAAAAAAATGAATAACAGTCAGGTTCAGTTCATTGTCTGGTTGCTCTGAAATCCTCCGATAAAGCCTACTGAACATGATTGTTCTTATAAATGTCAATAACTTGCACAGCTGAAGCAATTTACTCCTATGAAAAAGAAGGGTGGTTATAAAGCTTTGCCAGCCATTGAAGAAGACTGAATGCTGTAGAGCAAAAATTTTAAATTTTCTACTTCTGTAGAAAAGTAAACATTGATAATGTTGACAAGACGGGAAGAAAGCCTTAATGTGGTAAGAGGAGAAACTGGAGTTCTGTTCTGGGTTACAGCTGAACGTAGCTTTAGGAATGTGGTATTTTACAGATTTTTTTTTCCTTAATTTCTCCATCTTAAACAGGGATAATTGTCAACCTATATCGGGGAACAAGAGAAAGCTTAGGAACAAGGACAACTCTTCAGATTCATGCTCCCTTTGTGCAAGTGTTTTTCTGCATAATGCTTCACTGTGCTTTCTTTTATGTAAGAAGACGATGTGTAGCATTGTTATTGTGTAAAACACACTTACAAACATATTTATTACTGCTACATATGTGGCACTCTTGGACTTGTACCTGCATACTTGGGCTACCTCAAAATTAAGTCTAATTTTTTTACGGCATGATCCTGCAAAGTGGGAAGTTCGTGTTCCAAGTCCAGAGTGATTACTCTGGAGAATAGGACCAATGTACTTTTTAATACTTTGTTTCTTCCCAAATCAGACCAGTCCTCACATTAACAACTACACTATTTCATAGTCACTTCTTTGAAGTTTGATATATTGCCATTTTCATTTACTTTCTTTTTCCCGCTATTTGGACTTTTAACAGAGTATCTGTCTGCACAAGTGTTCCCATCGAAGACAATTTGGAATTAATCTTTCAAGTAGGAGCTCATGTCACAGTATCAAATGTTCCAGTCACTAACATAGTGCATCTGCTAAATTCCCATCATCCCGTAAGATTGTAATTCTGCTTTAAAAAAAGCACTGACATTTTTGCCTGTCAATATTTTCTCATTGCTCGTGACATAGTTGTTCTTAAAACGCACAGTGAATCCTTTCTCTCTATATATACACCATCATTATGCAGGAATGTAGATTAGATTTAACACATATAATTGCCATAATCATGTATTTGGGCTTTTTTTTTAACTTGGAACAAATCCCTTCCCCAGTTTTTCCTTTGCCCCAGCAAATACCCACACATCCTAAAGTAAATAAAGGTCTACTATCTGCATCACTAGATTCTTCTTTGACTAACTTTTCAATACCTTACTGGCTTTCCCTCTACAGCTATCTTTAAAGCATCCTAATCTGTGTTACCGATGGGTATGCAGTTTTTCATTCTTTATGAAAGACATTCTAAAGGTTAAGTCAATTAAGGCTATCAAGTTTATATGAAGCAAAGTTAGTCAGTGAATCATTTTCCATTTGCATATAGTGCTTATTCTAAGTTATAATTTAACTAAATAGGCAATAAGGATGGCACTTACCTCACAAAAATTTAGACATTGCAGGTATACAGTTATGTCTGATCTCATCACCTTGGGCTCCCTTTCTAGCCAACTGAGACACAGGACTGTTTGAGAATGATTAATCTGATCTATAGGATATATCTAACTTGGGCAGTGAAATTCTATGCAGAGAGACAGAACCAAGAATTCTTAGTACCGTGTGCATAAGCAAAGAGTGAGTGCACAAGAGTGCCTCAAAGGGCTTCCTCTCAATTAAAAACAGGAAGAACTTACATAGAACAGTATTCAAAGAAGTGTCTTTGGTCGTTCCCACTTCTATTATTTGACATACAGTGAAAAAAATAGGGTGATAAAGTGAAACTGCTTTCCAGAAGTAAAGTACATACACCGATAAACTATTAAGTTTACAGAACCATATTCATTTATTAAGTTTTATGATGATGGATGTCTTTCATTAGTAGCACTACTGCTATTATTAATAATTATTAGCAGCTAAGATGATTTTTATATGGAGGGGAAATGCTGGTGATGTGCAATGAAAAAGGTTGCAAAAGATCTTTCCAGTCCCTGAATGTTTTCCATTTGTTTTTACAGCTCGGTGAAATGCGTTCAGAGAGGAATTGCACATTGTACGCTGGGGTGAAGCACCTGCCCACCACATCTTGCTGCAGTTTGGCCCTTCCTGTAAGAAACAACAAACTGTTGCACTGCCTGGAGAAAGGGCATGCTTAGGAAGGAAACCTTAATGTTTGTCTGGTAATTATTCCCTTGTGAAAGAAATCAGTTCTTTCTGTAACAGAATATGTTCTTGCAAAACTGGAAGTCTGGGATGCTTAATTACGCCAACACTCCATTTATCTGATGGCAACCATCAAAGACATTTATAAGGCAGTACAAATCATCTGTCCCATCTCAGTTGTTTACTTTCAGCAGTTGCCATCCCCAGCTGTTTCCCCTCTATTGTAAGCTTTGTTTCAAGTGCTGTTGATAAAGGTTTTAAAGACTCATCTATATCTGAAGCATTCTCATTTCACTGGGTTTTTTTTGCGTTTTCAGATCTTCTCAGATCAGGAGGGGAAAAATCATTTGCCTGTGTGAAAAGGCCAAATTCTCTGTAAGTGAGTGAAAATCCCTGAGAGGGTGTCTTAAGCTGTTACATTCTTGCTACAGTTCCCTGAAGGTGCACCTAATATTCTGGGTTTTTTTCAAATTCAATGCTAGTGTTTTCTTGATCATTCCCTTCCCCCTTCCAAGGGCAGCACCAATCTGACAGGGAAAATCATGATCTGTGTTTATATAGACTAATAGGAACTGTCAAAATAGTCACTAGCCAGTCAGTCATCTGTGTCTTGTTTTCCAAAACATTTTATAACCCTTTGTGGACTTGTACAGGTTCCAGACAGATATGGCAGAAGATACAGTTGATTTAGACTGTCATGTATTAACAATGAAAACCTTCAAGGACTTCTTTGCCTCATTATGAAACATAAGTAAAAGTGCATGGCAGGGAGAAAACTAGACATGAATAGACATGATATTTTTTTCCTGAGTCCTTAATATGTCACAAAACATAAGTCTTCTCAACCTTTACCTAATGTAACACTCTGAACAGCTTATACAGCTCACTTGCCCAGAAGTGCTAAACAGTTTTAAAGAGTAATATTGTTCTGCTATACTGCTGACCTCTCTGTTCTCTTAGGGATTGTTTCAAAATTTCTCTGCCATTCTGTCAGAGAGAGTTCCTGTTGCCTAGAAGAGTGCTACGTTTCTGTCCTGAATTTCCCAGATAGACACCTACTTGCATGTGGTTTGCAGCAAGAAGCAGCATCTGTAATTCTCTGCATCTGCTGCACATGTGGTTTGAAAATAGGCTGTGTCCCCAGAGGATTTGAGATATGCTCACTGTGTTAGCAGATGATACAGGAATAGTGGGGTGGTCTTGTGCACATGCTGTGTGTGTAGTCAGGGTTTCCAGATGCCCAAAGCCTTGGTTCACAAAAATTTCTGAACACTGAATGAAGACAGCGTTTCCCACCACTTGCATTTTTTGCAGTATTGGGGAAAGAGGAATTCAGATATATTTTTCTTTGAACTGTGCTGAAGATTGTGATTGGCCAAGTCCTTTATTTCTTTTCATGACAGATGTGACTCAAAGGCACTCTGAATATTGCTTATCTGGTCAAGGAAATGGGAGAAGCAGAGCAACAAAATGTTACCAGAAAATAATGATCAGTATGACTAAGACACTTCTGTTAGTAAAAATTGTCTGTTATGCAAAACTTCAGCAAATCACTGCAATAAGGCAACACAGACCTAAATAAGGAATCAGTTTTATAACCAGTTCATGGAAAAATCTAGCAGAACTTTCCTGTGCACAAAGAAAAGGCCTTTACTTTGAAGCAGAATAACCTCTTGTTTATCTTGAAAGAAGAAAACAGTCCTCTTTTGAAACCTTTAAAGAGTCACCTGGATAGAAGAAATTGCTCTAGACTAAGGCAGTAAAATACTTTTGAACACAATAAATATAAACTCTAAAAACAGCCCATCGCCACATCTGTTTTTCCAAGCTCTAATTGCCTATGTGCACACAGCCAGAAGTCCACTCTACAATAGTTCATAAACTCTGTCTCCAAAATTTCTGATCCAAAACCTGTTCAAGTCCAAAAGTCTCCCCATTAGCTTTCAAAAGCACAAGAATGTTGACAAGAGCAAAGTAAGAAAGACACAAGTGGAGGCTCTGTGAGCAATTAGACAGAGAGTGCAGATTGTCCCACAGTGTGTTGCCTTTCAACAGAACTCATATTTTGTCTGAAATCATGGATAAGAGGGTCATAGTGAGTTAAAGGAGCAGCAGTCCTGCGTTTATGTTCCACCCGTATTCCACAGTTTCATCTGGATGTGTCATCTATGACTACTTTTAAATCCAAGATGAAAGGTTCCCTCTCCAGCTTAGTTTGCAGAGAACATGCCTACACTGAATAAGGATTTCTTAAGGTAAATTATATTTATATAATATCATGTAAACTGATAGGACTGGGAACAGTCTCCACATCACTTAAGTATTTGTTTTGCTGTTACAAGTAACACCTGTTGTTAACTTTTTGATCCCCTGCCACTGAGGAAACTGCTTCTTGTTCTTCCAAGGAGAAAGGAATTGGATCTTTATAGACTGTTGTAACTGAAACAAGACCAAGTGCTAAGAGGCTGATTTCTTTGGTGTGCTGAGCAAGGAAGAAGAACAATTTTACAAACAGGCACAGGTATTGATACCTATTGATAGATACCTTTAGCACGAGATCTAAACTTCCTTCTGAAGTCAATGGAGACACTTTGACGTCTGTAACTTAAGTCTTTAGTTTAGCCTCATGTAAAATGGACCAACTTCTCAATTTTAGAAAGAGTTTCTAGAACCAATGATGGAAAAGCATATATCAGGTGGTGTGAATTCTTTAAGCTCATTCTGCTTTGAAAGCTTCTGAGAATGAAATACTGGCAGGATCACTGTAAATCACAGTTTGATTATTCAGGACAGAGTTTTATAAATAGGCAGACAGAAACAGCTCAAGATTCATGGTCACAGTACTACTGACTACACAATCTGAGATCCCATCTGATTTTATTTTCTCCTTACCCTAACTCTCAACAAGCAGGCTGGAAAACTGCTCATGCACATTTTTGAGTTCTGCAGTGACGTTCATCACCACTACTATTAGAGAATCCATTTAAATTACTTGAATAAGGTAATTTCAAATGCTTAATTTTCACACAGATCAGAGGAGAAGAAGACAGATGTATCTGCCATAAATTCATTCAGAGAATTTGTCTTCCTCCTTTGTTGATTTTCCATCTGTTTTTCCAAAGTACAGTAATGCAGCTAGAGTGTGAGCAAAATAAAACATCCTGTCCTACATGTGAATGCATGGTGAAATAAATTTGAGAGAACCATCAACTTACTATCAGCAACAGAGCATCCTGAACTCTCTCATTCAAGGACTGTTGAAAAGTTGGATAGAATCAGCCTACAAAGTTACAAACTAAGATGACCAACATAAGACCAAAGATTTTCCCCAAAAGACAATGTGTATTCTTTATTAATTGATGCTGTTGTGCCAGTTGCTGCTGTTGCATAGTTAGCATTTTAGATTATGGCATGAAGTCAAAACTCCCATTCTCCCATTCTTATTAATGCTTTTGTCCTGTCCACATATAATTTATCTTTGGCCTCTCTTCCTAATAGATCTTTTTGCCCAACTCATGCCTTGCTTCTTTCACTGTTTAGGATTCTTTTCAGGATAAAGTCCTTTGGAAAGGGCATGTTTCATGGATTTACAGAATTTCAGCCCATATGTCCAAACTCAAGAAATTAGCATTAGCTACCTACGTGAGGCAATCTGGAACTTAGCATGCTATCTTCATAAACACTGAGAGCTGGGCACCTCCATGGTGCAACCTGATCCAAACCGTTTTTTGGAACCACCTGTTCCAATTGCCTACAAGCAGCATCCATGAGGGCTAACCTGTGTGCCTCAGACTCCTAAGTTTATAGAGGAAAAATCTATGGCACAAGGATTATGTGAGTTGGCCAAAATATTACACATAAGAAGAGGGTTTGGTTTTGCTTATTTCTGTCGATTAGCCCATGCCCTTTCTGCTCTTCCTTATGAAAATGTGAGGAAATACTTTGCCTGTGGTTTATTCCTTGACTTTTCCCTCTTCTACTGCATAGCTCTAGATGAGAGATGATAGTTTAATTGCAACTCCTTGCACAGAAATGGCATTTATTTCAATGTTTCTAGACAGACAATAATGGCTTTGAAGGAATATTTCACTTCAGCTGTTAAAAATGATACAGGAAAGGAGATTGCAACTGAATGGTATGAGAAAGTATTCTACAGTAATGCTACAATTTGAAATATTCCTGAATAAAAATCAATAATGAAATGCTACAAATGCTACCTAGACCATGAACTGAAGAAGAAAAAAAAAAACAAAAAACAAAAAAGAGGGAGCCTGGGAAAAATAAAATACATGTTAGAAAATACATTTTAAATTAACTTTCTCAGGGAAAGAGTATCATTTTTGTACTGATGAAACCAAGTTTATCAGGTTGCTGTGGGAATCAATTGTATAACAGCCATAATAAAGAGCCTGATAAAGACCTGAATAAATATCTGAATTAACACTATTGTTTCTTTCTGGATAGAAGGCAATGGACAATTCAATTTTACAATTTGTCCATCAAGACTTCTGTAGCCAGAATTCTATAATTCTATACTATTTTTCCCTCTTTCAAATGTAAAATCCTTTAGAAATGTTTCAGTGCTGAAAGGGTTAGACAGTCATGGATTTGTTTAGCCACAGTTTTTCCTTTCAACCTGATTTTAAAACTAGAAGTCATATGGAGATATTTGCAAGTACACAACTGGCATGAGTGTTGCACACTTTTTTTCTACTCTTGAAATAGAACGCTATGTTTTTTTTAATAGGAAACATGCCAAACTTGTATCTTCCACTTTTGGCACGGAGCTACCCTGCCAAATTGAAAAGGACCAAAGATCACTGGTTGGTATGATTGGCTTTTACTTTTGGAAAATCACTGCTTCGGGTTTGAGCTAAGAAATTTAGGGGACTGAATTCTCCTCTCAATTATACCAATGCAATTGCACTGAGCTCCTTGGAACTGAAGGGACAACAGAGTCTGATATCTTATAGTTATTCTTACTCAAAAGCTGATCATTTTCACAGCAGAACTTGCTTATTGTTCTGGATACAAGGCAGATTGCATTCAAAAAGCTACATGAGCCTTCCATATAATATTAGGAGTTGTTTTTTTTCCTTAAACAGTGTGATGGAGGTCAAACTACAAAAGCAGAGAGAACATAATTGAGCAAGTAGTGGGACTTTTGGCATAGCCTAAGCACACTCTTATTACCTGCTCTACAACCTTACTTCAGCAGCCTACAAAGGAGCAGTGTCCAAGAGATAGAGCTTGTTGCAAACTAAGGATGAAATGTTACACACACTCTCTAATGTGATGTAAAATAGATTCACATCATAGAGGAACCAGTGTAAAAGTTGGTATTGCCAGACATGGCAACTCCTCTAAGGGGCATTTAGGAAAACTGTCATAGCTAATAGCTTTTACTATTTTCAACATCTAATAATGTACCTCCTAAAACAGGCAGAAGATACATGGCACCTCCTTACAATGACCTTATAAACAAATGTTCAGTAACACATAATGAGAAAGTAATGAGATGGGACTGAACAGAGAAGAAAGGAAAGGTGAAATATTAATAAGATTATGTATAACTACCCAACAAAAGCTCCTACATGGGCTGATGGGCTGAAAAGGGTATTTTCAGGGGAGGAGTTAACTGCATATATTTCTGCATTCTGTTTAGTGTAAATAACCAGCCAGCACTTTGCTGAATTTTAGTAATTCTTGTTATTTATAAGCTGCAGCTGAAACAATGTCTAAAACATTGTTGGTGTGTTTGTGTTTGTGGGGTTCTTTTCTTCTCTTAGTCCTTCAATATTCTAAATGATGCAATTAGTTTTTTACAGTTGGGGTTTCACTTTATATTTTATTCATAGTAAATGTATATTCATAAATACACATGCATGCACACACAGAAGGAGAAAATCCTTTTACCAAGACATTAATGACTTCTGTTTGCAAAAGATAATTTTGCTAGAGCCTTGGTACCTTCTCAAATCTTAGCAGGTGGACCCTAATAGTTGACTGTAAAACCTGTTATTGTATAAAATTTCTATTACCATCAGTGTAGAAAAAGGTTTCAGTGAAACAAAACTGGTTAGGATGATAAGTGTATGGTTAGCTGTAATACGATTCCATTAAATCTCATTGCATTGTTTCTATATCGATGCCATTCCATTAACTTACACTGCGTGTGCACCTCTTGTGGAAGGAATGATGACAGTATATATAACCTTGGGAGGAAAAGCCTGTGCTTTTTTGATGACAAACCATGAAAAGAAACAACCCTGGGCTTTATTGCCAGAAATGGGAGAAGAAGGATTTGTTGTACTATGCTCCCCCGCCCTCCAAACAACTAATGAGGAAGCTTAAAAGGCAGAAAATCTCTCTCGTTAATTGCAATGTTGGTAATAAGAAGTGCATCACAATAAGGATCCTTTCTCCTCCTACCAATCTAATTATGAAAAGTTCAAGAAATCATCTGAATGTGCAAAATTCACAACATAAATTAGAGAAGCAGCTTAGAGCTATAGAAATGCAATAACATATTCCTCCTGGCTAGGACAGTCATGTTTTGCTTACATGAAATGGAGCCTCAACTTCCAGAGCTGCTAACATCATATAAAATGTATTTTTTTTCCCACACATTAATATGTAGGTTAATTACCCTGTCAAACATGTTAATTCTTCCAAACATGTTAATCATGCTTGCATTTTTAGTCCTGGAATTATTCGCAATTATATCAATTTTATACTCCCAGTTGATGCAGGCAAAACTTTGAAGGTCCAATTTTACACTTGGATATCTCCTAGCTTAATTAGTGTACAGGGTAAAGTAAATATAAAACAAATTTATTTAGTGAGTGCCACATTTTTTTAGTGAGTGCCATATTTATTTATTTTATGAGTGCCACAATTAACCTGGAGACAGATTCTCAAAACAGTCTCATCACTACTAATGGTAAATGAGGACTAAAGGTGGCCTAATAATGGCTAACTTAGTGCCAGTTCTGAGAAGCTTGGAATACTACCAGAAAAATTCTTAGGTTGAGCCAGGATGAAGAAAAACATTTTTCTGCCAAAAATAAAAATAAAAGAAAAAAATAATTACTTTTCCAAGAAGGCCAAGTGACTTTCTGACCCAAAAGAAAAGATTTTGTCTTATGTTCAGAACATTTTCACTTTTTAAATTTAAAAGTAATTATACACAGGAAAATTTAGAAGTCACTATTTTAGTTCATTTTAATGTTTTAAAAATTGAAATTTGTAATTTATTTTGAAATATAAAAGTTCTACATGTTTCAGAACCAGATAACCCTATCTAATGAATCTGAACATCACTATTCAGTCAGTCCACACTAACCTGTATTTTGGTTAGTTAACTATTTAACTTAAAACTTCACCAGCTATACCTTGCATCTGGCAAACCAATCTAACAAAGGTAAAAACCAAAAAGACACTTTTCACAACACAGTAGACCTAATAGAAATCTTTGTTAAAGTACGTAACTTAGTGAAAAACATATTCAGTGTGATCTTCCTGAGACACACACTTGAGAAATAGTGGAAAGTATACATAGACAGACTCCTCTGAAGTAACCAGACATAATGTTAAATCTAACACTCAGAACTACTGCTCCTCAGCAAAGTCAAATACAGACGTTGACACTGTATTTCAGTTTCGTATTTAGGGGGATCTCGTTTATTTTTCCTGGGAGAAGGGCACACCAACCCAAATAAGTATTAAAAATTATATGCATCTCCTACCAAACTCTCAAATTCAAGAAGAGAACAGGACTTGTGATTTTTCAGAACCAGCTCCCCTCAAATAATCTTTGTTGTCTACTTGTAGAGTTTGCTCAGGCAAAATTGGAGAACTTTACATGTTCGTCTGAGATTTCCAGATGACTGCAGGTCTGGGAATTCTTGACAAACCCTTCATGTGCAAATCAACCCAGAGACTCACTTCATATTTCTCATTGTACATTTCATTTTTTCTTTTATGACCTCTTCCAGCAGAGGTTAAGGTTTGTAAAAGTTCAATCTTTGTTTGAGAGCAATACTTGTTGCACACTTTAATCACTTCATAAATGAAGCTGCCTCTTAAGGTAGGACTTCTGGTTTTCTCTACTTGAGGAATAAGCATAACATTAGAGGAAGCAGAAAATATCCCAAAATCAAACTGCTGTTTTCTCTTTCCTCTCCTCTCCCACCTTTCTTTACTAGAAGCAAACACATTTAGCATCAAGCTAGTATTACAGGAACACGAGTGAAAAGGCTCTGTGCTTTCACAGTAAAGTGGGAAAAAAAAGCTATCTCAGTTTACAAATAATACTGCAGGGGTTATAGAAGTTTGACAATAAAGTCACAAAGAGCTATGAAAATCTAGACTTCACAATTTCAGCTCTTCTGGAAACTGAGAGTGGGTCTTGTGGAGCTTCATCAGGATGCCAGCTACCAAACCGTGGGAACACTACAGTAGCTTCATTCAAACATAAATTTAGCTCCACATTTGAATCAGAGGATCACAGAATCACACAGGTTGGAAAAGACCTTTAAGATCATCGAGTCCAACCGTAAACCTAACACTACCAAGACCACCACTTTACCATGTCCATAAGCACCTCATCCAAACGTCTTTTAAATACTTCCAGGGATGGGGACTCAACCACTTCCCTGGGCAGCCTGTTCCAATGCTTGATAACCCTTTCAGTGAAGTAAAATTTCCTAATATCCAGTCTAAACCTCCCCTGGCACAACCTGAGACCATTTCCTCTCGTCCTATCACTTGTCACCTGGGAGAAGAGACTGACCCCCACCTCTCTACAACCTCCTTTCAGGTAGTTGTAGAGAGCAATAAGGTCTCCCCTCAGCCTCCTTTTCTCCAGGCTAAACAACCCCAGTTCCCTCGGCTGCTCCTCATCAGACTTGTGCTCTAGACCCTTCACCAGCTTCATTGCCCTTCTCTGGACATGCTCCAGCCCCTCAATGTCTCTCTTGTAGTGAGGGGCCCAAAACTGAACACAGTATTCAAGGTGCAGACTCACTAGCGCCAAGTACAGGGGCACAATCACTTCCCTACTCCTGCTGGCCATGCTATTTTTGATACAAGCCAGGATGCCATTGGCTTTGTTGGCCACCTGGGCACACTGCTGGCTCATGTTCAGGCGGCTGTCAACCAACACCCCCAGGTCCTTTTCCACCGGGCAGCTTCCCAGCCACTCTTCCCCAAGCCTGTAGCGTTGCATGGGGTTGCTGTGACCCAAGTGCAGGACCTGGCACTTAGCCTTGTTGAACCTCATACAATTGGCCTTGGCCCATCGATCCAGCCTGTCCAGGTCCCTCTGTAGAGCCTTCCTACCCTCAAACAGATCAACACTCACGCACAACTTGGTGTCATCTGCAAACTTACTGAGGGTGCACTCAATCCCTTCATCCAGATCATTCATAAAGATATTAAACAGGACTGGCCCCAACACAGAGCCCTGGGGAACACCACTTGTGACCGGCCACCAACTGGAGTAAACTCCATTCACCACCACTCTTTGGGCCCGGCCATCCAGCCAGTTCTTTACCCCGCGAAGAGTACACCCGTCCAAGCCATGAGCAGCCAGTTTCTCCAGGAGAATGCTGTGGGAAACTGTGTCAAAGGCTTTACTGAAGTCTAGATAGACAACATCCACAGCCTTTCCCTCATCTACTAGGCGGGTCACCTTGTCATAGAAGGAGATCAGGTTGATCAAGCAGGACCTGCCTTTCCTAAACCCATGCTGGCTGGGCTTGATCCCTTGGTTATCCTCTACATGCCGTGTGATGGCACTCAGGTTGATCTGCTCCATCAGCTTTCCCAGTACCGAGGTCAAGCTGACAGGCCTGTAGTTCCCCGGGTCCTCCTTCCGTCCCTTCTTGTAGATGGGAAAATCTTGAAATCAAACAGGCCAAGGAAAAAAATCTTAAAATATTCAACCTCAGCGTAGAGAGGGAGCCCAGCTTTGAGATAACCCAGGCTTGAAGAGGAAAAAGAAAATAATCACTCACTAGAGTGCTAATATTAAGCTCTTCAGAGACAGACTTACTTAGCCTACATGCAGTGCCACGTTGATACATCTCTTTTGCTGCAGGAACCCAAATTAATATCTCCACATGATGTTGTATCATCCAAGATACATCAGCTTATTTGGAGCTACCTCAGGGATCTCTGATCTGCTTTGCTGCCATGCTTTGCATCACACAAATGTACCTCATGAGCTGGCTGACAGAAGAATATTGTGCTGGAAAAATCAGATCTGACAGAGTCAAAAGCTAAGATGTTCATTTATCTCATGGGGTCTCGAGGATGCTTGCCCGCATCCCCATGTCCCCAGGCTGCCCATTTTCCTGTATGAGTTGTGAGGTTCCCTGTACTTTTAGATCCCAGTGACTTGTAGGTGGCCTTAGCCACTGTTTATTCCTGAAGGATTCTTGACATCTCAGTTGCAGGCTTGAGAGGTACAAGGCTTCTTTGACTCTTTGGAAACCCAGACCGACTCTGCATGAGCTGAGTAGCTCTGCAGACAGATAACTCTCCATGCCACATTTCCCAGATTATTGACTTTCATAGCTGACTGTTCCTGAGCCTGCTGCAAAATCAGGGGTCTAGGCAGGACAGAGAATAACCTCCCAAAATGATTTTTAAAAGATTTGCTCCTGCATATCACAGTTTTCAAATTTGTACTTTGTCCCTGATTTAGGTACCTTTTTGGTTTCGGGTTTCTGTGTTTTGTTTTGTTTTTTCACAAGTTTGGCATTTTCATTTAAAGGAGCCAGTATAATCCCTCTTCTTTCTTATCAATTTTATGCACCACTTTCTCCTTGTTTCATGTCACCAGCTCAGACTTGTTTTGAGCCAAAGTATCCTCCTGGGCTGAATCAGAGATAATAAATCAGTGCTTTTCTTCTGGACTTATGCTTCCATACAGTGAGGGCAAAAGAGGTATAACATATTCAAGACAATTGTGTTTCTCTCTCAGCACTGTGTTTTTCTCTCCATACTTATTATACAAGCATAAACAACAATTACAAGTCAGGCCACATTCTTCCCTAAGTATAAAACCCTTGGATGGCTTTCTGCATATTTTAATTTGTCATCTTCATGAAGGAACACAGAGTATGGAAATGTCCTCAGTTTTATTAGAAGTACTGGTCTGTATTGGGATTGTATCTTGCATTAATTCTGCACCTTTGCAGAATTACTTGTAAAGATGAGGAAACTTTGGATACATCATCAGAACTTCTGAAAATGTTCTAATCATAGCTATAAAACAGAGAAAGGTGGAATGGAAAGGATTTAAAGAGTATCTCTGAAGTAATCAAACCACCTTGAAAGACAAAGTTATTGAAATGCTTCAAAAGATTGCACAACAATGATTTTGCTTTATTTTATTGCAGAATAGCTGTTTAGGTCTAATTGTCATAAATATTTCCTTTCCTAAGATCTGCGGACTTGGGAATGATGCTTACCATATACTTCTGAGGATCTGAGTTTTATATGTCTCTCTAATAGACTATATAGTCTTGAGGTCGTATTAGTTATCTAACATGATATTAGCTAGATTAGATGGAAGTGGAAGTAGAAGGACACCTCAAAACTGGTAAAAGTAAAAAAATTTATCTGGGATACTAATCCCAGATCAAGCAGGGAGCCTGGCTCAGCAAAGCAGATGTCACTGGCAATTTGCTTATGTTCAACCCTCTAAGAAAGAAGCCTGAAAAGAGGCAGTGAAATTGAAAAAAAAAACAAACCAGAAAAGAACAACTCCCCATTTCTGAAACATTCTGAAATTGCATTCTGTCTTACAGACAAAAACAGGCCCTATTTTCCACTTGGCTAGAAGCAGTGGCTCTAAAAATGCTATGTGATCAGACCAAGAATGGATTTTTTATAAGAAAAGATTGAGTGATAACAAATACCTTTCATTAGTTTTTTTAGGAAATCAAGGAACCTTTTCAGCAAAAAGATTCCATTGTTCAAAAAGGTACATGCAACAATTTCATTAGTTGGTTGTATTTGAGAAGACTGAAATATGGTCATGTTTACAAAACCCAAAAATTTTCTTACAATTTTGACATATAATATCAATAGGTTTTTTTAAGTTTACTGATGTAGACAATACAGAAACATTCACATTAAAACATTAATCATTGAATCCTATGACAGAAACAATTTTAAAATTTTTAGCAGGAGACTATTTCCCTATGCTTATACCTACCACATCCTTTTTACAAGTGTCACTGTTTAAAAAAGTAATTTAAAGTTCTATATTCAATTGTTTTATCTCTGCAGCTCTATGGAAATGTTGCTATAACACTGGAAACCATGACAACTGATTCTGGTTTCTGATTTCATTACAAGGTTATACCTTACCTAGGCTCATGAACCGTTCACAACTAAATCTTTCAAAAATATGTGGTTTGATAGAACAATACTGCTTCATTTGATCATTGATTAAAGAAGTCACCATTACATTATTACTCAAGTCATATGGCTGTGCTTTTTTAATTGTTGCCCAATAGTTCCACTACTTTTTGAAAAAAGGCCAAGCAGGAAAACTTCCAGATACAAAATACCCTCAAGAAATAAATTGTGTGGACTTCTGGCCTTAATACACACCAATATCTAAACCCAGGCCAAGTTTGTCACATAAACCTATCGCTTTGAAGAGGCACACTTTCTTAATTCACTGTTTTTAATATGCATTTCCAACCTCCTCTAAGTCACCAGCACTTGGTAGTGAGGAGGAGAGGTCTGAAGTTCCTGCCATTCTTTAGCATGGACCTATTTTACTTGTTGCTAAGTCTTCATAAAATGTCAATATTACCACATGCTGGGGAAGTGCACTAAACATTAAGCTGTTACCTGGACCAGTATCTCCTTTCCTTTTCATTGTGCTTTTCAGAATGGTATGCCCTAACAATTCACAGTTTAGGACTGTTAATCCTGACAATTTAAGAGTTCCCTACAGCTAAGAACACGTCCAAAACAGAGGCAGAATTTAAAGTATCGTATTAGCTGGGTTAAGCAATTCTCCTCTCATTATGTTGGTATATGTGATTACAGTCTTTCACTTCTGAATTACATCCTTTTGGTCTGAATAGGAAGAAGCCTAAAAAAGTGATCTGGAATAGGTGACTTCCACAAGTCCCTAGTCTGAGGCACAGGCAGAATCACTTGCAGAAGAGACACTTTTTACTAATGCACTAATAAATGCTGCCTGCCATAATTTACTGTATCAATTATTATGTTAGTGCTTTAGCAGCAGAACAGAAATTAAAGAATTGTTATTAAACTGAGAAGAACCAAATCCCAGCAGAATAAACTTTAGAATGAATTTGACTGCATGCTGACAATCTGTTCTCTCCTGAATCCTTTGTGACTGATGGTTACTAGAAGCAAAATTTGATAGCAGATGACCACTGACCTTCATCAGTCATGACCAATACAGCACTTCTTTATTTTTGGCTGGGAAGAAGCTGCAGTTACCAAGGAGCTTCTGATGTTCCCAGACTGTCTAAGCCAAAGTTTTTCAGTCAGAATCACAAAATGTTATTATTAACCTTCATTTTCAGAAGGGAATGTTTGTTCCAAAAATAATATTGAAGATTGCAAGATTGATGCATACATAAATATTTGCATTCTGACATGTGATTTGAGAAAAGACCAAAAAGGTTTAGTCAGAACAGAACTATTCTTTTTATCACAGTGCAGAATTTAAAATAGCTTCATCTCTGTTGCTCAATGACTGATATATTTTATCAGCTCTCATCTCTGGCTATATTTCTTCCCTTCCTATTTTTCTTTCAACTTTGATCTTACTCTCATTTCTACTATTCACAAACTTTGTTTTCAGCACTGGAGATTGCTACTTGTCTTTTTTTAAACCTTCTTCCAACACTCACTTTCAGCTAATAGCAGTTTTGCAGCTGTCATTTGCTTCATCAGGAGAAAGCAGGTGAACCTGAAGTTCACCTACATTCTAGTGCTTGGGAGTTACAGAGTTTATATCTCTGCCAAATACTGGCTGAGTGAACTTGGGAAGCAGATTAAGATCAACTCACTGAAAGCAGTCCATTGATTTGGCTCACCAATTTGAGACATGTCACATTTAATTTTAAGATTTTAACAGTGTAAGTGCACTGATATCTCCAACTGAACTCAGTGGGGAATGCATGTGTTCAGTAACTCCATCAGTTATTATTATAATATATTTCTATTGTTTGTTTCTTGTTGAGATAATGAGCAGCTGCTGCCTGTGAATCGATATAGGCTCTATGCACAAGTCAGAAACCAACATATGTCACTGCCAAACTATTATATGCAACCCAGCACAACCTAGTGCAAAGGTAGCTTGTAAGTATTCCTGAGGAGTCTCAACTCCTGAAAGAAGTACAGACAACTGCCAGCTTCTGAAGGATACCAGTAAATTACCTCAAAATAGAAAGGAAAGTGGAAGGACCTTGATTATACATAAAATATATATTTTTAGTATCATAGACTTGGTTCATGTATCTGAGTTTTGTGGAAAGATAGGGTAAGAAAATAAGTTTCTTGTCTGTATTTCACTTACTCTTCCTTAGGATAGAGCCAGACACCTCATCCTTTGCCACGTATTTCCAAGTAAGGTTGGGCTTGTTTGTTGTCTGTGATCTTGGTATGGCAGTGAGGAAGCTCTCCTACAGGTCTCTACCACCACATGCCCTAAAAAGGCAAATGTTATAGCGAAATTAATTAGTACCTTCCCAGAAATACAAACAGTAGGGTGAAATCCTGCATCTACTGTAACCAAAGTTTTGATACTGACTTTAATAGCATCAGGGCTTCTCCCAGATTCTTTACAACCTTTATCTTTACAGGTTAGGGATTCAGCCTGTCCACCAGAACCCAAAAGTACAAACAAGAAGAGGTGAGAAAGATTATGATACTGCCCCTCAGATACATCTGGGCAGGAAGGCAAGTACTGTGTTGCTCATCTTGAAAGGCTCTTGGAAATAGCTTTCAGGTGTGCACCTGTTTCTGTTATGTTACTACATGCACTCCATAATGGATTTATGTGTTTAAAAGCAACATATTAGCCTTGCATTTAAAAATAACCACGTTTTTATTCTTTGTCTAGACAGTGGTTCCAAAAAGCCCATGCTATTTTCAGTCATTCAGAGGTGCATTTATTATAAAATATTAATGGCAATGACTTCAACCCTGCTCTGGAGTATCAGTAGGGACAGCATCTAATTAGCAGGCCTGTTTGGGGTTCATCTATTGCCCAACATTTTACCTTAAGCTTCTTCCCTCACTAGCTTTACCTCATTGATCCTTGTCTTTCCATCTTCTAAGGCTTTATAATTCTACCCTTTACTTTTATGGTTACCTTGAAGGTGTTTATAGACTGTAGAAGGTATTTATAGACTTTGATCATGTCCCCCCTGAGGCTGCTCTTCTCCCGGTCATATATTAGTTTAGCTCCCTGTGTGTTAGCTCATATATCTCATTTTTTTGCCTGTGCACCATTTTTGTTGCCCTTCTTTGTATTTTCTCCTGATTGTTCTATGTGCTTGCACACCATAAGAACCAGCATAATACAGAATACGTAACACAGGAAAATTCCAGGTGTTTTTTCTTCCAGTGCTATGTAAAGCAAAACAATTACTGCATAAACCCTAAATATTGTTTTCTCTAGCACACTATTGGTTGAGAGTTTGTTTTTGCAAAGCATAGTTTTAAACAGGCCCAGCTCAGCTCTGGAATCTATTTTAGTCAAATCACAGTAGCATTTTCTGGGGCTGAAACCTCTGCTTTTTTCCCATGTTTTCTGTGGCCAAGTAATTTTATTTCTGTATCTTGCACTCACAGAACTTAGAGCAGTTTTCATCTGGGTTCTCACACTGCTGTATTTCAAAACCAAGGAGGAATACGAAGAAGGAGTTTCAATTTGAACCCACACCTTTTAAATACACGTGTAGAGCACTGACTTTTATGTTCACTAGCCCTCTGCCCTATATTATCAATATTAATGGCATCTTTGCTTTTAATTTCAACAAAGTCAGGCTCTGGGACTGGGTGATATCCCCTGGGTAAAACAGGACTCGTGTGTTTTAATGACAACTGAAGTACCACTTCTTTTACTGTCCTTATTTCTGTTAGATCTTTGCCTGCCATGTCAGTGTGCTTTGCAATAACACACAAATACTGTCATCGCCTTTGTATAAAGAGGTTAACTATGAATACTTTCTTGACTATTTTCTTATATAGATTGTGCTTATATAGACTGCTTTCATCCCCAGTTAACTTTTCATACAGTTTCCCAGCTACACTTAGGATTAGTCTGAAAATCTCGCACCTCCTGCATAGAATGTTATCCCTTGAATAGTCCTGCTATTTTCATGAAGTAAAGCACTATTCAGCTAGAGTGAAAAAAGCTGAATTAATATTGCATATTGTTTTCAATATTCTGATCAATTACAGCTGACACAAATCCTTTTATACATTTCAAATATATTTTATTTTTGCTGCAGATACTGAAAGCTTTTTTTTATTTTTTCAAGAACAAACTAATACCGGTGCTCTGACAACTTATGTGTACAAAGTGATTACATGGTGAAGAACACCATTTAGATTTCAACACTTTATGTAAATAATCCAATTACACAATTAGACAAAGCCTAGTTAACTAGGGTTAAAACACATGCAATCAAATGGTGCACTTACTTATTAGGTAGAATTTTAGTATGTCATCTCTCTCACAAGCATAATTAGGTTGCAAAATGAATCTATATGTAAATAAGCAGAGCTCTTGTATTTGAGGATAAACAAAAATCAGAGATGAGCCATCATAACTTTAATCGTCAAAATTTATCATTTGTAGAGAGTAGGTTCATAAAGAGGTTTGAAAAGAGTCTATTTCCAGGCCAGAATCTAATGAGATACTCAGTTTTTCGCTACCCTGCCTCCTCATGTGCCATGTTTAGAATGACACATTGAAGATACTTATGAATCTGCTTTGACATGATATACAAGTCATCCCCCTTGTTTTTCTACCACTAGATGTTTACACAAGTAAATTCTGATGTTCACCAGAGAACCTAACTCCAACAAATTTATTTGGCACACGTTTATACAGAAATTGGCACATGTTTACACAGAAATTGTTTTTTTTTTCTTTGGGACTCACAGGGACCAGTCAAACTGAAAGTGAAGAAACCAAGGAAAGGACTCTCCCCATGTGTTTTCAGCTTGCACCACGGAAGACACAAGCCAGGTAAATAGGCTGTCAAACCCTTTAAATATTTTCTGCCTTGCAATCTACAGTCAGGAGACATGTCACAAGGATTCAAAACCCTGCAAGGTTGGTGGTTCTAGGTTTTGTTTTGTTGGTTTCAGGTTTTTTTTTCATTTTTATGGCTGCTTTTTGTCTTTTGATTATAAAGGAATATTAAACTGAACAGAGCACTGGCCGTAATTACAGTAGTAATCCACTTCATATCAATGTCTTGCTGGTTTATTCCTCACTAACAATGGAAAACACCCCCAACACCCACTCAGGCAACTTCTGGAAACGTTTCAAGTGCTTGTCTAGAGCTCGATAGGAGCTTTTACGAGATTAAGTTTCCCACTGCTCTTTTGTTCTCTACCTCTTCTGCAGAAGTGCGTAAGTTCACTCCTGCCTATGTTTTTAATCAAATTTATGACCTTTAATTTCAGGTGGTTGATTTTTGTAAATCTTCTCAATTTTTGTGGTAATAACAAAGCATTTAAAATAAATACTAGCTAGGAAAGAACCTACTTTTGGTCATAAATATTTTCTGCTCAGCAGTGGGTGAGCAAGGTTTGTTTCAGAACTGGCAAGGCCTAAAAATCACTCAGAAATAAAAATACCAAATGTAACTTGGAACAGACTGTCCAGGGAGCCTGTGCAGTCCCCAGCACTGGGGCTCATTATGAATATTTTTGAGAAATGTTATTCAGGAATGAAACGTGTGAGGCTAGTCCTGTGCCAGGCCAGGGGTGTGCCCTCTGCCTGCCCACCGCTCCGTTATTGGGAAAAGCCGTGCCTGGGGCAGCTCCAGGCTTTTGCTCGAAACGGAACAGGCACACCTACCACGACGTTGGCCTCGCTGGACACTGGCATCCCGCCCTGCTGAAAGGATGGGCTAAGGGACTGGGTTTAACTGGCAGGGTGGGCTGGCGGGGCGCTGCAAGGCCCCGTGCCGCAGGCGGCCCTGAACCGCCGCGGGCCGGTCACAGCCGGTTCCAGCCGGCTCCAGCCGGCTCCCCAGCCGGTGGAAACGGCCCGCCGCGCACCAAAGCGCCAGCGAATCAGGGTAGGTCGCGTGCCGCTGCGCGGGCGCGGTGGGGTCGTGCTCCGGGCGGCCAGGCGCCCTGTGAGGGGCCGCGTCCTGCGGGCGACCCCCGCCGGGAAAGAGGCACCTCCGAAGGGGCTGCGGCCCGTCCCGGAGCAGGGGAGCAGCGCGGAGCGGCAGGCGGAGACCCTTCCAGCCCAGTCCCCTCGCTGAAGGGGCGGGGAAGGGCTGAGCGTAACGTGCAGCGACAGCAAGGAGAGCCGAGGCGGTGGAGGGGGAGTGGACCGAAGGAGAGCCTGGGTGGGGGGGAAGGGCGTTCCCCAAGCGTCTGCTCGGTTGTTTGTGGGGTTTTTCCTCTGAGCACCCGCATCGGTAATTAAAAGTTCATTTAGACACCGGGAGGAGCCTTGATTCCGGGAAGTTGTGGTGGCGCTGTGCTTGCGGAGAGGCGGGAAGCGGAGCCCGAGGGGACCCGAGAGGGCTCCCGGGGAGAGGAGGATGGTGAAGAGCGGGGACGGGTCTTGCGCCGCGACCAGCCCCGGCGGCCTGGAGCCGGGCCCATCTCCCAGTGCGGGAACGATGAGGTGCGCCCCAGGGGCTGCCGAGGCTATGACACCCCGGGTTGCGGGTGCTGTGGGGTTGCCCGGGGCGTTGTGCTCTCAGGGAGCTTCTCAGGGGCGGGCTGAGCCGTTGGGTCCTTTACTCTGACTGAAATTGAGGAAATGCGGGACACCTGAAGCGATCACCTCAGGGAGGTGCTGCTGCCGTGTCTGTGGCGGTTCTGGGACGCGGGAGACTGGGATACATCTGATGGCTTGAAGGCAGAGCTCGGGGCGGGGGAGGGCGGGGGTTGGGGCCTGTCCCGCTTGAAGGACTGTCCTGCACAAGGTAGGAGGTGTTTGGGAGCAGGTGCGGGAGGGATGTGTTAAGCAATTGCCTCATCTTGCGTTTCCCACAAAGGAGATACTCCCATGGAAATATCCAAAACGTGGAATTTGTAATGGATGAATATTCAATCTGCTCTAATGTTCTTGGTGTTGTGCAGGGATGAGGCCTGAAGTTTTTGGTAAGAGTTCAGGTTATGATGATGTTAAACTTGATAATTAATGTGTAAAGGTAAGGGTTGGAGTTTGTAATGGATATATGTTCAACCTGATGTAATCTTGGTTTGCTGTTAGTGTCTTGCTGTGCATTTTGTAGGGGCAGATGAGTTTTGTAATAGATGTGTTCAGTCTGCGAATGATGGTAAGACATTGTGAAAAATGAAGAGATATATTCTGAGTGTCTGTCAAGCATCTTTAGCAAATTGACATTCTGCCTATCCAGGTATCCTGTGATTTGCTTCACCGCTACCAGGCCATTCAGCTAATGAATCTGAATATAATAATCTGAGATGATTCCTACTTAGCTTCCTCAGTTGGAAGCTCTGGTGCCTTTGAGATGCGTATTACTTTTTGCAAGCTTGTTTAAAATGGGTAGAAAACCACCACTAAAGATATAACACCTGGGAGATGAATAAACACACATTAATTTGAAATAAACTTTAAACCCAGCAGAGGTCAGCACCGTAGCCTGGAGCAAGGCTAAGGAGGTCTAAGGACACTAATTATTGTAGTCATGCAATTGAAATAATGGGGACCTGACAGTATGACTGATAAACAGCTAGAAAATTAATGAGCAGGATGCCTGTCTTCCATCAAAGGACTGCCAAATGTCTGTACAAGATACTACAGAAGACACTGGCATTATGTGCAGACCAAAACACTATTTAAAGACTTGTGGCATGAACTGAACGCATGGTGTTGCTAACAACCGGAGCTTGTGTGTCCACTGTGTATGGATGAAGTAATTAATCACTTTAAAATTACACAATGGGGGATTATAATTAATAAAAGAATTCATGATACAGTGTATGAGGGAGGGGAAAAATAAATTTGATCCTTTGGATTCAGGATGCCAGACTGTAGGAGTGCTTTTTGATCACTTACAGGGTTTTTTTGTCACTAAACAACATTGTGCTTGTTGTCTGTACCATTAATCCCATTTTGAGTTGCCTCAAGTTTCGCTCTGATCCAGGGTGAAAGAAACAGCTTTCCGGAAGAGATAGGATAGAAAGAGTTTGGAAGAGTGTTTGCTATATCCCAAAGTCAGGGTCCTTGGATAACCTGCAGATCCAACAATTATCAGCTGTCACTGGGGTGTTCAGAGTGTTTTGTGGCAAATGCAGAAGAGGCAACTTATATGAACAATTACAAGTATCATCAATTTGCATCCAGAACATTGGCATAACTTCCTGAAGAAAGCCTTCATGTACTTACTGACATCCCTGGAGGCATTAGACAAGCTTTAGCAGAGAAAGTAAAAGAGGCAGTGGAGTCTTTAGTAGTCCAGTGGTATGAAGCCTGGTGTAAGTGAATTTCAGCTCCACATCTGACCTCTGCTTCCCTTCAAAGCATTGAAACTATGATCAGGACACAACCCTGTGTATTACACAGTCCATCAGCAGCCAGATGCTTCAGAAGAAAGTTTGAGACGTCCTGTTTTAGGCAGATGCTACGTAATCTTCCTTCAAGCCTTCTCCTAAACCCTAATGGCAGGAAGTGATTGAGGCCTGAGAGACCTGAGAATTACCTACTGTAGCTGTGTAATAGTCCCTTTTCCCAAACACATTTTCAAATCACTTTGGTGAGCCTGTGCTCTGTTCATTGGGCTGTGATGCTGCCTCCCCCATTCTGGAGAGCTATGGACCCTAAAATGCATCTGGCCACATTTTCAAGAGGTATCTGTGCTACAAAAATGTATAGCCTTGTGTTTCCTTTGGGGAAGAGATGATCTCTTGTGGTAGGGCAGAGTGAACATCCCTCCTCATGCTGGCAAATACTACTGGGCATTCTCCCATGGAAACTGAGAGAGTATTTGATGAATTGAAGAGTCAATCTAATCTGTGTCCAGTTGTCTAGCACCATGTGTGAATATACAGTGGGAATCTGAGTGACAGAGTGTAGGCTTTCGGTGTAGGGCCTTGGTGTGTTGTTGAACTATAAATGGTAAAAATAATACAGAAAAGGACTGGGATTTTCCCAGATAAGTAGAGGTTTGGTATTGGAGTTGCCATTACCAGTAATGGGCTTTGATGATTTCAAGAGGCCTTGGATCAACTCCTATGTATGCTGTCCTGAAGAGCCTTTTCAGTCATAATTTACAGTCATATTCCTGTGCAAAGCAACAGTTTGAGCTCTTGATTTTATTTGACACACATTTGTAAATGGTTATCTGAATGACCTGCTTGCAGCCTGATTAAAATCTTACATAGCGTGTTTTAAACTCTCAATACTTTCCTAAATGCATTAAAGGGTAAATACTTCTTTGGGGAGCATTAGCGCCATTAGCAGCAGCTTCTGCTTTTCCACTTTCCAGGGATTTAATAACCTTCAAATGCATAGACTTCCGAAAACGTCAAAACATGAGCAAAAGGAAAAGGTCGTTATATCTATTCAGTTACAGACTTGTGGTATCACAGGAAACGCGGGTTTGTCCCTTGGACTGAACAAGAAGGTTGATGGGATTAGTAAACCGAACACCGTTCATGTGAATCATTTGTATACTGTATGCTTTTACAGAACATTACCCATGTAATAGCTGCACAGAGTTTATTAGTACGTAAGGCAGTAATGTGCACAGTATCCTTATTTGTTGGTGGTTTTGTTTCATTATGCTTTCTCTTACAAACTAACCAAATCTGTTAAAGCACAACTTGGCAAGCCTTGCTATTTTTGCAATTAAGTTTTTGTATGTATGTGAATTCTAAAACCAGTAGTGCAAGGATTGCATCTTGCTGTCACTGCATGCTGTATCTAGCAAAATAGGCTTCTTCTACTGTTGGAGATCTCAAGGTGCTGCAAGAACGATGAAACAAAACCCAACACAAATGTTACGCAATCCAAGTCCCCTCCTCTGCCGGTGGGGATATGTCTCCTGCTGTGTGTTCACTAGCAAAATCCATCACCACACTAAGGAGCAACAACAAAAAATCACTTTCTAAATGTGTCTTAGCAAATAAGAATATGGGCTGTAGAATTTTAAAACATTTAAAAGCAAATACCCTACCACCTGAGTTATACAAAATTCTCATTTAGAAAAAAAAAAATCCAGTATAAAAAATATCATGACCTCTCATGCAAGAAATAAGGCATTTCCAGAATATATTCTGCTCTAGAAAACTGGAGCAGAAATGGTCAACATGAAATTATAACAAGCTCTTGACCTTCCCTGGCCCTTTATGCATTTTCATGAAATGATGTAATTAATTATTTCCACTGATGTGTGCAGAGCGGTCAGCCAGCTTACTTTGTATTCATTTATTCAGTCCTGAGTAATCTGTGTTTAATAGAGTGCTGGAGCGTGTCAGAATGAACAATTAAACCTGATTGTTATAGAAGACAACTTGCCATTATTGCCAACATTAGTTGCATGTGCTTTATTTTTTTAATAAAGAAGGTGTGTTGCAAGTTCAGTATATAATCCCCATATTAAAATTGTACACTTTTCTATTTGGAATGGAAATATCTCTCACACACTTGAGACCATAGTACTTTGCATTGGGCTCTCGATTGATTGATGATGCAGGCCGTAATTTTTTGTCAAGTCTGCAAGGATTAGCAGACTGGGAAGACTGAACCAAGCACTAGGAGAGGAGTGGGATGGAGAGATCAGCTATCCCATCAGCAAGGTGCAAAGTTTTGGAAGAATATATTCTACAGTGCAGAAATTGAGTGTTTTTGCTGACTTCTCAAAGGGAAAAAAATGGCAGACTGCTTTAGGGATAATACCTTTGATAAATCCCTCTGCCTGGTGGGCAAAGAGAAAAATACCCAGGAGCATTGTAAATGAGTGGGGCAGAATATACAGGGAATCCTATGGAGTGAAGAAGCCATGGAAGAAACAGTCTAGTGAGAATTACGAAAGAGTAGGATAGTGTGTATGATTTTTGGTACCTTCTCCTAGATGCAATTATAACTCTTCCAGTGTGGCCTGCAAAGTCCTAGAGGACTAAAATCTCCCAGAATAGCTCTTTAGTTCAGCCGGTGGGAGCTTGTGCCTTTGGGGTAGAAATACCCGAGTTTTATGCTTGCTGAAATCTTAAAATTCCAGCAGCGTAATTACAACCTTGGATTTGAATACACACATGAATATCATACAACTCTTGTGACAATTTGGCTTTTCTCATGAGGAAAGTGCAGAAATCTCCATGAATTCCGTGAGCAGGAAGGGTCGGCAATTGAATTTGGATCAAGAAATGAGCCTGGTAAAGGGCCTGGGTGGTCCAGATTTCAGTGCAAGCTGAATGTGCATGCAGGTGGCTTTGGGTGTATGTTTGTGTTACTGTCTGGTGTGATTCATCCGACGTGCCTTCTTCACTTTGATAGTTACAGCAAAGCTATGCGTGCCAGTCTGTGCCGCCCTCACAACAGCTACGTTAGGCAGCTTGGCTGGTTTGGATGAGTTTTGCTGGTTTATAGCTGCTGTCAATCCTGTAGAATGTCATTGTACCCGAATGTGTGCACTATCCTCATCCCTCCTCAACGTAGGCAACCATGGTGCTCAACATGTGCCAAGGCAATGAAGAAGATGCTTCAAGACCTTCCATTGTGTTGCACCACTGGACAGGGGAATAACAGTAAGAGGAACTGCAAGTGTTTGGGGCCAGCTTCCCACAAAGGCACCCTCAGCATCCTTTGTCCTCTCTAGTAAATGGGGCAGTGGCTTTTGGAAAACCTGGAGTGTCTCATCTTTCCTTTTTTCTTAGTATAAGCTGCTGAAGTGGGTCACAATGGGTTGTGCCCTGTCACGTGAATGAAGGTGAATGTGTGGAGGCAGACCAGATCAGCTAAAGATTAGCCATTAGGTGATGTCTCAAGTAATCACCAACCACACACTGTCGTTTGCATGCCCTGTGGATTATCAAGCACTAACGATGTTGCATGGCAAAGCAGGTTGGGGAGGTGGGGCGGGGGGGGGTAAAGGAACAGTGAGAACAAAACATTGGAATGTCGAAGGCACCAAATGCAGAGCTGTTTGCCAACAGCTCCCTGCCCTGGGGTGTTCAGAAGGAAAGAGAAGATATTTTATGTCAAGAAGCAGGTGGCTGGAGGAAGTCCTGAGAGAGCTCTGTGATCCTGTGTCATCAGCTGTGCGTCTATTTGCTCCTCAGTGCAATGAAGCCTTATGAAGTAGCAGCAGAGTGGTGTCTGGTGTTTATGTGCTTATGCATGTAGCCAGCTATGAATTTTTAAGACTGCAGAATGAAATTCATTTTGCAATAATGAAGATTTTATCTGAGGTAACAAGGAACACCAACTCAATGTTTCAATTCAGAGGGATGACACAGATAAAGCAAGCCTGCAAGTAACAAAACAGATAACAAGAGTGGGTCAAACCTGTTCTGTTGACGCTATGAGATACAAAGTTATGAGAAAGGAAGTGGAAAAAGTGCAAAGTGCTTATCAGCACAGTGCATAACATCTCATGCATAGAAAACCATAGCTCTTATTCTTTTCCATTGGCTCCAAGGAAACTACAAAAACCAGCACTGGAGAAGAAGTTACAAGGTACATCTTACATGGTTGTGCAAACTGGGTCAAATATTGCAGAGGATTAGAAGCAGTGTGCTAGATGAGGTAATAGCCCTTCCACAGTGACTCCACCTGCCATTTCTGGTTATTTATTTCATTGTTGGTTCTTGCAATGTCTTTCACATAGCGGAATCCTTCAGGACCCAGTATCTTCTCCCAGTGGAAAATACTGCTTGTTGAATGATGTTAGTATACCAATTAGTACAGATTATATTTTACAACTGACCAGTCTTATATTGTCCAGGAAAGACAAATTTACAATCAGCCAACTACATACTGCCAGCTAAAAACACAAGAGCTATTAAGGATTATATAAGATGCTCATTGGATGTGTCTAGCAGATTAGCACAGTTGCTTAGAGCAGGTGTTTTGTTAATTGTGATATATTCAGAACTGCACGCTGTGTTTGAAATGACCCTTGAATGGCCACCTCACACCAGTGAGATAAGACGTAGTGCACTGAGCTGTGAAATAAAACAAGGAGGGAGGATGATGGTGGTCCAAGACCTATTCACCTATATTTGTTGCCAGTGTTGTCAGGGCAGCCTTTTTTCTTATGGCCTAAATCTTTGATTCTATTTTCTTTATTTCTTTATGGTTTATTATTTAGTATTTTGCAAAATGAGCTAAGTTGCTTTTAACGAAGCTTGTAAAAATAATTTTGAACCAAACTGTATGAGCCCAAAAGGTAAAAGTTATGTGGGTTGGAGATGAGAAGCTCTTTGTTCATTTCTTTTTTTTTTCAAAAGGTAAATAATGCTACATTTGAAGCAAATATTTCCCAACACACACCCATCACATGTAGAAGCACTTAGACTCTCGGTAAAAGGGACTTTAGACTGCCGCAATATGTAGATCATAAGATTTCAGGAACACGGTGTAGCAGGAAGGATGCTGAGACAGTGACTAGCGGGGCCATGGCTGATGGCACACATTGACTGTAACAGTGAGAGTTACTTTTAAGGAAAAATTAAACCAAAAGGGTCTGGTGATGCACTCGGCTCTGATGCAGCACATGGCTGCCAGGGCAGGTGCCACTGGCTGATTTGCTCTGCCTGGGGCAGGCGCCCCACTGGCTGCCCCAGGATGGCCAAAAGCTCAGGCCTGGGGAGGGCAGGGGGCATCTGCTGGGTCCCAGCCCCGCAGGCAGCAACAGGAGAGCAGCCCGGGGCAGCGCTGCCCCGAGAGAGCCTCTGGGAGAGGCAGGCTGTAAGAGTGTGGAGGCAAGGCTCTTAGCAAAGGTTGAGGAACAGTAAGGCACCAAAAATGACAGGATAATTGCAGTTTAACTCATGAATTAAAACCAATTTCAAGAAACAGGCTGCCTGAGAAAACTGAGTTCACAAAGGAAGAAAGCCCTTTCCTTCTGTCTTTTTCCACCCAGAATACTTTGAAATGTTTCTTTCTGAATTGTGTCTTCAGACAAATTTTCCTTTTAAAAATAAATAAAATGGAGACCAAAAGAAAAATTAAATGCCTGGAATTGAATATTTATTCAGTCCCCAATTTTTTTCCCATTTGTTTACTGTGTTGGCTGACAAACAAAGAAATCCATTTTTCACGCAGTTCTAGTACATCATGAGTACAAACAGCAGAGTCTAAGCCCATGTCTATTCATACTGTGTTATGCTGCTTCATGCTTCTGCATACTGAGTAGTACCTACTCCAGAAGTAAACAAAATGAGGCTGTGTGTGATTGAACATGTGAATAAGGCTGGCAGTTTCAGGTCAGTTAGCTGCTCTTGGGATCTCAGATATTAACATTGTTATTTTGGCCTAAAAAGATAATAACAGCAGTTCTCTTTTAAATACATAAACCTTACTCCTTTTTTTTTCCCCTCTTTTTTTCTCACAGGTTTTCGAACATGACTTCATGTGGCTGAGAGCTCACTGCAAGGTAAAGGAAGGGATACAGATTATAACAAGGCAACACACATGGAAAATGCATACCAGCTTTGACGTGCAGGCACAGAAAGGTTTTACAGTTCAGAGGGTTCCTGGAAGTGTGCAAAGCAAGGAGAAAGGTACATTGCCCCTTCTCTGCTAGGCTTCATGCTGAGTATCACGAAGGCTTTTCACCAAGTGCTGAACAAGAGCACCTTCAGGGGAAAAAAAACCCAGTAGGATTTAGCTTTTGAGCTGCAAGATCTGCTTTTCTACAAACATGAGGCACTCTATTCTTAAGCACTAAGTTGAAAGCTCTCAAAGTGAAAGCATTCAAGTTTCCTCCTGTCATGTGTTCAAATACTCAAATTTAGTAACTTTAATTACCAGTTATCTGCAGTAGTTTGTTGCTTTTTCCCAGAAATCCCAAGAAGATGGGTAAGAGTCAGTGAAGAAAAATCTGTAGCCAAAGAAATGGCCCAACTTACCACCCCATTTCTGCAGACCATCTCAAAACTGGGGATAACTTTAGTTACTGAAAGCAGAATCTAAGATCCAAACCATAAAAACCAAAATCTTAGGCCCCAAATCGCTTTTCACCTGCATGAAACTTCCTTCTAAGGTGTTTCTGTAGCAATCCAAGAAGAGTGGAAGCTGTTCAGACAGGTATTTGCTCAGGTCCTCTGGTGCTTATACCATTAAACCAGAACAGTAAGAGGAGTAGAAGGGCTTTTTAAAGCATATCTAGTCCTTTGGTAAGATACATGCTTGTAATCATGGGCAGTGATAGATAAATTGATGGATAAATGGATGTCTGTCAGAAAAATGGATGAGAATCACACATCCATCAAAAAAGTAAGAGTGATGTGGCCACATAGAAAGTTGTCACCTGTTCTGTGGTAACTACTAGTGTTTGCACTTCTTATGAGCAGCTAATCCAGAGAAAATTGGTCCACAATGAAAGAAGCTTAAGCTAAGACCTGCCTAGATCATATGTCTGAATAAAACATGCTTGCAAAGCATCAGAGAAATTCTGCACATTTCTGGGTGGATACATACTTTTTGTTGGCTTTAAATGGGCTTAGGTAAGTAGCAAATTTATGACAAACTTGCTCAATAAAAACTCTTCAACCTTTCAAACAGAAATATTCAAAGATAAGCTTCAGCTGAAATCAAGCAGATCAAGAGTTAAAGGAAAAGCAAGGAATATGTATCATGGTTGAGAGTCCACCTTTAAATCTGGAGGGAAACTGAAGTAATAATAAACCAGGTAGTTTGCTACATCAAAAAAATAAAAAGAGGAATTGACTCTACTGTAAAGGACAAAGAACAGTCATTTTATAAGCCGAAACAAAGCAATACTTAAGTACACTGGAATAACAAACTTTACTGAAAATTGAGTCTCTTTTAGACCTGAGCAGCAACAATAATGCTTCTATTGTAAAAGGGCAGAGTAAAGGTGTTAAATAGTTACTGTGATGTCTCAGAGCTGCAGTACTGTAGCTGTTTATAGTTAGGGATATGTCCATCAGTAGCTAGTGTGGGGAGACTGATGCTAAGAATAGATTAATACTAAGAGCAGTGGTTGTTTCAGAAAGCTTTCTGCTACCTAAATGTGAAACATTTCTGCTTATGTTATTTCTTTCTCTTCGAATAATCCAGAGGATTTGAGGCTCTGCCTTGGGCAATGGGATATGCATAAGGTCCACCAGCTGATAAGAAGTCTCAAGAGGCATCATGCCTAAGGCTGTGGTTCGATGATACAGTAAATTCAGTTTTCGATCTCCTAACATAACTGCAAAAATGTCACAGGTATGTGAACTGATATCAGCCACACAGCTAGTTCAAGTTTGTTTAAAAATACTCAGATGGGTGAACTTGTTGCATCAGGCTTCACACTGCATCAGATTCTGCCTGCCTGCAGCACTCTAATTGCTAGAGCAGGAGCATAATCCCAAAGGCTGGTATTCTGGCTAAGGATCCAGTTTCACATTACAGCAACCTCATAGTACCACGAGGCTGCTTCTAAAAGACTAGTTCTGCTCCTCCATCTTCTGTCAGCAGCTCACTCCCACTGCCAGGTATGACATCAGTGTAGGACCACTATTTCCAGCACAAAGAAGGGTGGGGAGGAATGCACAGGACTGGGGGGCAGAGCAGTAAAGCATGTTCTGGCAACAGCCTGCAGTAGCATCAGTGAAACTAATGTGGAACCACACCCTAAACTCAGCAGAAAGGCAATAACACATGTATGCTTGAATCAAACTTCAAATGCTGTGCTGGTGGATCCAGGACGTTCAGTATTGACAACTGCAGAATCACAGCAAAGGCACCTCCATGAGTCGGAATTCTTCCAGTGCACCCTGCTTGCTGCTGGCAGGGAGTCTTTGTCAGTGCCTTGTCTAGCAAGTAATTACTACTGTGACTGCACTTTCTTCATTTCACTGGTGACAGTGACCACTGCTGTCCTTCTGGACAAAGTTCTGCTGGAGAAAGAATAAGTGAGCACCACTGTGTAAGTCAGAATCTGCTTCAAGCACCCACATAAGCTGCTTCAGAAAGACTTTATTCAAAACGTAAACTTTTTAGCTCCCCAGTCTATGTGTCTATGTGTTAAAACACAGAAGCTGTTTTTTTTGTTTCACAATTACAGTAACTCCTCTTTAGCACTAAATTGCTCAAGCCTCTTCAATTCCTCCTCTCAGAGGAATTTATTAGTTTCTGAAGTCATGCCATTTATTCACAAATATCATCCTGGTCTCTTGAATGCAGCTGTCAAGAGACAAAAATAAATAAATAGACTAGCCTTCCTCCAGGTTCCCCCCCCCCCCCCTTTTTTTTGTCCGCACCTTTCTTGACATTTATAAAACGTTATAAAACTTTCGGCTAGGAAAAGTATAAAATACATTTACAGTATAGTTGTTTTGTTGATTACAAAAACATTGTTGCAGTAGCAATAAAGCAATATGCTTGTAAATCTCCTCTGTATACTTGGCATTCATTAAATTTAGTGGAGTGACAGTTACCACTGTGCAAAACACAGTATTTTCAAGGGAAGATGCAACACGTACTGTTTCCGAGCCTGTTTCTTATGGCAAGTCAGTCAGTTGTCACACTAAATCTTAAGTGGAGATTGATGAGGATTGTTGGGAATATCATATTTGTTGGAGAGGTGCTGGGTCACACAGTCTTTTATTTTTCAACAAGGGCACTCGTTAGACAGTATCAGTTACAGTCCCTGCACCAGTGATTATTTTGACCAGTATGTGAGCTCTCTGCTCCTTTACACATATTCTGAAGATCCAAGCATCCCGCCTCAGGTTAACGAGCTGCCAAGTGATCTTTGTGTCTGTTACTGTTGATACGACATCAGCAGTTTGCCTGTATCCTTCGCACTGGACATTATTCACTGCTGCTCACTAGCAGCAAAAGTCATTTTTTGCAAGGAAGATTTCCAAGCAGCAGATTCCAGTGACCATTGACTTGGCGTTTGATATTCACAGTGAGTGCTTGATTGCTTCAGACATACCGTATTTGATTCCTCATTACAAGATGGACCATTCTAATTACAAAGAAGAGAAATAATATGAGATGAACTGTGATAGAGCAAGAAAGGAATCAAGAATGTTTCTGCTTCTGTGCAGGTATACGCACAAAGAATTAAACGTTAGTATTAACAACATGTTGCTCATAGGGGAATTGCCTATTTGATTCCTGTCAAGGACACTAAGGAGTTTTAATTGTAGAGCTAAGAGTTTACCTCTCTAAGATTTTTAATCAAAGGGCAGAATTTAACTTCAAGAAACTGGAGTTTAGTTAATTTCATTCTTCCAAAGGAAGTAGAGATTGGCAGGGAAAGATGCTGTGCTAGACCTTGTTCTGAAAACCCTGTCTGTAAGGCTATGGTTGCACAAGGGGAACATGTGCAACCTTTGGCAAGGTGCAAGACATGTGCAAGGCTTTGGCTTTGCTTTACTTGGTCAAAAGCCCGCTCCAAAGGCTAAGCCAGAAGGCTGTGCAAAGCGTATTACTACTTTGAGCACAGAGTTGAGGTAGTACTGTCTACACTGTTTATGGGTTCATATAACCTCCTTTGCAGCCCAGGTAGTATATGCTTGCAGCTATCTGCAAAAGGCAATGTCAAATGACCATTACAGCCAGTGAGTACTAGGTCCCACTGGTGTACATGGGAATTCTGGAGCATTTCTTTCATCATGCAATATTACTCCATGGGCTACATCTCTAGGAAGGATCTGAGCTTCTGTCAAGTATCAGTGTAGGCAGGAGGTGTGTAAAACCTCTAAAAATCAGCAAGGGTCTTTATGAAACTACAGAAAGAAGCAGGAGCTTTAGTTGTTAATGTTGCAATCATCTGCGCATGTTCTCTACCTTCAGTTTCTCTTATTTTCTTGGTTCCACAGAGGCCTGTAGTATTTGGTTTTGGGTTTTGTACTAACACATCAGTTTTATTTTTAATTTGGTTTCAGAGTGACTCTGAAAATAAGGCAAATACTGGCAATAAAAATTAATTAAAAGAACAAAAATGCATCACTTAAAAAGCGGAACAGTGTATACTAAGGTTTCAAATCAATCTTCAAAAGTAGGTATAATTTTAAAGTAATTACATTTTAAAACCCTACAAGAAAATCCTTTTTCCCCTCCCCCAAATTAATATTCTGCAAAGTTGTCTCCTTAGTGAAATTTCAAAGTCACCAAATGCATGGCTATTTAAGGGAACATGCTTTCAATCTGTGTCTGAGGAAGGGTGTGCTGGGAGGGTATCATTCAGATAAATAGGATGAGCCAAATCCTGAGATTAGTAAAGTGGCATTGTTAATTGTCAAGATGATGCTGAATAGACAGAGGCACTTAATTGTTGTGTTTGTGCTCCATTGAATCATTGTCGCTTTGTGTTGTTTTTAATTTGCTTTCTACTGTAACTCATGAAACTTACATTACTGCCATTAAGGTGATTTTTTTTGAAGCTGCATCTGCTTATTGGTTTGCCGATTCCCTCTCTTGAAATTAGATTGATGTAGTGTTATATATTCATTCCAATCTAATGACTTTTCCAGAGCCCCAGAGTAAAGAAAATGGGTTTCATTAATTTCCCTAATAGCATCACTGAAAGACATGTGATGTGCGAAGTTAAAACTTCTTTTGTTTTTAATCTCTTAATGATCTCTTTTCCCTTTGTTCAGACTATCCTTATCCTTTTACAAAAATAGAGAGGAATGAAAATGTCTCTTGGTGGATTTGTCAGGGAAGCGAGACTTCAGCCATTTTGGTGGAAATGTTTCATGGCATCTTTATGTTCTCTACTGATGTTTATTCCGCTATTCAGTCCATTTATTGCTCCATAAATTGCAATGTATATGGTTTCTTTTATTTTTTTCCCATCCCAGGGAAAATGAAGACCAAGTTGCTCATCCGCATCCTATTTGGCATTCTGAATTTGTGACCTGTCTCTGGATAAAAGTCTAGAAGTACCATTACAATAACAGGAATTATTTTCGTTGTAGTGAAAGCAAGATCTTCACATGTTTCCTTTCTCCTGACCTAACTTCACAGTTGGTGAACCCAATTATTTGACACACAAAGTTTTTACTAAATGTTCTGTTTGCTGAAAAGGGGTTCTCATTATTACAGTTATGCTCTGATTTGGACAGCATGAAAAGGGATATACACCTTCAGAACAGGCTGTCTGAACCTAGGGTGTGAACCAATACCAGAAATTAGGTGTTTTCATGGCTTAGTTGCAGGATGAGGAATGAACGATCTTTGTTTTGAGGTGGCCCTAATCCTAATTCATCAGAGGAGTTCATGCAGTTGAAAGGTGAGGTTAACAATTAATTATAGGCTTCATCAGTGTCAGGGCCAATAGTCCATGGTCATTTCATGTGCCTTTTTTTGTACAAACTTAGACTTATATTTTGGACAGTGAATGAAAACTAGGTAATAAATCACTGTCCAGTGTTGTAAATGTTTCCCTTGCTTATTTGCATCACTTATTGGGGTTTCATTTCAGAGAAAGAGGAACCTTCCATCATCTCTTGCAATGTAATTATAAAGTTTTCTTGGGTCCCACTTTACATATATCTCAGGGTTTAGCTACATTATGCTGCAGAGTAAGACACAGTGATCTCCAGACTGCCTCAAATCAACATATTTAGAACTACTAAATGACTGCCCTTATTTAAATACTAGGCTTGCAGACTCTGGTATGGCCTTGTGCTGACATAGTTTGAATGTGAATTAATATTTATTGACTCAGGAGCATTAGGGTGCCACACAGAGCCAAGTCAGGATACAAGGCAAATGCCAGGTGTTGGGGATGTTGCCAGCACTGCAGAGGCTGTTAATCTTGAGCACTGTGGACAAAGGACCACTGTTTCCTCTGCAGTATAATCCGCAAGGACAACAGACATGAAAATGCCCCTTGCCTCTTTTTTTACATCTGGACTGAACACAATAAATCTAGCTTAGTCAGGAGATGCAATGGGCATTTCATGTAAACAGTTCTAGTCCCAGTACTTCATTGGCAACTCTACATCTGACCATTATCAGAGTATGCTGAAGTTAAGAATGGAGTCCAAGCTTTGTCATTAAGCACTACTGTTGTGAGACAGTCGCCCCCCTGATAAGTATATCCTCTAGTCAGCAAAAAGGCATTAGAGGATGAACAGTGAGCCATCAGTGTTTGTGCATTACACATCAGATTTTCTGATGGGGAGAGGGAAAAGTGAGTGTTTATTCACCTCTTATGAGATATTCCTGACTCTTGTTTTTGCCTCTATTATTGTTTCCAAAACTATTTGAAAAGTTTCTCTCATCAATTGAGCATGTTTCAGTGTATTTGTCCAACTTATCTAATTTCCTAGCAAAGGGTTTTCTGATGATGTTCTACTAATTTGCAAGTTCCAAATTTTTGCACAACTTTTTAAATGCAACTTAGCCAGTCCTTTTCAGTGAAAATTCACTGTTTTGGGAGAGTGGTAAGCACCAATTGACCTACTTTTCCTATTATTTACTACTTAAATTATGTACTACAGAAGTTTCCTTTATGTGCTCTCTGGTCAACTCCTGCATGTTCCAAATTTGACAGAAGAGTCAGCTCATTAGTGCACTGTCTGTGCTTGTGTAGGAAGAATATCATCCTATTTTAGCATGATATGTCTGACATTTTCTTTCAAATGGTAAAATACAGCAAAAAAACTAATCTTGAACTTGCTCTGCTTACCGTGTATAATGGAAAACTATAATTATACCATACTGAATCTATTGTGCATTTTGTTAGAAGTCCCACAAGTCTACATTACACACTAATGAATATTTCAGTTATGGCCTAAAGGAAATGAAGTTTGGGAAGGTTTCTGAACAGAAAGGCAGGCAGAAACTCCGTTCTGAGTAGTTTGGTTCATACTATGAATAATCATGGAAACTTGACAGTGGCAGGTAAATCTCACTGTGTGACATCATGCATACCTTCAACTTACCTGGTTATGTCGTACTGTGATCTGTAATGATCCAGGCAATGTTTCTTTTCATGTAATGCTATGAAGTTCTCCATGTATTTCTCTTTCTCTGTAACAGCTTTGACTGATTTCCTTACTGCCGTGTGACTTTACATGTTCAAACACTTTATAGTTATTGATTCCTATATCAATAAATGTCATAACAGCCACTTTTAGAAGCTTCCAAAAGAAGCATCCACAAGAATAAAGATGTATTCAATGGGACATGAAGAAGCTGGTCTTTGAGAAACAGTTTTGGAGCAGGGACAAGATGTCGCTGCTTAGCAGTAGTGCAACATGTCCAACACCTGCACAAATCTGAGTCAGTTCCTTCACTGTGGAAAGTTTTGCTATGGAAAGTATTTCCTACTGCTCTACAGAAGCAGTAAGTGATGTTCCGTCTTACTCCAAAGCAGTGAGTCCATACTGGCCATATTATCAAGGTACAGCAAGAGAAGAAACTTGAACGAGAGTTCCTTCTTCCTTCTGCTTCATGAGGAGAATTAACTGCCTTATGAAGGTGAGAAGTATACCGTATTTTTAGCCAACATTACAACCATGCCCAATACTTTTCATGGGAAATTCAAATAAGTACTGTCTTGTATATGTCTGGGTTTTATATGTCTGTCCTTATTCACCTTATGCTCTATTTAACCATCAAACAGATGCACAGATTTTACTGCTCTTCATTGCTCTGTGCCTTTATAGATCATATCTTCAGCATCTTGCCATTGTCTGAGTTGTAAGGACTCTGCCACTTCAAAGTGGCATAATTACCAAAGGTTCTTCTACCACAGCCCAAGCCTTCTTAAAAAAATTTAAAAAGATAGCAAAAGTAAAAACACAACACTCTTTCCTTCTAGGTGTTTTTTTTTTAACTGAAGACACAGTTGAAAGTGTGTAATAGTATTTGCCTACAATTCTGTATCATCTCAGATAGTGGTGCGTCTCAAATCTGAAGGAATAAAATGCTAAAGTTTTAATCTTTTCTGTGCTTTCACTTTACTTGCCACATATGTAAGTTAATGTACATAGATCACGTTAGGATACGCCATATTCCTATGCTTTGGCTACTGAATTAAACAGTCACTAGGGTGTTTATGATGTCTTTTATTTCTAGCAACACAAGATGGCTCAGAACTGCAATTTTCAGTCATTGTTTTGAGCGTGGATTTGGAGCATTCTCAGGGGATGAGGTATTTGCACTTGGATATCTAGTTTGTGTCAGAACTTCACAACAAAATGGTTCTCTCACCCACCAAGATTTTGGATCTACCTCCATTAGAACTAGAGTAACGAAGATTACTAAGAGGAACAGGGTAGCATTGTCTTAATCCAAGCCATTTTTTTACCGGAATATTTAAAGTCTTTCTGAAAGCACAAACAAAAGGTATGGTTGTGGGCATAGCTGTACTTCTGTCCTCTTTTTGATCTTTCCAAATGAGCTGATCGCAAAAGGTGCCTGCACCTTTTTGCTGGCCTGTCTGAGGGTGGAATCTTGTGAGGGAGGACTTTGGCACCAGAGCAGAGCAGTTCTTCACTCTGTATTTCTGGCTGCTAGGTTTTTCTTCTTTTGTTTCAGAATTAAACCAGCTGTCAGGAATAGCTGTCTTAAAACAAAAGCATTTTAAGAATTGGAATAAAGCATTAGTGGGGATTATTTAAAATGGCAAGAAGCCATCAATCATATTCAGTTTCACAGGAATGTATTCTCTATTAGAAGCTAAGTTTGATAACTTTCTTCTTAAGTTGCAGGGTAAGAAACAAAGCAGTTCTCAGTTTGGTTCTCTCATCTGTTGGTGAAAAACAAGTAGTATACAAGAGTTTTCACTATAAGTATATTGGACCACAGTTGGCCTGGCTTCAATGGAGGCCACTGTTATCAAAGGATAAGTACTTTACTTGGGGGTTTCATTTTTGGCTGCCAGCCGAGGGCAGCACATTTACAATCAGTCATATTTGTACTTACACTACTGCACCCATCTCTGCTGAAACAGAGCAAGGAAAAATTGCCATGGACATCAGCTCACTGCTAATCTTTGTCACCGATCGCATCGGCTGATAGTGCTACAAAAATACTGATATGGGCTGCAGGTTTAATATCTCAAGAAAGGATTCCCTGCAGAGATGTGTCAGCTTTATCAACCCTAATTTAGATAGTAGCTGAACAATTTGAACTTGATTTGTGTAGACACAGAAGAATAAAAATCAGTTAGCAGGCAGTTTACTCGCATCCCGTTTCTCAGCTGCATTGGCTGAATCAAGTGACTGCAACCTTAAAAGCAAGAAGAGACTTAATTTCTTTTATGAACCCAGATTCATGTGCACTGTATTTTAATCTCAGCCCCACAGTACTTAGGCTCACAAAGAGATTACTAAAAGGAATAAAATTCATTGGATTATAAAAGGAGATAGAGAAGTTAAATGATCTGAAATACATTTTATATGAGACTCTCATTTTTCAATAAACCTTCAGAAAACAAGTCTGTCTGTTAGAGGAAGGAATATATTACTGCAGTGCAGGAGGTTTCAATAACTGCAGCCATTCACAAAGGATTATTGAGACATTTATGACTGAGGGAAAATGTTCCCCATCAAAATAAACTGAGATATGTTTTCCAAGATGCTAATCCAAGCAAGTGCTTGAGGGGTCAGAAAACTTGCTTGGGAAGTGCTATGCTTTAGCAGGGTCTCAATGGCTCTCAGTGAAGTGCAGTTATTTGAAATGTTTGGAGTTGGACCTGATACAAATAATTGTGTACATCAGCTCTGTTTCCTGTGGTGCATTTCTGTTTCTCTTCCTCATAAATCCCATCATATCTTTGGCCTTTGGCACCCCCATCCTTTACAGACCTACTTTGGTATAAAAGACAGGACTCAAAGTTCACCTCTTAATACTACATGAATTAATTAATTTTTGAACATTGGCTGGTTTCAGCTTAGACTGGGATATATGTATTTCAGTCCTTGTGCTCTGGATTTTCTGTTGATTTTTTTCATTATCCTGTGACTGTCTAATGTAAAATAATTGTCGCTCTTCAGAGCAGAGACAAAAGCCAGTGTGCTCTCCCAGTTATAAATGTTTCTAGCATAGGTGCCCTGAGCACAAGCTAGAAGCCTTTCCCTTCCTTTTTCTCCCCAAGGCTTGTGGGTTTTTTTAGCTGGACTGTACTATGAATCCAATGTAGACAGCAGCACCCCAAGAGCAGCTTTGATTCAAGGTCTTAAATTGCTACAGGAGGGGCAGAAGTTGAGCCAGCTCCCCTTGGCTAGCACCCAACAGCCCATCTCATAGCACCTGGGCTTTCAGGGACTCCAGGAAGCCCTGTGGATCAAACTGCTGGGGCCGGAAAGAGTTGAGCACCCAAAGGACCTACTCTCCATCTGGGCCTAAATGGCATTCCTAGTAAAAGAAACCTGAGATAAGGATAGAAATACACTCCAGGCAAGTGCATTCCTAGTAACAGAAACCTGAGATAAGGATAGAAATACACCCCAGACAAGTGCCCTAACTGAAAGTCCATCTGTCTTTGAACATATTTCTTCCCTTTTGAAATGGATTTGAGGTAAAGAAGATGTTCAGCGAACTCTGTTTACCCTTTCCCCAAACTTTGTGTATGAGTTCAGGTCAGTTCACCATTGTATCCTGCTCTTCCGACAATAAAGTTTAGATACCTCAGCATATGTAGATGCAAAATTAATTAGGATCTTCTGCTATATTCACAAGTTGCAGTCTCTCAAAGAATTTCCTATTTGTGCCTGAAATTTCTGTTCTTGTGTTACCTGTGCAAGAAAAGTTGCACCAGTTTAACATGATGTACCTCAGCCAGTTTCTCTCTTATTTTAATTGCTTGCCTCAGTTTACAAAGGGCCACAAGCTAAATCAGTTTAAGGGAGATTTAAACTTGTTCGAGGGCACTTAATGGGAGAGTTTGCACTGCTTTAACATGATTGATCTAGGCCTGAGTCACTTAAACTTATACAGCACGTGTATAGACAAGGTCTTGAGCTCTGCAAAAACATGACATTGGAAAGGTGAATGGCATTCCCTCTGATTATTTGAGGACTCAATCAATATACAGGATATGCTTAAAGATCTTGTTTGTTTGCCAAGAATGCCCAGAGAACATCTTGTATTTTACCAGAGTAGAGGAGAAAAGAGGGAAAGGCTTAAAATTTAGCATTTGAAAAACAGCCAGTCTGTATGTTTAGCTAACAGTTAACAAAGCTTAAATGAGCCCAACCCACTCTGTTGAATGACAGTGCAAAGCATCTCAATGGATTTTGGCAGCACAAAGGTGTGCTGCTGAGACAATATATACATTCCACTGTGAAACAGACACTGTAAATTAAAGATCTGAGACTACTTCTGTAGAAATTAATGGGAATTTTGTCACTGACTTCAAAGGGAGCAGGGTCAGAAATCCAATTTCTTGCTATTGCTATTGACTCTACCTTCATTAGTGGCAGAGGGTGAAGGAGGGGAGCAGAGGGATGACTTTTTATTTGGATCTTACCAACTTTGATTTTCCCTAAATAGTCTCCGTTTAATTTTTCAAATTTCATTTACTTCTGAAACACACCTCAAAATGAGAAGCATATGTAGGGTGTATGATATAGACAGTTAACTTTCTAGGTGGAGACTGAATTAGCCTGCCATCTCATATAAGTTTTTCTTCCTCTGCTTCTATTTAAAGAGCTATTTATAATCAGTGACAGCCAGAAGAGAAATGTAGAACAGGACATCAAATGCCCAGTCTGTTTACTTAAACATCACATGTTCACTTGTTACAGAGAACTGATGGACACCTTTTCCCTGTCTTTATTCAGCTGCTGTTAGAGTGTGGGACACTGATACAAGAGGAAGCTTTGAAAAGATAAAATAATTATTTTCTTATGAAATACAACCTTACATCAGGACTAAAAAGGAAAAAAAAAAAAAGAAAAAAAAAAGAAAGAAAGGTCAGAGCAATGTTTTGGCTGAATTAGGAGCAGCAGTTCATAATTAATTTAGCTTCTTGTTCCAGTCAGTTGTAGTGAGAATATAGGCATCTAGTTTGTAGACTTCAGAGCCACCTCAGGTCACCACTGTGGTTTTAGCTTTCGTATCGTAGCCTAGAAAATGTCTATAAGCATATGTCATAGGCTTGCAGAATGACACTTTACACTTAATTCATTCTTATGTGGTACACTTTTAGAGAGAATGTATTTTCCTGGCTTAATCACTTGACTGTCTCAGCTATTAGACTTAATAAAAGATTGTAACAGTGAACCAAATCCAAGTATGTGCCTCCTCTGGCACTTTATGTTTAAAGTACCTGCCCATTCCATTCTTGAACAGTCAAAACCCTCCTTGGCCAAATGCATACTCACTAGCTTGTCCTTTTGTTATCTCGGTGAGGTAAGATTTATCCCACAGAGGAGGCACCACAGTCCTACCATCTTACAAGACCTGGTCAAAAAGTCACAGTTACAAAGAAGAGGCAACCTGATCAGAAAGTGAGATAGTGTATTTTTACTCGCACTAGTTTTCACAGCAGAGATTCAGCTTAGAAACAAAGGATGCATCCTGTTTCAACAACAACAACAACAAAAAAGATGTATTTTAAATGTTACTTCATCTTACAGCTCATCAGACTTTTCTCTCTCTTCTTACTTCTGGATTTTATAATCCTAAACCTTGGAACTCTCTGGAGCACAGACAATATGATATCACCCTTATGCCTGGCATAATCTAACACAAAAGTTAGACCATCCATAGAAATGTCAGCTTAGTGTTTTTAGTAAGGGAATGAGACATTAAATAGTGAAAGAACACCAGTTTTAGGAAAGAAGAGTTACATGCAAACAGTTACCAAACCCAGCACTTTTCAACAGGTTCAGAAATATCCTGTGAAGTGTGACGCACTCGGGTGCTTGCTGGAATAATATCTCATGTTTCATGATGCGTTGGAAAGCACAGCCACCTGGTTTTGAAGCTCTTTATGGAAGAAAGGATTGATGCTTTTGATGAAAATTCCCCCTTCTGGGACTGCAAACTGTGGTGTGCGATTAAAAGTAATTCACCTAACAGTTTCACGCAGAAAGGAAAAGGTTGCAAGGCAATGTAACTGCCTTTGGCACAGACCTTGGCTGCTTTCACCTAAACACAGACCTCTAATGACAACTGTTCTACTTCATCACACACATGCCCTTTTTCACAGTGAAGAAACTGCTATCATTCCCTTGGGCTAATGCAGACCCAAGGCATTTGTCCTGCGTGCTGCACTCATGAGGTCTAGCAACACACCACGCAGCAGTGCCTAAACTCTAGTAAAATCTGTGCAGAGCACTTGTCTCAACAAAATATATTTTTCCTGAAATACACTTTCAAAACCAAAAAGTGGAGAGAGTCGTTCTGGTGGCACTTTAGAGGAGGGACAACCTAAAATCACCTGAATTTAAGATCTGCCCACTTCCAACTGAAAATTGAGTTTTCAACCTGATACCCTTTGGGGAATACACTGAAGAGTGGACAGAGAGCAGCAAAAGCCAATTTAGAAGCATCAAAGTTGTTGTGAAATGAAACCTTTTTCCTCTAGCTCTTCCAGTCCTTGAGTCATTTTTTTCATCACTGAATAGATTATTTCTGGTCTTAAGGGCTTTTCTAGTTTAGATGATGCTATCCTATGAAAAATCAGTTTTGCATCCTCGAGTTCCTAACTCCTGGGCCTGTCTGTAATGTCTTTGCTTCCCACTTTAAGAGAACACAGCTGAGCACCCTATAGCATGACATGGGTAATATTCTTGTCAGTCAACATGCTGTCAGTCAAATCCTTGTTTCATTACTTTGGCTTTGTCCTTTTGGCAGAAGATATTCATCTTCCTTACAATCAAATTTTGTTGTGCCAAAGGTCGTGCTTTCTTTTTCCAGTTTTCATGGTCCTCCTTATGCAAAAGCCCTTCTCAAGTGAGGCCCACGCAGTAACTTGCACATTAGAATGGTTCTTTTTGGTAAACGCAAGCTGAATGTTCTCATCAGCTTCACTCCTCACTGATGCTTAAAATGAAAGAATTGCATAGGATGATTGCTCTCCTCTATTGCTTTTCAATTTTATTCTGTTTCCCATTTCACACTTGCAGATTGTGTCCTTACTTTTCTTCCCTGAAAGGGAAAATCCCCTCATTTCTCTCAATATTGGAAACCCTTTCTTCAGCATTTGAATAGACCAATACACAGAGAGGTTGATTCTTTAGGTCTTGGAAGCACCATGTTATTTAGTGCAATCAGTTGCATCCTGAAGATGGTATGAAATATGTTACTCATTTCTAAATTGGAGAGACCAGTAATATCTAGAGATCAGTGAGTTTTTCAGAAATAGACAAATGCCCATCTCATCTCTTCTGGTTAGTTTAGACATTTTGTTTCCTCTTCCCAGAAAAGTGGTATTTAACTTTTATCCTTACATCATACAGAATGATGAACAAGTTTCTGGTACCTGAGTCCTGCAGCATGACTGGAATATTATCCCTTAATAAACCTGTTTTATAGCACCAGCTCCTGGATCTATGCAGACTGCATAGAAGCTTTGCAAGAGATGGGCTTCCTGGAGGTCAGCCTCATCACAGAAGGGTATTTTTAGTTCTTTAGTTCTTTTAGAACTTTAGTTCACATCCACAGCTACTGCTGTTGCTGCACCACCACAAGCTATGACAACATAGCTGCTCGGCACTCTGCAGTGCTATTGGTTGCCCAAACAGCCCAGCAGAAAAGGCACATGTTGAGGACATCTGCTGGTTTTCTGCCGTCTTATTCCTCATCATGATATGGTAGTGAGGCCTATTGTGAAGGATATCTGGTGACTAGAAAAATGGTGGAAACAACCAATTTCATATACTAGTACTGTTTTTGTAATAGTTCCAAGTCAGGACAAGCTTAGATTTAGTCCAGAGATGCAAACATAAAAAAACTCAGAACCCTGTTATTCATCCTAGAAGCCACCAGTCCTTCAGCATGTATGGGCAGTAGCAATCTGTGGATCTCATGGGCTGTTTACATACTTCCACTGAAAGACACTCCCTTTCTTATGTCTCCTTCTACCCTACCCTTCATTCTGTTTAGATGGTTTCTTGATTGCCTGAAGACTGGCAGGGAAGGCTCAGTGTATACCATAACCTACCAGGTGTATTTGGGAGTAAGGTTGCTGCACACACTGAAAAATCTGTTTCCTATATCACTGTCTATATTTGCATATTTGCTATTTGTCACATTTCTCAGAGCGGACCTGAGGTAGGCTTTCTGAGTCTCCAGGCTCGGGATCATAGACTCTCTATGATACAACAAAGGTTTTCCATTTACTGCACAAAATGGAAACTCATTAACCAAGGGACAGGCTCATCACGGACACTAATAAATAATTGTGGCAAAGAAAAATGGTGTCCATGTCATACAAATTACGCAAATACAAAGATAATAGGATCTTCAAAGATGTTACAGATGGGAAAACTGCTTTTCTTCAACTACTATATGATGGATTTCTTCTCTGCAGTATATATTACTCATTATAATATCAGTTTCAACTCTTACAGCTTCAAGTCCCCTTAGAGGGGAAGGGGCATATAGAAAAATATGCTGAGTCCTCAGCCTAAAAATTCCTATACTGTGGTCCAGTCAAATGCACTGGAAAGGACTATGATTATTGTGCTAGTGACCTTAGGCTATTCACTTCTTTCTTTCTTTCTTTTGAAGGTTTGCCTGCCTAAAAAATGAGAAGAAAGATCCTTACTTAACTAAGCTCTCCTGATGAACATCACTGAATAGGAACTGTTTATCACAATTAAAGGAACACATCACATCAGAGAGAGACCCCAGCCAGGTAGCATCCCACAGAATTCATCTCTGCAGAAATTAAGAGGTACCATAAAATGATGTCATCTCCACAGCAGAGGTAAAAATAAAACAAAGTCTAGAGTTTTAAAATTTCCAGAAGACCATTACAATTAAGGTACATGCATTCAGTACAGGGCAATTTCCATCTGATCACAAAGAAATAATCAAAGTGCTCTTGACTTTTAATCTTCTTTCCCTCTGTCTTTTCTTGTTGGTTTAATCCCCAAGGGTTATAGCATTTTGGAACCATGAGCACTTGCATATTCTGAAATAAAACTTCTATTGCAGAAGGTAAATTATTCAAGACTAGAGATCTAGGGTCTGTTTCCTGTTGACTGTCTGTGAGCAGATCAGCATAAGCAGTCATGATTGGCTCTTTTTTATTTTCTCATTCTAATTGCAGTCCCTACTCACATGCAATTGCTTAGTAAAAAACATACAGCACTTTGACATAGCCATGCTTGGGAAGATGATTTAATAAAACAGGACTAAACATTTCAGAATTTAAACTGCTGGGACAACTGATATTTCATATGCTTGATTAAACCAAAATAATAATAATTTCATCAACATAATTACTTTGTCCACCTCAAAATTCTGTATACTTTTTAGTTCTTGTCCTCCTTCTCCTTCTTACTATTTTGAATTCAAGATTTTAAAACAATATTGCTTCAAAATAGAATATCAAAATATTTAATTTTGAAAATGTCAAAATGAATTTTTGTTTAAAACCAAACATATTTAAATGTATTTTGACTCAGACTTTTAGCCATACTTCAGCATGAATTCACAATAACCTCAGACAACTGAAACTTCATTTTTCTGCAAGGAACAGCTCTAGTCGCAAGTACAAATGTCCTGCTGTGACTTTGCCAGCACTTCTTTTTGCAATTTTGGCTGCAATAAAGTAGTGCATGAGGATAAAGAAAAGAAACTGAACCAGTTTTGTGGTCCTCTAAAAAGCTTCACTTTGAAAGTATTGCGTGGCAGAATCCAAATTTGTTTATTTAGTCTGGTGCCGTGACAGTCTAGAGCTGTGATTTCTGTTTCAGCTGTCCCTTCTCATATCTTGTTCGTTCTTGCAGTATCTTTCATATACTTTTTTTCTTCTATGCCCAAACATTCCCCTCCTTTGCAATAAAAAAAATAGCAGTACTTCTTCCCTCATCAGTGCCTTATTGTGAAATATCAAATTTTTGATATTTCAAATATCAAACTGAATATCAAATATAAAACTGATAAATATAAAAACCTAAACTGGTAAATATAAAAAACTGATAAATCAAATATCAAATATCAAACTGATAAATATCAAAAACTAAATATCAAATATCAAACTGAAACGTCATCACCTAGATTAAATTATCATTAGATTTGGATTGTATTAGACAAGTCCCTTTATCAAGATACAGGGTGAAAATAGTGACATTATTTTAGCAGGGCAAAGCCCATATTTCATGGCTATAGTTCATCTCTGGTTCCCATAGAATTTCTTTTTTGTTCTAAAGTCTTGCAATCTTTCTCTGTGTGCGTTTGCACAGTCCTCTAAGCAAGTGTCACTGTATAAAAATACTTCTGCTTCTCACAGAGTCATGTCAAAAAGAACCATTGATGTCTTATCATCATGTCAGACTCCTAGTGTTTATGGAGGATCTTCTGTGCAACAGCCTTCATGGTTCTTATGTGCCAAGCAAAGAAGTTAATTCATGTTGGTTGCTATGTCCTAAGGGCAGAAAGAAATGGAGGCATGTTAGTAGTACATCCTATCAGGTTGGCACAGAGCAGTGGGCAGATTCCACAATTAACCTTTAAAGAAGAGTTGGCCGACATCATAGTGCTTCTCTAGTATATTTAATTCCAGCACTGTCCAGAAAGATTTGCTGCTTCTTCTATTGCATTTCTGTCACTGATATTACCAGAATATCCTACACATTTTACTCCCACCTGACACTTTACATGTTGTTTTCCCTGTCTGACCCTAGGGATACCATGCTTCTGCTTTTCATCTCTGAAGTTCAATCAGATTTCTTTGTTGTATTCAGATACCAGTGTAGGTAAAAATCCATTCCTTGCAAAATGCATTATTTGACCGGCAGAAGAAAATCACCATTTATTTTGTTAAAGCTCCTACTAACAATACCACTGTTGAATTTTATCCACATTTGACATATACACTGGGAAGGAAGACAAAATATCATTCCTTTCAAGAACGTGCTTCTAGAAGCCTTTCTCCTAAGTGTTCTCCCCCCAAAACTTTTCCCTCCAGGCAACTATGAGATAAGAGACTCTGTTGCAGAAAAACACTGTACTGAATTGTAGGAAATTGTTAGACACAATTATCCAAACTGTGCCCTAACACTAGTATTCAAATAACAAGTCATAAGTTATTCTTTCCAACACATGCTATGTGTTTCTTAGTTACCCACTGAAATTGTATTTACAATGCCACCGGCATAAACATTTACCATCAAAGAAAAATGAATGCATAGGCCATTTTATAGACTTATTTGTGAATTGTTGAGTCTATATTAAGGTCCACCAATAAGCTTTGGTTTTTACAGGCAATGAATACATGATCAGAAAAAATGAGCATGTGCCTCTGCCCTAAACATATTATAGCATTTAAAAAAAAAATGCAGGTAGAGAAGAATTCATTTCTCTTCACAGGGTTTGGGTGAATTCCAAACAGAATTACTAGTAAGTTTTCTGTTAACTTAAATGGAGCTGGAAAGGATCAATGCATGGGCTTTGCACTTATAATGGCAATGACATTACACTTGCTTTGAACAAAGTAAGGAAAAGAATTGAATCCTGAAGTCTCAATAAGGCAAGATGAGTTGTGGATTAAAATCAGATTCGAGTTAAGTTTAATACACTGGCATTACATTGCTGCTATGTCTTGGTACACTGAAAACATGTTCATATGTTTCAGAGAAGCTGTAATGGAGTCCTGACTCTGTCACACAGATCAGGTGGATCCAGTTGGACTTTGTCCTACCATAAGCCCTCCAAAGAAGACCAAAAGGGTATCTGAACAGGTGCTCCTGCTACCACAGTACGAAGGAGAGGTATAGGGACAGACTGCTGCCAGTGGAAGCAGTTGCCCCCTAATACATCACAATGACATCTAGCATTTATAAGGCCTGTTTTGTTGCAGTTCTTTGTTTTGGCCACAGTGAGAGAACAGGCAAAATATTGGAAATACCTAGCATTGCTATGCCTTCTGGGAGAAGGATTTTACTTATTCTGGAGGCTACCACTGGGGCAGATGTTCATAAAGTTGATGAAGAGATAGAAGATTTTGTGGTATTTCAAACAAAAGAAGAATGAAAAAATTTCCTATCTGGAATTTTAGAAGAGCATTTTATGGGATTTTACTGTAAGAAATGCCAAAGAAAAGCCCATCATTTGGACTCTGGTGTAGTTTAGAGGTCTCTGAGGAAAATAGCCCTGGTGGTTAAGGCGTTGAGTGTTTAGAGTTCTAGGCTGAGCTTCTGGTGCTGCCCCATATTTCTTGTGTCACATCAGGCAGTTAATCTCTTACTGCTTGGGTTCTTCTTCTGTAAAGGGGGAATTACTACAGTCCTTTGCCTCACAAGCCAGTGTTAGAGTGACTTCAGGAGAGAGCTTATGTGTCCAGATCTGGTTGTGATTTAGCCCCCAGTGCAGAAGTGGAAAACTGAGGGAGTAGCATCAGTAAGGCATCTACTTTAATGTTTGCTTATGACAGTTTCTACAAAAAACAGTCTTTTACCCTCTATTCTCTATCCAAGTATCTATCTTGAAAACTCAGTATTCCTCTATCCTTTCCTGATTTCTGATCTGACATTGCTCAGTATTGAGTTTTGCCTTCTCACCAGACTCCACAGGCAGCAACAATGCGATCCATTCTGCATTAAGGAAAAACATCAGGCATTTAGACATTGGCTTTAGTCAGCATGGCAGAATGACATTACAGAAGAGCTTTCATTCTGGGAAGTAACGTTATTGGCCAAGTAGTGCAATGAGCTGTGTGCCTACTGCCTGTAGGTCTGGAGCTTGGGTCTAAAACAGGGTCCTCTGTGCACAAGCCAACCTCTGAGGAGCATTTTCAGTCAGGGAAAGCTTTGAATGAGAGCTTGTGGCCTGCGCAGTCTTGCACAGACGTAGCCTGGGATACTTCACTGGCATGAGTAGGAATTTGCAGGTTTAGAGCCAATCTTCTAAAAGAGGTGTGACAAGCCAGTTTCAATTTTCCTGTCAAGTTGCTCCAAAACTTCTTTGAATCATTACGTTAATGATGTCAGATCAAGATTTTTTTCACCGTTTTATATCCATGGAAAGTTTTATGTGTCTGTCATATGTCATTACTTTTTATTTAATTTATAAGTATTTATCTTAAGGATTTCAACATTAAGCCTCAAGCCCATAGTTAGTATATATAATGAACCATACATACTGCGTTAATGTCTTAAAGTTGAAAGTCACAGCCTTACATTTACACAAATTTCTGCAGACCTAATCCTTGCACTAGCTGCCTGCCAGCACTGTGCTTCCTCCACTCCTCACTGAAGCCAAAGAAGTAGAAGGTGCTTAGCACTGCAGTACAGGCCAGTCTGGTGCTCTATATTATTTCTGAAATACAAGCTAATTACTTTTTGAGATATCTCTTGCCAATATCTTGGTTTATATAAAGCATGTGGTGATAGCCAGTGGTATATATGAGAAAGACAGCTAGAGATGTTATCTGGACCTAGTTACTTTGTGATTTCACAGCTGAACTCACACAGCCACCCTTTACTTTTTCTCAGCTTTATGGTATATTCTGCCACCAGAATTAGGTTGATTGATAGGTTGATAGAAGTAGGTACTATATTGATGCCACCATCAGTAGATTTTCTGCTGTAGGTGGCATTTATTTATACCCCTAAGATTCTTTTCAGCATATCATCCATGAGATTAGAAGTCAGTCCTGCCAGGTACTGAAGTAAAGACAGACACTTGTGTTTTGCTTTTGCTGGACAGTTCAGACTAAGCTTCTAACCAGGGCACTCCAGATTTCATAACAGCAGGGAGAAACCTTGTTTAATGGGGTTGTTAGGTTGAGGATAAAGGTATTTCAGCAGGAGGTATGCCTGTTATTTTGGAAACTCTAAAAAATGTAGATGGTAGCTTCTAAGAAGGGCTAGCAAATTGTCAAGTTGTGGCTCTAGGCATTCACTGTTGGCTGCTGTTGCGGACAGATCATTAGGCAAGAAGGTCCCTTTGTCTGAAACAGTTTGGCCATTTTCACCTGTGCTCCATCTTTTCTGTAGGAGAAAAGATCCAATTTATCCTTTTGGAAACAGTGTCCATAACCACACACTGCTGTCCTGTCACCACAAGATAAATTGCATTGTAAAGACTCAGCAAGACATGGTACTTTATGTATGCATTTATTTAAAGGACGTTATATACCAAAAGATCCCTGAATTTATGGCAGTTTGGTAATCAAGTCCATTTAAATTAACTTGATCAAAAGTGCAATAAAGGAGGTTTCTGTGCAAGATCTTTTCAGCAATCCTGGCTCCTACTGCGTATATTGAGCATGAGGAAGTCTGGCCTCATGCTCTAGTGAAGTTACTCCACAAACGATTTAAAGATTTATTTTAACCACATATTTTACTGCTTACACGCATACTTTTGCATGGCTATAATCACACTTATAGTTAGCCCAGTGTCGTTCAATTTTTATCAATAATAATAAAAGCTGCATATCCCCACAGAAAGGTGTCCCTTTGCTCTCACTTCTCCATATTATTTTCAAGCCTTTTGCAGTACTAATTCTCCCAGGAGTGAACACTACAAAGATCTAGCATCAGCTTTGATGTAATATATCATAAACTCAGTCCATATTTCATGCAGGAAGCCTCAGAGACTGATAGAACAACTCTGTGTCGTTCTTAAATTTCCATGGATACAATACCCTGAGGTGTGCAGTAGGCCTATCTGATATTTAGGGCTGGTTGCTTAACCTTTGAATCTAGGCATCATGCTGGTAGAAAATGGAAAGGCGATAATTACCAGAATTAGAAAAAATAATGGGAATTTATTAATGAATCATCTTTCTCCTTAAGCTGTACTGTAGCAAGAAATAATCACAATAATAATGAACAGTGTTATTATTGGACCACATTATGAACACCAGTGATTTTGTACGAAGCTTTTACTGTCAGGGGAATGGTTCATTAACCACAAAGAACACTTCACATTAGGGATTCAGTTTATCTGGCCAATTTAGACATTGTTTAAGTACTTTTTAATTAAAATTGGGATTCTGCATTTTGGAATGGTGTACTGGTTCAAAGGAATTATAAGCACAATTACTACATTCAAGTTGTTTGTTAGTAAATGTTTTTGTTCCAGATAAAGGTTGGACACTGGTCAATCTGTTAAGCAGCCTTTCTGGCCTACCCTGCAGTTTCAGTTCCAATTAGTGGGGGGCGTGGATGAGAAGAGGAGGAGAAGGACAAAACCTTTTCATAACATAGAAATTTTTTTATTTGGCAAGGGGTAAATAAAGGAAATTCCCCGGAAAGTGGGTTATAGACAGGGGAGGAAGAATTTTGCTTGAAACTTTGATATCAAAAACTGATTTCTTTTGATCAAGCCAGCTGTATGTCACATTATTTGCTGCAGTAAATATCCTTTTGGGGATGAAATTGAAGCTGGGAAAGAAATTTCACTTATATTGTTCACAATATTTCATCCCATTATAGGATAATATAAAATTAATGAAAATTGCCTTTAGTCTGGAGAGGAGACCTAGCCTCCCAAGCACCAGGCAGGAAAGGTGCCAGCGCTATCTTAAGGAGAATTCAGATTAAACCCCCAGTCAGTGTAAATATCATATAATTTCACAGAATCACAGAATCACAGAATTGTATAGGTTGGAAAAGACCTTTAAGATCATCAAGTCCATCCGTAAACCTAACACTACCATTACCACCACTTTACCATGTCCATAAGCACCTCATCCAAACGTCTTTTAAGTATTTCCAGGGATGGTGACTCAACCACTTCTCTGGGCAGCCCTTTCCAATGCTTGACAACCCTTTCAGTGAAGTAAATTTTCCTAATATCCAGTCTAAACCTCCCCTGGCACAACTTGAGGCCATTTCCTCTCGTCCTATCACTTGTTACCTGGGAGAAGAGACCGACCCCCACCTCTCTACAACCTCCTTTCAGGTAGTTGTAGAGAGCGATAAGGTCTCCCCTCAGCCTCCTTTTCTCCAGGCTAAACAACCCCAGTTCCCTCGGCTGCTCCTCATCAGACTTGTGCTCTAGACCCTTCACCAGCTTCGTTGCCCTTCTCTGGACACGCTCCAGCACCTCAGTGTCTCTCTTGTAGTGAGGGGCCCAAAACTGAACACAGTATTCAAGGTGCAGACTCACCAGTGCCAGGTACAGGGGCACGATCACTTCCCTAGTCTTGCTGGCCACACTATCTTTGATACAAGCCAGGATGCCATTGGCTTTCTTGGCCACCTGGGCACACTGCTGGTTCATGTTCAGGCGGCTGTCAACCAGCACCCCCAGGTCCTTCTCTGCCGGGCAGCTTCCCAGCCACTCTTCCCCAAGCCTGTAGCGTTGCATGGGGTTGCTGTGGCCCAAGTGCAGCACCCAGCACTTGGCCTTGTTGAACCTCATACAATTGGCCTTGGCCCATTGATCCAGCCTGTCCAGGTCCCTCTGCAGAGCCTTCCTACCCTCAAGCTGATCAACACTCCCGCACAACTTGGTGTCATCTGCAAACTTACTGAGAGTGCACTCAATCCCTTCATCCAGATCATTGATGAAGATATTAAACAGGAGTGGCCCCAACACAGAGCCCTGGGGAACACCGCTTGTGACCGGCCGCCAACTGGATTTAACTCCATTCACCACCACTCTTTGGGCCCGGCCATCCAGCCAGTTTTTCCCAGCGAAGAGTACACCCGTCCAAGCCATGAGCAGCCAGTTTCTCCAGGAGAATGCTGTGGGAAACCGTGTCAAAGGCTTTACTGAAGTCTAGATAGACAACATCCCCAGCCTTCCCCTCATCCATTAGGTGGGTCGCCTTGTCATAGAAGGAGATCAGGTTGGTCAAGCAGGACCTGCCTTTCCTAAACCCATGCTGGCTGGGCTTGATCCCTTGGTTATCCTCTACATGCCGTGTGATGGCACTCAGGATGATCTGCTCCATCAGCTTCCCTGGTACCGAGGTCAGGCTGACAGGCCTGTAGTTCCCTGGGTCCTCCTCCCGGCCCTTCTTGTAGATGGGTGTCACATTTGCTAATCTCCAGTCAACTGGGACCTCCCCAGTTAGCCAGGACTGCTGGTAAATGATGGAAAGGGGCTTGGTGAGCACATCTGCCAGTTCCTTCAGTACTCTCGGGTGGATCTCATCAGGCCCCATAGACTTGTGAGTGTCTAAGTGGTGCAGCAGGTCACTAACCATTTCCTCCTGGATCATGGGGGCTCCATTCTGGTCCCCATCCCTATCTTCCAACTCCGGGGGCTGGGTACCCAGAGAACAATTGGCCCTGGTATTAAAGACTGAGACAAAGAAGGCATTAAGTACCTCAGTCTTTTCCTCATCCTTTGTCACTGAATTTCATGGGCTTCTATGTCTCAACACCTGCTGAGGATCTGTCACAACTGAAGTGTGGGGTTCACACCATTTTAGACCTCATTTAAAATGAGAAGCAAGCATAATGCATAACTGTAGGTACTTTTTCCTGTACATGAACCAAACTGTATATTAAGATCAGCCATCAGTATGAAATACTAATTCAAGTTCAAGCCAGACTTCAGTGAGTTTGCTGTGAGTGTTTACACAGTGCTTTCACTCACCTGGCAGCCAAACTGGGTTCAAAGTGCCAGCTTCACTTTCAAGATGGATGCTGTCATGGAACCTCACTGAGGTGCAACTGGTGTCTCAGGGTGGGGGAGTGGAAGGATGTAGGCTGTGTCTGCATGAACTGGGGCTTCTGGTGCAAGCAATGCTTGTCAAACTATGTCCTTAGAAACTGCAAAAAGTCAGATAAAAAAAACTTTATAGGTAGAGAGACTCAGGCCTTGAGGCTATAACAACTGTATGTGGGTGGAGGATAGAATAATGCCCACTGTAATATTAAAAAAATAGACATCAGAAAGGCATTTCAATGTACCTAAATCTATCATCCTTCTAAGCACTGCTGAAGCACATGTTTCTAGAGTTGAGTGCTTAAAATTAAGCATATGCTTCAATTTTCAGTCCTGAAGAGGAATAGGTTTTTAAACAGAGGTTTTAGAGAGGGGAATTCATGTTGTGGCAAACTTGCCTTTCTAATTAGCCAGACAAAACTGTTGAGTTCATCAGCTGCAAAGCTGCTTTACACCAAAGGTATCTAATTTATTTTCTTCCTCTTGAGATTAATCGTGATAAATCTCTTCCAAATGTGCTATATAATGAAATGAAATGAAACATATTCTTCATGCCTAAACGGATGGTTTCTCACATCCTAATGGAATATTGGTGAAGAATTACAATAGACAGAAGTGGTTCAAATACACTTGTTAAGAAGTAATAACAAACAGGTAAAGAAAGACCACAGGGACTCCACTAGCCTAGTTTCTCTTTGATTTCCTCATTTTAATTCACCTATTTTCGTCACACTATTCCCTTTGCTTTCTTCACTAAAGAAGTAATTGAGATGTCTTTTGAAGATTCTAATGACTCCTGAAGTCATATTTTTGTTGTAATTTATTTCACGTGCGTGTTAATCCACAGGAATCGGCTGTGTCTTCTGAAAGGGAGAGAAGACTTTTTAGAGATCTCTGATGGCAAAAGGGGGGGGGCAGGAGGGGGGTGTGTGTGTGTGTGTATCTTCATCAGAGAATTGGAGAGAGTGTGAAGGGGAGGAAATTCTTATGGTTCTCCTATTTACTGAATGTATTTAAAATGCCTTTCCTTTCAGGGAAGGCAAGAGGGATAGCTCGTGATGCTGTTCTGCTCAGCCTCGCTGCACTGATTGACTGGTGACTTGGATAATGGAACAGGGAAGTACGTGCTCATCCCATCTGAGCACATTACCATCTAGCTTTAGTTTTGATATCACTAGAGCTTTATACACACACAAGTTAAACAGGATTTCCCCTTCCCCTTGGAAATGTTTTGTGGAGTAAATATACCCAAATATGACCTCTCTGAGATGTTCTGTAGACCTTATTAGCTTTCCCATTTGCTCTGTTAGAATTTCTCCAGGCTATTTGTCTTCTTCATCAAGGACTCTAAAGGTATTCTTAGTGATAGGGCTTCAAACAACACATCTCTCATCTCCTAATATGTAGCACATCTGGCATTTCTTCTCTACAAATAGTTTGCTCTGAGTGTTTCTGGAGTGTCCCGTTCTTAACATCTCCTTCTACCCAGTGTCCATCAAATGCTCACTATTTGCAGTACTCCATTGATGGCCTTGGAGATCAGACTCAGGTCTCCACTTGTCTCTACAGAGAGCTGCTTCTAATTTCCATTTATTCTGCATTACAGGCAGCAGATCTTGCATCTGTCATCAAAAAGAGAGCTCTTCTGTCTAAAAAAAACAACATATGACAGGCTCCCAAACCTGGGAGATAAAAAATTGGCATCTAAAAATAAGGTGTCCATGATTAACAGCAGGTGTAATAACAGAACAAGTTGCATAACATAGTAGTAAACAGTCATAGATAGTTATATGATGCAGACTGATATACACAAAGCAAACCAGAAATTTAAAAATCATGGTTGGAAGCCCAGAACAGAAGAGACAGTAGCATGAGATGGTGAAAGACAATCCAGGAGTCAGGAGGATAAAGTCTTCCACGGGAGCATGAGGAAAAGGTAGTAAAAAAGAAATCAAGGTGTCAAAACAGAATCAGATGTTCTGATTTCTTCAATGTCTTTCGTGGCAATTTTCAAACTGGTATCATGAATGCCAGTCAGATGTGGGCACCTAATTCAATTTATCTTCTCTGAAAGTTCTGAGAATGCAGATCTATCCCAATTAAGACCCAGAAAGAGGTGGTGGGGGCTGGAAGAAGAAACACAAAAGCTTAAAAAGATTGGTATTTCTTTTCACTCTTCTTCTTCTGAATGATGAATTGAATTTCTGTTAGTAACTTTTGCAGACCCTTATTTAATGTCATGCAGGGGGGAGGCAGTAGGTGTGGGCAAGAGAGGTGAGTCATACCTTGCTCAAGAGGGAACCTGCTGTGGTGTTCATAATGCACTGAATTAAGTTCAGAAATCTGAAAGTTTTTTTCTCTTGTTCCTACACCTTTTCTTTTCTCTGGTCTGACAGAGACCCAAATTCATGACAGCTTCTTAATACTCATTTTCACAATTGGTAATTAGGCCCGAATACAAGTCTGATCCTGAAAGATGATAAATCATTCCTCATTTTTACACAAATACAGTAAAAATTTATTGTCTTATGTATAGTTGCCTGGTGCAGAGGCAAGAACTCCTCTCTGCAGTGAACTGGGAACTTGGCCACCTCTCCCAGCAGCGGTCCAGACTGGCTGCAGCATATGTTGTAACAGTCTCCAGTGTTAAAGATGTGAGGGCAGTCATCTAGCTGTTTCTCTACTGAAACATCCTTTTCTGATTATCTAAACAAAAATACAACTGTTTGGGGTTAAAATCAGGGGAGCATGTAACAGCACAATGCTCTGTCATTTTAAGACTGGAAGTTGTCTAAGACATTGCCATCTGGTGCGTAGACAATAGGAGATTTTGAAGTTCAAGGAAAAAAAGCTCCAGCAGACTTAGGGAAGAGGTGTGATTTGTTTCCTTTGTTTCACTATCATGATTTGTAAGCAGATTCAAATGTCATTTATAAGGTTCAAACTGAAATTACTTAAGCAAGGAGGGAGAGAGGGTTGGTGACAGGAATGAAAGACCTCTGTCTTTTGAGACCCTGCTGGGAGGCCCTTGTGGATATAAGCCATCACTCAAATTAAAAATAAAAGCTGCTGTCTGGGATGTTTTATGGGGGCACCACCAGGCCTTAAGTTTCACTTTCTCCCTTATTTATTTATTTTCTCTGTGAGCCAGTTGTCCATGCAGAACATGACAGTTAATTATGCCTCTCTGTTTCCCTCTGACAAACAAAGCACAAGTAATGCCAGCAGGGATTAAACTGTTTGCTTTTGGTTTACAAGGAATTAAAGCGTGTGTGCAGTAAATTTTCCCGTAAAGGTCTTTCCTAAACCCATAGACTGGGGAAATAATATTAGCAGCTAACACTGTGGACGCAGAGCTCAGTTCAATAACCTTTAAATAAACAGCTAATGTGTTTTCCCCTCCAGATGGGCTTTACTCAAGGTGCATCTACATGGGCTTCAGCAGGCTGATGTGAGCACGCAGTACCCCTGCACCCTGCCAGCCAAACACATCCACAGCCACAGCCAGTCTGACAGCCACAGGCAGGTTCATTAGCCAGGTCCAGTGCTGCACTAACCACAGCTTACACTGTTTCCAGGTCAGAGCCTATTTACACCTGCCCAGCTCCGAGTGCAAGCAGGACAGAACGCACATCACAGCAGGACTGTGAATTCAGTTCTGAATTCAGGATGTTTCAGTGATGGGCGTGCTCCCCCTAACTCTACCACTTGCTTGTCTTGGCGGAATTCCCTCCTGCACAAATGCTCTTTCCTAGTTGTTTGTAACAAGACCTGTTATGTTCAGAAGGACCAGGTCTTTGTGAGAAGGCAGAGGAGTCCAACCTGATCTCCTTCTACGACAAGGTGACCTGCCTAGTGGATGAGGGAAAGGCTGTAGATGTTATCTACCTGGACTTTAGTAAAGCCTTTGACACTGTCTCCCACAGCATTCTCCTAGAGAAGCTGGCAGCTCATGGTGTAGGTGGGTGTACTCTTCGATAAGTAAAAACCTGGCTGGATGGCCGAGCCCAGAGAGTTGTGGTGAACGGAGTTAAATCCAGTTGGCGGCTGGTCACAAGCAATGTTCCCCAGGGCTCAGTTTTGCAGCCAGTCCTGTTTAATATCTTCATCAATGATCTGGACAAAGGGATCGAGTGCACCCTCAGTAAGTTTGCAGATGACACCAAGTTGTGCAGGAGTGTTGATCTGCTTGAGGGTAGGAAGCTCTACAGAGGGACCTGGACAGGCTGGACCAATGGGCAAAGGCCAATTGTATGAGGTTCAACAAGGCTAAGTGCAAGGTCCTGCACTTGGGTCACAACAACCCCATGCAACGCTACAGGCTTGGGGAAGAGAGGCTGGGAAGCTGCCCAGCAGAGAAGGACCTGGGGGTGTTGGTTGACAGCCAGCTGAATATGAGCCAGCAGTGTGCCCAGGTGGCCAAGAAAGCTAATGGCATCCTGGCTTGCATCAGGAATAGCATGGCCAGCAGGAGTACAGAGGTGATTGTCCCCCTGTACTCGGCACTGGGGAGGCCACACCTTGAATACTGTGTTCAGTTTTGGGCCCCTCACTACAAGAAAGACATCAAGGTGCTCGAGTGTGTCCAAAGAAGGGCAACGAAGCTGGTGAAGGGTCTGGAGCACAAGTCTGATGAGGAGCGGCTGAGGGAACTGGGGTTGTTTAGCCTGGAGAAAAGGAGGCTGAGGGGAGACCTTATCGCTCTCTACAACTACCTGAAAGGAGGTTGTAGAGAGGTGGGGGTCGGTCTCTTCTCCTAAGTAACTAGCGATAGGACGAGAGGAAATGGCCTCAAGTTGTATCAGGGGAGGTTTAGATTGAATATTAGGAAAAATTTCTTTATTGAAAGGGTGGTCAAGCATTGGAACAGGCTGCCCAGAGAGGTGGTGGAGTCACCATCCCTGGAGGAGTTAAAAAAACATGTAGACGTGGCACTTCGGGACATGGTTTATTAGGCATGGAGGTGTTGGGTTGACAGTTGGACTAGATGATCTTAGAGCTCTTATCCAACCTTAATGATTCTATCATTCTATGAGTCACTAATGGGGCAGATTATTAACCTTTCTGCAGCTGGTTCAAATCTGTCAGACACCATCAACTAGAGGAAGTGCCATAGATCGAGCTGATGATATCAAACAGTATCTTATCTAAACTCTTATTAATCCAGGCCAATAGGAAGTTGTTTCCTGTGTTGGCCATCTTGAAGCAAGTCTGCTCCAGTCCATTTGTGCAAGGCTTAGGCTGTCTGAGACATGGGAGATCACTGCTGATTCAGATCTCTTGACGTTTTAGGAAGAGGACCCCAGGTCTAACCAGGCCTGGGGCCTGGGGCCTGGGGGCCTCTCCATCCAAGCAGAGCAGGTTCAGTTCCAGCAAAAGGCTGCTCTGAACATGCTACAGTGGCCTTTTCTGCAAGCAAAGCGAAAGCCCATCTGCCCTACTTGGGGTCCCTGGCAGGAACATCCCCGGAGAAAGGGAGAGCAGAGGTGCCGGGGGGAAGTCAGCTGAAGTCAGAAGCCTAACAGCTTAAAAATGATCAAAAATCACACTTCAAAGGACAGGGACCAGGAAGAGGGATGAAAGGGGATTAAGAAAGTGGGGTATGTGGTGGGTTATCTAAATAAAGTGCTTGAGCTGTAAATGGGGTAGTTCTGTCCAAAAACCTCCACTCCACCTCTACAGGATTAACCACAGAAGAGCCACATGAAAGTAGCAGCATAGGGAAAGATTGCTAATGCTTTAGATTTTCTGTGGAAAACCGAGAGTCAGTGCCAAAAAATATTACATGTATTTTATTGAAGAAAAATCCAGAAAGGATACACAAATACAGATTCTAGCTCAAGAAATCCATAGTCCTTATCTGCAGCCTGGGAAAACACACCAGGCAAAATACCATTGTATGCTTGTCCTTTTCTAGCACACTGGCTATGTAATTATGCACGCTGGAGAATTCCTTTCATGCATAATTTGAAAATAAAGAGTAGTCTTTAGCTTCAGACTGTTGTCAGTAACTGTTACCTAAAACTTGAAATCATTAAGAATTAAAAGAAAAAGAAATTCCAGAGCACACTTGTTTAAGGTGCAGGGAGACTGGAAAAACCAGCAACAGATTGAAAGGAAAAGGCACTGCAGGTGTAATATTTAATGGAGTGTTAATTGTGCAGTGGCTAAAAATAAATAGGCAGCACAGAGGTTGTTTTTGGGTGAGTGGTTGATTGCAAGTGCTAAGCTCTACAATTAGCACTAAAAATGATGAGCTCACTTTTCTGTGCTGCAGTTTGTGTTAGGAGTTCGATGGACTTCCCTGTGCAAACTCTTACCAAACACATACTCAGGAGGGTAAGACACAGGCTGTGGTTTCTGGTAGTCTACCTACTATTTACTCTGGTGTTTAGGTATATGAACGACCCCTTAATCTCAAAACCTCATATCTTGTATTCAACATGAACTGAACTTCTGTTTAATGACAAACTGAATAATTTCAAGCAGAAGGGTAAGAGGTTTATAGCACTTTAATTGTTAACATAGGTCCCTATCCTAATGACAATCAATAGGCAGGAAAGTCTTCTTAGTGTTAGAGAAGAGCTTTGACAGTATATGTTAACATATGAACTATGAGACTCACACCTGAGGATCACCATATGGTATGTTTTATCTCAAATTGTGATTCAGGTTTAGAGCTGAACAAACTACACCAAATTAAGCCCTTCTTCTTTATGCTTGCAAAATATTCATCATCTCCAGCAATGTTCATTAATCCCAATTATTCAATTAATGTTTTTTGCAAATGCTGCAAATCCATGGATTGTTCAAAAATTCAATTTTGTGACTATTATCCTGGATGTCTTCTGTTCTAATTCTTTATTTATAGTTTGTAGTTAGCTGCCTAAAATGATAAGATAATGTTGGTGTTGCATGGCCATCTATAAGCTGCACCAGGATTTGACAAGGGGACTTTTTTGAAATTTCCATTGCATGTACATGTGCAGTTGGATTTGCATAGATGTTCTTAACTCCTTGCCTATTACACTGCAGTGAACAAAATTTCATTGCCATGAATATTTTGACAGAGCAAATAAAAAGGCACAGAAACTACACTTACAGCAACCATATAAGTGGATGCATTAGATAAAGCAGTAAGTACCACTGAAGCAAATCCTTTAGTTGTATTTGGAGCAGTGTCTCTGTATGTACTGTTTTTGTCAGATTTCTACCATGATTTTATCTCTTGCAGAATTTAGCATTAATTTTGGAATCAAGATAGAAAAGAAAACAGCTAAAGGCACAAGCAGCTTTTTCTTGGACTGGTCTGTTCATTTGGAAATATAAATATATATATATATACAAGTAATACGTAAACAGGACACACATAAATCTACGTGAATAGCCTGCTACAAAGTTTTTTCCTAAATCCATGACCCTTTGTTCTTGTTTAGATTCAGGCGTGTTTGGTTTAGGTTTCCCTGTACCATTGTACCAAGTCTTTCTGTTACGGATAGATAAATAATACATACATATATATATACACACACACATAGATTTCTTTATAAAATATTATGTCTGAGTAAAAATTTTGGCCAGTATGGTAGCCCTGATATATCTGTATATTAATAATAATTAATATTGTTATTAAGGGGCCAATCCTTGAGAAAAATACTAGCCGTTTTTGAAGTTACTTCTTGAAGTAAGTAATGTCACTGTTCTGTTGCGGTAAGGGAGTCAAAGGACTAGGTCTTAAATTTGTGTTATTATGTATGTTGTTGCTGTTGCTATTTAAAGATACTTAAGTGTAATTCAACTACTGGTTGTATTTCTACAAGAAGACATTTGTATATATTTGTGTTTTCATCCAGGAAGAAATGCAGGATTACCTGTCAGCTCCATAACAAACCTACAGTAGGTGTGTGCTGCATCCTGCTGTTGCTGTGAGACTACGTTTCTGCTTGCCTGATCGTCTGTTTTCTCATCTGCTAAAGCATCAGGATGTTAATGCTGAATATCACTTGTGAAACATCATCCTGTAAGCACAAAAGAGTAAGTACTTTAAACTGTTTGCACTTGAACATGCCTGTCCCTTCCCCACAAATTAAGTGAAGCTGATAAAATAGAGTGGAGTGGCCATCTATCGGAAACACAGCCCACTGGAAAGGTCAGAAACTTAACAGCAGATTTCTGTAGTTCACAGGAGACACAAGACATTAAAAGTTACTGCCTCATTCATGTAACAAAGACTGTGTCAAGAAAATAAAATAGTACAATATTTATCTATTCTCGTGAGAGCATTCATCAAAAGATGAGGAAATGGCTTTGAAGAAGATCATTCGTCTAATGCTAGGAAGACTTTTTAGCTGTACAGTCCACCCCAGAAGTGGCAGGTTGCTGCATTTTTTAAAGCAGAGCAACAAAACACATCTAAGGGATTAAAAGGAACATAGCATTTCTTTATTAGCAGTCACAGAGCTCTAGGGCCCCACTGTGTAAAGCACTGGAGAAACCCAGAATCTGCAAGCCATTTCTGCTTTGGGGGGGTCTCCCAGGTTAGAGTGAGACCCAACAGGTAAGAAAAGATGTGGCCATTTAGGCCAAGCATCTCGTGAGTGTGTCTTGGCTCCTGAACAGAGTACCTGCCTCAGCCATACTTGGGCCACAGTGGGGTCCACCCTATTGCAACCCCCACGTGTCCTGGTTTGCTCTGGAAGGATGCCAAGGCACACAGCAGGATGGGAATTGTACATCTGTCCCTGTATGGATGACCAGGGGGTCAGACTCTTCCTTCGGGCCCTGCCCTGCCAAGAAGCTGTGGCTTAGCACAATGGATGGTGTTTTCAGCACAGCTGCTGCTGCCGCCGGTTTTCATTAGAGGTCCCGGTGGAGTGTTAAGCAGATCTCTGAACAAGGTAACAAGGCCTTTTAATGAGGGGACAGTTTGGGAAGGCAAGGTACCTTAGTTTCCTGGTGATAACTACACCACCTCAGAAAGGAAAGAAACTTCTTGCCTTTAAATACGCTGACCTGTACTCATTTGCATTTGCCATGTAAATCCCTTCCCAAAAGCCTGTTGCTGCTGCTGTCTCTGGCCGTTCCAAGCACTTTTCAGGTACTTTCCATCAGACAAATTACAAACCTTACTGAAGGGACGACTGGGCATTTTTTCAGGTTCAGAGCCCAAAACATGTCCTGCTTGCCCACCTGTGGGAACACGCTGCTCGTATGATGGCAGTGCAACATTTCTAGCAATCATATGGGTGACTCCCTCATTATCTGTGCATGGCCCAAGGGATAACAGCAACTCTTTTGAAAGAAATTTGACCACTGTCAAACTTTCTTGCTGTATAAAAGTATTTGGGAAACTGTGCATAACTAACTGCCCCATTCCCCATATACAAGTCATATGGAATAATGACTGTTACAGTGTTGAGCAAATTCAACAGTGTGGAAAAGCACAGATTGCTTATTTGCTTAAATCCATCTTTTAACTTCAACTTTGAGAGCTTACATAGGATGTCAGAGTTTTATGAGCCTTACCCTGACTTGCTTTTAAACTAAGGGAGGGCAGATTTAGACTGGATTTAAGAAAGAAATTTTTTACAGTGAGGGTGGTGAGGCACAGGAACAGGTTGTCCAGAGAGGTAGTGGAGGCCCCATCCCTGGAAACATTCAGGGTCAGGTTGGATGGGGCTCTGAGCAACCTGATCTAGTTAAAGATGTCCCTGCTCTTGCAGGGGGTTTGGACTAGATGACCTGTAAAGGTCCCTTCCAATCCAAAGCATTCTATGATTCTATGATTCTATGATAAAGAAATTGGCTATGACTCTACCAGGCAGACCTGGACTTGCTATAAGACAGCCACGAACTGCTTACAGCTGGGAGAGTGATTTGATTCCCTTCAGCAGTGCCCTTCACTGCTTACTTCAGGATGTGTGTCTGGTGTACAAAGAGGATCCAGACCCTTCACAACTTCAGAGTCAACATTTTCCCTAACAGCCTTCCAGTTTGTTTATTGACTTAATTCTAATGGCAGTAAGGTTCATATCATCAAATTAGCTTTGTTAACCCTTCTCTATGGAATCCTCTGTGTGTTTTAAAATGCATTCAAATAGTCTTTGCATGGTCAATTGTGTTATTTCAGCTGCTTTTTATCTGATATATATGAGTTTATATCAACTTTTTCCCAATGTACAATAACCTTTTAAATTGGTAATGCATAGTGCATAAAGCAAAAGTTATTTGATTGTGAAAGACAATCTATCATGGCTTTTTTAATTGCCTCTTTGTTATTTATACCTTGAAATATTATCCATTAATCATTTGTGAGCTATTAATACCAAATTTGTATCCATTTAAATACTGAGCTGAAAAACCAAGAAGAGAACATTTGAAAAAAATGCTTATGATGTTGGATAAGGTCCAAAAATAAGGCAATAGTATGGCATGAATATATAAAATAGGTATTCTTTTGACCAATTCATATATATATATAATAAAGTAATATATATGCTATATATAAAACTAAATATAAAGGTATTATTTTTTCTCTCTTTCTCTATTCTCTCTTTATAGCTGCTGTATGTATTGAACACCATATATATATATATATACATATATATATATATGTGTTCCTGAACTGCTAAGGTTAAAGAATTTTGTTTCAGCTTTCAAGTTATAATACAGTCATAAAAATATCTTGACAAGCTTGAACTGAAAAAAGATCTTCAACAAAATATGTTGATAATGTAAAGAAACCCTGTTTGTTTTTTTTCCCAAAAATCAAATGTTGCCATTTTTATTTACAGGTTATTTTAACATTTCTGAGGGTTTTTCCCCATTCCTGAATGAAAAGAACTCTGATTTTGGTGTTCCTCATGGAAGGGGATTTTTTTTTCCCCAAACAGTTCCAATAGTATGGAATAACAATTTAAACAGTAGCTGAACAGTTCTTAGTTTAACTGCTTTGTCCAAAGGTTTTGTATCTTATTATTTCCACAGATTAATAATCCACACACTACAATACACAAGGCTTCCCTTTAGGATTTTAAACCTACCCACATCTCTTAATCATAAAACTTTTCCCAGACTAAGTATTTATCTATATCTGGCATAGTAGTCAATTGTGACAAGAAAGGAGTTTTCTCAAAGAGGATAAAGATTAATATTACAAGTTGAAGTCAAAACTGCAGTTGTAGAATGTTTTCTTTGGCAGCCTTTAAGATACAAATACTAACAAGTAGCAACAAAATTGTGTCTTCTTGTTGATAGGAAATACTTATCTATCTAACCTGCTACCAAGGTATACTCACTGATATTTTTCTTTCATCTTATAATCTCTATATAATTTCAGTATCATCTGTCCATTGCATAAGAGAGATTTATGTTCCATTTCTATCAACATTTCTAAAGGGAAGGCAATCATATATAAAATACAAACTACTGGTGTCCGTAAGATACCACAGGTTGGCCCACATAATGGTTGAATATTTGAAAGCCAAAACACTGCATGTTTCCATATACATAAATGAGGAAACAAAGGTGGGATGAAATGCAAAACTTGGTGGTGGTTGCTGCATAAGGTGGTCTGTGGGGTTTATTTTACTCCCCTTTTATTTTGTTCTGCTAAGATTGGAAGACTCTTTCATTAAAAAAATAAAAAACTGATCTAAAAGATAACAGATGACAAAAAAAAGCTGACAGATACAAAGATTTCAGCCATGTACACATTTCAAAGACTCCCCTTTAAAAATGTATAAAAAGACATCAAACAAAAACTACACAGATAATTCAAAAAGCCTGAAACCTAACGTCATTTGAAATTTCACACTGGAAGGCCATTTCCATCTAAGACTTAAACCTACACTGCTAAAATCAGTGCAAGCCTTGCCCTCAAATTAAAGAAAGGAGGTACGCCCTATATTAAGCATATTTTAGAATATAACCTCAATTACAGATTGCATGTATCTATCACGGTATAAATAACATTTTTTTCTTATTCTAAGAACTAAAATTAGACAAGCTATATCATGAATAAGAGACAATAAAAATTTAGCTGTAGCAATTAATAATACCTTTTACCAAGCTTTTCATCCTCAAAGTAAGTTAGTAATTAATCCTTATAAGCAAAGCTAGTTAAAGGACGTGTTGTAAATAAATTATCTGATAGTGCCTTATCATATTTTTTCAAGAATTTCTTGCTGATATATATCCTAATTTAGGGAAAGGAAATGTGATTCACAAGTACAATTCAAATAGTGTTCATTCTTAATGAGGTCTGACTCATAACATGGGATTATTTTTTCTTCCAGATGACCAACAGGAATCTCCACTGATTTAGATGATCTTTGGAAAACATCCTTAATTGATGGTCTAGTTTCCAAGTGTATGAACAGAAATTAGTACTTGACTAATCCAGTCACATTTGTAAGCTGTTATTATTTACACTCAAAAGTGGAGACATAAAGGCTGAAAGTATTGACAGCTTGCCCAAATTTTCAGAGGAATGTCATGTTTGGTCCTGCATCTCTGATTGCCATGATTGTCAGCCTAGCTGACATAAAAGGGGTTTTGTCATTATCAAATAAATTTGATTTGTTTCACCATATTGATATTTCTTACTGTGGTGTTCCCTTCTCAGTGAAATTATGAGAGTTATGTTAAATTGGGAAGCGTCTGGTCCTGAACCTCCACAAGTGTAAATCTGTTGCCTAATTGACCATGACCACATTAGATCTTTTCCAATATGATTTTTTGTCTACATGAGGTTATAACAGCTGCTTAAAGGATATTAATGTGTTAGTAAACATGATTTAAATCCTTTTTGTTCCTGTAGTCTGGAGAAGAGCAGTAGGATCAATAAAGGCAGTTGTCTTTTTAGCATTGTCACTTACCTGATAAGGTTTGGTAATGATTCATCAGTCAGATTTGTACCAGGAACTAAGAATGCATAAATACCAGCAGGTCAAATATTTCCAACTTACTGTTTATTTATCCAAAAGGGAGCTTCAGTGAAGAATACTGGGGAGGAGATGACAAAAGCTTAAAAAAAAGAATAAATTTTAACCTAGTTCATTCTCAAAGTATATTTTAAGAGTAAGAATAACCTGCAAATACATTTAAAAATAATTTCCCATGTATTCTGCCATATTTTGCTTTGTCTTTTCATTTCCAATTCTCTGTTCACCCACCAAACCTAGCCAAGTCTAGTGATGTGCACACCATCTACAGAAGGTGACTCCTTAGCCCTTGTGCTCCCACACTGTAGATGTGATGTGGCAGCGAGGTCCTCAGCTCTGCTCCATCCCCTACCTTCGCTCTTAGAGGTGGAAAGTGCGCCGATAGCGATTGCTGTCCCAAAGCATAAGCTGGAAGAGCTCATGCCCATGTTTGGGAAAGGTAATATGCTGCAGCAGATACAGAACTGGGGTGCGTTCAGGGTCCCTCTCATGTCTCCAGATTGTTCCTTTGCCTAGAATACAGATTATTTATGATAATAAATAGTTCTTTTCTCCAGACTGGAGACAACTCCATCATAAATATTCTCTATTCTAGGAAGTTTGCACTTTTGGTTCATTTAAGTAGCTCCTTCCTTTGATACCTTTTTACCCCTTTGCTTCCCACACATAGCTATGCAGCAGCAGCAAGGCTGAAAAAGCCCATATAGCTGTCATTCTTTAGAGCTGCAGAGAGTAAGGAGGATGGGAACCCCCTCTGCAGATATTGGTTTGTCGCATTTTATTAGATCTGGTTCCTGAAGGGAAAGCCATATTATAAAAGCATAGACTGGATTTTACTCTCCACCATAATAATGCTTCTAGTACAAAAGGTCAGTTGTGGATTGGTTTCTTTTCTTTTATATCAAGAAGCAGCTATGCTTGAATTCTGCTTCTCAGAAAACAACTAACTTGGAAAAAAAGTGCATCTGTCATAGAAAACTGCAAATATGACCAGAGGCACATGGACTTGGACATGTCTGTACTGTAAAGAGATGATGGTTCTCTCTTCCAAGAACTGACTTCGCAGTCCACCAAAAAAGAGCAGGGATAAGCTGGCTGCTCCAGTGTTCCTCACAGCATTTTTAAAAACAAAAGGAAAATTTGGTAAATGCCTGCTCTCCAGGATGATAACAAAGGTGTGCTGAGACAACTGATTTAGGGCCAGACTCTCCCTGCCCCCTTGCCCCTCTCTGATCCCATGAATCTGAGGCTAGAGGTGGGTTACATGTGGCTGTAGGAGCAATGATTCAATCCCAGTTCGTGCCTATTGTAAGGTCTTTGGGAGGGTGGCCACTCTCCTGTCCAGTGTTTGTGTGGTTTGGTAGGCTCATAAGTGCCACTGCAGTACAAACTGGGGGAGGGAGGGACCTGGGGGTCATTGTGTTAGCTGTCACATACCTTATTATTTCTCAGGAGGACTGCAAGGAAAGTGACAACTGCCCAGCCTTCCAGGAAAGGGTTACGTCAATGGTGAATGCTGATTTCCAGTAGTTGAGGATAAAGCCAAACCACTTAGTTCTGCTCTAAAGAACAGAACATGGAAAACACTTCCACCTGAAAATGGGATGTTACTACAAAAAAAAAGTGTAAAAAACCACTGAAAAACATTTTCATAATTAAAGGAAAAATAGGCTTAGAAATGTTTTTGAAACATTCACAACCCATTTTTCCTGAGTGTGGTCTCTGCTGGCCAGCCGCATGATAGCATCTGACTACAAACCACCCTCTGGCCACTAATTCAACCATAAATTAGACCCATAGCCTATACTGTCAAGGTGTCCCCGTCCTCTGAAAGAGTCAGCAAGAGCAAATCCAGTGTCATCTCCCCTTTGTGAAGCGTAGACAATTGCCCCATGGGATCCTTTGGAGTTTTAGCTACAAGGCTTCATTATTGTTTGAAAATAACTTGCAAGACAAGCAGGCTTTCTGAAAAAGTCATAGATATGTGTCCTGGTTTCGGCTGGGATAGAGTTAATTTTCTTTCTAGTAGCTGGTATAGTGCTGTGGTTTGGATTTAGGATGAGAATAATGTTGATAACACACTGATGTTTTAGTTGTTGCTAAGTAGTGCTTGTACTACTCAAGGACTTTTCAGCTTCCCCTGCTCTGCCAGGTGCACAAGAAGCTGGGAGGGGGCACAGCCAGAACAGCTGACCCCAACTGGCCAAAGGGCTATTCCATACCATATGGCGTCATGCTCAGTATAGAAACTGGGGGGAGTTGGCCAGGGGGCAGGGATCGCTGCTCGGGCATGGGCTGGGCATTGGTCAGCAAGTGGTGAGCAATTGCATTGTGCATCACTGTTTTGTACATTCTATTATTATTATTATTATTATTATTATTATTATTATTATTATTATTATTTTGTCTTCCCCTGCTGTCCTATTAAACTGTCTTTATCTTAACCTACAGATTTTCCTTTTTTTCCCCGATTCTCTCCCCCATCCCACTGCAGGGCGTGGGAGGGTGATCAAGCGGCTGTGTGGTGCTTAGTTGCTGACTGGGGTTAAACCACGACAATATGTAATTATAATGCAAGTTAATCCTCTCCTTATCATACAAAACAAAGTGCTTTTGTGAAACACTGTATCCATGTTCTGAAGACTATTGTGTTTACTGGATGAAAAAACAAATCGCTTGGAGAAAAAGCTGTATCTTTGACTTAAGATACATAATCAATAACCTTGCAAGGCATTCAGACTACATATTCACTAAGGAGCTGCTTTAATCAAACACATCCGTGTCTCTTTTAGGATAAATCGCCGTTGTCAGCTACACTAAAACAGTATTTTCAGCTCTTGTTTTCATAACGTTAGTCCTACATGACAGTTCTGTGTCATCTGACAACCCTAATCCATCTCAAGGTTCGAATCTATTTTGTATTTCAAATCTCCCAAATCTCTGACCACTTAGTTTAAGTAGGATTAACATAAGCACCAGAAACCGCAGAGAAGCAACGAAAGCCAAGATTACGCTTTGATCTGCTCAAGTAGACATTTGCTGAACTCCAGCAATACAACGAGCAGCAGAGCAGAGCAGAACAGGAAGGCACAAGCCTCAGAGCAAAGCTTTGTGATGGATGTGCATTGGTAGAAAATTACCAGATACATTGTGTGCTTCATTAAAATGTTTTACTCAGAAAGTTAGGAGAAAAATACCAAAACTATTCTTACCAATTAAGCAGAAGCAGATTTTGCTTCAACACAATCGTTAGTCTGAACAGACTAAAATCACTCTGGAAAATGTTGCTCATGGTACTGGAATTTAAATCAAAGTTATTCCTGGCCCTGTGCATGCACTATTATGCATTTGAATGAGAAGTATTTGTCTACTTATAAGTTGAGAGATTACCTTCAGCAATTAATATTCTTACCGAACTCAGTTGACAAAGTTGTGTATGCTGTGTCTGCTGCATACCAAAACAAAGGGCCTGATCCTGCATTTCTGACGCGGGGTTGTTTTAAGATTAATCAATAAAATTATTTAATGGAATTGCTAAAATTAATTTTCTGCTTCCTGGACTTAGAATTTACGTTATAGGACAGTGTCCTGGTTTCAGCTGAGATAGAGTTAATTTTCTTTACAATAGCTAGTATGGGGCTATGTTTTGGATTTGTGCTGAAAACAGCGTTGATAACACAGAGATGTTTTAGTTGTTGCTGCACTAGTCAAGGACTTTTCAGCTTCCCCTGCTCTGCCAGGTGCAGAAGAAGCTGGGAGGGGACACAGCCAGGATAGTTGATCCAAACTGACCAAAGGGCTATTCCATACCATATGGCATCATGCTCAGTATATAAAGCTGGGGAAGAAGGAGGAAGGGGGGTACATTTGGAGTGATGGCGTTTGTCTTCCCAAGTAACCATTACGCATGATGGAGCCCTGCTTTCCTGGAGATGGCTGAGCACCTGCCTGCCCATGGGAAGTAGTGAATGAATTCCTTGCTTTGCTTTGCTTGCGTGCGCGGCTTTTGCTTTCCCTATTAAACTGTCTTTATCTCAACCCTCGAGTTTTCTTACTTTTGCTCTTCCAATTCTCTCCCCCATCCCACCAGGGGGGGAGTGAGCGAGCGGCTGCGTGGTGCTTAGTTGCCAGCTGGGGCTAAACCACAACAGACAGCTTTTGTGCTTCTGTGCTCATGTTGGTACAGTGCAAAAGGAACTTTGTCCACTGATAACCCAAGAAAGTAGATGAAGTGTCTTTTTACCATTTTTCATGAGAGAAATGTACAAAGAAACAAATATCTTAAATACTGAAATGAGATTTAAAGTAAGGTTTTAAATTATAATTTCTTCCTATTCAGTTGTAGCCTTGTATAATCAGTCACATTTTAATAGTCATTTACCATTAGCATATTTTTTCTCTAACGGTCTGATTTTCAAATGGAAGCCTTCCACCAAAGAAGGAACACTTATATTAATCTTATATTCAAAACCACAGTGTGAGTGTTGTACATATTCTGAATATAATCTTTTGCAAAGCATCATACCAAAGACTGTCTTGTTGCCTGATGCTAGAAGAGCAAGCATTTTTTTTAGTTCTGAAAAACTGTTGGTTTGCATTCATTATTCTTTTGTATGTTTTTTACACCTTCAGAACAACGGTGTCATAGTTCTTATTCCCTGAACTAATATTCTTCACTTTTTTGTTTTGTTTTGGGGGTTTTTTGCTGCTGCATTAATGTTGAGTGTTCTGGCTTCTGAGTTTCAAGTAATATTAATGAGAGAAAACACAAGTTTTCCAAATAAATGCAGATCCATAAAAAAAGAAAAGGAGAAAAGCTCCTCTCCTCTCCTTTCCTCTCCTCTCTCCACCAGCTTTACCTTGCTCCTGGTCAGTTTTGGGATGGGTAGTGGAGTAGAACACTGGCAGAAATGATGGGATGGTACATTCAGAAGGGTATAGGGACAAAAGTAAAAGGTATAGTAGAGAAATTGCAAACACTAAAGTTTTAAGTTGGCATCAACAGGGACTTGTCTACCCTGTCTTTCACAGACTGGTGTCATTCAGCGTTGCCGAGCTTAAGTGGCTGAACTTGAGCCAACTCCATGCATAGCACTGTGTTCAGCTCACAAACGCTCCTTTTAAGAGACAAGCCATCCCATTCGGTGACCCACAGAACAGTGTCAGGTCTAGCTGCAGAAGACCTTGTAGACACAGGGGGAAGGGAGCTCCTTGGAATTAATTCAGCAAATTCATTGGATTGCAGTGATTCATGACTGAACTGCTGGCTTCTGTCCTAAGGCAATACAGGTAGGCAGAAGGTGCTGTCCCATCTGCGCTGTTAATGAACACTGGGAGTGTTCAATGTATCTCTGAAGGGACATTAAGTCCCTGGCGCTGCCTCACACCCAAGCAGGGAGTGGGTCTGAAGGCAGCTGAATCCTTCTGGCAGCCAGTTCCCATCTGTCACTGTTCAAATATGAGGGATCACCTGCAGCCAGGTCACCTGGCAAGGGCTCATTTGGGGATGTGAGGGGGCAGCAAGGATGCACCATTCTCAAGTGCCTCCTGAAACAGCTGTGTGATACACCGTTGCCAACAGCCTGGGTACCACCCGTACAGCCAACAGCACTTGCAGGAGCTACGCCCTCTTCCCTTGTGTTAGTCTGTTGAATGTGCAGCCAACTCCATGTCATGGGACAGCGATCCTGCCTTTTTCTGGTATTCCCAGTCTTCCCAGTGTGATATGTGGCTGCAGAGAGCCACACTGAAGGTTGCCCTACAAGCCAGTTCCCTTCTGGCCATGGAACTGGATCTGTCTGCGCCACCCTGGGACTCAGTACCCGCACACTGGTAACCAGTTCGGTGAAATTATCATAGCAACCTCAATAAAGCAGTTCATTATTTTCAGTGTTGTAATTCCTTGGGAATGCTTATAAAGAGGACAAGGTAGGAAACTGCGAGGGATGATGGGATTCTGCAATACAATAAAAAGGGATTATTTTTCTTAATAAAAAAGGCTTTTCCGAGTCTTGCAAGCCCAAAGCACTCGACTCTCCTTTCAGTACCGAAAATCCACTTTTATTTTTTAAGCTCATATGCAGTAAAATGCTCAGCTGAGTCTCCCTGTGTCTTTTCCTCTCCAAAAAATCTGGTAATGTGTCCCACAATATGATGTCATAGGAAAATCGCCTTTGCTCTACAGCTCTTATCTGACTTCTAGGGGTGAAAGCTAGATCAACTCAGATAGGGTTTAATTTAGAAACTCGTGTGCATTACAACAAGCAACTCCTTTTCCTAGTGCCATGTCAAAAACAAACTATCACTATTTTTATATAATTTATAGATCTTTTCACAAAAAAAAAGTCTGAATAGTGGAGTTTGGGTCCGTCAAATATTCCCTTTCACTCAAACAGCTGTTTTTTAAATCACCCTGTTTCATACTCAGGACAAATCTGAGCATTTTAAAGGTGAAGTAGCATCTGCTGAAGTGTTGTTTTGCTTTGTGCATGCTAGGAATTCAAATGCGGGGTTTGCACACCAGAAAAAAAGGATCCTAGCCACCAGGTTACTGCCTTTCTCAGACTTTCCTACTAGAGAATTTCTCTCTGTGTAACTAATTAAATAGTGGGAGAAAAACAGAGAGAAAGATGCTAGTCTTATGATCTTTCATGTAATTGTGATTTGGGGAGAGGGGAGGGAGGCAGGGGGTTGCTATTCATTAAATTTTAATGAATAACATTCAAGATAATATAGGTCCAACTTCTTCTCTCATTTACTTTGGTGCAGAGCTAGACTAATAAGATGAAATAGTTTATGCCAGTATAACACTTCATATCATTGTGAGAAGGATGCATCCCATGGAATATTGTCTGGAGGAACAGAGATAATTCTCAAAAAATAGCCAGAAGGAAAATAACTTCTGTGCCCATTTTCACTCTTCAGTGTATGTTCTTCATACATAAATCTGTGTGGTTTTCTGTTCAGTCTGGCAAATCAATACATCTGAACCTCCCAATAAATCTTGTTTCTGCAGCTAATCTACTAATTTAATAAGACAAAATGCATGCTACAAATTCCTCTCTTTTCTTCTACAGTCAGCGAGAAGAAAATGCAATAAATAACATCTGATCTGAATGAAAATCCCTTACCTATAGATGCTGTATGAAAAAGAGGCTTGTAGAGAGATAGGGAAAAGACTTCACATCACCTACCTTAGGTTGCTACTATTAGACCAATAGACTTCTTAGCTAGTTAAAGATTCCTTGAGAGGGCAACACAAACAGGAACCTAACTCAGGTTCTGTGAGTCATAATTTGAAAAAACCTAGAGAGGTCTGCTGACCCTCCAAGAGCCTCATTTCCTAGCTGGGACTTAGACTTACTAGCCTAAAAGTTAGGCAGTGTGAATACCCCATTTTCTGTCAGCTTTGTATATCCAGCCTTCACGTTGTAATCAATTTTTCTTTCCTTCATTCTGTTTTTACTGCTCTGCTGAAATTACAGAAACATCAACCTGGAGTGCATCCAATAGCCATTGCTTCTCATGGATAATAAAATCTGACCCACAGCCAACAGGAAAATTAGAGCAATGGAGCAATAGAAACTTGTCAACGGAACCATTTCCATATGGGCTTTGACAATCCCGTTTTCCTCTCCCTTTCAGGCCAGTGAGAATGGTGCTGCAAAACTATCCACTGCTTGGATCAATCACCTCTGTCATGGTACTTCATGTCTATGATCCCTCTTTCCATTTCATATAGCAAAAATCTTCCCATATCCACTTTCAAAGCCTATCCTTGATGTTCCTTTATTCTTTTTCCGCATGAATAATCTATGAAGCTATTGATGCCTTGCATTTACACATTTCTATTAATGCTGACCTTGACATCCAACATATATTTTCTTCCTTTCATGTGAGAAGTTCCTCAGGTCAGTCCAGTACTTTTGCTTGGGGCATATGCACTCTTTATAAACCTTTAAATCTCCTCCAAAGCTGTACCTATTCTACATTCGAAGACCACTTAACATTAACTAAGGATCTGTTTTGCTGTGACTTATCATAATAGTTTCACCATATTTCAGCTATTGCCTTCCTATTGACACTCACTTTGTATGTATGTAAGGGGCACACAGCAATTTTTTCTTACATGTAAAATGTTTTTAAAAGGTCCTGGGCCACAAGTTGGGCACATGTGGTACATGTCTTTCTTTTATATAATTTGAAGGAAGCAATAGGAATTTAAGAAAATTAAGAAACAAGGTCTTATTTTGCTTGGCCAGTCAACAGCTTTCTATTTAAAGTGGTGCATAGGAGAATCTATATCTCTGTTCTCCAAAGATCATCCAAGAAGATAACCCAGTTGGACTGGACACAATCCAAAAGTACTCTGAAGTCAGCAGCAAGTTTCTCCTTGACTTCTCTAAAAGCAAACTTTCAGTCAGAGAGAGAGAGGGAACAGATATTAGGATGCTTTGCATTTCTTCATTCTGAACTAGCTGGGCTGGAGATACAGAAAGGACAGACAAAACCCATTAAGTGTATTGAGGAAGATTCATGGTGTCTAGATTCTTTCTACCCATTATTATGCTGGCAGTTTCAAAAAGGTGTCAATTTCCTGTGCCAAAATATGAGACTAAAACTACAAATCCTCTTTTGGATTCATGAGAAGAGAAACTATTTATTTGTGATTCATGATGAAAATATACCTTATATACGAGTATAAAAGTAGCCAGTTTTGTGTTGCATAGAAAATAGCCTTATAAATATCTCTTACATTGAATTGCTTATAGTTCTCATGCTTTATATGCAGGATAAGCCCTGGGTTTGAAGTGTGTTTATTATTTAAAGGCTTGTTTTGATATATCAAGGTCTCTCCCATTCCTCCTGATCATCCTTTCCTTTGAAGGTTCACTACCTGATTGAAATGAGAATTTCCATCCACTGCATCAAATAAGCAATGATCTCTTCTGAAAGGTTCTGTATTTAATGGCACTGTGTGTGATAGGAGCAGGGAAGGGAGGGGAAAAATTTTTTCCCAGTCTCCGTGGTCATCTTGTTCTGTGTAATAATGTTGAATCTACCATATTACAAATGGCAGAACTAACCTAACCTTGGTGTTTCTCTAATAAATAGAATTCAAGCCCAGGTAATAAATGGGCTGTATATTAAAGACGGAATCAGAAGCCCAGTGGGGAAGGCAATGTAGCCAGTAAGGTCAAATACCTTTATCTCATCCATCACTATAGTTCTTCACTATACAAAATTTGAACCATAGGAGGAGACAAGAAAATACAAATGTTAAAAAACATGTTGTATATTGGAATATTTACAGATTAGTACCTTTCTGGGATTAGCTCCTGTACTCAGATGCTTTCCTGGAGGTGCTTCATTCTGATTTCTGTTGTTACTACTATTAATTTGTGCATGGTAGCAAGCCATATGCAATAGGACTTCCTGAAAAACCAATTTAAAAATATTCTGTTTTCTTGTTTTCCTGGGAGTTCTCAAATTCTAAAAGCAAACCTTGTAATAACTTATTTACACAGTAAATCACTGGGTAGCCATTGAACTCAATGGAGTTTGGTTTGTTTGCAGCAAGTAAGGATCTGTCTCTCCCATTCCTGAATTTACAGTCCTTACCTTCAAGTAGCTTAGTGTTACTATAAGTTTGACAAATATACTGGGGAGACAAATCATGGTCACCATCTTGGCTACTCTGGAACAATGGAGTTTTCTAGAATTCAACTAAACCTCCTTGAGAAGAGGACAAATGCTATTGGGGGCAGTCTTAACACCTTGTAATTATCTTACATTACAGCTACAAATCAAGTCCAAAATTCACCACTTTCTTTCTAAAAAGAAGGTGCTTTTTTGATCTTGTCTTCTGTCACATAGAAGCATAGCAACATATGGGTACACATACATTATTTTTATATATACACTCGGCACAGGTGTGGCCCCAGCTGGACTGCTGTGCCCATTTTTTGTCCACCTCAGTTCATGACAAAAATGGAGAAACTGCAGAGGATCCAGAAGACAGCAACCACGGTAGTGGGTCATAGACCTACACAGAGAGGCTCCTGTCGCTGGACTTGATTAGTCTGGCAAAGGGAAGGCTGAGAGGTACGTACTTAAAATCTGATACTATTTGAAGGGTGGTTAGAAGGACGATGGAGTCAAGTGGTGCTAAGTAACACCAGGCAGTGTAACAAGGGGCAGTGGCCAAACTGTGACTTACAAGCTTCAGGGTGAACATTAGGAAAAAACACTTCCCCTGGAAAACCAATGCATCTCTGGAACAGGGTGTCTGGACAGGCTATGATATCTCCATCTTTGGAGGTTTTCAAAACTCTGAGTGGACAAACAATGATTCAGTGTTGGCAGTAGTACCACTTCAAGGAGGCTGGACTAGATGACCTCCAAACAGGCAACTGAACAGGCTTCTACCCCTGGGGAGAAGTTAAAAGAACACAAAAACCCAGGAAAATATTAGACATGTTGTGTAACATATTTCAGGAATACACTCGAATATGGTGGTGATGAGACTGGGACAGAAAAGAAAATTACAGTCTTTTTTGAGTGTCAGACCTGGATGCACATAAAAATAATGGCTGCAAAACAACATAGCACAAACTTGATCTAGCTTGATCATGGACAAGTGTTAGCATTTGTGTCTGAAAATGCTATTTGCTTGCTAGATCTGTGGGTCAAATTGTATGCAAACCTGATTTGAAGTCCCTGTTTTACCTTTTGGTTAAACAATAAAAGAATACACATTTAGGCAAATTTGTTACATGCTCCAACAAAGGCCACGATAGGGGCACGTCAAAACAGCAGTGTTTCAGTTTATTCTATGTATGAAGATCCAGCTGATGTATCTTCATTGACAAGGAATGAGGTCGATTGTCGTCGCAATAGTCTACAGATCTGAAAATGGCAGTTTTCTGAATTTACTGTATTGCATTCTTGTGACTTCCGTCACACAGTGTTGTTCTGGTTTTGTTGATAGGCTTTGATGACATCAGCACATATGTTCTGACCCAGAAGATTTTGTGCTTTACAATGGAAAATTTAGCTTGCACATAACCTTGTTTCTGGTTCATTGGTCTACCTCTCAGATATTCAGTGCATTTTATTTGTCAATAGAAAGGAGATTTGGCAGCCTGACATCAGAGATACACACCAAAAGCCTGACCCAAGATTGCTGAGTCTGTAGAAGTACTGCTTTTGATGCAGAATATTTGACAAAGCCTTTGATCTAAAAATTCAATCATTTTTATGATATCGGATGGCATTTCCTTTATTGTTATCCCTAAATCCATCATGAAGCGTTGTTATATAAACAACATTAAAAAAGGTTAATAGGTGGGCACAGCCCTGACTAGTATACCCAGCAATGAAAGGTTTTGACATCCTGAATTCACAAGACATCTCTCCCTCTGAAATATGCTGAAATGAGCAAACAATGCTCTCAAGCTTCTCTGAACAGTCAAGTTTTTGCTGTTAATATCAAAGAACTTGGCTAGGTTCCTTTAAACTCTCTCTTCTGATGTTTTTGCCACCAACTTCATAGTGATTCCACATGAGAAAAATCATTACATCTCATGCATTGTGATTTCCAGTTTCAACTTTAAATCTTCTTATGACTCTTCCCTAAGACCTGATGCTTTGGTATTGTGTCAGCACCTACTGGCTTCACGTAAAGCCAGGTCCTGCCTTGTTTCAACAATACATATTGGAAGAGGCCTTCTTTGCTCCAGAGACATTGTAATTACACAAGAAAAGCAAACCATAGTAGGGAAAATGTAGGGAGTATGAAAGGGTCTCATCATTGTCAGAATGAGTCATAAAGCTAGCCATGTCCTTATTCATTAAACTACACTTCAAGCATTGTGTAAGAGTATCTATCCAAGAAATATAAGACAAGTGACTTAGAAAGTTGTAGCAAAAGGGTAAAAGGAGAAGCCACAGGGAGGCAAGTGAAAAAGGACACCAGTCAGGTCAACAATATCTTTAAGGGTAATCGTTAAAAGAAAGTAGATCGTTAACTGCTGTTTCACATTCTGTGGTGTTCTTAAAACAATGTACTGTTCTTTACTTCTTTCCTTTAACCTGGTATATTACTTCTTTGTTTGTTTAATGACACCAGACATGTACTTAAGAAAATTGCACACCAAGGATCTGATTTATTGCCTAGGATTCTATTTGCATGAAAAAACAACACCAAAGCAGTATCTGACAGGTACGTATCAATTCAACTCCTAAGGGGTGCATTTTGAGTCAATTGTGCGAGGAATTAGGCATGCAGTTACTTACAACATTTATTTAAATCTCTGAGCATTTAGTATTTCTCCTCAGGAAATAAAATTGCAAACAGGCTGACTGGATTCAAGTACATTCCAAGTACATCTTTGCCATCCTGACCCACCCAAAGCCCTGCCATTTCAATCTACAATATCCCAAATTATTTCAATTAAACTTCATTTTTATCTTGGTTCTGCCAGTTCCAAGCCACTGACAAAAATTATTCCAGATTGCCTAGGGCTAGTCCAACCAGCATGAGTTTATTATCAAAAGAATGATACCTGCCTGTTCCTCTGCATGTCATCTTCAAAGTACATCCAGAAGTTCATCTAGAAAAAGTTTTCAGAAGAAAAGCTGGCTTGTTATGAAGGCAAAGATACAAAACTCAGAGGATTTAGTGTTCTACTGACTGTGAGACGACTTCTTTTCTGTGTTAGCATAATTGATACAAATGCATTTCATTCGGAAATCAGCTACCAGGACAAGCTAATTGACTTAAAACTGTTGTAGTGCCTGACCACTAGTTGGCAGAAACAGAAAAAAATATTGGTAAAAGGAGGAATAATTATTTCATACTTACAGTTACAGCTGATTGAGAATTTGCCAGCAAAACAAAGTTGCAATAAAATATAAATTTGTCATTACCATCTGCTCCTCAAAGTCCTAATACTTCATGAACATTGATGCACGAAGTCTTAAAATACCCACATTATGCAGATAGCTATTTATTAGCCTGTTTTACAGAGGCATAGCTTTGTGTTGGCCATTTGCATAAACATTAATTTAATGGTGTGGAAACACCTCTGGGTCAGACTTTTAGGTGGCCAATTCCCGCATACTATCTGTGGCACTCAAGCTTCTAAATTGCTGTTCAGCAGCACAGGAAACAGCTGCTTTGTAGGTCAGGCTTTTAAAATAATCTTTGAACATTGGTTGGCAGAGATACATGCTGATATGAATGATATACCCAGAGAAGAAAAAGTGGAAGTCCCTAAGGATGCCAGCCAAGATGGAGGAATCTGACCTAATATATTTCAATGTATGAGGAAACTAGCTCTTTCTTCATTAGAGAAGTGGCTGAGCAATGAATGAAGTGTGTGTTCATACAGAGAACACCAGCATGAAAGATTACGGAATAATGCACCGTGGATAATTTACAAGAAGGAATGCATACAAATAGATAGAGCATCAAATTAAGGCAGGAGATCTAGGCTCTAGTACCAGACCCAGTCCTCCAACCATGAGCGACACTTCAGACACTTCAGTTAAGTTACTTCAACTGTTTGTGCCATTTTGTCCTCTCTCTTCTTTTGTCTGCCTTTTCTATCTAGACACTAAACTTGTTAAAGCACGGACTATATCTTTCGTGCTCACACAATGCGTGGAACAATAACGGCCCCATGCTCAGCTGGAACTTTTAGACAGTTCCAGATAGAACTAATTAATGGTAATGAGATCTATGGAGTACTGTACACGCTGGTTTTTAACGATATCCACGCTGGGTCAGAGCTGTGAGATTTCTCATGCACACAATGAATCATATACCATTCTGCCAGCTTAAATTGCTACCACATAGGCTGAACAAGAAAAGCTTGCATAACTAGTGGGTAGGGAGTATGACTTCTCCAGCGTCGAAGCACATTGGGAAAACCCTACCACCAATAATGACTGGACAAATATACTCCTTGCAAGTGGAATATATTGATGACGGAAGCCTTCTTTTTGTGCTTTTTTTTTGTACAGTATTCAGCCTGTCGTGGTTTAACCCCAGCCAGCAACTAATCCCCACACAGCTGCTCGCTCACTCCCCCCACAGTGGGATGGGGGAGAGAATCAGAGGAGTAAAAGTGAGAAAACTCGTGGGTTGAGATAAAGACAGTTTAATAGGGAAAGCAAAAGCCGCGCACACAAGCAAAGCAAAGCAAGGAATTCCTTCACTCCTTCCCATGGGCAGGCAGGTGTTCAGCCATCTCCAGGAAAGCAGGGCTCCATCACATGTAACGGTTACTTGGGAAGACAAACGCCATCACTCCAAACATCCCCCCTTTCCTTCTTCTTCCCCAGCTTTATATGCTGAGCGTGATGCCATATGGTATGGAATAGCCCTTTGGCCACTTTGGATCAACTATCCTGGCTGTGTCCCCTCCCAGCTTCTTCTGCACCTGGCAGAGCATGGGAAGCTGAAAAGTCCTTGACTAGTGCAGCAACAACTAAAACATCTCTGTGTTATCAACACTGTTTTCAGCACAAATCCAAAACATAGCCCCATACTAGCTATTGTAAAGAAAATTAACTCTATCCCGGCCACAACCAGCACACAGCCATACAATAAGAGCAAATCACATAAGTAATAATTCTTGTGATAATATTAGCATATTAATGACATTGTCTACTTTTTCAGTTCAGTATAGATTGGGAGATCCATGATTTTGTCATCTGATTTCTTCAAAGGGGGAAAAAAGCCAACTCTTTTTCTGGGGAAGGGTATTATTTTGTCTGAATTAGCTAATTGCCCTCAACATCCAGTTCTAGCATGTCTACTCATACATGGCTTTTCTAGGTCTTCAGTGCAGTTATGCAGAACTAAGCTTGGCTAATTCTCTGCAAAGGTCTTCCTTGGAGTAGGTTAAGGGGACTGAATGGCTCAAATCTTGGAATTGCTTATTTGTCAAAAGCTTAGCTGTTCTTCCAGTTTGTCACACATTAACCAGGGTAAGGCAGGAAATAATCACAAATAATGGTTCAGGTGCCATAGTCAAGAGGAAGCTGCATAGAAGGAAAGGAATTACCATAGTTTCAGTGGGGACATGTTACTCTTTTATATGGTCTCTATCTCAAAAAAGGTGGATAGAGGTTTTCTGCTTTGGTCGGATGAATCTCAGCAATGCTGACTGAGGAAGCAGAGACAAAAGATTCCTTCTTGTCATTGTTCTGCTGTCTGGGGTTTTTTTGTTTGGAGGGTTTTCTTAACAACGAACAAACTTCAGCAAACCTGATACACGAACACTGCCAACCTCACTGCTACAATTGTGACAGTTTCCTGTGCGTGTGCTAACTCACTGCCAAAATAGCAAATGCAGCAAACGCTAAGCCTGGCATATTTTTGCATTAAGTAAAGAAGTCATAGATGAACTTGATTCCCACTTGGGCTGACTTTTTAAATAAGGACTTCATGCAGAGAAAGATGACTAGTCGGGCACATTTTCCTCGACCCAGTTTCACCCATGGGGTTATATGCTTTATTTATTTTTAAATTAATCATAATGGATGAAACTGCAGTGTTTGGGTGTGTTTATATCAGTGGAAAAAATGTTGCCAATTTTTTTTACTATCAAGAGTTTTTTCACTTCCCATGGGCAGCTGTTATCTGTGTTCCATTTAGAATAAGAATATCACGGACTTTTCTCTCAGCTCTTGTATCTTTCCTCTTTTCTTAGTGTATGATGAGTATGTTTGGAAGTGGTAGAATATTTTATTTTCTTTCTGAAAGGAGATATTGTCCTTCTTCTGCTTGTGACTTCCTCTTGATCAGCCTTCAGCATTCCCACAACAGAGATATGGTGGCAAAGCTCTTCTATGAGCAGTCTTATGGTTGTCGTCTTGTTACACATTTGAGTTGCAGTCACCACTGAGTTTCTTCTGAACTGGTATTACAGGACTTTTTTCTACTGGGAGAGGAGACAGTTACTTTTCTGATAACACTCTGATAAGAAGTTATCATTTTTTCTTTCTAACTTATATAGTTTTTAAAGAAGACCACCTTTTCAGAAGTGATGCTCAGTAACAGAAGATTGTGAAAGGTACTTTTTAAAATAATGTCGTCAAGAACCTCCTGTCTTGCCAGAAAGGAGTATGGTGCCACTTTTATTACTGTCATTCTGGTGGCAACCAGGCTCAAAATATTAAGTATAAAATCATTCTTTGTAAGTCTCACCACGTTCTTGCTTTCCACACTAGCCTGTAGATATGTTGTACTATTCAGCTTTGAGTCTCAAGTTTGTTTTTATTGTGGTGGAAAACAGTATGTCCTTCCATACTGTTTTCATCAAACTGGAAACTAGAGTAGGTAAAAAGATCAGTTTCAGCCATTGAGTGTTCACACCTATGAAGAAGTTGACCATTATCGCTAGTTATTTAGACAATACAGAGTTACTGGAGTTCTTGACTTGTGCCTATTTGCAATCTATCTCATTTATCGGTTTGGGAAAATAGGAAAATAATAAAATACCCCAGTCTTGTTATGGAAAAATAAAAAATGCAGCAATGGAAAATCTTGCTTTTGTGAGAAAATTTTGTGAACACTTGATTCTGCAATGTAACCAGTTTTGTATGAAGGTAAAAAGAGAGACCAACTTTGGAGAAGACAAGCTTGTGAAAAGTCTGTTTTGAACAATTTAACCTCTGCTAAGGTTCAGAGATCAGAACTCATAAAATTTGTTTTGTTTTCACTTCCAGTCACATTGAATAGACTTATTGAATTTTTTATCTAATTGCTAGATGACTCTATTGTTCACATAAATAATGTGTGTGGGCCAAACACTCAGGAATTAAGCTCTGAAAAATCATACCAGATATGGTCTTTCTGCTAATATTTCTTCTGAACTAAAAATCACATTCACTTAAAGAGCTCTACAGGAAAAAAAGAAAAACATCAGTAATGTCTTTTTGCTGGATTAATGACAAATTGACTAATGTGCTCTACCCACTTTGTGCCATTCCAATGACATTGAATAGCTTTAAATATGGTTTTAATGGCATTATTGAAATGCTGTTGAACAACCAGTATGCACCAGCAAATCCGTCCTTTCAAGTATAATAGATTGTATAGGCTCATTTCATGTTTCTTATATCCAAATGAGATTAACACATAGTTTTGTTTAAATGTAAGATGAACATAAGGTTCAGCTCTGTAGCTGTTATTCAGAAAAAGCTGTTTCCACATTTTCTGTTCAAGTGAGAACTAAAGGAACAGGCCAGAAGGAATCATAAATCATAAACAAATGCATTTTTATGCATTTCAGAATTCTGCTGATCCACACTTGTTGGCCATTGCTTCACAAGAAAGCAATAAAATAACCCAATTTTGTAGAAGGATGATGGGATGGACATTATTCCACGAGATACATTACTTGTGATCCATGATACATATCTGTGTGCAAATTACCACAGGTTACCACAAACTAAACTAGGACATGAATTTACACACTTTATTTCAAAGGCCACAACACAACCTAACTCGTTCTGAAGTCTCCTCTGGCTCTGTAGAACTGATTGAGAATAGTTTTATATATTAACCACATTCCTTTCACACTAATGATCCCTGCTTTACAATGAGTTGATATAAACTGTAAACAACATTTTTTACAACCACTAGTTAGTGCAATGTGTGTACAATTAGCAGCCTTTATGAATACCCTTTTATACCTTTATTAAAGAGTTCATAAAAATAGTATTAGCATTTAGTATTTTTCCCCTTCTCTGCAATAAAGCACCTTAGTATGAGTAGGGAAAGAATGACAAGCTGAAATGCTTTGCAACCCAGTCTGTCATTTAAATTATGCAGGAATTACTAGAAATTAATTTCTGGTACTTTAACAGAGCTCAGGTGTTTCATAAGCCATAACAACACAATGGATTTGGTGATCACTTCAGAATAATCATGACACTGCTGCTCCTTCTGTAGCTTTAAAAGACCATTCAGACTTTTTCTCTATTTTAAGCAGTTTGCAAAGCCCAAATTCTCTCTACCAGCAAGAAGTGCTCAACTGCATACCAAACTGAGGGGTGTTCCTCCATTGCTCATCAACTCCTTTATCTAGCTCAGCTGAAACATCAGCACTAAACACAGGCTTGAAGGGAGTGAAAGACACATTTTTTGAGTAAGAAGGTAATTTTAAAAAAACATCCATATACCTCAGGTCCTTTTCTCATTCTCCTGAAGAGTAATTGGGGCTGATCTTAGGAAGATATGAACTACACCATTCTGTTCTCTATAGTTATTATATACAAAGTGGTTACATCTCATCTTTATACCCTTGAAGCGTTGCTCTCTATTTCTCATCCTATCTATCTGCAGAAGAGACAAGCCTGAAGTCCTCCTAAATAAGATACAAATTATTTGTTTATCTATCCAAAAAACTGTGGAAGAATTCACCTTCCAAGTCACCATCAACATTTTAAAATTGATTTGTTTGCATATTTTCCATGTATTACTGGAAAATTATGAAGCTAGCTGAAATTATAGTTATGACTGAAATTCTATTATCAGGTTAAAAGGAACATATTTATAATTATGGTGAAAATTTGGTGGCACTCTGACAAGCTGAAGATTTTGAAATTTGGTTAGAATTCATCAGTGATCAGTGATATGCAAGATGTTATTATCACAGTTATCCTTCTGCGGGTTGTATCCCAAACTCTAAACATACACCAATAACACTTATCTCTGTAAGACTTTGCAACTAAAATTAAAATTTCTTTACATACTGATTTTCTAAAACCCCCCATGAAGTCTAGGAAAATTTGTATATAAATTCTTACTGTAAAATTTGCTCCAATCCCTGACGTAAGTACTTCCAAATGTCCTTGGCCTTGAGCTCTGGACAGGCACCTTCATAGTTCTGGTTTATATTCGTATACCATAAGAATCATGCTGTGGGATCCTAACAGATCTCTTTTAACTATTTTTTTGTATCTATGTTGTTAGCTTTTCTTAATGGAGAATATGTACTTTAGGAGAAACTATTCTGCACTTTGGTGATTAACCTTTCTCACAAAAGATAGGGTGTGGCCTTCAAGCCTCTTGAATACTATTGAAGAAGTGACAGTGATTCCTATCATCTGTCCAGGTTTCATGAAAGCAAACTTATCAATGGTTCACTAGAACAACCCCTGGGAAATCTCTCATCCTCAAGGCTCAGGATAGGCAACTATGCAATTCATGCACAGCTACCATAAAATGAGATTGAACAAGGATAGCATTAGGGTTTTGGAACATTGCTATATGAGCTGGGCATCAATCATTACTCTTGAAACTACCTGCCATATCCCTCAAACTGGGATTTTGATGGGTTTGAATGTGCCTGCTAGTGTTGGCTCACCAGGCTGGTAATCTGCTACCTTTTTCCATATTATGCCATCCATCTTTCCTGACTAACTTTGGAGCTGAAAATGCAATATGATGGCACTGAAACACAGAACATGCTAAACCCTAACCACGTATCTTGCTAAAACAAAGGACTCATGCTACTAAATTGATAGGGCTTTGCAGTAAAACACACTACCTATACTAGAAGGAATATGGTCAGCTGAGCAAGCTAAAATAGTTCCATAAAGAGAGCAAAATAAAACGTGGCAATTTCCATCATCTACTGCTGGTCAGGATCATAGATCCTTCTGCTTTAAGACTGCCCTCCCACACTGAGTTTTCACTGAATGCAAATGCGTGTCAGCCCCAGAGAAACAGTAAATGAACAAGTGGCAGCTTTTAACAGTAGGTGGCATCACTGTAATTCAGTACTAAATCAGTGCCCCCACTCTGGGGGACACAGCACTGCTGTGCTCCTAATCACGTAGCTGAAATGCAAACCAACTTCTGACCACTTGTACTCACAAAGACTTTTTAAACATTTTTTTCTGGGTTTTTTTGCCAGATTTAAAATCTTTTCCAAATTTGCGTATACATAATGTTATTAACACAGAATTACAAAACAGCCAGTACGGTTTCAAATTTTAAAACATAGAAATGTAGAAAATAGGCCTAGAAAGGCTCTCAGAAGTTGTTCAGTTCACTCCCCTGCCTCAAGATAGGATAAGCTGTACCTAGAATGCAACAAATCATGTTTTACCATAAGCTACATAAGCAAGAAGCCTTATTTACAATTAAAAACTATTAAATTGTTGCCATATTGTATTCTGGCAATAGCTACCTGCACTATCATGGAGAAGAGAATTATTCCATAAAACAGAGAATGAACCTCAAGTGAGGCAAATCAACACAGCCCCACTGATCTCAAGCAAGCTTGGCACTGGCTGAAGAACTGATTCATAATTTATAATTCAAAGTGTGTAGGTCTTGGTAATCATCTAGATGGAAAGCACGATTTTAATATAAATCCCTATGAATCTATTATCTGTTATTCGGCAGATACTGAATTAAGTTCAAACAGAAAAGCGTGTTTGACAAAAGAAAGGGAGATGAGAGTTTGTGGGTAGAGGAAAGCAGACTGTTGGAAAGGCTAGAAGGAGGGGACAATAGGTTTTATTAAAATTACATTACACAGTGAACTTTGGTCAAAACCAACTCAGCTATTCATAGAATCGTAGAATTATAGAATAATTCGGGTTGGAAGGGACCTTTAAAGGTCATCTAGTCCAAGCCCCCTGCAATGAGCAGGGACATCTTTAATTAGATCAGAGCCCTCAAAGCCCTGTCCAACCTGACTTTGAATGTTTCCAGGGATGGGGCATCTACCACCTCTCTGGGCAACCTGTTCCAGTGCCTCGCCACCCTCCTTGTAAAAAATTTCTTCCTTACATCTAATCTGAATCTACCATCTTTTAGTTTAAAACCATTACCCCTTATCCTATCGCAACAGGCCCCACTAAAAAGTCTGTCCCCACCTTTCTTATAAGCCCCCTTTAAGTATTGAAAGGCCACAATAAGGTCTCCCCGCAGCCTTCTCTTCTCCAGGGTGAACAACCCCAACTGTCTCAGCCTTTCCTCACAGGAGAGGTGTTCCATCCCTCTGATCATTTTCATGGCCCTCCTCTGGACCTGCTCCAACAGGTTCATGTCTTTCCTGTGCTGAGGACTCCAGAGCTGGACACAGTATTCCTTAAGTATTGTCAATTTTCTGATAATACCAAGGTTGTTTGGGCAGCACTTTTGGTAGAAATATTGGGAGCTGTGAAGCATTTCCCCATTGCCTTAAGGAAGAATACCTACCACCATACCAAAGCTACATGTCAGGAAGCAGAGACCCCAGCCCGCTCCCATTTCACACGGGCTGTGTCCTCTGGTGGCTTTAGCAGAAGCTACTACCACTACTATTTCCAGGTTAGAGCATGAGGGAGAATCACAGGGACACCTTTTCTTGTGTACACAAGCAGCAGGACACAGAGCTGGAAGCTCAAGCTGCAGCCAGCACAAAATTCTTAATGCAGGGAAAACCACTCTCTGCGGTGGTAGCACCTGAGCAAATCCAGCAGAGCGGCCACAGACTTCAAGCAGTCCTCAGGCTGCTTCAGCTTCCATGGGAACAGACGGATCACAAAAAAAAACCCCCTTTGCTGCCGCCTTCTCCTATTTTAGGGGCTGTGCACAAAACATCTGAATATGAGCTACCACATGACATTCACCTAAAGAAACTTTTGATTCTTCACTCAACATTAACCCCAGCATGAGGATGCTTTTGTCCTATCTGTGCTTTGTAGATGTTTGCCCTCCCGATCTAGAAGTGGCATCCAGGGATCCAGCCTAGAATGTCTGATTATTTCAAAGAAATTCCGTCCTGTGATCCAAAGGCTGTTGTACAGCTGTGGAGTTAATCACTTAAGTGTCTGTAACTGGATAAATGTTGTTTGTTTGACTTTTAAATTAGAAATAGGAATCACCATAGGACCTGGCAGGCCAGCAAAAGGCTCTGGAAAATAGTTGTATGTTACTGATTATATTAATTCAGAGTCCTTCTGCAAGAGCTATAATTAAATGTTCTTACAGCTGAGTACATTTTCTTTTTAATTTTTTTAATCTGCATTTTTTTATGTGCTTAGTTTCAATATTGCCTGGGCCAATCCATTCCTCTTACTGACTCCGATACTTAAGCAACATGCACTGCATTTCAAAATTCTTTCTCAACTGAGAGGAGAACAAAATGTCTTTCAGGGTCTGCGCTGCACTCTTCTTTGCAGTAAGAATTGGAAGGCAGGACTCTGAACAATGTCTTTTAGAAACCTTCCATTCTCAGGTCTGATCCCATTTCACTGTTAATGTTCTGGATTTGGTGAAGTGACTGTCATGTTTCATTGCTATAGTAACACTAAGAGGAGCCTTCCTAATTAAAGGAATTTAGAGACACTGAAGGATGGTTATGTGGAAGATGAAATTGTAAGTAGATATAAGAAAGTTAATCTCTCCTTGAAAAAAGAAGAATATTTTAGAATTTTTATGAATTCTAAAACATACTTCATTTTTCTTACTTTGTAGTGGTCTGATAGTCCATGCTAGAAGTAAAACGGCCATTGTCCTGGGCCCTTTCATAACATGGGGAATTTTTGCTTCGAAATCCTGAGATCATAGGAAGAAGAGTGAAAGTTTTATTATCTACTTCTTACAAATAAGGAACCTGAGGCACAGACAGATTTAGACTGCATATCAATCTCCTGAGTTGCTTTATCCACAAGACTATAATTTTACTGAATAGAAGTGCGAGAAAAAGATCATAGACATTGATGCAAACAGATGTAAAAGAAAAGCTCCTCTTCAATTTTTAACTTTTCTTGTGAACTTTTTTAAGAGCACATAGCTCTTGAAGAGTACTGTAGCTGCTACTGATAACTTGTCCTACTGGTAATTGCTGGTAAACTCAACAATTCATTGTACTCAGAGAAGCAAAAAGTAGGAGTACAGCTCTCTCCCAACAGTTCTTTAAGGGCTCTTATGTGTAATTTGTCCAGACTTGCTCATTTAGATGTTGTCTAACATCCCCCTCAGTTACAAATAGACTTCAAAGTACTTTATCATCCTTATGTGATACAAACACAACTCTTCCTCTTTGCTCAAATAGAGACAACTTTTGCCTTTTCTGTTCATTATTAGTACTATTACAATCTCCAACTATTAAAACCCAGCATTTTTGTAGACTTTCAAGAATTTACTTCTCCAAAGAGCAATTCCTTCAACTTGTCTTAGACACTTGTCTTAGGATGAGGTGAACTTCTTTTTATAATTTCATTTCCTTCTCCACTGACTATAAAGGCAGCTTAGTCAGCTAGACTGGGAAAGATGTGTTTGGGTAGTTTTCTGAAGTCTGAGGTTAATAGGTCACATCTACTGACTCCATCTGCTGAGATCAGTGGCTCTAATACTTGAAGCATTAGAATTACTTGTGTCTTGTTCTAATGAACAAGTTCTGATTTCTTCTCTTCCTACCCAAATTCCATGTACAGCTGAATAAGCACCTAAAGAAAGACATTGTTTCAATCTTTCTAAAGACAGAAAAAACTTTATTTTCCAACTCAGAGAAGGGTTTTAACAAAAAGCAAAGATGTGTACTACTTCCACTGCAAAGTTTGGGTTTTTTTGACATTATATATTTTCTTTCTCTGATGTTGTTTTTTTATTATTATTTTTATTTGAAAATGACTTATACCCACAGCTACAAATGTGTTTTAAAAGTTGGAAATGAGCACACCTAAAGAACTGTGAAATCTGGATGGCAAAATAAAGTATGTTCAAGATTTATAATTTTACAAAAGCCTTACTGCTCATAAACCAATCTCATGGTATCTTTAATGTCTGACATATCAGCACAAGACATAATATTGCTTATACTAGACAAACAGCAACTTACTGAGAAGAAAAAAAGAAAATTAATTTCACACTTTCAATGTTACAATGGTGAGAGGAAGACATAACGAGCAAACAGAATAGTAAGAGCGAGAAAAGTAAGAGTCTTCCTATTTGACTTTAGGTGTAGATTTTTTCAAATAAGAGAGCAACTTTGAAATGAATCTGTAAATGAATGGGTCAGGATAATAAGTTTATCTTACTCAGTTTCCATTTCTCAATATAATGTGCAGTGCCTTCAGCAGATAAGTAGGGTAGTATTTATCCTAAATACAACTCAGGTTTATCATGAGAGCAGATTGTTTTGCCTTATATCCTTTCCAGCCAGTTTCATGGTGGTGAAGATGAATCAGCTCATAATGTCAGTGCCAAAGGATTTTCCTTGCATCTGTTTTATTGACAAATTTTTTTTACAGGACAGAACAATGGGTGAAATCAATCCGCACACATGACAGTCCCTCATGTTATGACAGAAGGATAGGCACCAGCCATTAATCTCTCCTTGTGACAGCCAAGGACTATGCAAAATGATTTTAGAAAGGAAAAAGAAATACCAGTGGGACTGTAGAAAGGAGGAGGTCAAGTTCATCTCAAATGAAGAACAAAGCAGACAAAAGACTGGATGTTATCTCACTTGTGTGAGCTGGGTTGAAATTGTTGCAGTTAATTAGTCAATTGCAATCCAGAATCCATAGTAATGCATTTTTATGACACTGTGACTGGGTTAGTACGTTCTATCTCAGTCAAATACACTCACTGCAGTGAAGTCAATTCCAATTTATAAGGGTGGTGCGAAATTTCTTTCCAGTTACAGATGTTTCCTTCTCGAGTATTTCTTTTCTTCATCACAGCCTCACTTTTCATTCAATATTTACTTCATGTTTATGTAGCTGACTAATAAACACGTCAGGGGTGGACACAGGGATGGATCTTCAATTTGATGTCGACAGCAGCTTTGCCAGGAAAACTTAAAATTTTGGGAACCAAAAAGTGATTCTGTCTGGCTTTGCCTTTCTCAATGATATTATCAACCCATGATACATCCATATACAAATATCATTCACTTTGAGAGGTAAATCCTTTATATCATGTTGAGGACTGGGCTGATAAACAATACAATGGTGAAGGTGAAAACTTCCACCATGAGCACCTAGGCAGCCTTCATGGAAATTCCCTGCACATGAGGAGCTGAAGTAGGTTCTGTGGCTTCTCACACATGCTCTGCTACGTGCAGGGTGTATACGCTTGAATGTTAGGAAGCTATTCAGTATTAACAAGACGAGAATAGACTCTTTGGAGTCTGTTAGGACACAATCTGGGTAGTGGATATAGGAATTCTTTTCACTCTGTGGAGAAACCATAGCTCCAACTCTGTGTGAATAGCATCACTGAAGACCCACATGTTTGTTGTGAGAAATTAGATGTTTTTGAACTGGATGCTCTGTACATGCCTAATACCATGTCATGGTCCCATCTTTGATTCATATCTCATTATTTATTTGAAGAAAGATGTAGGTTCATTAAAAAAAGTCTATTACACAGCTAAATATGTAAGTGCTATTGCCCCAGAAGGACAAAATGAACAAGAAACAGTACAGAAATGTCAAACTGTTTAGCTAAGAGAAATACAGCTGGCTTTTCATTTACTCATTTTTCTACCCAGTCATCCAAATAAACACTTAAAGGTAAAAGCAAGTCTTACTGCACTTTCTTGACACTATAAAATAAGCTTTGACCCCATTCTTTCCCTGAGAAGTGAGAGGCTTTAATCAAGATTAGTCAGCCAGATGAAATGCACCATCCACTCTCTTCTCAAAATGAGAAAACATGGATCAAATGTCTGACTAGTAAACTAAACAGTTTTGAAATGGAACATAATAGTAATGACTCTTCCCCCACCAACGGAACTGAAACAATTAAAGGATCTCTTTCCTGTCCTCATCTAGGGACAAGTTTTAATAGATTTTAGGGGTTTTGGGGCCAAATCACAAACTGTGATTATAAGATTTTTGTGGAGGTTTGAGATTATTGTAAGATTTTTTTAAATTGATGTAAGGTTTCAGTCAAGTAAAAAAAAATCTTCTGGATTAAAGCTCATTAATGTCTTAATTCAATGAGACCTCATTTCAAATAGAAAATTCACAGGTCACAGTGCTCCAAAAGTGGTCAGTGTTAAATTAGTAATAGCAGACATTGATAGAAAAATTGCAGCTGAAAACATGTTAGCAGATGACCTTACTGAGGAAGTTTGACAGGAGACCCAAGATGACAGCCTTTTGCAATTGCCCTCAAGACCAGAAGATCAAAACAGAGGAACATATCAATGGGACACTGAAGAAGCAACCAGGGTAACAGGAGACGGTGAAATCAGCAGAAACACAAATGATGAACTGTCAAGGCTAGGGCATAACTGATGGACTCAAAAACAGGAGGGAGATTAGGAATGTCAGCGCTGGAATAAGTTTCTCCAAGATCTGTGCAGGGAAAGATCTTTATAGATTTTTATCTTCTTTATTTAAGTTGATGTTGTGGGCTTCACAGATTTCTTTGGAGAAGTCTGCTTAGCTCATAAACACAGAATAAGATAAATCTAAAACAGTGATGATGAGGTTAATGAAGCTATCAACAAGCTGAGAGATAAATACTATGATGCAGTGTTTAGCTACATCACATTCATAACAGACAAGTTGAAACTTCATCATTTACTAATTTCAAATTTTTGGTCTTTACCAGCAGAGTTTTAATGTTATCCATTCTAGCTTTATAAACAATTTGTTATTTTCAGGTGCAAGGCTTTAATTTCTAGCACATTTACAAGGAGGGAAAAAAACATACATATATTTTTATCTTGTAAATTCCCAACGTAGTTACAGCTTAAATTAAACAATCCAACTATTGATTAAAACATTAACTGCCAAAACAAACATGGCAGGACTACACATAGATGTCAAGTGCCTTCACACTGCAGCTATCAGTAACTAATAACTTTCAAGTAAATCTCTTCACAGTTTAGAATGTAACAGCCCTTTCTAGACTTGAAAAGACTTTTCTCTTAGTAGACTGAAGCGCTTTAGATGGTCTCTGACATTTTATTTTGTGAATTTTTAAAATAACATACAGAATGTCTATTATGGTTTGTATTACCTTAACAAAGGGAGTAAATTAGATACTAATGAAAAAGCAAATAACATAACCCCCACTGCCCCATCCAGAGCTTCTAAAGAAACTGTGATTTATTCCTTTGTTTCTCACCATTCATCACCAACACTCACTCTTTAAGAGTCCAGTCCTTCAGAGGTGTAAATCAGCAAAGCTCCACTGGCTTCAGTGTGGTTATGCAAATTTACAGCATGATCTGTTCCCTTGCTTTATATTTCTCCAAGTATATGAAGCATCTAGGAATGCTGGCAATACTTTGTGGTGAACTCATTATTCATCATTTATCTACACTGAACTTTTTCATCTATTAGTCTTTAAATATTCTAAGCCTTTCCTTATCTACCCACACTTTTCCTGCTATTTACCTTTCCTCTCACATCAGCAACTAACTCTGTCATCTTGTTATCCATACTCTAATTTTCCAGACCAAATCTCTACACTAGTATTACAAGTGTTCCAGATGCTTAACACAAAAAATCAAATTAATTTTCTTATTAGCAAAAAATTGGATTTTTATAAGCTTAATTAGTCTGCCCTATTAATATGCTGCTGCTCCAGCATCCAAGTTCCTTCTGTTAAACAAAGGTTATGTCGCTACTAGGAAATGCCAATATGGTGAGAAATGTAATCTCACTAGTCCAGTACTCCACTTTTGATAGTCATCAGTAACTTTTATTTCAGAGAAAAATAAAATGCCTAAAAGGAAGACAAGTCTATATCCAGCAGTAGAGCCTTCAGATCTTTTCTGACTGGATAATGGTTTTTATCTTTTTGCACTCCATTACCTGGAGATAAAGCAGCAGCGTGCAGAATCAGCAGTCCATTTCCATGTGCTGTGTCAGCCTTAAGGTACCAGCCAAGGAATACATAAAGTCCAACGTAAAAACCACCTTGCAGGCAGAGCAGAACAAGTGATGCAGAGGGCTGCACCCAGAGAAGTAGTTGGAGATGTGTGCTCAGGCAGACTAGAGCACCAAAAGCTGGGAAACAGGCTGCTGTGAGCAAACAGGCCAGCACTGTTTGCAGCACACAGTGAAGAGCAGCTTGCAAGAGCAAAGTCAGCACAAAAGGGACAGAAGCTGCAGCTTCAGAAGCCTGCTTCTGCCTCCTGCTGAAAGCACCAAGTCTTGAGAACTTTTCCTGCCCTTCATCTGGAATGGACTGGCTGGATTAGCAACAGCTGATCCGCCTTTCAGTCTGTCACATAAAGCCTTCATATCTAAAGCAATTGCAACACTTCTTGTTCTCAGTGTTTAGTGACACCTTGTCCTTCACTCCTCACAGTGTGGACCCATTGAGAGGAATTCAGTGGTGCCTGAACAATAGTAATCTGTCATATTCCTCCATGGCCAGCATATCCCAGCAACCCTCTTGCAGTGAACTCTGCTACAATGGTTACTTTTTCAGCTGCAGTGTATTCCTCCTCACATTCCTCTAAGACTTGAGCCCGACTCGGTGTGTATGTCCAGGGACATCAGGCTAACATGCTTTTCGAAGCATGTTTCCGGTGATCTGTTGCAGCTGGATAATTTTTGTTAGTTTATCTCCTAACTAACAGGGCTCCCTTATCTCCCAGATGACAGACTCTTTCTTTTGTTGTGAAAGTCACATTTACTGGACTAGAAATTATTGTCCCCCTGAAATAGCAAAAAGCCAAATTTCACCACTCTGGTACTTCAGTTCCCATGCAAGAAACAGTTGCAATCAAGTGAAGAATTTATTTTTTATTCTCATTTTTTTAAGTGAGAGTGAGTTCCACAGTTACCATTGTTACAGATAATCCTGTTAAGCTGTGGGACAACTGGATACACATGCAAATATTTGCTTACCCTCTCCATTTTACTTTCCACTGTAAATGTAATGCTTTTTTTCCTTGTGGGAATGCCAGTGTAGCATGTGCTATCTAAGAGCCTAAAGCTTAGCAGAACAACAACTGTTAGCATTTCTCCTGGAGGAATGCAAAATAAGCTTTCCTCCATGCTTTTCTAAGTAGTAAAAACAAAGTATAGAGCTTCCCCTGCTCCAGAGCAGCCTCTCCAGTTAATGTCAGCTTCATGCCAAATCACTCTCCTAAGTCAAAGAGAAGGCCGGCCTAGTTTTCTTAGTCCCCATGGTATACTAATTGATTGTGTTTTAAAATTATCTAGCTGATCCAAAAGTAAATTACCACATATGCAATAAGGACAACTGAGGAACAAGAATTTAGACATATTAAGATCAAGACATGGCCGTTTAGCAGTATGCTCTGCAGTGCCTACCTTTGGGGTATCTGGCCCTCAAGTAGTGTACAACGCTTGTGTGCATCTATACTTATTAGCTAATATTGTGACAATCTATTCATATGGTGAAGAATTAGGACTCCCCAGAAAGAAGGGAAATTACCAGTTCACTCGCTTCTGTAAGTAGTCATCCTGTTGTCACAGGCAAAACTATCTTGACTGGGGGGATTTTACTCAATTTATCTTACTACCAATTAATATAAACATTTAATTATCAGTTTGGTTATCAAGAAGGAAAGACCAACAATTAAATGCTTTGGGAAGCACCTTTCCTGGCTCAGCATGCTCATTTATCCCCAGGAAAGTCATTTCAGCAGAAAGATCAGATAATTCCTGCGCCTTAAACAGCCAAAGGCTAAAGGAAACCATCTGTCATCCCTGGTTTTTATGACAGAGCCCAGCCCACAAAGTGTGTGAGCATGGTCTGAGAACACCTACCACACCAAAGGGATGTGCATGAGTGGTATGGGCAGTACCAGAGACACGCTTGGATGGCATGGGTGGCCAGACAACTGTATCTGTGAGATAAGTCTTGGGCTGTGTATAGTCTTTTGCAGTTTTGCATGGGGAAAAAGTTTTTGTTATCTAAGCAAGGCTTTTCAGGATAGCAATTTTAAATTTAGATGTCTAAATTCTACCTCAGTTCCACTTGGAAAGTCATGGTCCTAAGGGCTGGTAGAACAAACTGTGATATTAAATTGCAGCTTGAAACTACAATGAGCTTTGCAAATAGATTTACCTTTTTTCAGAGTAATAAGACTGTAGTTTTAGCACACACAAAAATGCCTTAATGTAACATTATTTTAAGAGTTCCCATTTCCATAATGAGACTGAGTTAAATTCATCAGCACCTATTCATTGGCAAAGAAAAATAAACAAAGACAATACACCTTTAGCCCATTTAGTCTCAATTTCTCCTGTCTGCCACTTATGCAGCACTAAAGGGCTGATCTGATGCCTATTAAAGTCAATGACAAAACTCCAATTGATTTTGAATAGAGCAAAACTGGGTCCAGAAGTTCCTAGAGATTTCTTCTGCCTAGGTGAACAAATAAAGTGCACTTCAAGTGAAGTGCTGTCAGCACACAAGGCAGTGTTCAAACACTAACTGTTAAACTTGTTAACGTATGTTACCCCTCTGACTGACAGCAACCAGCCATCCTCTGTGCAAGCTGGCAAATTTAAAATGACAGCATGAACAGAGTGCTTCTAAGTCCTGGGAAGCCATTTTGTCCTCTTCACTGTAGATTTCTTCTTAATTATTTGCCTTCGTAAAAATCTCCCTCTGGTTATCCACTGAGAGGGGAATATGTATCTGTCTCTCACTACTCCAATCAAAGCACTTATGCATGCATTCAGCTATAAGGAATTATCAGAGGGCACTATTCACATCATGCTAAAACACAGCTATATGGATAAGATTTGGATGATGGCTCAGATTCACACACATTGGAAATACTATTGCTAAAATGCATTTTTAATCTTAGTAATGTTTCATTTTAGAGCACACAGGCATACCAAAAGGAAAGCATTGGAAAATCCTGAGACTGTCCCCTGCTCTTGTTGTGCTGGAATTTTATTATAGTGGAAGTATTTTAGAGAAAAAGAAAGCCTAGTTCCTTTAAGTCAAATATTGTCTCTTTTTTTTTTTCTCTGATTATGTAGGATCCTTCCATTAGACAAAGTAATCTAAACTCATGTTTGGAGTGTGTATAGAGTAGGATAACCAAGAAAACATGTACATTTAACTTTAGTACTTGAAACCTTACAGTACACCATGGAAGAGCTGGCAATATGAGGAGTACTGACTGAAAGGGTAGAGCATCAGAGACTTCAACAGAAACTGCATGAAAACTTAGAGCTTAGCATTGGGAACAGAGGTATGGAACAAATAATGTGGAATACCCTAAAGAAATTTCTCATGGTACTTCTGAAACCAAGCAATACTTATGTTTCTGTTGCCAGGAAATAGCATGCTAACCCTAGGGTCTAGAAGCACATCTACAGGCATAGTCACCTTGCACAACCCAAATGCCAGCAACAGAATGACTTGGTGAAATGCCCCCTGTAGAACAGGATCTTTCTCCACATCAGAGGAACTTGACAAGTTCTGTATAATCTGCTTTTAGATGTTCCAGGCAGTTTTCAGAACAGCTTTTCACGTGAAGAATATAATGCACCCTAACAGGGAGGACAGCTGAAGTAACCATCATGTAGCAGCTCAAAGGTAATGATTAGAAAACAGGTCTGCTGGCTCCTTGCTCAACAGTGGAAATGAGGTCCATTCTTTGCCTTCTTAGTCAGTCTATGAACAATCACTGCAGCTGGCAAAACATAAGCTGGAGGAAGGAGTGCCTGGGCAATAATGATCGAGAGGACAAAAAGTGCACTAAGATAAATTCTGCACTGAATCAATGCTGGCACTGTTCATCTGTGCCAGAGGAGGGAAGAGAAGGATTTGAGAACCACTCGCTGTATACCATCCAGAGGAACAGGTACTCTAAAAGCAAGGGTGACCTAACATCAGCGCACATCCTTATGACAGAACACAGGTTCATATTTTTGTTGTCAGGGAAATTCCTTGGATGGGTAAACCTGTGGAATTGGAAGCGTTACTGAGAAAAATGTGAGCTGTGAAAGGCAAGATAGAATCATAAATTAAACGAGAGATTCTAGAAATAAATGTGCCCTCAAAGCTGCCACTATGACTAATTCAGCATTATAAGTACATAACGCAAAGCCTGTCTTTATTAGATCACCGAGCTTGGCATCATAAACCAGCAGGAATTTTAGTTGTGATATAAAAAAAACAGAGGGCATGTAATGAATTTTAAAAGCCAGTGTACAGTACAGGACTGATCTGTAGCAGAGGCATTGGCAACATTCCCTGATCAACAACTGAAGTCGGCAGAATAAGCATTTGATGCCTCTCAGCTGTTGTGTACAGCAACAGGTAGAGCAGGAAGGAAGAACAGGCTTTTAAACAATGCTCAAGACTAGCCACACTGGGCTCTCTTTCTGGCTACAGCCCAGCGAGCATCTCTCTGCTCAGTGCCATTTCCCATGGCACTGCTTCCACATCAAAGCCCTTATTCTCTCTGGTCCTCTCAGGTTTTGCTGACAGTGCTTTGGAAGACACCACAGCAGAGCGCTGAACTCACCTGGGCCTTCTAGGAAACTTGTAAGACTATGAAGTTAGAGGTTGCTCAGCTGTTTGGTTGTTGAGCAGATCAAGTACAAAGGCAACATACTTACTCCTTTCTTTCTGAGGCATGATAGTGGACAGAAAAAGTGAATGAAGCACAAAAATGTTACAGGGTTGGGGCTTTTTGTTTCCTCATTTTCTGTGGACTTTCTTTTTCTACCTGGAAATTTATATTATAACTGGCATAATCAAATACCATAGATATTCAGCCATCAAGCACACACAGCAGTTACACATTAAAGCACAGGACACATGCCACAGTAAAATCTCAAGAGTTGTCTGGGTTTTTTAATCTCTCTTCTCATGATGTGGTACTGGGCAAAATTCAGCAAACGCAAACTGAGATCCCTATCTAAGCTGCTCGAGTCAGCAACATTTGCTAGAAATCAATGTAAATTTTCTGGTCAGTCCTGCTCTCTGATGTACTAGCAATGCTTTAAACATCTTTAGATGTTTAGGGGGATGGTTTGTGGGTTTGGGTATTTGTTTTTTTGTTTGGTTGATTTTTTACTAAGCTATTGAATGAGGAAAAAAAAAGGGGGTGGGGGGAAGGGAAGTCATAATGATACTTTCCAACAGGCTTCATTGCAGGCTGAGGTTTTAAGTTAATTTCCATTAATCTGAGCATTCCTGTAGCAGTGTCCCTCAAACAAGACTTTGGAGACAAATAACACCGGATAGCATAAAGGCTATGGAATTAACACAGCTGTGTGTCTATGGGTTTGCTTTGTCCACTACTAACTGGTTATTTTTTAAGGGCAGAGACATCAAGGTTTCTGCCAGCTTATTTGGTTTCTCTCTGAAGCCATTTTTAATTATTCTTACCTACAATCCCCTATGGAATTCAAATACATGGTCTCCAGCTCCTCACCCTCCAGTATAGTGATCTCCTCTTCCAGTTCCCTGTCCCCAGCTTCTCTGTTGAGATTTTCAACAGGACATTTCTATAGATGTTAATTATCTGAGTGGAGCTTGCAGTATGGAAAATCTCAACTCTGAACTGTCCCTTATGTTGCCTGCTAACGTATGGCTGACTAACATATTGCCGGTTCTAAAGCGGCTGATGAAACAGCTGCTATAACAGTAATCACCATTCATTTTTTAAAGTGTCTGTTAGCTCAAGAGTTTATGTACTGGCATTGTCATGTTAAAGCAGAACACATTTTTGCTGGCTTTGATTAATAATTAACTTCTAGGTTTTGTTTTATGAGCTCCGTGTGGCTTACCACTGGCAATACTGTACCTGCACTTTTCAGATGCATACAAATGGCTGATTGCGGTGCGCTGGCTGCCAGACCCGTGTGTTAGGATGAACCGCACTCATGGCTTCAGATGTCCAAAAGGGCTCTCACTCAATATATTCTTCCTGACTAGCAATCTAACTTCTTCCCAGTTAACTCATGGGAGAGAGAAGCTGCATGCCTCTCGGAGAAGCAGTGCATGCCATCTGCTCCACGCGGGGAGCGGAGGGATTCCAGAAAGCTGCCTCATTTGCACTGGTATTTCTGCTAAAAGAAGCAGTCTCTCTCCCATCCTGAAGGCTTATGCCACTCCGACCTTGGCGCTGAGCTTGAGCGACCGCTGTGGCCGTTAGATAATGTGCACAAGAGCAGCAACATGGTGTGAAAACAAAGGTTTCCCAAACTCATTTTCTCCTAGGGAAATGGACTCCCTGATCTCCAGGCACCCACCGCGGTAGTAACTTGGCAAGGACATCAGTGACAACTGAGAACAAAGCTTAACATACATACAGCAGGCTCTCTACTTAAAAAAAAATCCAATTCTATAGAACCCTGGCACCACAAAATACTTTCCACTCACATGCAACAGCATCTCTTTTTCTCCTCCCACACCACCTCACGACCACCCAAAATTTGTTTTCACTGTTAACAGCAGTTGAGTGTGATGGCTTCTGAAAACGTTCAGCCACAGGCCTCTCTGAAAAGGCAACACTCTGCATGCCTTTTCATGAGAGAATCTCAGCTAGCTATTCAGCATGAATGCCAATTAATTAAGCCTCTTAGTATCACTACATAGAAACAAGATTCAGGGATCGCTCTCCCCTTCCTGGCAATGTTCCTGTCTCTGGGTAGAAAACAACCACAGTTTAACAGCGCTCAACACAGCATTGTTCCTCCTCCTCCTCCAGCGAGGCTGGGATGAGAGGGGGTCAGAGAAAAATATAACTGGGATTTTCAGAAATACTGGTTGTCAACACCTCTGCTCATATGAAAAGGACTCACAGCCATAGGTGTTTGCCACGTGTTTTTTGCATTTACGTTCCTACAAAGCCTGGTACTTACAGGGCCTCCGTGGCTCCCATATCTGTCTTTGTGAGCACAATACACTCTTGAGGCCTGTAAAGGTGTTTTTCACAGCTTTCTCTGAGTAAATAGTGCCATATGCATTAAAAACATGTTTTCTGATGCTGAGGTAAATAGGAATCGCCTTCCCTGTGCCCTCTGCAGTGCAGGTCTGTCAGGGCCCCAGGTGTATTTGCCCCTTTCTAAGAGTTCAGTTGACAGAGGTAAGGATCAGTTCCCCTGGTAAAAGCTGTTGTGAAGTAGGCTAGGAGCGAGGACCTGCCCCGTTTCCCTTGGGAGCTGCTTGTAAGACAAGGCTTTATGATGGCCCCCATCTGTGCTACACCCCAGCTGCGAAGCAGCCATGTCTGCACCCAGTCTGCGAGACACTGGCTGGACTTGCCAGGCTGCCCATAGACCTGCCTCCTCCCCCAGACTTGCTGGGTGATCTCTGGACTGCGTGCGACCCCAGGTAGCGTCTCCAGGCCTGAACCTGACCGGCTGCTTGTCAGTGAGGTCGCCCCTGCTGCTGGCCTCGTTACCCTACTCAGCTCCCCTTCCTTTGCAGCCCCTGCTGCTCCCTGGCAAGATCTGCCACCATACTGACCCAAGGAGTATCGCAGCACAGCACAACTCCTTCCTTCCACAGGTACCCAGGTTATAGGTTATATATCTGGTATCTTTTATAGGTTATATATCTAGTGCATGCAACTGGAGACAGGACTGGTGAGTCATCAAGTTGTTCATCCATCCCAAAGTACAGATTCAGCTGCATCTTGGCAAAGGTGCGAGCCATGAGGCAAAAATTAGGGTCATATTACTCTACAAACTTAACCATATTTTCTCATAGAGGTTCTCTGATAAAAACAATGTGACAGCCACGAACTATTCAGCAGTGGGGTAGTCCAAAAAGATTTGGCAAGTACTGACTTACTTTTTCAACTGCATCCATTTCCCATTCCTGAAGTTCAGAGGCATACATGTTTCTTGGTGATCCTCTGTCTTTCCTCCATTTGGGTAGGACTTTTCATCTAGAAGCACAGGCTTACATCAAACAGATGAAAATAGTGCCTATCATTTGCTGATTAGCTGTTTAGGGGCATAGAATACATTAGAACTGAAACACACTTTCCATGAAAGGAGCCAGCAATCATTTACAGACTTAAGTTGAGCATTCGTAGCATTAGCTTGCCTCCCTTCTGGGCTGAATTTCAGCTTAAGATCTCAATAATTTAAAAGAAATAATTTTGTGGATGCTGCCATGACATTGATGCTTCAGTGAAGTGGCATTGATGTTTCAATTTGCTGGTAGATATACTGGACTCAGAGGCTAGAAATATGTCACTCCTTTGGAGTTCTAGCCAAAACCTATCAGAACCCTGTGTAACAGTGAGCATTTTAAGGTATCCATGAATTAAACATTCATTAGGCATTGATGGATCAATGTCATCTTAATCACCAATTTATCAGTAATTAGAAATTAAAATATGCAAAATAAATGGCATAAGAGAAGTCTAATTGGTCATTCAGTGTAAAAAATGATGTTAGAAATGTAGATAAAATACTCTTTTTTTATTTCTAGTAGTTTTCCCATGACTAATCAGATATTCCAAATTTCATTACCACTTTGCAGTATGTATTCGCATTATCCATGACATGGGCATCTTTAATATCGATAACGCGTAATTGTATTTGCCATAGAATGATAGAACAAGATCACTTGGCATATAATGCCTGAACATGATTCCACTACTGATGTCTTCTCTTTGCAGAACAGTTATTATTAATAATGTATGGCATTAGATTTTTGAGCTTGCCTAGCAAATGTCACAGCCAATGCTCTGCTCAGTAAAGAATTCCTTGTGAGCTAAGCCCCAGCTGGGTGTAGAGACAAGTAATTGACCTAAGGGGACCTATGTGGTTAAAATAAACTCCCTCCACCATCTCACACTGATAACTGTGTCAAAAGATGACCACACCCACATTAGTGGGAAATTTTGCTTTGTGGGGGCACACACATTTCCTAACCTCTCACTACCCCCACAGTAAACAGAAAACTTGTTCTAGGCCTTCTTACTCCTGCTTGTAAGCACCACGTCTACCCATTCTCTAAAGGTGGTGTCACCTTCAACACAGGCCTTACTTCTTCCCTCCTAGTTGCCAATACCTGTTTGAGTTTCAAATCGTTCAACTCTTTCTCCTCTGGAACCTGTGAATACTTCTTTGCTTAATTTAATTCACCTGGAAACGTCTTTCTTTCCAAGTCTTGTGCATCAGGGAAGACAAACTTTTGTAACATTTCTCTGAAATCTCTTAAAATTCCATCACTGCTTTCCAAATTTCTCTGGAATTATTCCACTCAAGCAGCAAAAGTAAAAGCATCTGTTCTGCTTTGTCACTTCTTCCAAACAGCAAATAAACTGCAAGCAGATTTCCTATCCACAAACACCATATTTCCAAGGTAGCATAAGAAGTGTTTTTAAGAACATCATCTCATTCTGCAGCAAAATCCTCACATCGATCTGTTGCTTAGGGCACATATGTAGGTCTTATTAACTAATGTATTTTGCTCAGTTCTCAGGTTGGGATCTGATTGAAGATCTCTCTGGGTTTCCCAAAGACTCTTGTGACCCTGCCAGTAGTTATTTGAAAGAACAACATCTAGTGGCATGTTTGACTTTCCTTAACAACCACCTGCAGAGGCACCTCTACAAATATGCAATGCAGTAAAATGCAGTAGCTTTACATCACTATGCTAGTTGCATTTCTCCTGGTTTGTTCTCATTCATCCTATGTCTTTTCTCACAGTAGCCACTGTAGACATAATTACATATCCATACTCTGCAAAGACAGTAACTTAAGCAATAAATAATGCAATTCACATGTTTTTCTCCTACACCTAATACTTTTCTGAGTATGCAGAAAAGTCCAAGCCCCGTAACTACATCCATTCAAGCTTAATTATTCTTAAGCATGTAAACAGTCCTATTGTAATCAATCTAATTATTCATGTGTTTTTAATTAACTACATAAGTGATTGCAAGATACAAGTCTTTGCATGAAATCCTTCCCTCCACCTGTAAAAGCAGTGGAAATAATACAGTTGTTGAGCATCACAACTACTAAATTTGTCTCAACTGTTTAGACAGCAGCTATTAGGTCAGGAAATAAGTACGTATACGGAAAAACTTATGTCAGCAAACCAATGGGACCTGGATCTACACAGCGTGCTATTGTAATAGAAAATCTGTCCCTTATAGAGTTTTTTTTTCTTTTAACATCATATCCTCACAATACTGTGTTTTACAATACTTTTAGTTTAATAAACAAGACTGTTTTCAGCATTTTTGTTGTTGCTGGGCTTTAAAACAGTTTTTCATTAATCACTGCTGCTGCTAGCAGTCAATCTGTGGTGTTGTGAATGGTCCAGCATTGGCATCCTAGTGAAGATCTACATTCTCTGTGCTTCTGTGGATTAAATATAATATGAAAAATATAATGCAATGGTATAAATCAAAAGTACTATTATGTGTAGCATCCCAGGTCAAAAGATACACTGTGGACTTAAAGGAGGTCCAGAGAAAGCTGGTTAGAATTATCATGAAAACTCACCTACAAAGACGAATGGAAAACACTGAGCTTGTTTATTAATTATTATTTATTATTAATTAACATTATATTATTATTATTTATTAATAAAGTAGGCTACAAAAAAAGGCATATACATTTATAAATGAAGCACTGGGAACTTCTGTCCTTAAGTATAAGACAAAAGGGTCAATCATTTAAATTCAAAGGGAGCAATTGCAAGAGAGAAAAATATTTTGTTAAAGGAAAACGGTTGTGTTAGAAGAAGAGTTCTGCACCCTTGCTCACTGGATAGTTAAACAGTGAAAATCATTGCTACAGGTTTTCAGTGGTACCAAATATAGCTCCGAGGAAGAAATGGGCATTTGTTCTGATTAAAATATCTAGAGATAATGAAAAAAAAAAAAAGCCTCACCCCATGTGTTTCAGGGTTAAATCAATTCCAAGGTAATACCGATTAGGATGGCTGCGAACTATTCCACATCTGCCAAGCATAAGATTTCTCATACTCTCCTTTGTAACACACAGGGCTGCCCACTGTCAGCCAAGGGACTGATTCAAAGGTCCCAGCTATCTTTATGTTGCAGATATTCTTATCACACATTTGCTCCAAACCACTGCCATCACAGAAAATGTGTCATGAAAGATAATCTTTTCATTTTGTTGCTCAGAGAAAATACAAGTTAAAGGAAGAAAAAGCTCAGGTGAATAGACCATCTTCATTTTCTCTTTATTACTGGTTCTTCTACATCAGCTTTTAGAGGATTTTCAGGAAGACTTCGAACAGAGAAGAGCATTTTACACATAGGGGAAAAAAAATCTGAGGAAGTAACTTACCAAATTCCAAGTATCACTTTATGCCTCTGACTCTTGTAATGCAACTGTCCTCTACTGAAGTGCCAAACTTAAAAGTTCTCATTAAGGTTTCACTTACCTCCATCACCTGAGGTTAATCATAATCCAGTACTCTCACAAATTGCAATCACCTTCCAAACAACTTTCAGCATTCTTCCTGCAAGCATGACCAAAGTGGTTCAGAAGTTTTGCATTATTTTGTTTATCTGTCTCCAGTGCTCACTTCATTCAGTTTCCATCTCAAGCTATTTTGGTAGGCCTTCTGTAACTCTTTCCCAGTGATACAGTACATTTATGGGCATATCAGGATAATATCTTTATTGTTTGTTGTTCAAGTGAGAAAGAAATAAGTGAAATGATTGAAAAAGGAGCAATTAACAGAATTATTTATTTAGAACTTACACATTTTTTATTTTAAGAAAAAAACAAACAGGAAAAAACCTTCTGAGATGAAATAATGTATCCCCCTGAGTTATTTAGGAAATCAATATACAACAGCAAGAGATGATGTCAGACAGGTTGAGTTACACATATTCAGAACATTCACGCACTACTTTAAAGCTTCCTGTGTAAAAGTTAAAATGTTATGTGAATTAAGATACTGACTTAGAAATTTAAACTAGCAACTGTAATGTAAAAGCATATGTCATCAGTATATCAGGGTTTGCTTCTGCTGATAAAAATACAAAAAGGTGGAGGACAAACAAAGGTGGAAGATGAGCAAAACTGCTACAACAGATTTGCAGGGGGAGGCTTCAGCAATGGCTCTACGTACGCTAGCCTGGACTAACACACCTGATCCGTGACCGGTCTATCTGAATGCCATATTCAGAGAAGAATAGAGACTGCATATTCACCAAAGGGGCCTTGTATACCTGTATGCAGCTGGAAGAGTGAATTATAAAAGTGGAGTAGTTTCTACTATTTAATAGCAGGTGACCTCCTATACTGAGGATCTCACCCAGCCTGACACTGGGGTCAGCTAAACTAGACAAGAGGATCACACTCTGCCCCTAACATTTTTAATTCATGCAAACCTAAAGAAATGCAGCCAAAGACATGCTGAATCTAAAAAAGAAAAATAAAAAGCCAGAAAAGCTTAAGCCCACAGTCTCTGAGAGGAACAAAATAGAACTTACTCCAAGAGCAATGGAAAATAAAATTCATTCAAACCTTCTGGAGCCTGAAATAGTTGGAGTTTAATATAGTTCGATATATGAGCAATAGTTCAAGTAATGGAATGGCTAGAGTTTGCTGCTAATTGCTTAACACATCCTCATTACCTGAAGCATGACCTCACACATTTTTGTGAAATGACACTCTCAAATTAATGTTCTGCAATTGTCTTTAGTTGAAGCGGGATATGCGCTTTGTATAGGCTACTTTGCTTAGGCAAAACAAAATGTTAAGGAAAACCTTTTTTTTTTATCAAGGAATTAACTTTTGCTGGCCTGTCTCAGGTTCCTATTTATATACAACTAACATAAACTATCAAAATGTTAGAGAACAATAAGGTCTAGAGAGGTATAAACTGGAGCACTTTCAATCCTAAATAAGAGCAAACAATGTAGCACTGAAATTTGCTGTGGGTTCTCCAGTTAATCAGCATTTGATGCAACCATGCCACAGCTATTTTGGTGTCTTCCTCTTAGATCAAGCTACAGTGTGCTTAAGAAAGACCGAGACACGCTTAATGGAAAACTTTCACCATTTCTTTGCAGTAACCAGAAGAGTGACAGCAGTAATAATTAATATCTCTGTGCTTCACAAACAGTGAAATCAGATGCACAGTTTATCAAGAGTCTGTGTATGTAATTTTTCCATTAACAGTTCTGCAGACAGAGCATTGATAATTGTGCCTGTGGTGAATCCCGATGAGGCGCACTTGCCTGACATTGTTGAAGAAGGGGGAAAATGAATATATGCATTTTAAATTTTTATGATTACATTTTTACTGAAGTGTGGGGGCCTGAGGTTTCATGACTGTTTTAATGCAATTGGTTCCACTTAGGAGAGACGACATGTTGAAATGTGATGTGCTGAATGTTTCTCAGGTAATTGGAATTCAGTCAACAACAACACTGGGCATTGTCACAGGTTTTAAATAAAAAGGCTTATCTTCCTCTATTATGGGATATGATGCATCATATTATACAACATCATGATCCTAGATGACAGCCTCTCAAACAGAAATTAAAAAAGTTTACTTCACTCTGCATACTCCTCCTGAATTTGGATCACACAGGCACATTAAAGTGTATGCACGTGCAGTCAACACTTCCCAATTCCCTTGCTCACATAAATGGCCACATTCATTCCTGGTACAACTGTGATGATTTGTACAGCATTTCAGTCCCCGCAGGGGTGAATGCGAGCCGCTGTTGGTGCTGTTATCCTCACTGTTTGTGCATCCTTCCCCAGAGCTGTTGGAGGGAGAAGCCGCAAGGAAAGAAGGCGCACTGTAGAAAAACTTACAGCGTAACTTAAGAGTGCTGCAAAAAAAGCTCAGGGGGTTGTCATGGGAAACATAGCCTGGCACTCACAGATTCTTCCACTAAATGAATTTCTTTCATATTAGAACGGGGAAACAACTAGGGGTGAGTTAGCTGACTGGGAAGAAAGAAGAAAGACTCTGCTGCTATTGAAACCTTAAATCATGTCTCAAACAAAATTCAAATCAAACTAAAACAGGTACTGAAAACTGAAGGTAAATTTTCACGTTAGTGAAAATTTAGTTCCTATACAGCTCGGAAGAAGATGTACTGAATTTTCTTCCAGAAAATTTGGATCTGAGTTTTCCCACCTGTTCGTTTTAGCCAGGGAACAGCTGTCTTTCTGAATATTTGCACTCCAAAAGTGAGGAGCCCAGGGTGAGGTCCTATAGTTCTGAGAACTGGATAAACTGCATACTGCTGGTATTCTACAAGAGCTATTTCCCTGACTATTTTTCTTTAGCTGCACTATTCAAGGGGTAAGGTATAATTTAAGGTTAAGCCATCAGAAAGGGACTTTAAACCCACCACTGTTCCTCACCTCACATGCATGTGTTTCTTTTGAACAGAGGAAAACAAGACTTTCTGGGTATGTCATAGAAAACCAAGAACTGAGACATACCTTTCAGTCTAATGCTTTAGATGTAAAACTAAACTTCTTCTGTAAGGTTTTTCTGTCTAATAAGGATACAGACCCAGCTCTAAACTTTGACCTGCAAATGCAGCAAAATACCAGTAAGGCTCTGCATCTCTGCATGGTGGGGCTTTGTCTATGTTAATTTCTACACTGCAGTGTAGATGATGAATTATCCGTAAAGTCTAACTTAGAATCTCATAGCCACCCTCTGACCTTTCGTTAAAAACAAAAAGTTACTACCAGCTGAAAGTGATTTGATGGCTTGAGTACCAAGGCTGGATTTAGGGACAAATACCTGCCTAAACCCTGCCACTAGAGATAGAAGCTTCTGCAGCAGCTCCCAGACTGAAAGGACCATAGTAATCCAATCATCCTTAAGGACTCTGTTTCATGTATCTCTTGAGCCTCTGCAGCTATACAAGGAGACATCTTTTCTGTGAGAGAATATAATGCACAGTGCAAGTTGCTTGGTTTGTATTAACCATCAGAGCTCAAGTGCAGCCAGTACAGGTACCTACTTCACCTTGGCTGAATGTCTGGATCCTGGGCATCTGGTGCTGTAGGAAATAATTTCCTTTGTAAACAATATTTTAAAAAACAGATTATGCTCCTGTGTTCACTATTTCTCTGTATCTGAAAGTGAAATAAGCAGAGAGAGATTTCTAGCTGAAGCCAGTATCTTATGGGCACAATCTGTAACCTGCTAAGGCACCCCAATAACATGACAAAGGGAGTGAAAAGCTTCTGTATGTGTTTGTTTGTGATACTTCTTAGCAGGCAGATGCAAAACAGCACCAATTCTCACCCACCCACATCTCATCTCTCTCTCTCTTCCCCCCCCCAAGCTTATTTTTAATACTGCAGAAGTTATTAGTGGGTTATCAGCTTTCTCTCTCCACCTTCACTCCTCTGTATCATGATGAAAAGATCTGGAAAGAAAAACATGGCAGGGATTGGGGCAGGATGCTGAGGCAAACAAAGAATTTTTTTCCCTTTTCATTGAGCATATGTCATTAATCTTTGATGTTATGAGATTAATCTGTGCATGAAACAGAAAACCCACTGACTGATATTTCCCTGGAACAGATGCTCTAAATGCAAAGTACCAAAGAGAAGCACTGTGCAAAACAAAGGCAATCTGGTGCCCTTCCTGAAGGATTAAGATACAATTCATAGTGTTCCTGAATGGTTGGTCCAGCCAGTCCACATACAATGAATCACCTGTATGTTAGGAACATATTCTCAACATAGTCACAAGATTGATCAGCAGAGCTTTAGTTGTTATTTTGTTGGAGTGGAGTTTAAACCTCAGTCTCCTATCTGTGAATATTGCCATAGAATTCAGCGACACAATGGCCAGAGCCTGTAGGGTCATAGTATTTAGTTTGATAATTCTGATGCCCAGTATCTGTGGTTTGACCACTGAAATGGGCTTGGGAAGTCTGATCTTTAGCTCTCTCACAGCCCTACTGTATGATTCCAGTCAAGCCAAGCAAGGATATTAGGATATAATAATTCTTTCTCTACTTGTGTATTTAGAATGGAAGAGAGTTTTTTATTTGTTTGGTTTGTTTTTCTAGAAAAGAAAATAGCTTGCTGTGTGTCTAAACAGCATCTCAGTCCTAGCTCGAATTCCTTGATGTCACTCTACTCAAAATAATGACAAAACAAGTATAAAGATCTCTCTTTTCAAAGCAGGTGTTCCCTGGGATGCAGTATGTATCAAAGTTTCAGCTTGGTTATCTAGTGGGTTATCTACTGTTATTTAGTGGTTATCTACTGTCTAGCCTAAGCTAGGCAGTATCAGGCCAGCCAGAAGACCATCCATTTCCAGAGACACCTCTCCGCACACCTATGTTGCATTGCAAGCAGCATCAACGCAGCCTGAGCTCGCATTCCTTTTGAAACTCCTCTGTCCTTTGGGTAAGCAACATTGAAGCCATTGCAGGAAAAATTCAGTCCTGTCTGCCCACTGTTAACCATGTGATGCTGCCACAGAGTAGGTGGGACATGTTAGGCATTCAGCCCAACCACAGGGCATGATAGTCTGTTCCCAAAATATGTAGCATGATCTTGAGTCTGACATAAAATTCTGGGCTGAGCAAAATGTTTCCCCGAACAGTGCTCAGTGGGCTGCTCCAGAGCTGGTATGGAGAGGTGTCCAAGCACCAGTGAAGGCAGAGCTGATGTGAGATGAGGTTTGAGACCTCTGCGGGGGCTAGAAGAGCCGAAACCACAAAGGCCATGCTCTATAGTCTGCACAGCCACTGGGTCTAGGGCTGATAATGAATACATACCCCTTTGGAGACTAGTACAATTATTTATTACTTGTACTGCAGCAGCACCTTAAAAATAGTCAGAAAGGCTTGTACTCCGTGGAGGCTGTAATATCTGACTCTAGAAATCAGTTCAAGTGTATTTAAAAGCATAACAGCACAAAGTGGACTTTTTTAAAAAGAACAGGCCACTGGGGGGGTAAAGCAATCCAGGAAAGTACTGCTCAGTATTATTTATATGATTCTCTTTCCCTGCTCCTTCCAGAGGTTTACAGTGCCAATTTGTAAACCACTATAAACCACTATGAAACTGAAGTGCCTTAACAAGAGAAAATTAGTTAAGGAAAAATGTAGCTTTCAAGTGCAGGAGCAGGTAAACTACTTTCAAATCAAAAGTTCAATTTAATCTGAAAGGAAAACAAATCCATCAATGTCTATTCAATTTGCACTAAAGCCTAGAGGGACACTCGACTCAGTTTCAACTGTGTCTATATATATGCTCTTTAAGTCTTAAGCTCTCTTTTTTCTCAACATAAGCTTTGCACTTGGCTGTCTAATTTAATTTTCCTTTCACACATCTGTGCATGTCTAAAAAATTGTTGACATTTTCTAGTAGACCTTTAGTTGCTCAGTTTTGTTTTGGATTTTTTTGTATTTGTTTATTTTTTGTCTTAAAATCCAGAATATTCTTCACTTCACTTAACACTTAACATTTTAGTAACAGCGATGATCCCACACTGTTCCAATGGAGCATGGCCAGCTTCACCATAGTAGATGCTTCTTTACAGTGGGAAACTGTAGAATCATATTCCCATGACCTGTGTTGAGCATTGCTGTTACCATAAAAGCTGAACAATGTCTTGGGATAACAGCCTGAGACAAATCACAGGAAAAGAGAAATATGGGAAACCAGTGTTAGGCTTTGCTGTTATTATTCAATGTGCTTCTCTAATAGCAATGGTCTGCTATATAAAATAAAAAGCCAAAGCAATGTATAATGGGCATGCTCAGGGAAAAATTGACTCCACCTTGAGAGTGTGAAAGACGGTTTTTTCCCAGGGGGGTTATTTTCCTTCCATCACTAGTTCTTTTGAAATATGCAGATTACAACTTTCCCTTGGCTATAAACTGGGATTTATTTCATTTTATTTTGTTTATATTGTGAGATTTCTACATGGACAGAATCTTCTGTCAAGCTATGTGAATGCAATAGTTTCCATTCCCCATTTAATATCAGCTCTTTACGCTTTAATTACTTACTATATACTGGTGTCCCTTGAAGTCGCTATGTAAAATAGACATCCCATAGAGACACAGACGACGTTCTGAAGAAGAGAAGGATCAATAACTTATCCTACCTTTTCTCTTAGAGAAGTACCTTAATCAAAACATTCCTGTAGTGTTACAAAAAAATGCAGATGCTCTTATTCTGTCCTTTTATCTTTATAACTTTTTATTTATTCCTGTAAAGTTAAATAACCAGCCAAATGCTGGGAGTTTGTTAAAAAAGGAGAAAAACTGGAAAAAACAAACAAACTATACCACCAAGAGTGTGAAAGCCTTAGAACTTTTCCTCATGGTGAAGTTGATCCAGAGCCATCAGTTCTTGATGTTCACATTCCTTCAAAACTCTAAGGGGGAAATTTACAGGAAACTAATATTGGTAAGAAACCCCACAGGCCTTTTCTGTCCTTTATTCTGCAGTGTGAATTTACTCTTGTTTTGTTGGATCTCTAGCAGTTTCACTCAGCTAATCCATTAGCACAAGACTCTGTAGAAACTAGCAAAACTTGTGATCTCTCTTATTCTTCACCACCGTTTACTCGTAATTCTTGCAATGCTTTTCTTTCAGTGTAAAAGTCAAACACTAGGAAATGTTTTGTAGCCTGGCATGTGTGATGGTGTGTGCCATATATCTTCTATGGGCCTTCTGAACTCAGATTTCTGCTGAATAGATGCTTACAGTTACGGGACACAGGACAATGTATCCCAGTTTGCCCCTTCCTTTCCCCTGTTCCCTCGGTTCAGAAATCCCATTAAAAACTACCCATGATCACAAAACAACTGTGGTCTGAAAACCATTAACAATCCTCATCCTAATCTGTTGAATTTGGCAGTCATCATACTATGCTATGGAGAAAGAGCACATGGGAACCAGCTGACAATGCAGCAGGCTGAACAGAGGTAATATTCATGCCTTACTCTGGAAGACTCTGCAGTTATTGTAAAATTGTCCAAATGACACAAGGCACTCAGCTAGAGGCTTGATTTTTAGTTGGTTTGTTTAAACTGTTTTTTGACTGTATCTCTAATGGTATACAACAACTCCAGGGCAGGGTTACATTAAAAGATTTAATTCTATCAAACACTCAGTTGAAGTGTCACAGGCCAAATAAAATTCCAAGTGCCTGAAAGAGGATAATTTTTCACATGCCTAATATTTTAAAGTAAAAGCAAGTGGGAAGAGAAATGGTTTTGCCTTTTCCACTCAGATCAACACATTTAAGTACTTCTTTATGCAGCGAAAAGAAAGAGCAACATTCTTAGTGCTTCAAAAGTCACTGGAAAGTCACCTTTAAGCAATTTGTGTCCTTAAGACAGATGCTTGATGAATTTCCTATCGTTTTCTGCTTCACAGCAAATTTTCAGTCAGTGAACGAGTTTCAGCTTCTCATATAGAGTCTAGTGACTAAACTTAGTGTGGGTGTACATACTATGTAAGTCAGCTATGGAGCTGTAACACTCCAAGTCAAGCTTGAGAAATATTTGCAGTACAGTGGGGATTTGATTACATGTTGAGAAAATCTATTCCATGTGTCTTTTCATGATATTTTATCTCCTATACGCCCAAAGACATTCTCAGCAAGTGCAAAAATAAGCAAAAGCTAATTTTGCCCTTTTGAATGCTTGTTTGCTCATGGCTAGCCACAGCGAGAGACCATATTCCTCTTCCCTGGACTTCACTACAATTCTGCAGGAGCTCTCCCATGGTCAATAATACCACAACGGTCTTATACAAGTGTAAAGAAAGAAGAATTCAGCTCAAAGACTTAACGTTTCTTGTCCACACATCTGGAGGTTGGGTGCACTCTTAGCTCACATTTGAACAGCTAAGAGGCTTGACAATTAACATGCAAACACTGTGGGTGAATGAATTTGTGTCTTTTGCCTTCTTGACCCCTTGACTGAAGCAACCTAAATGAGAGCTTGTATTTAATCATAGAGGAGTTCCCTGAGGAGACAGTGTAACCTCTGATACTCTTCATGCCAGCACACTAATTAGATGTCTCCTTCACAGAGGAACAAACAGAATGCTTCATTCATATTGTGAGGCTTTCACAGATCTTCCCCATGGGGCAAAAATTCTTTAGAAGAACTCCTGTCCTTCATGCATCAAATTGCAGCCTAACAACTTGCAGAATTGTTTTACATGGATTGATCTTGTCATGTATTATCCAACCTGCCATAGTAGAGCTTCTCACAAGGTTTCAAAACAGTACATCAGGCTGCCCACAAAATCTTAGCATAACAATCCTGACATAGGGGGAAAGGTAGAAGAAAAAAAGGGAATAAATAGGATCATATCACAATTTTTCTGAGACTCCTGAGGTTATGCTTTCAATAAATTTGGATGGAAAAAGGTGGGAAGATGGAAAAAAGATGTAAAAAATATTTTGTGATTTAAAGGACATTTTCATGGTGAAATATTTAAAACTATGCCAAATTTCATTCTAAAATCATATGACTAGAAAAAGAAATTCCTTAGGGTAAAGCTAAAAGTGTTGGGTGCCCCAAAGCAGTGCAATATCTTATTGAATAATAGCTTGGAGAAACATAATTCCAGATTGTCCCAAAATGCAAATTGATTTAGTTTCTACTAAAAAAAAAAAAGAATAAAAATTTCTTTATATCTCTGTTCCATATCATGGTCACTCCAGGCTAGATTACACTGATTGAGTGTAGCTGATTATGGAGAGGATTGCTCAAGCACCTGCTGGAACAGAGTGCAGTTCTTTGCCTTCTTCAGAGCTTAGGCTGCCATGAATATATTGAATCATACCTAAGTGGTTCTCTGAACTCCTAAATTTACTTACAATACAATTTTAAGAACTTGATCCTCATTTTTGAAGAAATCACTTGGTCACACATCAGCTCTATGAGCAGTAAAATTTTGATTCATGGTAGACAGTGAAAAATATACTCCAGATGAAGATTTCAAAGCTTAGAAAAGTCAGCAAGATGAAACATTCACTTGCCAAGGGATGTGACAATGACTCAGAGCTGACCAACTGGGTCTGAAGTTTGGTACCAAGTTACCCTCTTTGAGACAGTCTTTACAAAGCAAATGATTCTTTCAGTATCCAAAAAAAGAAGGAAGTCATGAAAATTTCATTAAACTGAGTCAGAACATTGCTGTTGGCACTGTTTTTACATGGAAGATACATACATAGTACAGTGTCTAATAGCTTAAATGAAACCTTAAAATGTGTGTGCTATCTCTATGGGTTGGACACAGATGATGCAAGGCATCCAAGTTCCCTGGTGGTTTTCTGTTAAAACATGCAAATGCTATCAGTATGTCTGTTGTGGGCATTTCCCAATGGGTTAATTAATGCTGTTTGGATCCTAAAATAAAACAAACAGCTGAGTGGTGCTTATATAGTTGGCAGTGAAAATCAGGCTGGTTGAAAACTTTTTATTATATCTTTTTGCCTTTTTTTTCCTTAACAGAATGTGTTTCCCCTAGGTTTTGTTGTTTTTTTTGTTTTTGTTATGAGAAGTGAGATTTAGATATGTTGCCAAGGTTCCTCATGGGAATTGCAGATCTGACACTTCACGCTTCTGACTTCCTCTGTGGGGCAGATTCCCTGCTGCATTTTTTTCGTATTTTATGTAGAAGACTCAGCTTCTGTAAAATATCTATGAATATTGTCTCGAGCAGAGCTAATTTTATATCCAGATTGCTTACTTTCTGAAGCACCTGCCTTTGGTTTAGTCCTCGTATTTTTGTCCATGCTACCAACCATGCACTGCTTTCCAGTCAAGAGTTTTTTATTTGTATTTAATACGGTTAAACATTTATGCATTTATGTCATCTGATTGACAGAGGATTTAAAGTCTCCTTAAAGTGAAATTTCACAGATTTCCCTACCAGGATGGACTGAATTTTACAAAAACTTAAAATAGCCACCTGCCTATGTTGCTCTTTCTCTCACACATACAACAAAAAAGCTGTAAGAATTAATTGGTAGAATTATCTATCTATCTCACATGTTTTTTACTACTTTAAATCCAAGTGTAAGTGTCTCGTCCCACTCGGTGGGTTGTGAAACAGGTGAATCTTCTCGATTCCCCGATGGTTTGTGTACCGACAAAGGCCGATCTCTGCTCGGCAGAGCCGTGTGGTCCGTACAGTCACGACAATGACTCAGAGGAACAGTCTGGCCAGCAACTTTATTAACTGGTGAATTCCACAAACGGACAAACTTAACGAACTGGCGAGCTCAACGAACGAACAAAGGCGATTTGGCAATGGAGCTATTTTTCGGGCAACCCGTCACAATTTATCCCATACTTGCATATATTGGAAGAGTAGAGGAAGAGAGAAGCAAAAAAAGGAAAAGAGAAGAGAGGAGGAAAGAGAAAGAAAAAGTATCACCACCCTTGGATCCCGCGATGACAATGACAGACGCGGCAATCCTCCAGTGGTGGGCGCGCGTGTGCGCTTCCCTGGGGGGGCGTGTCTTTTACAAGCTAATCCCCACCTCCAGGCACGCCCCTTCAGGACTTACATGGTTCTTGTTCTAGAAAGTTCTCGATCTTCTGCGCAGGCACTGGGGGAGGGGGTGGTCACGAGGGGTCTCTCGGGCGGTCGCAAGCCCCTTCCTCAGATCAACTCTGTGTGACCTCTGGCCATACATGGTAAGGTCCAGCGGAACCCGGAACCGCGCGCCCTCCGACGCGCTCCCCACGTCCTGCACGTGCCGCATGTCCCGCTGCCGCTCTCCCCCACCCTGTGCTCACCGACCTGCCGTCGCCATGCAAATAGCGCCTCGCCTCGCCACAATGTTTGAGACATGAACTCTTTCAGTCTCTCACAGTAAGACGTAATCAATTTAAGATAACATTTATACTAGATAGCATAGTTAAAGAAGAAATCCATGACAAGTTAAGGATTTTCTTTAGATTAATACCATGTTTGTTGCAATGTACAGAAAATATGGCCAAAATGCACAAAGAAAACAGTAATGCTAGAACATCTGCAGCTGCTTGGCTGATGCAGTAATTTGTCTTGAATCTCTTTGCACTTTGTATTGTGTTTAATCAGAGACAGAATTATGTTCATACCTCTCTGAGACTGTGCAGCCTCTGACTCAAACTGAACTTGTCTGTATTAACTCAGATTGTCTTTTCCTGACATTCTGCTGGCTGAATCTTAGATAATTGGCTCAGTCTCATGCAAATCCTCTGAAATTTGCAGAGAGCCTATATAAGACTTAACATTATTCTAAGAATGAAGGCATGCTTCTTGCAACCGCCTCAATCAATACCGTTCTCATCAATACTCAAAATACAGGGAACACATGGAATAATGGGGGGAGAGGGGATGACACACACACAACACAACACATGTTCATTATTAGCCCTTTTTACTCAGATTTATACATAGGTCCTAAATACAGGTCAACACCTGTCATGCAGAAAACTCAAGAATACAGTCAGTTAAAATTTCAAGAGTAGATCATTCCCACTTGTTTCTTCTGTCATCCTTTTAAAGGTTGAAGGGAATGAATGAGTTCTTTTGAGAAGGAGCAGGAAGGTATAGGGATTTGGGGTTTATTTTGTTTTTACATTGTTCATTCAGTCAGTATTTATAAATGTCATTTCTGTCTATTGGCATTTTCTTCCCTCAGGCTGCTGCAAATGAATTGCAATTGTTTTAGATGCCATTCAGTTTAATGAGAGACTTTAGGGGGAAAAAAAAATCCCACACACAATTACACATAGGCATTTCTCTTTTGGATACAAAATTAAATACCTCCTTCTCTTGGTGCACAGGGATATTCATCATGAAAATAATCCAGTCGACCATTTGCTATCAGCTATAACCAGACAGCTCCATTGGTGTGAGTGGCCCAAGAGTAACCTCTGCTGCCATTGGACAGAGCTGCCCAAAGAATTACTTTTGCAACTGAGCATGGTGGAGAATGAAGGATGGATCCAGCTAATAAAAAGGAAATTACCTAGTGAAGAAAAACACAACAACAAAAAAAGCCCTGACTGTTGTCTAAACGCCTTTTTTCCTCTTGCCTCCTGTAAAAGATTTATACTTCCAGCCCTGATTTCTGAAGACTGTACAGACAAGGCCAGCCCTATGCACAGTCCGTCCCCCTTTAGCATCCCATCAATGTAACAAGCCACTCCATCCAAATTCTCTCCTAAATAAGCACTGGCAAGCACCAGCAAAAACAGCCCAGTTTTTTTCCTCCACCCCACTAACAAACCTTTCCCAAATCTTATACCTCATTTCCCTCTGAACCAGGGCTGGGGCTAGACCTGGTCATTGCCTCAAAATTTCCCTGAACTTCTGGCCAGAGATCCCTAAAAACCCCATGTACCAAGCATATCAGGGCTTTCCACTGCTATCCTTCAATCCTTGTGCCTCTGCTTACACATAAATCTCCATTTGTCCAACCTGTCTCTCACCCACAGAGGCAATGGCAGTCTGGTAAAGCTGGGAAGCCTGGAAACCACTGCCTAGGGTGACTGTACGAGTGGCTGATTCACCTGGCTCAAAGCAATTCACTGTAGAACTGAGGGGAAGAGATCTACTGGAAGGTAAAACTTCCAAAATATGTATCATGGACAATGGACTTTTAACACTGTTTTTCTCCACATGGTCTCTTCTATTGCACTGTTCTACTTGCTAATGTAGATCTTGGTGACTATACCAATGCCATATTGTTAAGTCACTGACAAAGATGAATCCAAGAATCCCATTACCCAGGTTCTTTGATTAAACCATACAGCATTCAGCAGAAATCCTGCTATTAATTCATGATCCTGTAATCTGTTGACAGGACATAATCATATTCAAATTTATACAGAGCACCGTATTGCCTTTGAGTAAGAAAAGTTAATTTATACTCCACCAACCTTTTGGTTATGCATGCATGTGCATCCAGTTGCTCCAGGCTCCAGGTAAATGATACAGTCTAGACTTCAGGTAGTTCATTAGATCAATATTCTATCTCATTACATGGATGGAATTCGCAGTGTCCTCCAAAGCCCAATTTCATTTCTTTCACCTCTCAAATTAAACACTACCTTAAAGGTTTAGTTGATGGATAACTCTGTTTTATCTGATGATGGTCTTCAAGGCACATGTGGCAGTATATCTTATCCTATTAGTAAAGATCATTAGCTACAGCATAATTGCCTCTCTATGACACATAATAGTTTCATCTATTATTATCGTTCCTGTCCTGTAATTCAATTTCATGATTATGGTTTAACAAATCAAGGGGCATGGCAAACAATATATTTTAGCCATCATTTAAAGTAAAGTCAAGTTGCTGACAAGATACATAGGGTGGTGCTACAAGACATTTTACCATTTGACTCTTTTTGGTTTACAGAAAATTCTGATTTTTCCATTCTCTCCCATTTCTTAATACAGAAAAATACTGAATCAGAAAAAAATGGCTAGATTATGCCTTCTCTGCATTCAGTGGCCTCTTGTTTCTTTAGAAGAGCACCTGTAACTTACTAGGGGCTTTCCAAGCATTGAGGATAGCCCTTGTTTCCAGCAGATCTGGATTATGAAACAATGACACTATGTAAGAGTTGCCTAGTTAAGATTTGCCTAGAGGACATCTATTCCACAAGACTTTTCTCAACACTCTCTAGCTAACTTGAAGCTTACAGGCGAAAACTCAAAATCCTCCCCAACAATATGGCATAAGGAGAGAGGAGATCATTGTGCTCTTGCCCTTGGGCCAGTATGCATCAAGAAATATATATACATACTGAAAAACAGCTTTCTGCACTGATTTTAAAATGTATATATGGAATATTCACTGTGTACTTACACATGCACACATAGCCAGTGAGACTGAGAACCACTCACCTCCATAACTTATGAGAGATTTCACCTGCAACAGTGTTTTCCTGTAATTCTGAGGATCAAATCTGGGCCATTTCTCCCAGGCCATCAACTTTTCTCATTCCTTAACAAGCAGACCATTAAACCGTTTCCCTCTGTCTTACTCACTCGGTTTCACTGAATAATTATTCTTGGTTCCAAAAGCTGTAATGGATGCTTTATCTCCTCTCCAGTGACCATTCACCAGAAAATATGACACATAATTAAGAACTCTGGGGGGAAAATAGAGAGAAGAATTATTCCCTTTATGTAGATGATTTTAAATGAATTTTATATGAATATGAATTAATATGATTTAATACTAATTACCAGAGAGACATTAATTCTAATATACCTAAGTAAACCCTGGTAGGTGATTACTGGTTGTCTGTACTTCTATCCAAAATTGAGTTATGTGTTTATTTGGGAGTGAAGTGGCAATAAATGTAACCAACCAGGTGGGAAGCTTCATGAAAGCAGATGAAAGCTCTCAAAGTTGTTGAGGAATAACTATGGAATTTTGTTGAGTTCCTACCTGAGTCTTGTATTAACAGGTATTGCCACTTTTCTCCTGGCTGCATTCATCTTTTCCTCTTATATCCATGCTTTAGGAGGTCCAGCTGAAAGGAAAGATGATTTTGTGAAAATGGTTCTTAGATGTATGATTGAATTCTTGAAAAGCATTTTGTCTGGCCTTTGGAAAGTTATTTATTAGGGGCTTTTGCAGCAAGGAAATTAGGAATGCTAGGTTTACTAAGAAATGTTTACATTTCAATACCATACATCCTGATTTGCAAGCATATGTGACAAAGAATGATTAGTTTTACCAAAACTGTGAAAACTTGGGCGTGGTTCCTACACGTAGGTACTTTCCTGCCATCTCATTTCATTAGCCTGCTGGGGAGCCTGGTCTCAGTGATGGAGAGCACTCCATCATGTAAACAGTATAGAGGTAGTAAATGTAAAATTTCCCATGTCCTGATTTCTGGGCAACACACTGTGTAAGCAACCGCAGAACTTCAGGTTTCAGAATTGTGGAACAAGTTGCTTTGTAAACATGGGAATCCCAGGGCTTTCATAATTTTTAATTCTAAAATAAGCTTCCAGATATATTGTCTCAGAATTCTGCTCCAAGAGGTAGTTTAGGGCAGTCCCCTCAACAGATGACTATAGGGAGAACTCTATTTATGTCTGGAAATCTATTGTCTTTTGCAGTTACCTGACAATTATGAGGGCTTTTTCTCTTAACAGAACTAAAGAAAATTTTGAAATATCAATTACCTCCACAAAGCAGAAGTGTCTTTTCTGCCTGAGACTGTACTGCCTTAATCTCCCTTAGGGGTCTCAGTAGGATTCCTATATTTCTATCCAAGAATCCCAGACAGTACTAAACATTTTCTGTTATATAATTATTCTGTGCATGTGCAATAAGTCTTTTCCTTCAGGCTTACATTAGACTCCCTGTGCTTGAGTATCTCCAGGTGCTGCAGTAAAACTGGTTATGCTCATTCTAATAAATGGTAACAGAAAATAGATCCTCAAGGCCAAGAAATTTCAGATGCTAGCCAGTTCCTCACATTCAAGGATGGATAACTTCAACCTTGTTAAAAGTGGACTATTGCAATCATTTCACTGAAGTTGCACTGTGAGATGGGGTGAATTGAAGAAATGGAAACATTCTCATTTAAGAAGAGAGAATGGCATAAGTTTTTACAAAATAAAATAAATTGTGTGATGCAACTTCACATTAACAACTAATCAATTATTACAGTGTCAGATAATAAAAAGAAAGTTATTATTTCTATTTTGGAAGTGTAAGTTAGTCTTAGCAATATTGCTGAAAGACACTCTCATGGATAGTTTTGCATACTCAAATATTGAGATATAAAAGCAATTAGATACCTTATGCAAGTTGACCATGGACAGACTGTTGCGTGGAATAGGATATCAGAGTTTCCAGTTGTAGAAGCTGGAAAATGCCTAGACTTTCTCTGGTTCAGACATTAGTTGAAATAGAAACACCTGTGTTTGTTTTTTCTGTTTTCAGGGCAGGAGCAGAAGGAACCAATTTAGCAATAATCACTTACAAATGGCCTGGCCAAGTTTAGCAAAGGTCATTGGGTGCTGGAGCTTGTGGGATGAGTATATATTGCTGTTTGCATTCTATGTAAGTTTTGATTTTTTTCTTTTAAAAAAAAAAAATCTGATTCAGGGCTTTGGTGCAAGTCTGTAGCCTAGGTGAGAGGATTTTTCTGGAGGCAGAGTCCTGGCCATCTTGTATGGTTCTGACTATGAGAGTATGCAGGCTGGGAAGTCATTGGAGCTTCTGTATAAATGCTTATTGGTAGGGATAAGGATTTTTATTTCAGTCCTCTCTGGCTTCTTATTTCAGGAGCAGTATTAGCTATTGCTGATTCTGAAGAAGGAAAAGACCTTATAGAGATACTTTCTATTGAAAGATCACAGAAGATGTGGGAGTTCTTATGACCTCTGCTGGAAATTCATCCTCACTACTGTTCTTGTTTCTCTGTTCTCACTTCTTCCTATCTTCATGTCCTAGGGTCCTTGAACAGATACTAGATATGAAGGGAAAAAAGGCAGTGTTCTCTTGCTGTTACCTTAAAGAGGGTTGATAATTTACCTGCAGCTCAAAGGCCAAATCCTCTTATAAGCACAGGGAAATGAAATGTTGGGAGTTCAGTGGGGGAGAAGAGGTGGAACTGCAGGAGCAGTGGAACAGCAGCTCTAGGCCAACTTGAAGCATCGGTAAGTTCTGTGGGTTCTGAAGCACTGACCTTAACATCTCATATCAGGGGAATCATTCCTTAGAAGAGGAGACTGAACATGCCTATTATATTGTTTCTACATGAATAACCCTCTCTGATTCATATCTTAGAAGAGATACTGGGTTTGAGGCACAAACTGTGCCTTCATGCAGAAAAATCAAGGGATAACTGATTGATACTGCTTGGAGGAGTTTTTACTCCCACTAGAACTAAATGAGAAAACATTTTGCCCATACCCCTCTATGTAGGAACTAACCTAAGCAAATGGATGGCTGCCGAGAGTAGCATAGATTTGTTGCTTTCATTGCAGAGAGCTTAATGTTTTAGCAGTTTCCAGTAGTCTGAAAAGTCTTCTCATGCTGCATGGCTACAAGCTACCTTTGAAGGATCTGTCTGCTGTAGTATTTGTTGTATTTTGTGGCATGCCACAAGCTCAGAAATCCTATTTGAGTGAGCTTATGCTGTGGATGAGAGTCAAGCTTTGTGTGGCAGCTTTTGACTGAGAAATATTTCACTTAATTCATCTGTGTTAAGGATGGCAAAAAATCAAACCCTCCAACGCACCCTTTATAAATCATCCTGGCTAACACACTAGTAAATGTGTTATCAAAAATGCAACACCTATTACTGTGAATTCCAAACAGCCAACACTGAAAGTCAGCTCTGAAGCTGTGGGGAAGGTATAAATTGATTAGACTTTTTGAGAAGCTATAAATTACAGGAAAGCAAGAGGAGCACCTTCAAAGGGTTGACAACAAAGAAAAGAAAGATGATTGAACATGAAAATGCTGGGCCAAATCACAAATAGCTTGTTCCTAGGAGAACAAGGATACTGAAAACTTTGCTAGCTTTGAATAAGGAAGGAGGGAGAAGAGAAAAAGACCTTTGTGGACTAGAAATATAGGCAAGGAAGGAAGATAAAACCCTTGACAATATAAAGCCCTTAACGCAGCTTACTAGAAAAATGGTGAGGTAAAATGTGTCATTATCATTAGTGAATATTAAGCTGGTATAGAATGACAATTAATACCACTATGCAACTTTATTAAGGTGCTCTCTGCAGCACCTCACCATCCCCATCTTCTATAAAAATTGAAATATAAATTTAATGTAAAACCTCTGAATGCAGGGTTGAAAAAAATCCATCTGGCTATGAGTTCCATGGATATGTTTGCAATAGATTCTATTTTAATGTCCTGCTATTGTCACCTTTTATCATCTCTGCAAGCCTGCAGAACCAAGGAATGATAATGTACTATGCAATAAAAATGTAAGAGAATTTGCTAGGTGTGAAAAGGCTCCAGATGGAGTGATGAAGTGCGAGAGTTAGAGGTGTTTTGTGTAAGTAATATGATGACCCACCTTGGTAGGAAGCCCCAATTCTCAGAGGCTCAGAGAGCATAGCTAGTTGGGAAATGATACAAAAGGAGGTACACAGAGGAGGAGCTCTGGGAATATAGCAAAGGAGTGTTAGATCAGCACTGATTGTATAAGCTAGACTTAAGGATATTTTTGTACATAGCCTTGTCCAGCCAACCTTGGTTTGCCTAGTACACCACTTTGAGGATATTGGTATTGTTTCTCTTCCATTCTGTTATTTTACAAAGAGATAACTTCTAGCCTTTCAGAGATACTACCGTTTGGCCATCTTCCCTTACTTCATTAGTGGGAGTAATTGAACACTGCGCTAGCCTTGAGGGAACATCTAAACAAAGAGCTGCAGGGAGATGTGTTGCTTTATCCATGCCCTGAACTGACCAGAAATCACCCAGAAGTGGTGGTTTCTGTACGCAATAAGCCTGAACGAATAGTATCAGATGACATTTTTGTGGCCTCACCCTGCACGTGGTTTTTTTACAGAATATAGTTGAGAAAATCAGACCAAGTTTGATAGAACCTTTGCCTGTGTGCATTCTTCACAGACTTCATACCTGTATCATCTCTGTATTAACATTCCACATAAAATCAAGCTAAAGGTTTTCAAGTTTATTGCAGGAGTAGAACAATTGACTTTTTAAAATTTATGTTAACCTGAATAAATCACAAGACCATTCTTCATCAGTCAAGGGTATGCTTCTCCCTTTTCCTTTGGATAATGCATCTAACAAATAGGAAGTCAGGAATGTCTCTGATGGCTCAGACCTGTAGTACAGTTAGTTCAGTATGAAGATAATGATCAGTAATGAACTCTTCAAAAGCAGATGAATGTCACCCTACAGTAAGCTGACATGGGATCGTTGTTCTATGAAAATATTTTGTCTTAACCTTTATACTTGTCCTTTAAGTGTGAAAGTTTGTAGCCCTTCTAAAATTGAGGTCAGCCTTAACTATAAATTTAATGTAATGAAGTATAATATAATAGGGATCTTAAAAAAAGTGTGCTTTTCTTTACCCTTCCCATTTATTCCGTTGAGATTCTTGATTCATATACGTTTTTGTTCTTTCCTGCATCTTTTCAATTTAAGACTCATCCTTATTCCCAAAAGACAGAGTTAATTAACCAAAAATGAAAAAAAGAAAACCTTTGTTTCTGCTTGCTTTCTACATTAGAGGGCAGAGTTCTACCTCATCTCTCTCTTCATCTTTTATTTAATCAAATATTTTTGATAAAATTAATTGGGAAGTCATTAAAAAGGCTATGTTAATATCTTGGGGGAAGAAAGACTTTTGTGTAATATACAAATGTGCTGATACAATGTGTCTGAATCAACATAACCATTACTTTGAGGGATTATTTGAGGGGAAATTAACTCTGTGGGCCCCTTCAAGCTTAATTTTGTGCTACTATAAACATGATCCTGCAATTGAAAAGAGGCAAGAATATCTAAGAATCATGGTACAAAATAACTTTTTTAATGTAGTCTTCTACGTTTACTCAATTTCTGAACTAAATATTTTTTTGTAAAATTGGCACTGGAAAAAAAGTTTCTGATCACTTTCCATTACAAGTTTAAAAAAAAAAAGTGTTTGAAGTTGTATTATAAGAAAAGTTGTGTGAGGGGGCAGTAAACACAATCTAATAGTATAAAGCATCCACTTAAGAATGGAAGATAAAAGATTAAATCAGCATCTTTTCTGTAAGCTAACTACTTAATTAAAGGTCATTATCATCTCCTTGTTGTCATTTTAACAATCTCTCTGTAGATCTCTCTTGGTGTTTGAAGGATCTCAAAGTCCTTGTCTGTAACCTGGTTACTTATTTTTCTGCAGAGTGACACACCAAACTTAAAAGAGATAAATAGGTAAGACTGAGAATTTGTAGGATGCACTCCAAACTGGAAAATGAGCTGTTCGGCATCACTATATGGCCTTGATAATTAACTAGAGGTCATGATGATCCAATATGTGTTGTTCAGCATTAAACACTTCCTTTTTATTAAAATCTGAAATGACTCTCCAAAATTTCCTTTAATTGCATTTTAAATGTTTAAAGCTTAAAATAAAAATGAAATGCTTTAATTTATGTTTTTTTTTCCCCAGGTTCTCTGTTTCATAAAGATCTTTAATTGCTTTTGTCCTTAACCAGACTGTTCTGTCAGGAACACTGGTCTTTTGCATCCCATGACCCCTGTCCTATCTCTGGAGCTGGGCAGTATTGATGAAATGCCTGCTAGGACTGCTTAAAGCTCACTCATTAAAGCATGAATCCCATAAGACAGGCTGAACCAGACACTGAATATCTGATCTGAATTCCAGTCCTCCCTAGGCATCTTCAGCCTGGGAGAGCTTCATCTTTAAGCCTGTGCTGAACAGTAAGTAGCATAATGGACAAATTGATTTGGAAGACATCTCCAGAAGGCACATTCTCTGTATCCACTCTCGAAGCCAGAGAAACTACATCTAAATTATTCCTGACAGAAGTTCATTTACCTCCTCAAAAACACCCAGAGCTGAGGACTCAGCAACTCAGCACCTTCCTCAATCTATTCTTCCACTTCTACTTCCTTCTCATCAAAAGGTTCCTCCTGCAACTTAACTTGGATAGTTCCTGCTCCAACTGAAGCTGTATTTGGGCTGAGTGCTGGTTCTTCAACCCATTTTCAATCTCATTGAAAACCAGCATGTGGAAATCAACTGGTGTCACCTCATACTGCTCCTTCTCCTTCATAATAGCAATTCTAGTTGCTTGTTTCAGTGCTTGAGGAGCAAGACAGCAGCAGAGGAGCTAGTGCAAATAGCAGAACATCTCTGTTATATGAGTTACATGTAACATGAGTCTGTAATATGAGTCTATAGTGGAAGCTTTGAGATAAGGTAGGCTTTAGGCTGAGACAAAAGTGATTCACTCTTGAATACACTGCTGATTCTTTCAAGCACTCTTCCAGGAATGTGCCACGTGTGTGCTTTAAGGTGTTGCCATTACAGTGTCAGAGTAACACAAGGAGTGGGAAGGTGATGGATCAGCAGGTGGTAGCTTAACTAAACAATAAGCATTGTCTTTTGTTATTTGTAAAGTGAAAGACCCCTCCAGAACGTTTTTCAGGAAAAAGTCTTAAAGCATTTTATAAATAGTAGCTAATCATGCATCACAGGCTGGAGGGGTTTTTTCATTCCCCTAGAAAGGCCCAGAACATGCAGTTGTCTTTCATCTTGTCAAGCAGGCAGTCTGCAGGAGAGACACTGACGGAGTACAAGGCAAGTGACTGCTCATCTTGTACCCATCCTTACCTCTTGAAACCAAGGAGCTAGATATTTTTCTCCAGCGTAGAATAGACAAGTACCAGGGTGACTGTAAGAAGAGTTGTATTGATCTGGTCTCCATACAGTGTGAGAAATGGAAAAGAACTGGTAATTACCTGCCTCATAATTCTAAGCCTGATGAACCTGGAAGAAGGCTCTAAGAAATTGCTTCCCTTGAAGTAATTCATCTTTTAATTTTCTTTTTCCATCCATCACATGACTTCTTAATGTGTCCTTAATTCTCATCTAATACCATAGAAATAGTCAGCACTATGCCCTTCAATACATGTATCAGTTTGGAAGTCTTTATCCGTGCATATATTCTGCTCCTGTAAACTGGAGTTGCTTGTTGGGTTAAAGATCTTTATTTGAGTAGAAACATACACTATGACTCTAAATCAGAGCAGATAGATCCAGTTGAAGTGCCTATTGTTCATTCCCTCTACCCCAGTTCAGCTATTATCCTTAATGGGGTCAAATGCTAACTTCTCTGAGTAAATCTGCAGAATTCAAACCCAGTCATGGGCATTCAAAGAGTCCTTCATGTGTCCCTTCATCTTAGTTTTGTCTGTATTGGATTGGACTTTGTGAGCTGTACAGAGTTCACAGCTCTTTTGAATGCAAAAGGGAATTAATCTATAATTTTCACCCTGTTTCAGAAGACACAAGAAGCTGACGCATTTTGTTTGGTTTCAGTCTCTTCACAGAGAGGATACACATTGGAAACTTAGGTTATGGGTCTGAATGACAGGTTAAGAGGCAGGGTAGTCTTGCAATACAGTGGTGGCTGAAGATGCTGGTTTGCAGGTCAAGTCCCCACCCCCAGCAGTCTCTCTACTTGAACCCAGGCAATTCATTTCATCTGTTTGCAACTTTATCTTCTGCATTAAAACATGAATAGTATTTCTTTTATCTGTGTTGCCATTTTAAGTAATAAAGCCTTTGAGGCAAGCAAGTTGTATTTCATTTGCACAGCTCCTTGCTCAGTTTAGAAGCATGAACAAAAAACAAATCCAACCTCTTTCACACTTGTTACTGAAATTTTTATACACCTGATATAACTGATAAATGTCTCCATTACTCTTATTACAGACTTTGCAAATAGCTGTATTACATCATCATCATATCTGCAATACAGCTGCAGAAAAATTCAGTGGAAGAGTGTACTCCACATCCACATAAATGATACCATGAATTTGATTTTTGAGTACTTACATTCTAATGCTGCAACTTCAAACCATGTAAAGATTAGACATGAAAAGGTGAGAAAGCTTACAGAATTGTACTCTCTAAAAGCTTATGAAAATATGGCAAGAAGTATCAGGGAAGGAAATGAGAATAAGAGAAGAACTATTTTCCTAAAATGACCTCGTTAAAAAAGCTAGTTACATGTTTGCTAAACTCCTGCTGAGATGACATTAAACAAAAGATCCTTTACAACTGGAAGATATTAAAGGATACAAAATAGTAATTCCACATGCCCTTTTCAACATCAGCTGAAACAAATATAATATATTCCTTTATAAATACTACACTTCATGCTATTAATTTCAATGACTGTTTCATACTTGCTCATCTTTCACCTTGATAATGTAATTATGGAGGTACAAGGTATTCCACATAGATGCCAAGATGCAATTTAACTGTCTCCATGTTTCCTAGTCAGATTGTACCTTTTATTTGACCCAAGTATTGTATATTTATTAATAGTTATCCTATGGGAATTCTCACTGATGTATTTACTAGGATCACATTGTCCCTATCCTGATAGTAAAGGAGAGGCAAAAAGCATAACTTCATTGATGGTACAATCTATACAGACTGCAAAAATTAAAATTGAGTGTGCATTGTCAGTGCAAATCCTTAAAGCAATGTCCATTTCTATCACTAGAACATTTATCCCCTTATGCTTTCTTGACTGCAGGTGTATGTTTATGCAGGTTTCCTAGCAGGATGCAGTAGATTGGCTCATTGCGTGGGGTCAATAATAATGGAACAAGTTTATCAGGGTGCAGTCCTCCTCTGGCCAGAACAGTTCGATTCATTTTTGTGTTTCTATACATTGACTACCATGTACTTCCAGCCTTAATAGGTTCTATAATAAATTAAGAAAAATGACAGACACCACTGCCCCCCGCCCCCCCCCCCCCAAAAAAAAAAAAAAAAAACAACAAAACAAACCCAAACAACTGAGAAGAAGGAAATTAAAGACAGTGGAGATATGCCAGAAATCAGGTGGATTGGTGGTTCTTTTATTTATATATTCCTATATGCTAGATTCTCTCATTAAGGGTTTGATTCTGCCTCATGAAAAAGAGCAAATTTTGTTCAAGTAGTTTCACTGAGCGAGGGCAATTTGCATGAGCTTAGGGTTTGCAGAATGCAATGTTGAGCCTGTGGTTCATCTTTTTTCGTTAGAGCTGGACAGAAATTTCTGGAAGAAACCTTTTTCTGTTGAAAAATGTTGATTCACCAAAAATTAATTGCTTCATATCAACTTCATATAATGCTGTGGGGTTTTTATACTTGTGAGGAACAATTTCTCACATCCTGAGAAGAGGAGAAGCCTATCCTAGAACAAACAGTGCTTTAGTGATTTAAAGCAAGGATCTGATCACCAGCCACACAATGCTGGACTCTGAAGCCTGTCTATCTTACACTCTGCCCAAAATAATATCTTATTATTCATACATCTTCAAACAGCTACAATTAAAAAACCTAAATTTTTTAATCCCAGCCAACCTGACGTATATATTCAAATGAAAACCTATTTTCACTTCAGCCCACCCTCTCTGACTGATTTACTTACATAATTTCTCACACTTCTCTCACACAATCACACATACACAGAAATGGCCAGATGTAGCATTACTATTCTACATTTAATGCTACTCTTGAAGAAGCCATACTATCTAACCTTCATTTTCACCAAACTGTTCTTATAGAGAACATAAGAAAACAAAATTAAAATAAAAATTGGTCCCTAGGTAGGGTCATCTTCAATTTTAGGCTAGCCTCTACTTTTCATTTGAAGATGAATGTTTTGACTGAAAACTTTAACTGTGATCCTGTGTCAACCATTGTCATGAGCATTTACTAACATCACGAGAATAAAATAGTCAAATATTGGGATTTTCAAAGGACAATAATGCAGTCTGCCGCTTCATTTAGGTAGAATCTTTTGAGTACCTAAGCCTCATCCATTCTGGTTTACACTGAAGCCTTTTCTATAATTACATTCCAGACAATAGCACAACACTTTTTCACTGCTGAACTCTTGATCTAACGTCTTTACTGTGCTTCCTTTTATAAATAATTTTATGGTCAAATACCCAGCTGAAATTTAAATAAAATGAAATCATGACTTCTTTTCACCATTAGCCCAAGATAACATAATAGCATTATGACAGGTGAAGGTTAACATTTCTAGTGGCAACTTTCATTTAAACCATCTCAAAGCAAGATGGCATGCATAATTGCTTTGCACCAATAGAGGAAATAACTCCCATTAATCCTCTAGTGAAGGTCATAGAAACATTGCACAGGCTCAGAACAATCACAGAATGAAGACAGAAGAGAACGACTGGGTCATTTAATTCATGCACCCCTAGCTACTAGCACAGCCTCAGACAACTATTTATCTAGCCAATACAGAATTTTTTCGGTTATAATCCACTAGCAAATGGGAATCAGTTCAGAAGAAATAAAAGTGAGGTGAGTCTTTGTTAAGAGTTAGAAATGTCTTTAAATGATTTTGAAAAAAAAAAAAAATACTATGGATAATTTGGACCTGGTCCTACTATAAACAAAAGTCTTCCCCATTCCAGCAACACAGTGAACAAAATTCTCATGCAGGGAGAATCAGGCCTTCTATTTTTAATTATTTTTCATTTTTCTATTATTAACATGCCCTTGTTCCATGCAGAAATACCAAGAGACAATCTATTCTCGTGGTACTTCTGGCCCAATTTTTCAGGCCCAGGAGAATCTGTTAGTTCAGAATTCAGTGATTAGATGAACCAAATCAGAACTCCATCTTTACTTTTTACTTTGCCATTACAGGTGAAGAACATGAACTTGCACACTATGGACTTTCTTAGTAATTATTGCCAGGAGATTTCCTTCAGTTTTAGGCACCTTAAATTGACATCCCCCTCCTAAACCAAAAGATTTCCATAGAAAACTCAAAAATTTATAATGGTGAGTTGGAATGCATAGAAGGTATGCAGTATTACAGGAGGATTAATAGACACTCCACTCATCTGTATTTTTCAAGCATTCCTCTAGGTCAGTGAATTAATCAGAGATGACCCAGCTTCATCCACGTCAGGGAATATAAACTGAGGTGACACACCGTGTCATTTGAGCAATAGTAGCAATCATGGGAAGCATCAATCCCTGCTTCTTGGAGACATGTTAAAAGCCATGGACTATGCTCCAAAATTGCCTCATTAGGTGCTGCTGAGGGAAGGAACAAATCCTATTGTATAAGCACATTGTTTTCCAGAGGATTAACTTTGGACTTCATGATGAATTGGCTATTGTCTACTCTCCATCTCCTCCACACCACTTCCCCTGTTCCCTTGCATCCGCATTCCACCCTCTCATTTCCTCATTCACTTCCTCATCTTTTCTGAGGACGAATCCTGCTTCAGCCATGTTCCATGCTAGAAAAATCTTCCCCCTTCTGTGCTATTTACCAGCCATCATTCCCTTCATTTTATTTCTGCTATTTACCTATATGTCATCTACTTAGACTATAAGATACCCATTAAAAAAAGGCTATTACTGTCTTTGTCCAGCAGAAGCTTCTTCTGCTTACTCTTGCTATTATCACCAGCTGAGATTGCTCTTACACAAGACTGTAAAACTCTGTGCAAGCTTTTTGCTTATAAACTCTTTACATGGATAGTTTGGTTTGTATATACTTTGAAGCTACACAACCAAACTGGGCATACAAATGTACAATGGATAAATGAGTCACCACAGGTCATTTGATCAACAGGAGGTAGTGATGTGCATATTTTTGGTCTGCCCCATTGAAAAGAAAAATGCACAAGAATAATTCACTCTTGGTTTGCAACTGTGGTGGTCCAAGAATGCACAGCGATCTGTTACTGTGGCTCCGTTGACAAGTGGTAGCCTAGGAAGCCATTGTAGCACTGTCATTTTTGCCAGAGGGCAACTCCTTTAAACATCTTCCCATGACCTGTTTGCCATTTCTCTCACTGTGTCTTTACCAGTATAGTTTTTGTTTCATTAATGTAATGCAGAAAGCAGATAGGTATGGGAAAGTCACAACCTTAATTGAGTATGCCAAGCCACAAACAGTATTGTGTGAAGATCAATACTACATAAATAAATGCTCCAGTACTTGTTTATATGTTGGGGCCATGAAAACTGTAAATGCTATGTAAACAATTAGGATTGATTTAATTATGTTCAGAGGCTTTTTTGTTTGTTTGTATTCAGTTATTAAGAAATGCTGAAGTCTCTCAAAGCAAATATACAGAACTTCTCAGGAAGTCTCAGCAGAAATGAAATTTCTGAGTAACATCCAATACATGATACCCGTCTTTTACTAGAACTTGAGACTTCCTTCTAAATACAACAGTTGCTCTTTTCTCTCCCAGAACTCAAAACAGTGAAATTCAGGTATTTGTACCTACACAGATGCCCTGGTTTTGGCTGGGATAGAGTGAATTTTCTTCCTAGTAGCTGGCATAGTGCTGTGTTTTGGATTTGGGATGAGAATAATATTGATAACACACTGATGTTTTAGTTGTTGCTTGGTAATGTTTACACTAGTCAAGGACTTTTCAGCTTCCCCTGCTCTGCCAGGTGCACAAGAAGCTGGGAGGGGGCACAGCCAGGACAACTGACCCCAACTGGCCAAAGGGCTATTCCATACCATATGGCGTCATGCTCAGTATAGAAACTGGGGGGAGTTGGCCGGGGGGCAGGAACTGCTGCTCGGGGGCTGGCTGGGCATCAGTCAGCAGGTGGTGAATGGTTGCTTCACTTGGGGTTTTTTGTTATTTTTCCCTGGGTTTTGTTCCTCTCTCTCTCTCTTGTTATTTTATTTTTCATTATAATTTTTATTAATAATAATAATAATAATATTTTAAATTTTATTTTATTTCAATTATTAAACTGTTCTTATCTCAGCCCACAAGTTTTCTTACTTGTGCTTTTCAGATTCTCTCCCCCATCCCACCCTGAGCGGAGAAGGTGAGCAAGCAGCTGCGTGGTGCTTAGTGGCCGACTGGGGTTAAACCATGACAACAGATCAGCCCTGAACTGTTTAAAAAATGACAAGAACAACCTTACAACAACAGCTGGAAATACAGGGTGACATTTCTCTCCAAGAGTGTCACTAGGCACAGAATAAATAGGAATAAAGATACGACTGCACCAACAAGTATCCTACCTAGCTCAGGGCAAGCATTCATGTCAACATGGCACATGGCCAAAGTAGCTTATGTCCCAAAAGCAGATTCATTGAATTGGACTGCAGATAAAGATCATTTTACTCTGACACAAAACGAGGTTGTTGCCAAGTCTTGCTGTTTATTCTTGCTCTTCTTGTGAAGACATCAGCAACTGTAAAGTCATTCAGTGATTCAGAAAACTGATCCTACTGCAAACTAACTTGTTGAAAACAAAGAAAGTTAACTTTCAACCAAATCAGTCCTTGATCTGATCCGTCACGTGCCACAAAATCATTATGATGCCAGCATAAGCAAACCAGCAGAAATGCATGCCCTTGGCTGAAAAGGAAGAACAGTCTTCCCTTTCACTAAGAACTGACAACTTATGTCATTTTTAAGTGACATAGTCATAGTGCAGGACTTAACCAACTTTCATTACCTCTACATGCTACCATTCCGCAACCATAGTTAAGACTCCTATGTCCAGTTCTGATACTGACTCACCACAGTTTGGCTTCTCTGGACTGTTTATCTCCCTTTTGACCAGCTTTCTGTACTCCCACGTGTACTGTTTGTCTCTGCAACAAAACCAGCTGCCCCATTTCCTTGGAAGAGTTTTCTATCAATGAGAATCCATTATTTCAATCTCCATCTAGGGCTTTCTACTAGAAGAGTCTATGGTTATTAACTCTGGGAACCCACTATCAGTGAAAGTTGCAGCAGAGATGTGCTGGAGCAACGCACTCCTTAAATACCATAGCAATATCATATCAGTTGAACATCATAGCTAACTATAGGACAGAAATTACATTCATGACCACCCACTGCTTGAAAAATGGTGTATGTCTTGACATTCAGTCTTGACCTTCTAGTGGGCTCCTCCCGTGGCTAATCTTCCAGATTTTCCTTTGGCTTTTGGTGCTGCAACTGCTTGTTTACTTCTATAGTAGGGGTATTGTGATGTACTAGCATGAATTGCTGAAATAAATAAGGGAGTATAAGCCTTGAGAATACATCTCACGATGGTGTTTAATTGATGGTGTTTGATTCACATGGGACAAAATCATAGAATTTTTACTCATGGAAGGTTAAATTGCCATAAAATAAGAACCAAATAATCTCTGAAGTACAAAGACCCAAATTATGTCTGGAGAGCTTTCAGAAAGAACTGGGGAAAGCAGCAGTTGAACTGAACTCTGTTCACTTCATTTGTTTTCAGTATTAAGGAAATCAGGCAAAATAGCAGGCCAGACTGACGTGTGGTGTATGGGATTCAGCTGAGCATCTGGCCATTTGTACTTAGAATTCTGATAAATTATTATAATCAGAGCTGCATCAATGTAAACTAACAAATCTTAATCTCATCTCACTCACCAAAATAGTTTGTTATGCAAAAATGGGATAAATATTTGGGTTTTTCTTCAATATGATCGGTTCAACACAGAGGAAAAACTTGTCTCAGTTATAATGATGTTCTAGGGAATAATTTTTTTGCTAGATATCGATACATTAATGTGAATATAAAATTCCAGCATGTGGCAGGCACCATAAAAGATGATTGAAAACAGCCTCCGAATAAAAATGTACTGATGCCACCTCCTCAGACTGCCTGGTTGTCTTTTCACTATTTTGATAAGTGGTGTGATAATCTGAGGTAGAATGTCCTTCAGATACGGTACCTTGAGCTTGCCTTAATTATGGCTCTTTTAGGTAGAAAATCAAAATCACAAACAACTCATCTGAAAATTTCACAAAAACTGCTTTCAGGAGCTGGACTTTGTACAATTGGAACTGGATTCTGTATCAGCAGATCAAGATGCTCATCAGCATTAATCAGTTTCCTAACGATTGTGTGCTGGAACTCAATTTCTCCCATTTTATGGATAAACAAATTGTTATACAAAGGGTCCCACTGATGTGTACATGATGTAGCCATAAGACATGGAGTTAGAAGTTTTAGTGACTGTGTTTCAGCTCCAATCATGCACATTACAAGGTTTGACATCTCTGCTCATGCTGCCTGTGTGCCAGGCTATTGGCAGGCTATGTTGTTCTCTGTCAGCCTCAAAATCTTGCTTTGTTTCAGTGTCAGCTCTCTCTGCAAAGCAGAGATTTGGAGCTCAAGGGTTATGCCAGGCAGCTCAGATGATACAGAATTTTTCAATCATCAGGCCCATAGTAAAGTGAGGAATAGCTTTTAGACACACCATAACTTTGCCAGTGTTTCAGGTATTTGCACCAGAACAAGGGTTTCAGACCCACTATTGGTTCTATAGTTACCAGTGAGGCACAGAGGTTATGAATACGTTTTTTTCATCTCCCTACACAGTAGAGGTGACAGATCTTCCGAACCATGTTCCAGCTACCAAGACTGTAAAATCAGGATTAGAAATTAGTCAGTGTGACTCAGTTATTCCAGAAAGATAGAGACAGAATGACTTTAGGATGAGGCCTGACAAGTTTATGAGTACAGTTATATTGTACAGTCGGTACTGAAGCAGTTGCCTGGATGAAGCATCCTTGTTCTCAAATGAACTAAACTGTTGCTTTTCTGCACAAGACACAAGTGGTCTTTTACATAGGGGTGAAGAAAAGGGAAGTGGTATACCATTACTTCAGTAAGGCTTTTGATTATGACTCTGTAGGAAAATATGTTCTGAAATAAGCTACAGTAAGATTCCAGCAGCTTTCTGGAACAGATTGGTTTTCAGTTGACATTTTCAAAGATCAGTAATCAGTTGCTTAGTATTAGGCTGGAAAGATGTATCAGATGAAGTTACTCGGTAACATTTCTTGATTCCGGTATTGATCAATATTTTGTCTAATGATAGATCTGGGGGAAAATGCCATTCTGACTGGGTCCACAAGAACACTGGAAGACAGAGATAGTATTCAAAATGACCGTAATGGAATTGGTCTGAAATACATAAAGTGCAGTTCCATAGAGAAACACACAAAATATTATATGTTTTCAGGAAGAATCAGCTATACTTATATAATATGTGGAAAGACTAGACCATATTCTTCTTCAAAGGAAAGAAAAAAACCCGACCAAGGATCATACTGGCTATATAAATGGGAGTGATATGTGTGAAACTTGTGAAGGAATTTGTCTGACATCCCTCAGCTGGAATATCGAGGAACTGGTGAATATCCCTATGCTTTACTTACAGGCATGGAGTAAGTGGATAGAGTCCAAAGGATAACAGTGAGAAGAGTAAAAGGGGCTAGAAGACATTGTCTCTAAGGAGTGCTTTGGGAGCTTGTTGTAATGTAGACAAGAGACGACCAAGGAAGGTATTATACCTTAGCCTTAAATATGTAAGAAGTTGTTGCAAAGAAGAAGAGAATAAGCCATTTACCAGGTCCACTGGGTATTTTGTAATTGTAGATCTTTCTCTATAACACCCCTTGTGTTTAGCATGGTCCTATCTGCCCTGTCATTTAACAAAGATGAAAGTAAGTGGTGATCAGTCCTTCATGTGTTTTCAGGTCGGTGCCAGTGCCATGGAGCTCTTTAGGTACCTACGTCATTACAGATATTGATAGTAATAAAGTTGGATTTCACTATATCATTTAGATTAGTCATATTAAAGCTGTGTTGTAGGGCAAAACATCCATATTTATGCTGTATTTAACTTTCTATTAATAATAAATTCAGGTGAAATAGTTTTGTTATTAATATTGATCACTGTTCCAATTGAAAGCCCAGATGTCAAGGTTTCCTTTAGCATGCTCAGTTATATTTAATAGTCCTGTTGATGAGTGAGAGCCTAATGAAGGCTAACAGATGGTCTGTTTAATATTGCTGTAGGATTTGAAGCACTTGCCAAAACAGATACACAAAAGGATTTGACAGCCCTGTAGCTGAAAACCTTTAATTACAGCTACTTCAGCTCCTAGGGGTTTCTGTGAGGCTAACATAACAGCGCAGCTTTAGGATAGGTCAGCATGGCGGAGAAAGGCTTTGTGGAGCCAGACAGTGAGTGCTGGTAAAACTATTTGCTGAACATTAATAAACTGGGCTTGGTGCAGGCGGTTTAGAAAGAGAAGCCTAGGCAGAGAGAGGAAGGTAAGTGACGGTGCTTTCTCTGCCTCTGAGAACAGTTTGCCCTTTGTCTAAAATACCACCTCTTGAAGACTGTCATCATCTCCTGAGCAGGTAGGTAGGGAGAAAGCACGTAGCCGAAGTGGAGCTTTAATTATACCTGAGTTATAGCTGGGACTTCACCTTAAAATGATGTGAACTTCAGTCCACTTACTGCTCTTAGGGACAGAAAATTACAAGCTGGGGGCTAAAATTTGCTGAAGTTGTAAAACTGTATCTTTGAAGGAGAGCGCAAATTTATTTAGGACAAAAGAATACACATAAACCACAGAAATCTGTGGTTTCTAAAAGCTCTTTTGATTTGTTGATCTGAGTTTTAGTGGAAAGAAGAGCTTTCAGAGACTTTTGATGATTTTCCCCTGTCTCTACATGGAACAATTGCGCCCTGGTTTTCTGGCATAAATTCACACCACTTCCAAAATGAAATAAAGCATAATTAGCAGTCACATTCTGATTTGTCTGAATTGATTTCTAGGCAATTGCTTAGAAATTGGATCAATTCCTTCAGAAAGAATAGGTGTTTTTACTGCCCTTTCTGTCTCTGGTAGATCTGTCTGTAACTAAAGGTATCGATTCTTTCTGGGTGCCAGGAGGAGCTAATCTGTGGAGTTGTTCATATATAATTCCAGGTATCTGGAATTATACAGTACTTGTTTTGTACAGTATTTTCTAGAAAAAGAGAATGTGGATATGTGCACAGAGATGTAGGCAGATTTTGAGACTCCTTGATTATGGAAGGATGGTTTCCCCTCACCACCATGCCCTGTGCTAGACCCAATCACAGAGACCATCCCTGCATGCAGGAAGAAATATTTTCATAGAGAAAATGGAAACAAACAAAAAAAACAAGCAGGAAGTGAAATTCCCTAAATCAACCTGCAAACCAAGTTGGGACAATAGAATAGGGAAGCCTATGCATATTTCCATGCATACAGAAAAGTAGTGCCACCTGGCTAGTAACAAATTTTGCCAGTCCCCACAGCATTGACAGCCACAGATTTCATGCTCCAGTGTGGTGAGAAAATCTCCGAACCTTTCAAAATTCAGAAACCAGATGAACAATTGCCAAAGGTATGTGTGGAAAAGTCCACAGGGGACAATCCCTTTTTTCTCCACAGCTGGCTGGGGTGGTCCCTTTTCCACATGTTGCCCTGTCTGTTGGCGGATCATGAATTATCTCGTGTAAAACCAGCTGCTTCTCATTATTCCAGATAATGCTGAAGCCTGACATTTTTACTGCCTGATGCAAGAATCTGCATTTTTGGCTTCATCCAAACAGCAACTAAAAATGAATAGACACCAAACACTAGTCTGAAGGAGGGAGCATACTGGCACCTGGCCCCAGCTACACAGGCAAATGAAGCAAATGTAAAGAAACAAGCTAGAATTTACTGCAATCTTGATCCAGCAACTGTTGAAGTAACTGGAAAGGTTTCTGTTGGATTCAATAGGCCTCAAGAGACAAGCCACCTCCCTAATGGGCACAGAAGTGGAATGCAACAGCAGCACAACATCCTAGAAAGAGATACAGTCAGGATAATAGTAACACAGGCTGCCAAATTTGAAGGTAATTGGAAAAGAATCACAAATTACAAGGGCTGTGAAATCAGACAACTCTTTCATCGTTGTATGCAGTTAAACCTGATAAGCAATGTCTAGATTGTGGGGATGTTTTGAAGCTAAATATATTTTTAATGTGGTATGCATCTTCTTTGATGTAGAAATTTTCATTAAATGTTCATCTGTTTAATTATTATTTACTTTGTACAGAATGTTGGGATTTACTAAGATGAAAGAGGCTATTGTTTGTTTATTATTTTGTGAGTGACAATGCCAGGGCTGACTCCTAAAGTAGTCCATCAGTTGTAACATAAGACCTCAAGCCATTCTAATATAGACAATATTCTTGGAAAAATCAACTTTGATGAAAATGCATATCCACAAAGGATACTCCGTAATTAGAGGAGGTACAAAGCATTGAATGTGCCAGTAAAGTCAATTAAACACTAATTACTATTGGATTCAGATCTGCCATTGCATGATAAATTGCTCAAGTAAAAGTATCTTCACACAGAGGTGCCAAATTCACCCCTGCTGATGATACAGATGTTTTTTCAACTACCCCTCTGATTCTGTTTGAAATAAAAATGCAAAACTTTCCCTTGTTGTAGGCAGCAGTGTGAAAAACTGATTAGCTGATATAATCTTTATAGGTAGTTTTCTTTGTGTGGTTACATGACAATCCCTCACTTTCCACATTTCTAGGCTGTGCTAATGATTTCACACCCTCTTTTCTCAGGAGGCAGAAGATCTTTCTGCAACGTGCAGTTGACATATGGTTAATGTCTACCCCTTTGCTATCATTCAGGTGATGGAGAGCTCTGGAAACCTCTTGACTTCATATCAATCTCAATGTGCTCCATCAGGAATTCTGCAGATGACTGTGATTCAGCTTTTTAAACATTTCCAGGAAGTTCATCACTCATTGCCACTTTTCTCCTTACCTTTCGGTGTTAACAAGTTTCCATATGCTGTTTCCATATGCCATGTGGCTTTCATAAGATCTCAGGCAGTAACTTCTCCAAAAGCTCAGATACCTTTGTGGTAGTTTTCTTGAACAGCATATTCATTCAAAACACGATGACAAAGTGAAAGACATCCATTCCACTGGCTTCAGTGTGCTTTGGAAGGGTCTCTAATGGAGTCCAATTTCAAAGATTTTTAAGATGGGGAGAGACCAGTATGATCTCTTAGAATAATTTCTGCTTGAGTTACTCAGTTTTCCATCATCCAGCCCCCCTCCCTATTAAAACTATTAAAATTATATTTGAGATAGAGTGGAAAACTTCAACTGATGTTAGCACAAATTTCATGTTACTCCATCTTTCAGACCTCAGCTGCTCTAAGCATGTTCATGACAATAACTTCAAACTTGCTGTTGACTTACTGAAACTCCCTTAGACTTAAGTCAGTCTGATCAATGTGTGTCCTACAGCCCCAGCACAAAACCCGAATGGTGGCTCCATAGTGCAGATGCACAAAAGAAGTTTAAATGTCTTTAGAGAGATAAAAGTCATGTGTAACTAATTTCTTGAATGTAGTACCTCAATCCCTCCTCCCTCAGCCTGGTTTCCCATTGCAATATCTGAATGAGCTCCCTTCTTCCACAGAGACACCTGACTTTGTCACTCTGTTTACTCTCTTTTCTCTCTTTTTCTGAAGTCTTTCTTTCATTTCCCCCCATCTCCCCTTTCAAAGGAGACTGTGGTGCTTTTTGAAACTGTTGATTACAGATTAAGGTAGCCGAAGTTATATGTTTCACTGCACCTTTGGCTGAGGGAAAACACCTTCATTTCTCCTAAGCACTTTTATTTGTAGCTGACAGTGCTCCTGCCCCTCCAGTGTGTGCTGTCTCTGCTCAGTGGTGAGGTGAGGGCTGGAGAAAGGGGCTGTTCAGGAATCCCACACAAATAACATTTATTACTGCTCACCTTGGGCGACATAGAAACACAAATCTTCCAGCAATGCACTGAAGTGAGTAGTCTGGGCCCAGCCACCCAAGCAGAAGCACATCATTTATTACTTATTTAGACAATTATCACTGCAGTGCAGTAGAAACGATAACTCCATGGGATGAGTGATTTAACTTCAGTGCAAGCCCATTAGTCACAAAGGGACAGGCTGCTCACATTGCACCCCACAGACATCACCAGGACTAATCCTCTATAGCTCATGAGAAGGCAGAACATGAACGTATAGCTCATGAGAAGACAGAACATGAACGAATAAAGGTTTATCTTCACCACACTTGTTTCTTCAAGCTGGAGAGATTGAAATTTTTTCACGGGGAGGCACAGGTGCTGAAAGTGCCTTCCTGACAGCTATGCGTGACACCAGCCACTTGCGACTCTGCTTGCTTCCGTCCAGTGTAAACCGTAACCTGGACTGTGCAGGCTTCCCCAGAGGGGTGGGAAAAGTTGATGCTGCATCTGCAGCTCTTGAGGAAGACCTAGTTTGAAATACATGATTCTGTGACTTGTTCTCAAAAGGCAGAAATCCAGTCACGCTTAGGTAGGTTTCTTTCTCTTTGCATCTTAAGAAGTAAAGCATGCATAGAGCAGAGATGAATGAGTACTGTCCAGAAACAGAAGTATAGCTACATCATTTCAAAGATGTCAGGCACTTTCTATTTCATACCAGACAATACCAGCTAGACAACCTCATTTGTATGGAGATGGTTTGGGCGTCTGTAGCTATTTCTACATCAACAGAGATGAGACACAGTGGGCAAACCAGTTTGTGCTGCAGACCTGTTGTCCACACTATACTTGTTCTGGGGATTTTATTTCACAGTAGCTCTAGTCCTGTCCTGTGTACTGACTGCTCAGTAGCAGCTGGACCACCTTAGGTACTTTTCTGGGGTTCGTCTTCCAATTTAAGGGCTTATTTTGTTGTTCATCCAAGAGGAATCCAGACTGTGCACCACAAGAACACTCCACAATGTGAACCAAAGCCTAGCAACTGGGGACAGTCAGGACATTCACTTCAAAAATGTATTTATGATCTGAGCTAAAATGCAAATGTTGATGCAATATCTAACACAGAGGTGATGAGTTGCAGGTCCATTTGCAAAGTACTGTGTTGAAGACAGGAGGTTAAGATGTGCTTCCTTTAATGCTCAATTACTCTTTCTTCTCTAACTAGTAAAACTTGAGGTGCAGTGCTTTCAGGTGAAGTTTTTTCATTACGTTACCATTAGAAGCACTAGGCAAAGGGAAATTTTGTGGTCAATATCTTACTGGAAAAGCTTTAAATGAGGACATTTATTGATATTTGGAATTCAGTTCATGACATGTTTTTTACCATGACTATTGATTCTTCTACCTGGAGAGCATTGCTAGTGATTCTCAGGTGTTCGGCCCTCATACCTTGCTTTTAGTCATGTTTAAATAAATAAGTACACAAATTATGTAAATTAAATCTCTTCTTCCTTGTTATCTCATCACAAGTAGGCAGAGGAACTGTCAGTTAGTGTCTATTTTACCTTAATAACATGAGTTGGGTTGTTTTCTCATGTATGTGTTTCCCTACTTCCTCTGTTCTGAGTCCAATTTAAAAGAAAATGTGAAAGAACATGACAGGGCATACATATAGACCAAAACCATTTATGGCTGAAACATCAAAAATTTTCAGCTATCAGGGTCTTGAAGAGTTGAGGAGGGGAATGAGAAGACTATGGCAATTCTTTGTAGGGAGGTGACAGTTTCATGAAACATCAGGAAAAAAATTGTACTTAAGAGCAGGAAAACCAGCATTTTAAATCCAGAAAACAAGGCTTTAAAGCAAGAGTTCCAAACCGTCAACGGTTTATGGAGCACTTCCCACAGTCACAGTCAAATGTATTAGTTGTTAACTGAAATTGTTTACACATTATAAACAATTTAAATTGCTTATAAATTAAAACTGCTTATAAAGTGCTTGCTGTACTTTTAGTTTTAAGAGTATTTATAACATTTAACAAACAATGATGTAACCTCACATAGTCTATGTATTACTACATTGTTACTGTCTATGTCTGCTAAAACCTTCACTAAATTTCCAAAAGCTATTAAAGCAGGGATAGAAACACAAACACTTATAAACTTTAAAACCTTGTTAGCACAAAATATATTGAAAGTCTTACATGGGGAGGAAACTCACTCATAAACCAGCCAATGCCATTTACTTTAAAACCCACTTAATAGTAAAATAAAATAAAATTTAAAAAAAAAATATTGTTTTATGAAAATGTTTACCTTATATTTAAGACCTATGAAAACCACTTTAAAGTCTTTGCAAAATGTATTCAGAGGTCTCCAAACCAAACGATTGCTTATTTTCAGCTTCTTTTAAAAAATCTGAAAAGCTGAAACTTTACGAAGTGTGGTTTAAAAATAACAATTATCTATGACTGTGTATTGTCACTCTAAAAAATAAAGTAAAAGGAATTTTCATTTAAAAAAAATCTTTCACTTTATTATTCTTCATTTCTTCTGCTAGTGCACTAAATTATTAATGCTGTGGTAATAAAGTCTATTTAAAATGTGGACTGGCTAAGTGTACTTTTAAATATGTGGTGATCTCCAAAGGAAGACAGGGATTTCAGCAAGGTATTAGTTGAATTACAAAGGTTTTAGCCAAACTACTTCCTACCAGCTGCACAGTCCAGCTCCAGACCCCTTTCTATGTGTGTATCCTTTGCCCAACTATTGGGAAAGACACTCGTTGAATTCCTCTTTGGAGTGAACACAGTTATTTTTATCCCCATCACTCCTATGTCAGTAGGACAAGAGTAAGAGCAAATCTTCATCTAAATTAGTCCTTAATCCCTCCAGGGACATCCTATGCCAAGGTCATTATGGCTTATTACCTGAACAAAAGAAAGTAAATAAAGCCAAATTGGAAGCATAAGAGATTTGCTTCCTTGTTCCTATTCAAACCTGTTTCAGGATTGTGGGAGACATGAATTTATTAAAAACTGTAGAGAAAATAAGATGTGGCCTACCGCATTATTTTGCCTGAAATTTGTGCCATTGCATTTGATGACTGTTTCCCACACCATCCAGGCTTGTGGTTAACCTCCAGCTTTTCCCTGTGTGCCTAAACCATGGGTAAATTCTGTCATGTTTTCCCCTGGATCATCTCTAATCTCTGTCCTCTCCTTTTGTCCTGACAGGTGCATCCCCTGCCTGCGTCTTTCCTGGTGTTACTACTGCAATCCACTCATCTCAGAGCTTTTCACAGTCTAACCCCAGGCCCCTTTCATCACCAGCTAGCTCAAAGTGCTGCTGAAAAAAATATCTTTCTTAATTTTGTCTCTTCCTCAATGCCTCTGAGTGATTTATCTTTCTCACTTGCTACCTCAACCCAGTCACTGACAGCCATACATGCATACGCACACACACACACACATGCACACGCTCTCTTTGACAAATTTCTCTAGCTTCCCAATATGCTTTACAGCAAATTCAAAACTGTTCCTTTTGCAAGCTGACACCACCGATCACATGCAAGAGAGTAACACTTTCTCCAAGCTCAGCAGAGACACAGAGGAACAGAGAGCTGTCACACATGCACTGCCCAAGTGCTCCAGTTTCTTTGACATCCTTTCTCTAAAGTGAAAACCTGTCTCTGTTCTTTTTGTATTATTTTTGGAAAATGGGGGGTGTCTAGATTAGTTTACTTTTTCCTCAGAACAACTCCTCCACTAAAAACTTTAACTAAATTGGTTTTTAAAAGTGAAAACCTATAGGGCTAAGTCGTGTGCCTATTCAAATAAATAGGAGCACCTCCCTTGACTTTGCCCAACACTGCTAGCAGCAGTGAAGAGACTGAATCCTGATATCCCTGTGTAGATATCCCTGGCTTACCCACAGAATACATTAGAGGCCATCTGAGATACCAGGTCCTTTGTGGTCTATTTGGCTCTCCAAACACTTAATTCTCAAAACCAGGGTCAGATCCAAAACCAAGCAAAATTAGGGGAATATTTTTCATTACAATAATGGCTTTTGAATCACGAGACAGGTCTAGAGATTGCATGGAAGGTCATGTTATCTGAGGTTTCCAATACAATGATTGCCATTAAAAAGTCAATATTTAGCACCAGTCACTATGAAACTGCATCTGACCTGCCACATTTCCCCTAGGACCTTAGAACAGTAATATATCTGAATTGGGAGTTTCAGAACTGCTCGATATTGGTTTAATTCTGCTGCCATTGAAACTGTTGGTAAGATTTCCATTCATTTCAATAGAACAAAGTTAAACTCAATGTAAAAACTACATCATCCATTGTGTCAATGTGGCATTTTATTTCATGTTAATGATAATGGCTAAAAAAGTTTTTAAAAGCAGTTCATCTTGCACTATTATGGAAATAAAGGAAGAAAGTACTGTGAGGTGCAATGCAGAAGAGATATATGACTTTTTACCAGGGTTCAGCTAACCTTTGATCACCTTTAAAAATTAAAGTGATTTTAGGGCTGAAAAATGCTCATAATAAAAGACTTAAAGAGCTCAATCTGCTCATCAAAAAAGATCAATAGTAACTTAATTGCAATGTATAAGTGCCTTCATGAAGAGAAAATATGTAGTAAAGGACTCAATCTATCATGGAAAAGCACAACAAGAACCATTGGCTTCATGTTACACCAGGTAAAATCTGCATAGAAAGAAAGCTTCTGTCTTTTTTCTTCCTTTTTTTTAAATAAAATGTGCTGATTAAGTTTCCACATTTTAACAGATTCAAACAAGGACTGAAGCTGATGTCCTAAAACTGATGTGATGGTCAAACACAAGTTATCAGTCTCATTAACAGGCTAACTGGGAAAAGAAAGGAAAAAGGCAGAAAAATTGGTGTTATTACACAGAATGCTGGAAATACTTAAAATCTCTGATTTCTGGAATTTCTTCCCAATTACCCCACGCTTCCAACAAAGAAAACAGAGGAGAATAGAGGGGGGGGGGGGGGAAGAGAGGGAAGAATATACTCCCGATGTGAATCAGTTGACCAGTTGAGGATCCAGGCAACAACCTGCAGGAGTTGAGCAAAAGTTGGGGGGTTGGTTTGGTTTTGTTTTGTTTAATTCAGAAATATATATTTCATGGAATTGAATAAAGACTCAGATCAAGTGGTACTTTAAAATGTAGATCATTGTTTACTTTGTAGGGGAAAAGCTTGTTCATTTTCTGTTTGGTGTTGCTCTTTATTTTGTCCCATTCTGTTGTGTGTCACTGTATTGTGACTTTACATTACCAGTAAAATTAAAAGTAGCCTAATATAAAACATTCATTTGGATACATTCACTCTGTTACCTCAGTAGCTGTTATGTGATTTTTTAAAATGATTTAAAAAAATACATGCTCTTATTTGTAATTCTCCTGCTTTAGTAATACTGCCAGCTGTACTTTCCACTTCACATGAATTCAGGTCTATTCCAATTTTCCACTTCCCTGCCTTTAATCCCAGTGTTACAAATGGAATCCCATGCTACACTAATATCTCTTACTCACTGGCACAGAAGAGATCAATATTTCAAAATGCCATATGTTTTATAGATCAACTGCCTTGTGCATAAGAATCCAATGGCGTCTGAACCATTACACAATATTTGTAAGTTACACAAGCCAAGGATTGTGAAGCCTGTCTTTGCACACCATATCATATCCTAAAATGTCTGTACTCATCTGTGAAAGGTTTTACTATTTCTATGAAACTTGACTAAGTTACTCAAATCCTTGATCTCCTCTCACCATAAACCATTCTCTGTGGCCTATAGGCATGGTAGAGACTTTAATAATGTGAACATTTTGTCCTTCACAGACATGCAAAGATCTTGGGAAACTTTTAGTAAGGTTTCACAGCAGTCCAACAAAACTTGGCTGAGCATCAGCACTTGGGCAAGCAGAGGTGAAGTGAGCGGCTAAAGGCAGAGCTGGCAGAGCTGGCATTTGTTTGATCACTGAGGTTAATTTTACCAGTCCTTTGGACTGATTCAGCTGCAAGTACAGATTCAGAACTAGTCTTAACAATGAGCCACTGGACACACGCAGACCTTGCAGGAAACCACAGGGCGTTTTACATTTCAAGGGATGCTTACTACTCCTGCATGGGTCCTGACTCAATTCCCTGAGCCAGGCAACTGCTCTAAAAGTGACACCATGTTTTTGTGGAACCATCTTGATTTTGACAAGTTTATGACAGAACCCAAGCTAGGCTCCAGATTTCAAAACTGGAGCTCCAGACCAGGTTCCTTGGGAGTGATAGTCTGTTCTGTTCTTTGGGAAGTTTTCCTGGTTTGCTGCCAGATCATCTCTTAGGTCCCCACCTGCTGAATTGCTTCAGGGTTGACAGCCCTGTGACTACCAGAGGCCAGTGCAGACTGTCTTAGACCACTGTCTCTGTTCCTGTTCCCAGAACATCATTAAGTTAGGTCTCCACTCCAACAAGAAAAAAAACATACTTTAAAAAAACCTCTTTTCCACCAAGTGCAATGACCTTAGTCTGTCTATGTCTACTCAGGCATGCTGGACACTGACGATGGTGACAAGTCAGAGATGAAGGGAGAAAAACTTCCTTGTTTAAGAGCATTTCTTGGCTTTGCCCTTCACTAACTTAAAAGTATGTCAGCATGTGTGAATTGCCTTTGAAAAAGTCCAGAAGAAAACACTATTGAATACACTTTTCCCACTAGAGAGGATTAGAGACCAAGCATATGATACGTTAGACATGCTGCTTAACGCATCACTGGCATTCAGAGTAATGACTGGAATAGAATAGAATAGAATAGAATAGAATAGAATAGAATAGAATAGAATAGAATAGAATAAAGACAAAAGAACCTTGACTCCTTCCAACTAATTTTAAACAAAATAAATGTTCGAGTGTTGAAAACTGAATCGGGAGTGAAACTTGGGTGGTAGATTCCACTCTGCAGAAACATTTTGTTCCACATGTAGCATTGTCTCTTCATGGTATTGTTTACATGAAAATTAGTATAAATAGCAGCCTGAAGCCCTGGAGAAGTCTCTGAGCTAGCAATCTGGATTTTAATAATGCTGCTGTATTTCTTCACCATATTATTGCAAATTTATATAATGAGTAGTTTTCCTCTGAGGAAATGGCCAAGATAGTAGTACTTGAGGGAAGCTCTTTAAAGGCTATTAAAACGCTGTTATTATAAGTTTTTAATAACAAGTTGGAGGAAGAACTTACCAGTGAGGGTCAGCTGGGATCCATAAATAAATCAGACTTCAGACTTTACATCCATCTGTAATGAGTACAGTCAGAGTACATCTGGTCACACAAATTTTAGAGTAGTGTGTCTAGGTGAAGTTGGTTGGATTCAGCCTGGCATGTCTTTTTAAAACCCTTTTCCTCTACTGAATGCAGGAATATGTAAAAAGAGGACTTTGATCTGGGAATAAGAGTCCTTCTGTCCAGAAAGAATTTCTGTCTGTAGGGAACAGAGAATTGAAGCAAGAGGCAAAGCCACTGAAAATGTTTTACTTAAGTAAACAAATTTGCTACAGATTTTTGCCACAAACAAGCTGAGTACCTTAAAATATCTCCTTCCTTTCTTCTTTTCACTGAAATTTTTAGTTTTGGTGGGTATTTTTATTTATTTATCTTAATGGCTGACTGATCTAAGTATTACTGCAAATAGTACATAATAATAGTAATTCCAAAGCTCTCTCCCACTGTATGTTGTTTGTGTAGGGAAGGACATTTCATTTCATACATCATTTACAACTCCCTGCTATAATTCTAGGAAGTCAGAAAGCTTTTAAAATTTAATGAGCAAAAATTTTATGCTTTTGCAACATCCAAAATTGGAATATACCAAGCAGTTGCATGCAGGAGATTTTCTCTTGACACTGGTTTCAGTTTCTTTCCACTACACCAATAAGAATTCCTCTACTCTGAAGTTAATTAAGCTGAATAGGAAAAAAGACATTTATGTGAATCATCTCCAACGTCCTAATCCATTTGTGTGTATATTTCTCCTCTAAGATGCTCCCAGCTACTATATTTCATAAACAAATTGCATGTAGAAGTTGCAATTTTCTTACCTCTTTAACAGAATGATCCTTTAAAGGAGCTCTGAAATATCTCTGTATCCTAGAGGATAAATTTTCAGTCCCACTGAAGAACCATGCCCTTTTCTGTGTGATGACTTGCCTGGCAGCACTGCACTCCGAGCACATTAATGCTGGTTTATTACACTGCCATAAATTAGTTAATTTATCCTAAAGTGCTTTGTGTCCATATGCAATGTCTTTTTTAATTATTTAGCATGTTTGGGCACAGTAATTAATCTTATTTGGAACAAACTTTTCTTAAGTTTAAAATGGGTATGTTCACCTCAAAACTCTTTGGTATGCTTCCCTAAATAAACAGGGATCAGAAATGGACTCAGAAAGTAATGTGTCAGTGAAATGCCACTTCTTTAAGCCCAACTTTTTTGATTCAGAACAGCACAGATTGGGCAAACATTTGTGGAGTCTGTCTTAGAACTTCTGGAGTCAGAAATAGTGAACCAGAAATCACATGGGCACTCATACCCGTGCTGCACAGGGCCAGCCAACAAATCTGGAGGCATGTACGTGCACAAGCAGATGATGCCCAGAAATATGTGGCCTCCATTTTTAGGAGGTAATTTTTAGGAAACAAAAGTAACAGGGCACAGGGTGTTGGGTGACTACTGATGGGGATATAATCTGGAAGGGATTTCAGCTCCCTGCCTTATCACTAGCCTGACAAGTGCCTCTGGGAAAACCATCCCTCCTTCCCCATCTGTCAAAAAGAGCTAATGCTGACCTCCTTTACAAAGCACCTGGAGATCAATCGATGAGTAATGCTGCAGAAGAGGCTCGTACTCTCATTCACAAGTGAGAACAAATCACTTGGTTTTCAGAGTTTTAAAAGATCCACTGAGAAAGGAATCAATCATCCTGGATTTAAAACCTGGAATTCAGCTTGTCTTGCAGTCACGGCCATGTGGTGAAGCCCTTCAGTGTGGTGGAATGAATAGCAACGGATGCACTCCGTCGTGCAATTCCCATTTTTGAGTTTGCAGCAGCAGGGAGAGGAGGAGGAAGCACCAAGGGTCAAGCTGCTTTCATTCTGCTTTTCTTTTAATGACACACAACATCTGCCATGATACCCCTGCTCAGTGCCAAGGATTCTTTATATTTAAAGTGTAATCAAATGCCCTGCCTGACAAAAGGTGGCAAGCAATCCAGTGAGAAGTTCAGTTGTTGTCATCGTCTGTGACTGCAGGACTGTTTCTGACTGCGTCCTTGACTACCGTCCTCTCTTCTCTGAAAAAATGCTGGAGAGCTGGCACATACTCCCAAAAGTTTCTTGCAGGCATTATTCCCAGCCCTGCCGCAAAGCACCAGGACACCTCTGTGCTCAGCCCATCTGTGCCCTTGAGGATGCAGTCAGCTTTTCACCTCTGCTGTGGAAAAAGTTATTTTCTTGTATTTATTTTCCACCGAGACTGTTTGAATCATGTTCAGGGTTTCAAATGACACTTGCTCAAAAAGACTACGGCAGTGACTGAGGTAAATGATTAGCATTCTCCTCTGTCTGGAAATTATCCATGTATTTTATGCTCAAACCTCTACCTCTTTGCAGCGATAGTACTGTATTTGAAATCATATACATTGGTCAGAACTAAGATATAGGAAAAGCAGGGCAAGGCCACCTGATTTTGAGTTATAAAAACGCTGGGTTAGTGGAAATGCAAAACTGTCAGCCAACACACAGTTCTGACATTTCAAATATGATTTGTTCCAAATCAAAAGTTCCTGTTAACAAAGCTAAAAAAATTGTTCTGCATCATTTGAAACATTGATTTCAACCATGATTTAAGCATATATCACATTAAATTAAATCATGTATATTTTCCAAATATACATAATCATTGATTACAACTTTATTTTAGAATATGGACTTTTAAAAACTTTAAAAATGTGAAAGAAAACATGTAGGAGAATCCTCTGTTAAATGATAACTATTTAGAGTTAACAAAATTGAAACCAAAAAATGAAATAATCTTTTCCATGTAAAAGATTAAATGTAAAATGAAACATTTTGTCCTTATGACAATATTAAAGAGAAAAAGACCATCATTTTGTCAAGTTGACATGCTTCAATGAGCCAACTGGCTTTTTCCAGAACAACTTACAGCTTCTCAATTTCTATAGTGCACTCTTCTGGATTACCTTTTCCTTTTTGTTTCATTCTACAAAACTTGTAACTGAAAAAAAAAAATCACATTGAAACTGTACTGGATGGGTTTTCATTGCCTTCCATAGGAGCAGAGCCCTGTACTTGTCAATTAGCTGTGAACCAAATCAGCTCTCATTCAGGTGCAGTTAAACCTCACCCATACGCGCTGTTCTTTATAGAAGCAGCTTCACTGCCTCCATGAAATAGCCTTCCAGTCTGCTCCTGGGGACAGTGAAGGAGCCCCCCATCACTCGATATAGTTGACTTTTGCCACCTCTCCTCACAGGTTGGTTCAGAGCTTGTGCAGCAGTAGAGGCAGAGCACTGAGAGAATTCAGAAATCTCCAGATGAAGTAACAGTCCTTTAGAAATCTTGCCAGATGACCACGAGTGCCAACAGTCCTGCAGTGACTGATTTATCTTGCTCTCAGAATAATTGCTACCATCTCTGCCCTAGCTAAGGGGAATGAGAGGTGATCAAAAGGAAGAGATTTGCTTTTTTCTGTTTGTTTGATTTCCTCAGCAAATAGCAAATTCACCAAGCAGTTTTACATTGAATACAAAGGTGTGACCACTTGAGTCCATTTCACTGGATGTAGGACAACAGAAGTGGCTTTGAGGAAGATCCAGGTGATTAGTGGTAACATTTTCAAAATTAAATATATCAATTTTTCATTCTAAACCATCCAGCTTTGTTTTGATATCTAATTCTACTTTTAAAAGGTTAACTCTTCTTAAATAGATGCTTAACATTCTTTCTTGTTTTTCTTTAAATTTTCTACTTATCAGCTGCTCCAAAATTAAAAGAAAAAGAAAGAAAAAGCAGAACAAAGTATTCTACTTTCTCCAAAATTAAATAAAAATTTTTGTTACAAGGTTAAATTACATCTTTCAGCTCACTTTCATTAAACAATGCAGAAAATTCTGTTATTTTCACATGTCTCTGGATATTGCTGTATTTCCCCCCAGGTCCTTTGCAGTGGAGGTCAGCTAGCCCAAGGGCCACAAGCCCTTTGATATTACTGGTGGTTCTTTGGTGCAAGAAAAGAGAACCTGATCCAGCATTAATACTGCCCTTCTGTTGAAGATTTGATGCGAGTCACTAAGAATGGCACAGATACTCCAGAAGCAATAGAGTACATACAGCCTTATGCATTTTGTGAAGGATGTTTGTTTCTTTTCTTCTGAAAGGATAACACTTAAAATGCTGTGGTTCGTTTATTCTAATGTCCTTTAGGCAGCATCAGTTCTTTACAGACAATTTAAAATTCTTTCACACTCCAGAAGTACCATAGGCAGTATCAAGTTAGATAAGTCGTTCTTAAAGCTATTAGTTGATAATGATGATAGCTTCAGTTCATCTGAAAAATTATGACTCATAAAATTACTGTATCATAAGCAAACTGCACCTTTTACTGATTTGTTTATCCTTGCAACAATTTCAGCTTGGATAACACTTTTTTTTTATTAATATTGCTATTATTTATTTCCCCCATCAGTTCCATAAGATATCTCATAAAATATACCTTATACTTGCCAGCATTAAAAGAATTAGTAAATTCCAATACAGCTGAAGTTGGAACTCTCTCATATTGTTACAGGGAGGGAGAGGAAGCAAAAAGAAACCCTCAAAGGCCAATTTGGATGCATTTGGATATTTCTCACAGCCCAAGTGATGAACAAAATTAAAAAACCCCAATCATCATCATACAGCAGAACTACTTCAGACTGCATCTCTTGGGGAGGGGATGGAAAAGTCACAGAGAATTCGCATATTTTGTAAGTTGAGCGGGAAAAAACACCATCGCATACTCCATCAAACCAATCTTCAGAAGAACTTCAGTGACTGCACTCGTGGGGAACACTGTAGTGCTGACACATCACACGTCCCAGTATGTCTATGGGCACTCAGATACTAGGTACATATAAAATTATGCTTGAAAATCTGAGCTGAGACCCTTTAAATCGACTTTGTTCCAGAAATTAGCCAGCTGTGGACTGTGTGATGGTGCCCTTACTAAGAAATCTTGCTACTCGGTTGGATTTGTTAGGCTGGACAAAGCACTGGAGCTAATGTTGCTGCAGCTTCTGTGCACCAGGGCAGTAGCAGCCCATTCCTGAACACATGGACACAGCAAGGAGGACTGAGTCTGCTCTGCATTGCTAACCCTCCTCTGACCTTTGCTGGTCCCCACAGTAGGAGACAGATTCCCCTTCCCTTCATTGTTTAACTGTGGTGAGGAGGTGAAATCAGCTCTTGCACATGCAGAACAATTCTTGGATCAGGTCACCAACCACTTCCCTCTCTGCAGAGCAAGGGTTTGGCCACGTATGTCCTCTCTTGTCGGGGGAAGGAACAACAGCAGTGATGATCACCAACATTTAGTAGCTGGAAGAAAATGTTAGAGTTAAGTGATTTTTAGAAGAACAAGGAGCCTATATGCACGTTTTGAATCCTCTAATTTTACACTTTCCCACCAGCTGAGTGCAAAAAGCTTTTCCTGTTCAATTACAGGAGTACAGTAGACTTTTTTCTGTGGAAAAAAAAAAAAAATCTTAGGTAAATTCCCAGAGACTGCCTTCTTGGTCTGTTCAAGAACCAGCTCTCCTCTTCCCAGTGCTCTTCAGGACTCGTGTGTGATAACTTGTGCAACTGAGCCAAGAGGCAATGCCTCCTTTGCACCACCGGCTGCCTTTGCACCTCTCAGGCCAGGGGAATGTCTCTTTGGCAGTTCACTACTGCCCCAAGCATGAGGGGTTTAGGCATATTCACAAGATCTTTCCACTAAACGATGTACCCCAGGTCAGCTGAGCCATCACAAACAATCAAGTGAGTGCTCTTAAGACTTCTATTGATTTTCAAGCTAACTCATTTTACCTTAGATTTGTGGCAGGCTTAAGCATGCACATCCACTCAGTTATGGACAGTTACTATGTCTGAGCCATCATCCTGTGTATGCCTACATCCATTCAGCCTTAAAGGCTTGTCATCACTCATTTAGCGGCTGTATCTGCACATGGGAGGCTGGACTATAATGGTCTGCTTTCCCCTTGCTATAGTTCAGCACAGAAATGTAAGACATAAACCACATTTTGGGACATGGATCAATACGCATTACTGTATGGCCGATCTCCATCCCTGATGAGGTAAAAGGCTCAGCACAGTCAGGCAGCTGTAAATTCTCCGACGTTGCATCTGGCGATAACAAGAGCACCACAGTGAGGAGTAGAGGGCAGGACAGCTGCTGTGATTCTCTATCACTTTTCTCACAGATATCACAGAGAAAATATCTTGCTCCAGCTCTGGGGACTCTCCTTCTAAATGCCAGCCTAAAACACCACTTGCAATGTGCTCAGAAACTGTCATAAGTGCAGCACTGAAACGGGGAGATTCTTGCAAGTTGTGCATTGCCAGTAAGCTGCGGGGACTTGTTTTGCTTTACACTGTTTGTCCGTCCTATTGCTCTCCAGACTTGCAGTATCCTAGGTTTTTCAGGGCTGAGCCCATTTTACTGGCCAGAAGCTAGTACAGTCTTGCTGGGACTCTTTTGGTGTACGAGGTGTTCGAATAAATACCATCACATAATAACAAACAGTTTCAATTAAATAAAAGCAAGAACTGTGTGTCTGTGCAGAAGTGGAGTTTCAGAAGCTTCCAAGGACAAGATGCTACCAAAATCCTTTTGTTCCTGTTGATAAAGCAGCTCTGCTTTGCAAACAAACCAGAAACACTTCAGGTTTTCAAATATGCAGAAATGAAAGTATCTGTCACACCTGTCATCTTAAACCTGTAATGTTAATTTTGTTGCATGGAAATATCACTTTTTAGTGGTAAAACTGTTTATTGGGGACTGCACAAACCCAGGGAGAAAGCCAGCTAGATTTTCCACAGATAGCAGTGGCTAGCAGAAGTGAGCATAAGTAGATTATGAAAAGAAATCTAAAATTACTGAGTCCTCAGTGACTCCATTCAGATCTCACAGTTTAAAGGAAAATTGCACTGTTTCAATGTCTGGCAATCAACAAGATTATATGGTAAGAGTCATTTCGCATAAACTGTGAGATATGTTTGGAAATAATCTCCTTCCCTTCCACCTGACGCTTGTGCAGCATATTCAACATTCTTGACAGCTTTAGCTAATTTATTACCAAACAGAAAGTCTGTTAAAGAGGGGGAAATTGAGACAAATGGGGGTGACGTGATTTGTTGAAGGGCATGAAGGAAACCATAAGGGAACACAAGGCAGTTTCTGGGGACTCGGAGTCCCTTCAATTCCTGTCCCTGCTGCATGCCTCTGGTGTGAATGCTGGCAATAGGCCAGCGATGAAAATTCATCAGCTTTACAGGTTGGGAGGAAGGCCTTGACTTCCCTCTTCTCTGCTGTTCTCCACACCCTTATCATAGTACCACTTGCCAAATAATATTTGCTCTTTCTTCCTCTGAAGTTTAGTTGTAGCTTCTTTCTCTTATTCTTTCAAGATCTGGTCCAATCCTCCTCATTATGATCCCTGCTTCCCGCTCCCAGTCCTTGAAGCAAATTGCCTCTCTCAAGGCTGCTTAACCTATTTAAAATGACAAGGAAGTTTCAACACTAAAACTCAACCTAAGCTTTCTGGGCAGCCAGTGCGGTGAAAGCCAGGACTGCAAATTTCTTTCACCAACCTGCTTTGAGAATTCAAAGGGGAAAAAAAATGTGTGAAAGCAGCAGCCCAGACTAGAACTGTAAAGGGAAATCAATTTAAACGTAGACCACAAAGAGGCTGGATAACACAGATCTCATCAGCTCGGTGCCACTTATGCAACAGCTGCACTCAAGTCTCAAAAAATGATTCTTCTAGAGCTTTAACACAAAAGGTAATTCCATCAAATATTCCACTGAACACGGCAATAGCAGTGAGCTTGTTCAAGCACAGCCCTTCCACACTGTCATATAAACCCTTTATGCTGAATTGCTGCAACTACCTCACTGCCTCGACACTGCATAAATAGAGTCCCTCCGTACTCATGTCTGGTTTCACAAAGCCACTTCAAACCCCCAGTAAAATTGAAGGTTTCATGATGAATACTACCAGGAGTGAGAAGGGAAAGGTCTGGTAATAAGGTAACTTGTGCGTGCATTTGGTGACAACTTTGAGGGATTTTAATTCAAACTCCTAGTGCTTGTATTTGATAAAGTGAAAACCTTGATGTTGGGAATTATCAAAGGTAATAGATGTCATTATGTCCTTTCTGGAGAACATATAATTATTGATGCTCATTGGCTGAGTAACCAAGTACAGAACTGCAGCTGATACAAACAGGCCAACTTGATGCCTTCCATCTGAAAAAACAAGCTATTTTGCCTGCATTTTTTTCCTAAATATACCTGGATGCACTTGATTTAGCATTTTAAATTTAATGTGATCACAGCCATATCCCACTCAATATCCTGGCACCTAAAAAAGAGTTCGTTGTGCATTTTGTCTCCTGTTTATGGATCTCCTACCTGTTCTGAAAATTCACAGACTGCTTCCAAGCTCGCAATACACTTTATCTCACCCTGGCATTTGCAGAGAATTAGATTCCCCAAAAGCTGCATCGCTGAGCCAGTGCTGAGCAGTGCTGAGCAGCTCTGCCTGTGTGGAGCTGCGTTGGAGGGACTAACCCTCAGGCAGGACACACAGCACCAGACTCACAGCCCAGGCAGACTGCGATGAAGAAGGGTTGGACCCGCACCCCACCGCTCACAAGCCCTCTCTGTCACTTGTCAATTCGTACACACGATGACTACACATAGGCCTTGACTGAAGCTGTGGGAAAATGTCAGTCAGGTGCTGCATAATGGTCAGGATGTGGCGGTTAGACACTGAAAGTACCTTCAGGTATTGGGACTGAAGCAGGGGGGGTAGATCTTTCCCGCTTTGATGCACACAGTAGCTGAATGGACCCACCTGTGACACCTGTGAGACTCAGCATGAGCTGTTGCAGGAGTTTGGTTGCTATTACATCACCCCTTCTACTCCCTGAATGATCGGAGTCCTGTCTCCTAAACCACCCCAGTGTGCCAAGTGGAGACACTATTTCAGGCTTACATCAGCCTGGACAACATCTCAACACTGGTTATTAAAAAATGCATGAAAACTCAACCCTGAAATAAAACTAAACAGGAAAAAAAAAAATCACTCATTGCCAGCTATATAGTTGTACCTTGGCTCCCTAACTCTGGAGTGTTTATTACTTTCCCATTGCTTCTCACATCTTCCCCACCCCTGTTAAACCATGACTTTGCTCCCAATTCATCTTCCTTCCCTACCATCCTAAATATGTCTCATCACTTCTCTTTGAGCCATTTTGGTTTCATGCTTTGTGTCTCTTGCTCAGAGAGCTACATAACTTACCTACTGCTGCTCATGTGGTGGTGCTTGAGACCACTGTTTACTGCTCTTCACTTCTCTTTCTGCTTCTCTCAGGCCTCTTGTTTGGAAAAAAAAAATTTTCCTCTCCTCCCCAACAACTGTTCTTTCCTCCAGTAAGCATATTTTTACAATTATATGTAATAATAGTAAGCAATATTAGTGTGTACAGACATCCAAGCCTGCAGCTCCCCAACATACTGAGAGGCATTGCAGACCAAATAAGAAGCTGAGAAGACACTTGGACAGAAGAAGGGATCCACTGCAGGTGGACAGAGCAAGATAGTGCTTAAACAAAGTAACTTAATGTCCTTGCAAATAACAGGCTCGAGCTCTGCATGTTTGTAACTGTGATATATATTAAAACAGTAAACTCTAAATTCAGGAAAACATTTACTCAGTTTCCATGTTAATCAATAGGATAATTATGTTAATTATAAGTTTCCAGAAGTGCTATGATGTTTTTGCATCTAGGTGAGTGACATTTTGCTTCCTCATTGCTGTTTCCTTCTCCAACTTATTGCGTCATAGTACATGACATTTAGAACAGCTCAGTGAAACACAAGAAGCTGGTTTTCAGCCACTTTGTTACGTTTGAACTCCCAGCCTGGTATTAATTTCACTCTTCATGATTAAGTAAATACCTCTTTATGAGAGAAAAATTAACTAAAGCAAAGATATAATTGTTTTTCTTCATGCAGTTATTCAGTTAAAATACTCAGTTTCTGCTCATTTAAACTTGAAAGGAAATACATTCCAGACAGAGTTTTGACTGAGCTGAAAATATTATAAATTAGGCTGTTATAATGGGTCTAATTGTGTGGTTTAATTATTAGATTATACAGGAGAATACAAAGTGGGCATTTTGTTAGATGAAGATGGTGTCATCTGTCTGCCCAAGGTCTTTGGGTAAAAACTGTAGGCTTTAAAAAGACTTTTGTTTTTCTGGTATGTATAATTTTTCAAGGCTGGACAACTACTAAAACCCCTAATTATATACATTAATAATCATAACTACCCAAACATTACTTGTATATATGAATAATAAAACTCCCAAACAAGCCATCAGGTTACCAATAAGAACAGCAGACATCCTACTTACAAGGCATAGCAGCCAGATATCCAGCGTACAATCTTACCCGTTGCTGTACCTCTCATTCCTTCCCCAAGTTAACAGAGGAGCTGCTGCAGGACTGTGTGTGGTCAAATGGTACTAACAAGCATTCATGAATAGAAGCTGCCTCTGGATCAGACACACTGGCTGTGCTGGTACTTCTCTTCCTACAGGCACCCATCTGATCAAACCAGCTCACCAGTGTGTTCAGAAACTAATGGAGGGTCATAAATATCCTGTAAACACCTGAAATGATAACTCTGAGGTTATTTTGGAGTGATGCAAATTGATGTCTTAATCTTACAAGTAACTTTTATCTTACAAGTAAATTTTTTTTAATTTTTGTGTAGCTCAGTTGCTTAGTGAATAAACAACTCTTCTACCTTTGAGATTCATTTTTTTCCTTAACGGCATCCTGTTGCCTAGAGATTTTTAGCCATTCAGTTTTCTGTCCTAGAGAATACATTTTTATCCTCATGTTTCTTCCGGGGTTTAGCCATTTAAAACTTGCAAGGATTTGGGGGTAGCTCACTGTAGCCATTTTAGATCCTGTTACCTCTCTCCAATTTTAACCGCTCTGTACTCCAGCTGTAGAGTTTTCTTTTATGGGACTGCTGTATCCTCACAGTCCTGACATTGTGAGATGCTGAGTTCCTCCAGAAAAGTTCAAAATATTGCTTTTAATAATACCCTTCTTTCTAATGAATAAAAGTCTAAACTGACTTGATATATGTGCTACTTTGTCCACTTATGAAATATAAATTTGTGCATAAATTAATATTAATATTTTTCTTCTTTAAAAGAGACCAGCCTTCTGCTGTCTCTGAGTAGAGTTTCATTCAAGCAGCACAAATAAGGTCAAAGACAATCTCTTCTTAATTAAAGGGAGCACATAATATTGATTTAATAAAATTTTAACATTACTTAACGACAGCTAGATATTCTGTTCAGAGCAGAAAGACTGACATTTTATTGTAATCAATATGTATTTTATTAAAATCAATGTGCTCCATGAACTATTCTACAAAGCCTTAATAACATCTAATCTGCCACACTGCAGAAATGGAGAGTTTGTCATCTGAAGGTAAGATTGTTTGACAGAAGAATTGCTACGTGTATAATTCACAAGTTTCGATTTTTTTTAGAGGCCAATGCATGTGATTTGTATCATTAAAAGTGGTAAGTGTTTAATCCCAGCTAATTTCGGGTAGCCAAGAGAAGTGAGGATCTGGAGAGAACTGAAGTAATAGTATGCCCAGTGTTTGCCTGCCAACTTTAAATTCAGCCTTGGTCAAACCTGTGTGTAACAAGAGAGAGGTTTCCATCCAGGCCAGCCCTCAGTCCCTGCGTAAGCCCACTCCAACGTACTCCCCCAAAACACAGCCCTGATCCAGAGCTGCTCCCATGGTATCGATGTGTGCTCAACCCTCCCCATCGCTCAACCTGTGCAATGTGTGCAACCCCTTCTTGGTATCAATGTGTGCTCCAAGACCTGAAGGATGCCCCAGTTCTACCGATGCTTTCTGAAGGCCAAGGCTTCAGTATGCAAAGTAGGAACATGGACATGCTTGCACTCCTACCAGCTTTATGCTGTAAAATAAATCAATAGCTGCATGCTTTGCTCCCTCCCCGGTGCATGGAACACACAGAGATACTTCACCACCTGCTACAGCCGCTAACAGACTCTGCATTAGCTCAAGTGAAGGAGAGACATGCTTTGGACCTGAAGGGTCAGGTTTTGTCTTTTTAACAATATGAGGAGATATGGTCATTACACCAGCAACTGTTACAGGACTTACCTTTCACTGATCACAATCTAGGCCACACTAGCATCAGTGCTTTCCTTAGCAGTCCCCTAAACTGCCCCAGTGCTTTGGTAAAAGAGGATGTGATTCTCCTTTACTTTTTTATTGCTTTCTTTAACCTCAGTAATCTATCTCATACTTATTTTAAAGAGCATTTCTTACCCTAAAAGCTAATGGGCAAATGACCCAAATCTGCTTTTGTGATTAATTTTATTTATTTTGTTTTGTGCAGCTTTATTCAGAGAATAAAAGCAGTGAAAGCTGACGGTCTTGTTAACCAGTGCTTTAACTGTCTCCTTTCAACTTTCTCACTCAGTTCTCTTCTTCACCCTGTGCACAAGATTGAGAGACAAACAGTGTTGCAACTTTGAGAGATCCCTTAATATATTATTTTACACCATGCACATTGTGCATATAGTAGCACCAAGCTCTCTTACCTGGTCATAGAGAGAGAGAGAGAGACAAAGATTTCTTCCATTATTTCTGTTGTGTTTCACCACAGTAGTGCTAGAATTGGTAACCAGACAGTGGCCATCACCCACTGTTCCTTGCCCACCATATCGTCAGTGAAGCTATTAAAAAGATGAGATGTTGCAGTGGAAAACTGTCCAGTTCACCTAGTTTGGGGATGGTTGTGGGCAAGGTTTGAGTGAACAGAGAGCAATTTCAGCGAATACTGTCCAGAATGACAAAATGTGGTATGTGAATCCATGGTGAGCACTTTCATTCTCTTCTTTTCAGGTGGGCGTTGATCATCAGGATGCACACAAAGGGAAGGGTGGATGAAAACCCGCTGCCACCTGGAGAGTTCTGCAGAAAAAGCCTTTCTCACCTCTGTAGCTGAATCTATGGACACAAAGCCACTTGGTTTACAGGCTGTGCTCCCGGTTTTAACAGAGTTTATGTTCATCAGTTTGTGATTCACCTTGAAGGCTTACTTCTAATTACCTGACACAGAAATAAACACTGTTTGTCTATGCCTGCCATTATCACAAAACCTGGTGAGAATTGATTTGAGTCTTCCTACCTCCACCAAGGAGAATTTAATAGTACAGTTTTCTGAACAGGACTGTACAAAATGCTGGGGTAAAAATATCAATACAAATTAAGGAACAGCAGAAAGGTATCAACTAATATTTATTACAAAAAGTCAAGACAAACTAACACCAGCAGTAAATTATAGCTAGAATTGTGTCCTAGCTTACCTTTCAGAAAAAAGTTTGTTCTGGATGTGAAGCCTCCCCATGCATATGCATTTTATGCCTCATTTACCCATAACCTTTCACACTCTGACAAGGACAGGAAAAAGCAGGATTGGACCTGGGACCTAAGATACCCTCCATTTAAGATTTCCACTTAAAAACACTGTACTATATGTGTTTACAATATCCACCTGTACATATGTCTTGTAAATAGCATATTTACTCTTTAGAATAAGTACTGATTCTGGTCTAGTTTTTTACTGAAATCCTATTATATGTATCTTGTTTTGTAAACAAATATTTTTCATTCACTGTAAAGCAAAGTGAAGGAAAACAAATTTAGGCACAATAAAAACAGAACACTGAAAAAAACAATGTAATCAGTACAAATTTGCTTTCCAGAATGAATCTCAGAAGATGTAGCCCAAAAGACTATTATACAAGAGTTAGAAAATGAGTAACATGGGAAAGCCTTTAACCTAATTATGGTTTCCTTATTATTTTATTGGCACTATCAAATTTTCATAGCTGAGCCATGACTGCTACAGCACCACAACTGCTGTAGCCTTGCCTGCTGTCATTACTCAATGTTATCTTTTATTTATACCAAATTATAAATGAGTGTGTGGCACTCTGCAAACAAACAAGAGATGCAGCCTGTGTTTCTTGGCTAAATTTTATCAGTGCTATACTTTAAACATAGCTTAGATGGCACTTTCTTCAAGATCTTCCCACTGCTGAGGTCTCCTCAGACCCACAGAGCTAGTCATAAATTTGTGCACGTGAGAAACAACTAATTGTCCACCTTCAATTGCTGAACCTTATCCCCTAGCTATCTAATCATTGAGGAGTTGCTCAAATTTTCAGCAGTTAAGTTTTGTAAGCATATAAGATGACTCTTTTGTGCTTTGTGCTGTGGGAGAATGAATCCCATTAAAGTTGGCCTCCTGTTTCATGTTTTCCTGGAACAAGATCTACCTTCCTCTTGTTTGCAAGGCAGCAACAAAGCACGACACCATACAGCAGCTTGGCAGCGAGTTGTCAACTGCCCTGTTCAGTGATGGAGCAGGACTCAACAGGCACTGCTCGGTTACTGGAGTTATGCCTCCAGAAAGGCCTGTTGGGCGAGGAAGCCACACACAGATGATAAAACACTCAAGAAAGCTTATCCCTTTGGTCCCAGAGTGCATATTACAATTGTGTGATTCAGACCTTGCATCTTGTTGGGGAAGAGATCTGAAAGTGCTGGTCAGCAGGGCTAGGCCCTATACAAAACTGAAGGAAAAAAAAAAAAAGGAGGTGGTTTCCTCTTTTATTCAAACATCAGCCAATATGTGGAAGAGTACTGAGCTATCCTATATAGCTAGTTAGCAGAAGATGTGCCAGGAAAGCTGTATTACTGTCTCTAACCCAAGTGCCCTAAGCATAGTCATGCCCAATCAATCTCTCTTTCTCTAGGTCAGTGAATAGAGAACTACTCCACACAAACTGGGACAGCTTCAACAGGAATGATTAAAAGCACCTCCATGAGCCCTGCAATTCAAGGAACATATTCTAGGAGAAGTCGTATCATCGATATCTGAACTCAGCTGGAGCTTGTGCAGCCAGCATGATCTAGGATTTGGGACTAAGCTAAAGCAGGATATGATAAGGGATGGTAAGAGATATTATATGTGATGGGATATGATTTACTGAACTCAGCATTTATGGTTGGTTTACTTAGCAACACACCCCTGGAGGGCTCCATATATTACCTTTTATAAAAATACTGCTTTTACTGCACACCCAGAAACCCAGGATTTATGGCAGAGTATGTCAAATGATAGAAATAAAAAATAAAGCACATTCTTTAATGTTGTTTTTTGGGAACAAAAGGGCTAAGCTCTGTATAACATGAACATAACACTTTGTACATGACAGGCAACAAATGTTTGTGAAAAAAAAGTGCAAATCACTGTAAGTTAATATATAATCCTCAATTTTATAAGTAATTAATACACATAATTTACTATTCATTATTTCCCGGTCCTTTCAAAGAGTGCCAGAATGAATTCTATCCATAGAATTAAATATAAATATCTATAATTCTATGGATAGAATTAAACTTATATTTAATTTAACCATACAAAATATGTCTCACCTACACTGGCCATTTTGTCTTCCTCTGTAGTCTTTGGAGGGAAGGAGGGACTGCTCCATGCCTGGATGAGAGACTTTTCTCAGCCTGGGGGGGAATTGCTTTCTGGAGATAGAGTAGTGTCTCTGTGTTGATGATAGAGGAGAACTGGACAACTGACTTAAATGGGATTTCTAACTTCATGTAGTTGGATCACTTGTAATGTGATTTTTTGAGACTGATTCTCTGCATAACAAATTACACTTAAATGAAAAATGTCTCATAAAACTCAGGCATCTGCTTGTTAAAAATTGAATGCATAACAAGCATAAAGGAATGGAATAAATATGGATTAACCAGCCATTAACTAATCAAAATCTTTAAAACACCAGTCATTCGTAATATGTAGTCCAGCCTTTTCGACAGAGAAGGAACTTTTGGTCTTTCTTATTTTTGTGACTTTACTGAACTATAGATTAAAATGCAACATCTTAGATACCTAGACATAGTTGGTATTAACTTACAGCACAATTTGCAAGATGGTAAGAACTGTAAAAACTCCTGGGAAATGACTGACCTCAGCCAATTTTAACTGAATATGAGAGCATTCACTCCCCAAATCCTCTGGTTCACTGATTCACTTTCATTTCAATGGGAAACAGGCATCTAAGTAGTATTTTGCAGGTTTGTGTCTAACTGCTTTGTGATCTTGAAGAAAGAAGCTATTATTGCTTTAGGATCCAGGCCCTGAATAAGGAAAGGATTTAAGCAAATCTTTACATTTCAGTTTGTTATGATGAGACACATTGAAATTTTCCTAAAGAAAGGATATTTTATTGTATGAGTGCCCCAAAACTTAGCCCTGCTACTTTTCACCACAGTTGTTCATTTGGAAAAAAAAAAAAATTAAAGAAACTAAAGTTTATCCTAAAAATTAGCATTTCTAGTATGGTATATTAGATATTTGTGGGGATGCATTCTTGTTTTTTGAAAAATAATAGAAAATATACCCTCCTACTAGATACACCCAAGAAATATATTGACTTTCAGCACATTCACTCTTGAGTAATCTTAATTTCAAATTATATTGATGTCCCTTCACAACTTCCCCTGTTGCACACATATAGCCTGTCAAGCCCAGATGAAAGGCCAAAGTGAGTTTTTTGATGGGGAAAATGGCTCACATAAAAAAATATTCCTTCCTCTTTTTTTTAACACGAATGCTGAATAAACAACTTTTCAGTAATACAAGGTAATGAATAGCAAACTTGACAAAATCCAATTATTAATCTGATATTCAGATATTTATTTCATTCCTTGTAAGAATTCTGCAAGATCAGCTCTGAATAATTGTACTTTCTGGGAGGCTTGCATGCTAGCCCCCATTTGAAAGATCATTCTTTAATACAGTACTGCTGCAATGCCATGAGGCTACAAGCACGTTTAGCGCACATTCAATAACTGTCTGCACAAGCGAAAAGAAAAAAACACGGAGTTATATTTAATGAATGTGATGCTGGCAAAGGGGTCCTATTTTCAATATTCAGGTGTGCTATGCAGTCTATTTAATTTAATAAAACAAGCAGTGATGGGAATTTTAACACAGAAATTGGGTATACTGACATTAAATCCTATTTCTCATAATTAGAAAACAACTTTCATACAAACTTAATGGTATATTGTCATTCCACAAACACTTTAGTCTCATAGAAATCAGCAGTATTGCTCAGAAGGGTTATAATGCTTTTGCTCCTTGATCTGACACCTGTTTCCCCCCATATCCCCACTTTCTCTTCTGCCACGTGGGTAACTTTGGTTCAGAAAATACCATGGCAACAAACATATAAAAATGGTTTTCAAATTCATCATTTTCCCACTCTGATCCCCTGTGTGTCCATATAACTACTATCATCAGTGAAAAGAATGGGGAAAAGGTAAGATGGGACCATCCTTTTTGGCAGTGTTACTAAAATATTATATACTAGATTGATTGTGAAAATATGACAGACATATCAATGCAGAAGAGAGAGTTTCTGTGATGAAACCACTTGCTTATAAAGTACTGTACTTCCCAAAGGCTGTAGATGTTATTTATTAGTGTATGGCAACTGAATATTTCACTAACTTTCCCACATTTTTATTTTTAAAGTATTTGAAACCTGACATGTAAGGAAAGCTTTACCATCTAAATGTTTAGCACTTGTTGACATAGTATGAAATGCATTATAACCATAATTTCTAAATACAGGGGAAACAGAAACAGAAAGGAAACATTGGCTCATTAAGATCCAGCCTCAACTCTACCAGATATTTTGTCATATTAGTCTTTCTCACATTTTCCATTGTCTGGTTTGTAAATGAGCTAAAAATCTACACTGCTTTTCTTCCTCAGCTCTACTGGTGGATGAAGACCTGTTAATATGAAGCTTGGTGAGAAGACAAACACTTGCCTTTTCTCCTTCCTGAGTTTCGGATGAGCTAAATGTGATGGGCTAATGTGGGATAACGAATAGTGTACATTGTCACTCCCACCAAGCTTCAGAAAAACTGGTGCTGTGTTAGTGATGAGACTACTGACAGCTGTGTCGCAGTGGAAACTGCTGCACAGAAGAGTGTCATTGCTCTCTTGTACCCTCTGTGCTGGTTTTGACTGGAAATCCTGCCTAGGACCTAAGAAAAAGGGTTTTTTTCCATCCAGAGTTTATTGAAATCTAGGAATCTGAAAGACTGGAGTTTTAAGGGAAGGACTAGGACAAATATAAGGGAGAACACTAGAATAAAAGACCAAGCCTTCTATTCCTTAAAATGTATGAGCCATTCACCTGTGCCACTGTAGGAGCTTTTGAGATGCAAACAGAAAGTTCTGATTTTCTCCTGCAGCAGACAATGGTCCACCTGCATAATACATGCTATTTAAAGTCATTACACAACCTGGGGTGTGCAGTAAATAAGTAATAAAAAACCATTGCATTGCTTTCTGCTGTATAACTGCCTTCTATGTAATTTATCCCTCAAGCAAAATGAAACAATCACCTGCAAAAGCTATTCAGCTACTATGAATAATTGAAATGACCACCAAATATGTAGTTCAGACCCATCCTAACATTTTCATAGAGAAAAAAAAAGTTTTAAGTGCTTGCATTGTATAAAATCAATGAAATTTGCTGTTCTGACTCTATACATAGGTAATTCAGAAACTTATTCCCAGCTAGCTTGTATTACAGGAGGTACATTTTGTTTTTAACCCGGTGTTATTCCACAGGCTTTAATATCAATGTAAAGACAGTCTCTAAAAGGCTGAGAGCTGGAGAAACAAAACCAGTAAAGCCAGGTCAAACAGAGAATAGCCCTTGCTGTCTGGATTGATACACTTGATGTGACTTGATGAACTCATACTTGATGAACAGGACTCTTTATCAAAACATTAATCCTCTGAGGAATCAAAGCAGACTCTTTCAAAAAGCAGTTCTGGTGTACTCCAAAAAGAGTCACTGCTGAGAGACGTTCCCAACAAGTGGAGATTTATCCTATATGACAAAAAGTAATTAACATGGCTGTTATGTTGTATTTGTCTTGATTTGAAGGGAATAGTCAAGAAACTAAAAGTAAAAGGCAAAAATGGGAGGGAGATAAAATCAGTATCCCAGTTCTTTAAGTGTGGATACCATATAAAAGTATGGCTGGCCAGCTCCATGGTCTGCCCTTGACCTAAACTGGGATGGCCAGTCTAGTTGTTGAGAGGTGCGGAGCCTGTGCCGATACAGGGGCTGGCCAGGTAACCTGAATGTCTAGCTGTGGAAAGTGTGTCAACCAGCAGACTGGTTGTGACCAGCATTGCAGGGTCAGATTGTAACCCAAGTGAAAAGCCCAAAGAACGGACCTGGGAGCTCTATTACTTGCAACTGTTTCAGGAACTCTCTTTTCCCTTTTTTTCTCTGAGACATGTGGTGTATTTCTAGCGAATATACAAATGTGACTTGCAGTCAAGATGGTTGGTCATGCCTGGTCTATCATGCTTAGCACCTACTTTACTACACTTGTTTTGGGTGGATGCAGAAGGTAGGCAAGGATCTGAGGCTGGCACATTTGCAATGTCCAGGAGTTGTTTTCTGCAAAAAAGAATTATTTTCTAACCGTTCAAGACTAAAACTTCTTCTCCCTTCTGCTGTTTGAGTAGTGAAGAAGGCTGTATGCCAATAGGCAATGCAGCCATATGGCTTGCCTTACCCTGGAAATGTCAGCCAGAAAGACTTTGAGGATACTCATGCCTACTGTCTAAGCATTCATCGTGGCTGCGAGTGATAGGAAAGGACAAACGTAATTGTCTGCATGCTTGTACCCAGGCATGAACAAGTTGGCCATTAGGGGCTGCAGTAACCTGTACTGTCTGACTCTGAACTGGAAGTATTTTCCTCTGACACAACTGTATAACAATACTGCATTGCTTCCTTTGGCTGATGCACAGGGACAACTTCAGAAAAAATGTCCTAGTCAAGAAATTACAGGGCTTTCCTTACAAGTCTGGGAGAATCCTGAGTTCTGGGAGCCCATCTGTGATAAAAAAGAAATGCCGAACTTAGTTTATGAACTCTTTGCAGAAGAGTATATCTCCTCACTGCATGAGTATCTAGCAATGGGGCCCTGCTCAGGATCATATGACTAGCATACAATTTCTTTCTTCTGCTCTCTCCCAGGAGCAACCCATCCCCAGAGTGTGAGGAAGCACAGTTCTTTGCATTCATATTAGATAAGCTTTACATTATAATGGAAATTTAAAAAGTGTCTGATCTCACTCAACCTTCCTGACCTCTTTGTAATTCCACTGATTCCCATCTGTGTTCTCACAGCAGTCGGGATCCACCAAGGCAGGATCCATTCAAGGAGGGGGCCTGGGTGCATAAGTGTAGTTACTTCAATGGTTAGGTACACTTTCCGCATACCAAAGAGACCCTAAAATAGGAAAGCTTTCATTGCCAGAAGTTAAAGTGCCTTTAATATTTATTATACAGTTAATATGCCTCTTCAGAAAATCCTTTGAGGGAAATAACAAAGATCAATAGAGGCCTGATGAATCCTAAATGGAGAAACTAAAAGAAGTATTTGTTTTTCCGTCTGTGTATCTCCTAGGGATGACAGCAAATCTGCAGGCATATTATAGCAATCGCCCAGGGTATTCTGTGGAATTAAGGGAAGGGGAAGACATTTTCAAACACAAGAGCAAAGACTGTGCACTACCACAATGTGAATTACCATGCAAAGCATCAAACCACACATCTGCCCTTCCAGAAACAACATGCTCACGGAAATAATGAATAAAATACTAGATTATTTATCAAAATACTGTGCATAAAATTCACCCAGAACGTGACATCTTTAAGAAAATATCAACCATCTACCACAGAAAAAGAACGACCTGTATCTTTTTTACTGTGTCAATACTAAGTTGAGTTTATTTCTTGGGATCACATTTAATTATGAAAAAGAACAAGAAAAAAAGAGAAAACCCTGGGGAAATGTAAAATTGTTAATAAAATGTTTGGATGCACTGTATAATTACGACCCTTCAAGGAGTCACAAATTCTCTGCTTCTTTATTTACATATAGAAAGATGCCCCGTGTTTGACAACCATTTGTCATAAATGCCATTGAAATTACAGTTGATGCAAAATTTCAGTATCAATACCACACAGTAAGGAGGGCGTAAGGACAAATAAGATGATATTTGGCTGAGAACCATAATCATTAGTGTCCCAAATGGACCCTATACTACTGATGCATACAGCTCACTGATAAGTACTCCTGAGTACCCCTGTATGATGAAACTTGTCACCTGCACTATGCAAGCTCCACTTAGCATTTAGAATTAGAACTCACATAGAGATTATGCCTGTACAAGGCTTTTTTGTACAATATTATTGTTACCCGTATATAACACCACACTGAATGTGCAAGGCAAATAGAATACATCACCCATGTTACTGGAGGATTTCTCTCATGGCTGGCTTCTTCCATGAAATGAAATCTTTCAAACATGGGCATTTGCTTCCTCCAGTGGTACAAATTTACCCAAATATATCGATATTGCAGTCAAACTCTTCCAGCTTCCCCTGACTTACATAATTTCCAGAAATAAACTCTCTAGACATTTTAAGTGTAAACCCTATTTAAGCTTCAGAAGGATCAGATATAGTTTGGTATCTTCAGCTGGCAGCTTGAATCAGAATATGTATGTGCCACCAGGCTGCTTGTCCCCTCTCTATGCTTGACTGGAAACAGAAGGGTCTGCAACTTGATAGAAAATCTTTTTTACTAAGTTTATTATTGACTAGAGTGGTTCCACTAGGCATCCATCTGGATCCTGAATGCTTCCCAACACCACCCACTTCTATCTTACAATATGAAGTAAAATGTTACATTAAATAAGCTGAAGCCTGGTGGAAGAAATACCATCTTATTCCTTGAGGCTATTCAGCACAGTTTATATAGTCCCTATATTTGAATAAATACAATGTGAACAAAATTTCTCATCCACAGTTTAGGAGTTTGGTGTCTAACAGACTAAGATATGTTTATTTGGAAAAAGATCACCCATTTGAAAGTTTCAGGGAACTTTCTCCTGAACCCTATCATAACTGGGGTAACATCAATATTTCAGTGTTAAGCGACGTGTTGGCCAAATTTTTTAATGTGCCCATTTCTGGAGAAGCTGGATGCTGAAATACTTCTTATAATACAAATGCTTTGTGATGAATATGTCTTGATAGAATAGTCTATTAACTGAAGGCAGTATCACCAAAAGAACTGTTAAATTGGCCAGCCACCAAAATGACAAGAAATGCATATTTGTTTATTGTTAGCTACATAATTGTTTAAAAGAGCAACAAATTGCTAAAATAATTTTTTAAATTCACTGCAAATACAAAATGAAGCTAAGTGATTTGTTTATAGAGGATGTTTGGCACCAAAGTGAGAGGTAATCTTTCAGAACTCTGGCTTTAAATGGCCTTTTGAAAACCTATCCTTCAGTCACTGATTTAGATTTTCAGGTTTTGCCATTTTTTAAAAACTTCATGTGCTTCATGTGCTTTACCACCTACTTCCCATATTCTATCTTTTATTCAAAACACCCTGTTTAGATTAGGAAGAATCAACAGATTATTATCTGCCCATTAAATCAAATGACTTTGCACCGAGAAATTCTAGCTTCTTGGCAGCAGGTTATTTATACAGAAGAAAGTTGGCAATAAAGCATAGCCAACAGTTACAGTTTTAGCATCTGATATATCTGTAATAACTCTTGATATGAAATATTAAGAGAATGGATGTTGGCTTTATTTATTAAAGTACCCCCTTGCTGAGGAAATAGTCTTGAAAATGATTGTTTAACGCAGTGCATTAATTAAGTTCTACCTAAAAGTCCCATATTCTAGATTTCTTGATTTATTTATTTTGGTTGTAAGATTTATTGTAGCAATTCAATACAGTTGGATGCCTTTCCTTCTCGTTTCATCCCAACAGTGTTTTTACTGTATTCTTCTTTCAGTACGTAAGCCTGTAAAGTAATCCCTGTTGATTTAAAGACTATGGTAGACCTATGGTTGTTCATATAAAAAAATTGCTTCTTTAAGAAAACCAAAATGATAAATGGTTTTGTTTGGAGTGTTTGTTCTATGAATATAAAAAGTTTTAATGTAAAAGTGAAGTTAATAGAGTTCTACTAGGTTTCAAAAGATTTCGGAAACTCACAGACACAGTAACAAACCAGACTTGAGCATGTTGTGTTGGCATGTCTTGCAGTCATGTCCTCTCATTAACAAGATACCTAGCTATTCTTTAAAGCACAAAATAAACAGTAGGCATCTCAAATAGCTAGAAATGAAGCAAACTTCTTCATGATCAAGGAGCACTGTAATGAAAGGAAAGGTGGAAGGAAGAAAGCTATGTGAAGATAAGGAAAGGGTTCAAAAAGCAGTTATTAAAATACAGTATTGCAGAGCCACGTGAAAAGAACAGAGGAAGAAAGATGATGTCTGATGAAGCTGCTGTTATATACAAATATATTATTTTTTGCAGTGTGCAAAAAGTGATTCCGAATTGTCAGAAATGCAGGCAGGAAGCAGTGCTGTCTTAGAGGATAGCTGGAAAAAGAGAGGCCTGGCTTACCTTCAGGCAGAAGTGTCAGGACAACCTTTGATCTTCAGAAAACTTCTTTCCAACAGACCAGTGGTTCGAAAGAAAAGTGCAGGAAGCAGAAAAAGAAGGTAAAAGCAACAGCTGCATTCTCCTGAAACAATGGAGCAGTCAAGTGCAAGGTGTGAAAGAGACAGGGGGAGAAGGAAAGAGAGGAGGGCGAGAAAGATAGAGAAAGAGCAAGACTTTTTTCCCAGATAGAAAGGAAAGCTGCTTAGCAGCTCAGCTGGCACTAAGTCCTAATGGATCACAGTGGAATAGGCATATCTCCCCATCTTCAAAATAAAATGTGAAATGACCTAACTGAAATAACGAATCCATGAGAGGAATTATATAAAATAAATTACTGTACTTATAACTTATTGTTTTACATTCCTGTGAAAAAGGGCATATTGGCACAATGCAAGCCAAAACTGCAGTGTCTCTTACTAGACTTGTAGCTCCAAGCTGTAAACTTTCTACTTCAACAAATTTGAAGTTTAAATAGACATGATCCACCAAGAAAAGTTACACAGAAGATAGGAAGCACTAGAGTGAGTCACACAGGCATTTTAAGGAAGTTTAAAAAAATCAATAGTAGAAAGCTACAAAATCCTCTGTCCACATAGATTTGTTTGTGCCCTAAAAATAAACTGTAAGATATCTTTAAATTCTTCCATTACTTTCATCATTAACATTAGCTTTCATAACTCTGAATAGAGCTTTATTTTGTCACCATAGCCCCAGTGGCATTCACATTTTAATATTTTGCAGCTGGTAAATATTTACAGCAGAATTGCAGTGACCATACATGGTCCCTAGTATATATTAACCAAAAATATGTTTTAATTGAAGCATAGATTGAAGGATAGAAATCATTTACAACATGTAATATGTATTTTCATCAAATATTTTAGACACATTTCAAAACATTAAAATGTAGATTTTTTATAGTGGGTAAAAAACATTTTTTATTATACCTATTTTTTCCATTTCACATGAAAGACTACATTAGGTGTTTAGCAACCTTACTGAAAGACTCCATAGAAATATCAAATATTGTTGTTTAAAATTGTATAAGATTGAATATAAAACATAGGATTACATGGGAGAAGATTTAAAGAATTTGTATCTAGTTCACTTTCTAATTAAAGAGAGAGAAATTGGATTATATTGATCCAATTAGTAACATTTTTCTCTAATCCTTCTCAATTGTTTGTATGATGCAATGATGACTGCCATTTGCTAAACTGCCTTCTATGGAAAGGCAGATTTCACTGCTTATCTGACTGAAAGAGAATGAAACATTAATACCATGGATGTCTCCCTTTGAGCACTGATCACTTCTTTATGTTTGATCAGAAAGTGACAGAAACATTTTAGTGAATCCCTGTTTGCACTCCTACAAGCTAGCGAAGGACTGAAGACTAAAAAGACCTGAGAAAGCTGTCTTTTCCGGAGCATAGCCAAGCAAGTACTAATTTGAGAAAATGTCATAATATATTTTCAAAGCTGACCTTAAAGTGCTCTGAAGTTTTGAATGCCAATCTTTGAAACATTCTCAGGGAGAATGCTTTCCAGATGATGTCTCATCGAAATTTCAGAAAATCAAGGACTTTAAAAAAATCCTCAAGACAGACTCCAGAACAAAGAAGAACCCCAAATCATTAAGACCTTCTTGAAAATCTTAGCCACTCTCCCTTTCTTGAAACTATTTTGAATTGTAAAAAGTTGCCTAGCCAAGACACCTTGATGTCTTTAGTCATTTAACACAATGCCATCTATTTCAACATAATGTTGGAAATATTTGCTCAGCAGACCAGCACCTACGGATAATTCTACAGTTAGTTGCAAAGAGAAAATATATCCTCTGTAGTTAAGTAATGGTAAACTGCAACATGCTCAGGAGGCACAAGATTTGAACTATCTTGACTTGGAAGTTTGGGACAGGAAATTTAATAGATCTGAAATCTTTAAAGAAAAGCATTATGTTGCCCGTTTCACTTCCACAGTGAAACATATATTGTCCCTGCTAGCTCTGCTCTGACAATTTACCACTATTTAAATTATAGCCAAGATGTTAAACACCACCCAGAGACCAGTATTTGCAGCAGACCTCAGGGTCAAAGACCATGGTGACTCATGATGTTTCACACCAGCTTCAGTTTAAAGGATGTAAAGTAAAACTGAGAAAATGAAAGCCTTTACAGCTTGTGACTGTTGCACAGTGATACTTGTGATATCTTGTGATATCACACAGTTATCAAATACTTGTGATAAAGGACAAGAAAGTAAAAAATATGGCATACACTGTAGGTGGTTTTGAAAATATTTTTATGTTTTGTTCTGTTGTATTTGAAAGACATAGCAAAAAAAATATATTTGTGGCAAAGACGATACTTTGATTTATGCATGATTTGAAACTTGAAAATTGTTCGAAGAACTGGAACAGTAGGAAGTGCATATTTCCCTTTAGTGATGATGCACGAGTTCAAATCTTTACAGAGGTATGCTACAGAATCCTGAAATCAAAGTTGGTTTTTGTACATTCGGAGTTGTTCAGATTTTCTATTGTTAAAACAAATATTTTGTCTAAGGTGTATCCCTTGTTTAAAAATCACACACAAAAAAACCTAAATTAGAATTACTCCTAATGATAATGAGCTTGTAGATATGGTACAGTAAGGTTCTGGCTTAAAAGGAGGAAAACTTTGAGATCTAAATCCTCTTTGAATTCCAAGCCTTCTGAAGTGACTATAATTCTGATCAAAGAAACATAGAGGGAAAAAAGCACAATGGGAAATTGATAGCTGGGTTTGGCCCCTGCATTCACAGGTGCATGGATAAAGGGTTTGGGGGTTGAGATCACAACTAGTCTTAAGAAAGAACAGTGCCTATCTAGAACAAGATCCATCTATTTTCTGAAGCGAGAGGAATCAAGAACAGTATAATTAGATGTTAAACTGATGGAGGTCATGTCAGTAGCAGTGCAAATAGTTTGCTTAGACCTTCAGTAAGATTGATCTCACTGTAGGTATCAGATTAATTGCATATATTACTGAGGAGGTAGAAAACCAACATACTTCACTCTAAATATGAGCCTGTTGTCATGAGCTCAAGTGTATCACATAATTTTTATGGTTACCATAAGAAACCATCAGTCTTTCAAAAACAGAAGATGACATAAAATGAAATGATAGATTACTGGAAAGAAAAAAGTAAAAAAGTTCTTGAAGAAAAACTATAATTAAAATTAAAAAATAGAATTGCCTAAATGAAAACCCGAATTTCAGTTGAGTCAATAGAGCATACAAGAAAGCTAAGAAATGGAAAGAAAAGAACCTCAAATGAGAAAGCTAGGAAGGAATAGTTAGCAGAAAATCAACACATGCACTGTCTGCTGAGACGTGATAAGGAGGCATCAACTACATCAGTGAACAGTTTGAGACACTCGAGTGGAAAAACAGGGACATACCTAGAGATGTTCAATGCAGAGTGAGAGAACTTGCCAAATTCTTGGAGGCAAGAATGGATAAGTGAAGTCAAGCACTGTTAAAAGAATATTCTAACAGCATATAAAAGACATTCTAATCACCACATCTAATTGCAAATAGGAATAAAGCTCTAAAATGGCTCAAATGTCTTATGTATAAAGAAGAATAATTAACAATCAAATTGAAAGCTGCTATCTTGACAGATGATGTATATTAGGACAATGGAAATGCAGTCCATAATTTGAATGCTGAAAAGAAGAGAATTTCAGATTATTTAAGTGTAGCATTCTTTTTGTGAAACTTCAACTGATTTTAAATTAAAATTGGTTTAACAAAGTTTTCTTAAAAGTGTGGAACTTGCCTTGTATGTCTCTTTCTGTCTTCAGCTCAGCTCAGCTCCTAGCTGAATTTAAAGAAGGAATTTTCAGAAGTGACTCTACGTAAGTTTGGGTTGCTGAAACCAAGACATCCTCAATCAGAAGTGGTCTCTCTTGTTTAAAATTAGGCAATTTGTGTTTTCTGCAAGAGGGTGCAGAAAGCAGCTTTTAAACCCTGAGGTTAATGCTCTCAGTGACAGCACTGGAATCAGAAGTAAGTCTACAATACAGTAATCAGAGAGTATGTCTAAATGAACAAGTAATTTAACGCAAGAGCAACTTGTCCATAGAGCAAAAACAGTTGGCGTTCAAGCCCCTGCATCCAGACTGTGCATTTTGGGGTGCACTGTCAAACCAGTTTTTGTGTGGTGTCTTGGAGCAAATGTTCCCACCATGCATGTGCCATTCAAATAGCTCCAGAACATCCTTGTTTTGGACTTTCTGTCTCCACTGAGGCTGAGGTACATTAGGTGGTATCTGAAGAAAAGATACGGGACTAGTTTCCTTTGAAGGGAATCAAGTCTGCATGCACCAAAACCGTTCCGCAAACAGAATCAGTGCACAATAGTGACATTCAAGGAATTCACTTCAAAACCATACTATTGCTCCACAACTAATCTAGATATAGCGATATCTCTGGACCAGACAAGATTTACAGCAGACAAGCCTCAGAACATTTGAAGTACTGAATGAAAGTAGCATCAATCCCAGCTACAAGCCATTAATGAAAAGCTAAATATCTCCAATATATTTAGATGATTGGTTAAGCATAGTAATTGTAAATGTAATAAGTTGTTTGAAGGCCCTGTGGAATTTTCAAATATTGTTGACAGCAGCCAGGATATTTAAAGAAAATTACAAACTGAAAAGTATTAAATATGAAATGTTATGATATTCAACAAAAGAAATAATATCAAGTAATGAAAATTTAAGTGAGTAGATGCCTAAAGTGTCATTTTCTTATTCACCAAAAGTCACAAAAGAGCAGATCTAAATCTTCCACTGATGCAGAAATGAACACTGGCAATGCTGATCTCTGGAATGGAAAAATCCATTCAAAAGAGGCAGTTCACAATTCTGTTTGGGGCCTGGTTTGCTTGACTTATTTCTTTTCTCAAAGGTTGTGTATGAAACTCGCTAGCAGGTTATAATGATGAAAACTGATGGAAGACTCTTCAGCCTTTAAAGACATTAATGTACACAATTTAGTCTCCTGAGCAACTCAAGTCATGGAATTTGCAGTAATCTTTGCTCTGTATCCGTATGTCTGACATATACTATGTTCTTCAAAAAAATTATATTTTTTATTTTACTATGTCACGTATGGAGAGTATACTGATTGCACTGGTAATGTATTCCCACAGTTGCTCATCGTCGTCACTGTGGAAAATGTGCACTTCATTTTTTAGCCTGAATCTTTTTATCTTTCAACCACTCAATGCCCTTCTCTGATCAATTCAAGATTCCTATACTTTCATCAGCTTCCTCCTTGTCAAAGTACTTACAGACTGCAATCAGGTTACCTCTGAACCTTTTCTTTGATAAATGTAAATTGAATGAATTTTTTAAATTTGCTGGACAAAGGGGAAGGCTGGGACACTTAAATTTATCATTGACAGTGATAGTCCAGGAGGATGCCAGTCTCACCTGTGCAGGTTCTGGCTGAACATACCAAGAGTGTGCAGAGCTGAAGAACTATGTAATAAAGAAACTGGTGTGTCTGCATTCAAAATGTGGAAAGAGTGCTGAATTACAGCTAGGCAGCTATCACAGTGCCCAAACTAAATTCCTCTAACAGAAACTGCTTTAAAAGAAGAAACATTATCACCAGGATGAGATGTCCCGTAGGCAGGCCAATGAGACACAATGACCAGACAAAATGATGATTGAGCATCATAATATTTTTAATAAGGCTTGTAGGTCTGTTTGTGAAAGCAAGCAATGGAGAAAAAAGCTAGCAGAAGTTGCTCACTTATCATTAACCCTAAAAGTCCCATTCATTTGTCCTGCAAGCAAAATGCCTCTGTGAGTCAGGAGAAGAGAACAATTCTTGCTAGTGAAATGGTACCAGAACACGCTGGGTTAAGCAATATAGGATGGAATCTTTCAGCTGAAAGACAATTATAGAATTGACAGAGGACCGAAGCCAGAGACACTAGATATACCATATCGACTACATGAAAGCTTTTGACTCGGCAGGTCAGCTGAGATCACTCAACTCATGGAGCAATAAATAGTTCCTTCTGAAAGCTGGAAAAAGCTGTAATCAATACCTATTCTATTAAAGACTTTTAAAAAAATGTCCAGAGGAGGAATATTTCTGTTCTCTCACGTGCCATTGTAATTATAAGGCATTGAAAAAGCACCACAGCTCCGAGGCTCAGTAGGCACCTTCAGGTAAGCACAATAAAGGCTAACAAAACTCTCTGTTACCATCAGCAAACTTCTGAGTGTTGCTGGATGAGTTGTTCATTGTTCTAGGGTAATAATTACCTACTGAATGATTGCAGGATAAAGCTGACAAATATACTACCCTGGAGACAGAATAAAATGTGCAAGAATGCATTAGAGACAGCATAAAAAGCAAGTCTTTTGGTGTTGCACAGACTATCTGTCATGGAAATCACTAGGGCTCTGATGCAAAGTTGACAGCTGCAATGTAAGAAACAAATAGAATAGAACAGAGTAGCTAATCATTTTTTGAAAGATGGCCTTGTGGCCACAGACATGCTCTGCATCATTAGTCGTGTCACTTGATTACATTCCACTTGCAACCATCTCGTTGCCGTGTTGCTACTACACTTCTCTATGGCTAAAGGAGATTTTTAAGGCAGTGAAATCGCTGGGATTTCTCTGCCTGGCTTGAAGAGGCGGGTTAATTGGCTTAACAACAGATCACTTCTTAGAAGAGAGGAGTAGAGACACGTGCAAAGACTACAAACAAAAACAGAGCTACTACTTTTGTGGATCCACAGATTCAAAATGCCTCCCAGTTTTGTGTGGTTTTGTGACGCTACTGCTGACAGTGGTACCAGCATCATCACTTCTACATTTTTGTGCTGTATGTTTAGAACATAATTGCTAAACTCACTCTTTGCATAACATCATAACCCAGGAACTATTGGGTCCTAAGCATCATGAAAAATGCCTGTTGTGCCAGCAGGCTGTTCATTCTGGTGATGACATGTTAAATAGCAATAAAATTGGTTCACATATTTTTTAACATTTTTCAGAAGCCTCCTGTCTATAGCGTTGTGGATATATTTTGATTAGATATTTCTTAATATCTATTCCTTATTAGATTTCTTCTCCTTGTATATGATTTGCTTTATTTGTTTTATTTATGTATGACCTAATGCTGGTGAAATTCTGCTTTTTCTCCTGCCCGTGTAAACTGAGAACAACTCTGAAACTTAGATTGATACTGAGCCCTCTGAGAGGAAAATTTGGCCATTGCTACATAATTTAACTACATTTAATTGATCCACAGCTGTAGTATGAACACACTAGGAATGGATTTTCCATATTGTTTTGCTATCTAAGCATATAGGTGGAATTTACAGATTTCTTCTCAAGATGTAGAAAGAATTTAAGCAACTAACTCTCATTGGTTTCACGAGGTAGTAGACAACCTGTTCCCTTAGGCATTTGTAAATCCTTGGAGGCTCTTTGCCATGTTTTTGACCACCAAAGACATTGAAATACTGAAAATCTGCCACTCTCGCCTTAGATTCTTGCTGTGTAAGCAGAATAGAAGGATGTTGCATGGCTCAGGCTGTGTGCTGGACGTTTTCCCATTCAATAAAAAGAACTCTGCATAGAGATGCGTTTCTGGCCGGAACAGCCGACAGACCTTAGCTCTTGTTATGCTGGGGAAGCTCAACCTACAGCAATGCACCCCTGATAGGAGTCTTTAAAACAATGTAGTCTGCTGCCCCGCACTCCTGCAGGTGCAGTTTCGTCTCCATGACTATGGGCAGGCCAAAAGCATAGGACAAAAGCATGTTTTCAAGCCTGCAATCCTTCAGCAGCCTTTGTGACATGAATTTTAATATCAGAAAGTGAAAAATGGACTTATGTTCCACATATCACAAAGAATTAAGGGCCCCTCGCATCCCAGTTTGCCTGCTGAGGCTGAATGGGAAGGGGCTGTTGTCCCCTGGGGCTACACCCCAGCAGAGCAGGACCTCCTTATATTTTGCTTCTGCAAACACCTTTCTTTGTGACCTTCAAAGCCTCAAAATGCTCCGTGGTTACAAAAGGTTCTTAAAGGGTCCTTCCTCTCTCCCACATCTTCACGAAGCTTTTATTTCAGTGCTGTGATAGGATTTGAGTTTTATCAGCCCTAGCTTTATTCCAGCAGTAACTTTTAAAGAGTTATAACTAGGCTGTGTTTCCCCAGCTCCTGTAATCCTATGCCACAAAAGAAGTTATATAAATGAGGTACATTATTATTATATTTTACCATAAGAACTGATGTTATAATTAGGTACTGTATCCACTTTGTAACCACTATGGCTTTAATTTCCAATCAAAAGCATCAAGTCTGAAGAGAGTGACCCCACTATTGAACAATTCCTTTTCATTTTCCTTGACAATGAATTTTCAAAGGTAAAAGGGGGGCAGGGAGGAATTATGTTTTATTCTAAAGCTTCTACATAATTATAGCAATTACAGAAACCTTTCATGTGCTTGGTCAGCTTTTACTGCTCACGTTTAGCTGTTGGTTAGAAGTGTCTATGAAAGTTATAATGCGTTTGGTGCACCAGTCTGTCCCACCATTATAAATACCAGCTAGACAGACTAATGATTGCAGAGCTTAGTGGAAAAGGTTGGTAATAAATATGGAGGATGTTAGTACAGGTAACACAAAAGGAATTTAGAAATCTACTTCAGCAAATTGCTATGTGCTATTTTACCTGTTTCTTACTCTCTCTTGTTATTAGCGGTGTTAAAGCAGCACCTAAATGCCACAGTAAAGACTCAGGCTCCGTTGTGCTAGATATTCAACAAACACAAAAGGAAGCCTTGTCCTAGAAAGGTTTGCTGCCGTACTGCACCCCAAAGGTCTAGAGCACAGAAACTGTTTAAATGGGAAAAGTTCTTCTGCCGTAAACTACTTCTCTGATTAGAATGAATTATACCAAAAAAACCGACATTGTTATTTTTTCACTAGTATAACTGTGTGTCCCCCATCCCAGGGCTTTTCCCAATGCAGGTATGTTAACAAGAGCTGAAGAAAAAGGGTCAAATATCTGAGTGGCAGAGAAGTGCCCAAATTTCTGTGTAAATACATTAGGCAGCCAGAGTGGGTAGGCCAGCGAGAAGCAGAGGAGATCAGATCTGCCATGGGCCACAGAGCAGAGGCTTCCCAGCCCTGAGAGCAACAGAAATGCCGAGACTCACTGAAACTCTTCAGAGGGATTTTTCCTTGAATGAAAAATCCAAGATATTTTCTTAAGCACTGAAAGCAAAGCAGAAAGAGAGGTTTCAGCCTGCTCGCTTCTTTGGAGATGCGAGCAGCTGAATGGAAAGGATTATATGACTGGAAAAACTGCAGCCAAAGAAACATCAGTTGGCGACTGTGAATCAGTCCAAGTTGTTCAATAAGCAGTGGAGTTCACTGATCAGTTTGAATGGCTGAGTAAGTTCTAAAGTTGCCCGACTGGGTCCTCTCAGTGTTTTCAAAGCACAAAGGGGTTTTTGTTATCATTATCAATATCTTTTTGTTCTGAAATTTCCTTTAAAAATAGTTAAAAGTTAAATGTCACAATGCTATGTATTGACATTATCAAACCATTTCCACTGGTTTGAGTTTGGTTTCATTTTCTTTTGATTCATCTGTTTATTGATATTTTTAAGATTCTGATTTTTCAGTCTCTTTTGAGGTGGAATTTTTTTACTCTGCTTGTTCTCACAGAAGAAAATCATTGCTGCCTACTTCTATTGTCCTGGTTTCAGCTGGGATAGAGTTAGTTTTCTTCCTAGTAGCTGGTATAGCGCTGTGTTTTGGATTTAGGATGAGAATAATGTTGATAACACACTGATGTTTTAGTTGTTGCTAAGTAGTGCTTACACTAGTCAAGGACTTTTCAGCTTCCCCTGCTCTGCCAGGTGCACAAGAAGCTGGGAGGGGGCACAGCCAGGACAGCTGACCCCAACTGGCCAAAGGGCTATTCCATACCATATGGCGTCATGCTCAGTATAGAAACTGGGGGGAGTTGGCCAGGGGACAGTGATCACTGCTCAGGCATGGGCTGCACATCGGTCAGTGGGTGGTGAGCAATTGCATTGTGCATCACTTGTTTTGTACATTCTTTTATCATTATTATTACTATTAGTATTATTATTATTTTTTCTCTTCCTCTGCTGTCCTATTAAACTGTCTTTATCTCAATTCACAGGTTTCACTTTTTTTTCTGATTCTCTCCCCCATCCCACTGTGGGGTGGGGAGAGGGTGAGCGAGCAGCTGTGTGGTGCTTAGTTGCCAACTGGGGTTAAACCACAACATTCTACTCGGAGTTTTTGTTTGCTTAAAGACAACATTTTGCAAGAAAAATTAAAACACGATTATTTCTTATCCTATCTTGATAATTTTACTCATACTGGCTATTGAATTCTTACAAAAATCTATGATTAACATGAAAGAAACAGGCAATATTTTGAGACCAGATATTTAATTTCGTGTTTGATACCCTAGATTATTCTGTCCTACCAATCTTAGTTTCTTAATATTCTTAATATTCCCTACTAATATTCTTAGCAGTATATGTAGTCTTCCATGTAGAAGCTAAGAGAGGAAGTCTTGCATGCTGTGTGTGTCTACCTGTCATATGCTCTGTGCCTGATTGATATTAACTCAATCCATCATAAATCTTCACTTCCATTTCTCTTATTATCTCATTCATGTTCGTCCACCATATTATAACCTCCAATCCTCTTTTCCTTCATGAGTTTCATGGCACTCAGGTATCTGGCCTGTTTGCCTGACCTTTCATAATAAGGGAACTTCCATCTTCATAACTTCATAACTTCCATCATACCTTTTTCATTCATAACATTTTCTCTGTCACTAATGCTCTCTCTTGGGCTTGGTTCATTTTCTTAGCCTTAAAAATGGTCTCAGAAGCCTCCATTGAGGGGAGAAGGAAAAAGAGTAAAAAAAGGAAAAGGTGGGGGGAATGGCAAAAAAAGGAAAAGTGTGGAAAAAAAGGAATGAGAAAGGAAAAAAGGGAAAAGGAAAAGGAAATACAGGTTCTACAAACTCTTTACCCATTTTCTCCATTTTTCCACCAGCTTTCTTTCTGAGTGCAAATCCTTCAGTTATGTAATCTACTTTCCACATGAATTCCTCATTGATTATCCCCTCCCTTGGTGTTGTGGTCTAGCCCCAGTCAGCAATTAAGCACCACACAGCCACTTGCTCACCCTCCCCCCCGGTGGGATGGGAGAGAGAATCAGAAGAGCAAAAGTAAGAAAACTCGTGGGCTGAGATAAGAACAGTTTAATAATTGGAACAAAATAATAATAATAATAATAAATTGTAATGAGAAGGAAAACAACAAGAGAGCGAGAGAGGAACAAAACTTAGGAAAAAAACAAGTGATGCAACCGCTCACCACCTGCCGACCGACACCCAGGCAGCCCCCAGGCAGCGATTGCTACCCCCAGCCAACTGCCCCCAGTTTCTATACTGAGCATGATGCCATATGGTATGGAATAGCCCTTTGGCCAGTTGGGGTCAGCTGTCCTGGCTGTGCCCCCTCCCAGCTCTTTGTGCACCCAGCAGAGCACAGGAAGCTGAAAAGTCCTTGACTAGGGTAAACATTGCTTAGCACGAACCAAAACATCAGTGTGTTATCAACATTATTCTCATCCTAAATCCAAACCACAGCACTATACCAGCTACTAGGAAGAAAATTAACACTATCCCAGCCGAAACCAGGACACCTGGCTATTTACTTTTTTCCTTTTATTTCAAATAGGTAGTCTTTTCTGAAGTATCTTCCTAGTATAACAATTCTTTCCACAGCCTTACTTTTCCACCACCTTTGACCCAAGCAAAAGCAATCTTCTGCACAAGGCAGTGTTGTGTTTTTGTGGGCCACTTGGGCTACTTGGGTATAAGCTTGCTTGAATATAGGCAGGGCTGCCTTGACTCTGTTTTTAAAATCCACATCTTTCAACATGGAGGAATTTTATGGCTCTGTGATTTCCCTGCTGTTGCTATAAGCAGTGGTATAATGATTAGTGGTACACTATGTATATATATATATTTCCAAAGACAACATGTACATTGACTAACTCTTGCTGTCCCATAGCATCTCCCATTATCAAAAATTAGAGAACAATTTAATGACAAGGGAAGTAAAATGCAAACAATAGCTAAAGATTATTTTTCCCAAGAGCTTTTCTCAGGTGTACAGAAAATGCCCGTAGACCTTCCCATACAATAAGGGTATTGCTTGGGTGTCTCCCATACCATCCATGCTTGTGACACCTCACCAGAGCACAGCATGGGGCGTTGGGACCATGGAAAGAGCAGTGAGTTGTTCTGATACGCATGGCACATTCACAGTCAAAATCTGATTCAGAAGAAACTCTTCCAAATCCATCTAGATAGTCTCAGGGTTTCCTTAATAAGTCTCAAAGCTCTCAAATCTGCTTCATTCTACTAATAAATCTATTAAATCTTGGGTGAATTAACATTTTATTCTCCTTCCTCATTACAAGAATATATGTGTTATTATCCATACTGTTTAAAGAGCTTTTTACCACTCTATGATTTTTTTCCCTTTGGTAGTGTTTTGGGCTTGATCCAGATGCCTTCACATCTTGGCCTTTCTCATACAGAGAGAGATTTACTTTCCTAAACTCAGGTACTAAATTCTCAAATTATGATTTAAGTGGACATTTACTATCATGTTAGATCGCTATTAGAAGCATCATTCTCATTCAAAGTATCCAGGAAAGTACAACTTTAGAAATGAGCCATGCCAGTGACCAGAATTATAGACCAGTTTTGTGCTGCTATATATAGCTGTGCAGGCTCCTAAAGTCAGGCAGTTCCTCTTTATTTAATGGCTCTTTCTAAGAATTTCAGAAGTACTCAGCCCTCTGTGCAAATGGTTACTATCACTAAGCATATGATACGGGTGCATGGGAAAAGGTGCTCCTCTCATCTGTTTGATTGTTAGATATCTTAGTGCTCATCATTTACTGGACATCAGCATCATCCCTAATGCTATGCAAATCCAAGGCTTATAAAAGCGTGGATCATTAGGGCTATTTTGCCAAACCTTTATGAAGGTGTTCCAGGGATTCACTGAGCCCATTATTTATCTTTTGTTGTCTTAAAAGGTCAGTCTGTAGCAAATTAGTAAGTGTAAATTACATTGCAGAAGCAATAATGAATATATACTACACCAGAGACCCAATGCAACAGAGAGCATTGAGGATTGTAAGGCATGGTGGTGACACTGGCCTGGGTCTGAAAATCAAAATGCACTAATCCATAAATTTAATTTTCCCATGTGACATATAATTTTAACAGAGGTATTTACAGTGTGGGCACCCACACCCATTACAGAAGATGATAAACATATTTTGAGCCAAGACTCCCGCACACACCCCCCCAAAACATTAGCATTTCATTTCAAATTCAGATGCTGCTTTCTTCAAGCCTCAAGACTAGAGTCAAACCACTCCTCCAAAGCAAGAAAAATGTTAGTTAGTCATTGGGACCAACATATTTTATATTCATTTGCTTTCTAAGGTTATAGCTTTTCTTTCCAGTACACCTAGCCTTTGCCCAATGATTTCTTTCTCTTTTTTTCCAAACTAATTCTTTCCTATTCCATAAATGGTCTATTTAAAAACAGAAATAGAGATGTATCTGTCAGTATTCCTGTCATCAAGTGAAAGTGATGCCTCACCAGCAAAAAGTCCTATAGTACCCCCCAGGAAAGGTACATAAATTTCACAATTACCCATCATTTCAGCTTTTTAGCTCCTGGACAAGAACTGCTAAGAAAAGAGCAATTTCATCTCCACACACATAGAAAAGACAGACTATTCTGATTGTAACTTAATAGGCAAGACTGATATAAAAAAAAAAAAGTAGTTTACAGTGGAAAAATACTGTAAGTTAATAATCAGCATATATTGTATAGCACGGAATATTATATACCTAGTTTTATTACAGGGAAAATCACTTATAACTGTGCCAAGTTGCCTGGTGTTAGGACACTACACAAAACTGCTGCTGATTCATGCTGGTTGACAGCCACACCAGGTGGGTCTTACTAGCTTTAACTCAAGAGTGCAGAACTGGGGAGACGCCCTCAAAGGCAGAGGAAATCAGGGACACACAAAGTCCAAGGGCCTGCAGGCAACTAGAGGAAAACAGCAAACGCAAGCTGAGAGCCAGGTTGTGCCAGAACCAGAAGTCATGGGGTGGAGGCACATGATGAAGTCCCACAGCCTGTGCTCTGGGGGTCAGACTGAGACTGCCCTGGTTCCAGCTGACTTTTGGTGCTCTTCATCTATGAGGAAGATCAGATTGAGGTTTACCTGTCATGTAGGTCAATATCAGTGCTTTTATCTGTTTTCTGTTGTTAATATGCAGAGATCTACTTCTGTACTTGTGAATTATTTGCAGCAGAGTTATGATGGTGCAATTTGTCTTCTGTTTTTAAAGCTTTCCTTTCTTTTATTTACATTATAGCACCTCTGATTCTCCCCTGCTTAGTAGACCTTGTCTGGGCTGAGATTTCTCTGCAATTAGAAGGGCTGGTTGAGTAAAAGACTCAATCCTGCAGTAAAAGATTGACTGTGCAGCTCCTCATCTGAACAAAATGTGTTTGCTAAAATCTAGACATATCCTCTTGGCCCAGATCTATATGAACTACTGTGTGTGTGATTTGGGGGGGATTTTTTCGTGAAGTTTCTGCTGGGTAATGAAGGAGATGTATTCTTTTCCACTCTGTTCCTTTGTTACTTCCTCCTATCACAATATTTCAAATTCTTTCCCAAAGTTTTCCCATCAGTATTGCTCTCACCACTCCACAAATTGTATATTTTCCTTCTCAATCTCCAGCCCATTTTTTATTATTCCTCTGATAATCAACAGAGGTTATGATCAGCATTTTTTGATATCCTGGTATGTCAGTTCAGTTTTTAACATTGCAATATAAGATTGGGGTCAATGGCATGGGTTGCTGTAAATTCACAGTAGGGGACTGTCTATTTAGCTACGAACTTTTTCAGATCAGACTAAGGGAAGCAGTTGTAGAAAGTCAACTGCACAGCCAAGGTCATAGACAAAAAAAATTGGGAATTGAAAACTTGATTTTTGGGATCCCAACATAAAATAATGATAAATTTTCACTAATTTAGTGCTTTGTAAAACCACTCTAAGGTTATTTCAGCAATCTGTTCTTCTTGGTGATCTCCTGAAGCCTGGTGCTATAAAATCTCACAATTTTATTGCCAGTTATAAGATTTTTTATGTGTTCTCTTAGAAGCCCTCATCTTGTGAGAATGGTGATAATCTTTGATAATTTCAGCAGATATTTACAAAATAATAGACTTTCTTACCTCTGATGAAAATGAGATGTTCAAAAAGATGAATTTTAAGGAATCCAACACTGCATGAGAAATAAGCATATATTTATTCCAAAAGTTCCCTGCATTATTATTTCATAATAATTTTAATGGACGAGGTCTGTTTTCAAGTGTTTAGGCTGCTAATACTGGAGCATCTTTAAAAAGCTCTGAAAGCTGAGACAAACTGATCATAAATCAACAAAGCCAAGCTGTTGCAAACCCCCACAAATTTTAATATGAGAGAGATTGTCACCAGAAAATCACATGAAATAATTTTCCCACACAGTGCTAGTATAGATTCACCTGGAATACTGTGTCAAGTTTTAGGAGCATTGTGTCAAGAAATATGTGGAGAAAGTTCAAGGGATGTCAATTCTCTGAGAGAATTGGGGTTGCTTAGCTTGAAGAAACCAGAAAGAGGGCACGGATAAATCTCCAACAACCTGAAAGGATGATGGTAAAATAATCTATTTTTCATACCCATGGCCTGTGGGATAAGGAGCAATGGACTTAAAACTGCAGCAATACGTAGATTAAATATTAAGGAAATTAACATTAGAAAGATTGGTGAAATCCTTGACTAGATTACCTGGAGAAGCTGTGGAGGTCTTTAAGAGCAAATCAGACAATCATCAACAATGATATGAATAGGATTGTCCTACCTTGAAAAATGGGGATAGATCACGTGACGTCCTTCCTATTACTATTCTGCGTTTTTCTGTAATACAGCTCTATTCTATGCTTCACCTGGAAGACTTTCAAACTGATTAAAATATGTTGAAAGAGGAGAAATTTCAAGAGACCTTGGCCTTGTAAGAGGGGGAAGGAGAATGCCTCCCACGCTCCAAGCAGGGCTGGACAGAGCAGCTTTCACATCTGTATAGTACAACCAGGACATGGGTACCTCATGGGAGGATGTTAGCAGCACCCTTCGTTCTCCACTCTCCAATAACACTGTAACATTTTTTTCCTGTTATCTTTCATTGCTTTCTCTCATATCTCTTGTTTCCAATCCTGTCTCTTTATTCATTATTCACTATTCCCTTTGAAATGCTTTGAAACACTGAATTTCCCAAACAAGATACTGTTCATTCTCCTGGTGTGTCGATCAGAAGGCCAAAGGAAAGTAAAAGAAAAATCCTGTTTTCAGACATGTCCTGCTCTCCTTGACTTTAATGGGAATTTTACGTGCATTTGAAATGAAGTTGTCTTGTTTAAATAGCAAAAGTGTGCACAGCTGTTTGTTTGCTAAGCAAAGAACCTGGAACTGAGAAGCTGTCTGACTGCATGTCCTCTGCAAGTTTATTGTAAGAGCAGATTTAAAAACTAGGCACCGGGGCCTCTCATGTACCAGGCATTTCAGCCATTGAAGGAAAGTTATCTCCTTCACACCAAAACGCTGTGAAGTGAAGAGAGTTTCAAAAAACCCATGTACCATTAGCTGCTCTCTTGAACTTTCCTCCTTCTTAAGATGAAATAGTCTGTGCTTTGTAACAAGAGATAAATGATAACCTCTTCCAGTGCTTGTTATAATGAAAACCGCAATGAGTTCTTTCAGCGTCTGTGTAGACATGTGACATCATAGTGCTTCCACTGGAACATATCACGATTTAATTTCCTAAAAGGAAAGAAACAGATATACAAGGCACATTTCAATTAGAACTTGAACACTTCTATGTATTAAGAGCAACACAACCATCCTTCTTCAGTTCATGCATGAAAACCTGATCCATATTGATCTACAAAACTCTATACTGTCCACTTTATGCAGGTACATTGCAACATGAAAATAACTGGACTGTAATTGTTGACACTATGTCAGTGAAGATAGTGTTGCTTTTCAGTGCTGCTTTGAGTATCTTCTGAATAATTCAATTCATCAAATGTAAACCTTACAGTAAGTAAATCTGCATTACAAAGGCATTGTTAACCACTCCTTATGAATGAAGGCTTGAGACTTCTATTTAGGCTCTGACTGCATTTCACAATTTTAATTCTAATTATTATTTTTTTCTCTTCGTTTAACACAAAATACTGGCACAATTGATTTTACCATTAAACTATTTGAGAAAAATATATGCCAACTTTCCCAAAAGAAATATTTTTAAATGATACCCTTTTGGAAAGTGCTTCCTAATAATGTAATTGTTCTGTGATTTCCTCCAGCTATCCAATCCCCCAACAAATAAACACTATATTGATGCTTAAGGCCACCTCTCAACTTCTAAATTAATAATTTTAAAAATCCATTATGTGTCTAACCAAATTTCTCTTTTGGAATAGCCTTTCTCAGATTCTGCAAGAAGAAAAAGGCATAATCCTTTTTCTAGCAACTGTATATTTGTTAGTATAGCATTAAGATTTTCTCCCACTTTTCCAGTATGAGTTTTTTCTGCTTTCTGCACACACCTTCCTTCCTTATCCACAAAAATCTCTAAAATAACTTATTTCACCTCTTTAGTTCTTTTTTTTGGTTTTTTTTTGCATTACCTGAACAGCATTATTTTGTTTCTGCACTGTGACCATATTATAGAGAGGAAAATAGTGAATAATTTGTGCTAAAGAAGGAAGCATCCACTTTCAAAGATGAATTTTCATAGGAATGGTTTTTCTTTGTTGTAACCCTTAGTATAACCTCAATAACCATTCAGTACCCTATGACCTTTCCGCAGTTCACAAATAACACAGTCTTGAATACTTTCAATTATATTTATTCCAACACAACTAAGAAGTTCGCTTTTGGAAATAAGACAAAGGCTGTTAAGTCGAGTGCTTTTGGAAATTTTAGCCCAGCCCTCTTCTAGGAAAAATAAGTCATATGCAAAGAAGATATTCTGGAAAGTTTAATGCACAGAACTGAACTCACAGTGATTAGGTCAGTAAGCTTCATCGTCCCAAGAGACACAGTGCTACAGGTCTCCAGTACATGGGGTATTTACTAAAATTATACCCCTTTGGTTATTATATCACTGCAACTGCACAGACATGTATTTTGTTATGGAATAAACATAATTATACTTTCTTTTTTTTCCATTCTAACATTATACCAGCTCCACAGCAACATAAACCAAACAAAAACAAAGAACCATTGTCCCAGAATAAACACATGGGGGTTCATACTTGTAATTTTCAGTGGTGTAATTATGCCACTACATTTCTCAATGAATAAAAGCCTTCACAGTGATTTCTCCCTAGAAATTTGCTTACAGAATTATTTTAAGGAGAAAAAGAAGGTAGGAGAGATGAGGAATTCTATAAGTATTAGCTTGAATTCTGTGAGCATGTAAAACCAGTCAGTTTGGCCCATGGAAAAGCTGCTCACTTGAGAACCCTCCTCATCTGCACTGAGTGATGCAAAATGTGAATGTTAAATAAGGAGAATTAATTAGCGTAGAATGGAGGTGAAGATAATCTTATTTTATCGGATAACAAAAATTTTGTTTAGGATTGAGTGTAAAAGTAAATCCATTACAAGAACTGATAACACTAACAAGGTGAAGGAAGGAAAATCGTAGAAGGAACCTGTTTTGCAGAACAGAAACCAGAAACTGCAACCCAAAATGAAAGATAACAATGTGACACAAAAACGTGCAACAAAAACACAGCTGTTAAAATGTTATAATTATGTGACCATAAAATGCAGGTGCTGAATGAAGAAATCTGTTTATACTCTGAATTCTCTTCTGATCTATGGGATGCCTCTGAACAGAGATTTTAAAGAGACACAATTGATTATAATTATCAGAATGTGAAGATTTGAAGATATTGTCCTAACTAGTATTTTCATAGTTCACTTTGTCTAATAGTATTGATGTGTTTTGTTGAAAGTAAAATAGGACTGTACAGTTTTTGTAAACAAATATGTATCTTCTAGAATAACATGTCTTGAAAAAAACAACCACTTCTTTGAAAGAAAAGCAGTTAAATTGATCTGAATAACACATTGCTGTCCTTCTCTAAAGGAGGCAGTAGACAGCAAGCATCACTGCAGGGGGCTAAAGGAGCTGTAGAATCAACCTTTTCCTGTCAGTTTTGATCTAGCATCATGGTGCTTTGCTTTCCGTGTTCTAAGATTTTAGCAAAGTTTCAGCTCCGAGAAATAAATGCTGCTGGCTCTGCTACTGATCTGTTAATTTGATGCTGGGTAGGTCACATGGAGGTCACAGGACTGGAGCCCTGTTTCTCCCTCAGGAACTAAAAGGAAATAGTGGTCTGCTTGTCTCATATGGGTTCCCTTTCTCAGAAGCTATTTAGCTGATGCATAGTCTCGCAAAAGTGTGGCAAGACTCAGTGTGAGCATGGATACTGCGATCTTGTCCTTGATATCTTTAGTGTTGTGCTGCAGGGACCTATCAGTAGTATCAGCAGTGCTGGTGCCACAGAGGTGAATGAAACTCTCAGACTGGGCACTCCCCAGTGACTCTTGTCTGAGGCTGTGGGTATTCTGCAAACACGCCATCCAGATTCGGTCTTGCACAAAAGCCGAGTTCATGGGTTCCCTGGAGTTTTTCACTGTTGTACTTGCCTGAGGATGAGAGCTCAAACCCCTGCTCCTCTGCATGGTTCACAGCAATCAACAGGCTGCAAGGCACTCCAGGGTGCTGGTCTCACCACCGTTCTTGGTAGAGTTGTTTCATCTTTTAAAAAAATACTAGTCATTGGAACAGATAGCTGCTCAAATATTAACAACTCTGGAAGTAAATAATTTTTTGAAAGTAGTGAATCTAGATATTTCCAGTATTAGGTGACAGCTCATTGAGATTTTCTTTAGATTATTATTTTTGATTTAGACAACTCATCTACACCAGTACTACAATAAGTACTTAAATGTTCTCCTCGTATCTAGTCCATTATATTCGGGTGAAAACTCCTCTGATGAGGAAGTGAGTCAATGATGCCATTTTCACAGACAATGCCCTACAACACTGATGACTTGATAGTCACTGATGAATGAAAGTCATCACCTGTAAGTCATTGTGTATGCCAATCAACGAGAATGAGAAGCATATTTTTACAGAAAAGATTTCTTAGTGTAAGTTTCAGTTATCAATGTGGCATTTCCATTTATTCTATCAGCTTGTTTTGAAAAAAAAGACATTGTCAGATCAAATTTGACATAATAATTAGAATTTTTTTAGTCAAGATTCTGGGAACACTTGAAGGCTAAAGTAAATGTGTCTATAAAGATTTAATAAATGTTTCTATTAAATTTATATTCATTCTCCAAGGGATATTTTTAATGGCAATAGAAATAGTTCCTTTAAAGACATAAATATAACACTAGCCATATTTTCAAACAAAAAGGCGTGAAAGGAGCGTTGGTGCTTTCTCATGATACTAGTCTAGTTTTATAAAATCACAGTAAAATGCAAATGTTGTAATGTGAGATTTCAGAATTTAAATACAATTAATTTAAATTACTCTTTTGTCTTCCCTATTCTTGCTCCTCCTCTCCTAGATGGTATAATTAGGATTAGCCAAATAACAGAAAATTGCATGGTCTATATATTCTCTACATTATATAGATATGTATCATGTATGTATAAGTAGCTGTATTTTATCCCAATTAGACTGTAAAAAAGTACGGACCAAACAAGCAAATCCAATAATAAGAGTTACAAGTAAATCTAGCAGTGAGGGTTAACATTTGCATTTTTCCTCTCCCTCAACAGAGTTAGGAGTCAGCTCAGTAAACTGAATAGGAGTCTGTGCCTACATTCACTGAAAGTTGCTCTGGACAGTTACACAGTTGGAACTGAGATTAAAATCAAGCGCAGGAAGCACTACTGCCTATGAACAGGTAGCAAAGCTCCTTTTGACTTTCTTGGAGATTGAAACATCAGCACATCCTTGATAGTATACTTTTCTGCTCCAAAAGGACGCTGCTCTATTGTGTACTCTGTTCTATTTTTGAATACCAATAGATGTCCTCTTTTCCTCATTGCTACTGCAGCTAAACACCTTCAACATATTTATTAAATATTCTATTATCTGAAACCTGTTTGCTTTCTAATCTTTCTCCAAGGATAGACAGGCATGCACTGAAATGTTATCTGGTGATTATTTAGGTTTATTCCATTATGTTACATTAAAGTACTCTGTATTTTCAACATAGAATGGAAAGTCAAAGAACTTTACCTCACAGGGTATCAAAGTTTTGTTCCTTGTTTCCATCCTAGAACTGCAAGCCCCACAAATGCATTCTCAAGCCAAGTGAAGCATTTTTTGAAAGAAAAAGGTGGGGTTTACACTAAAATGAGCTTCTGTCTTCTTCGGCAGAGGGAAAAGTTTTGACTTTCACACAGCAAATGAGGAGAGAACTTTCCTCAGCCAGTTACTAAACATGCACAACCACAACTCCTTAAATCCCACCCAGTAACCGTGCACTTCCCTCTCCATGGAAAGCTGCAGGAGATATGAGCCCATTCAGTCCAAGTTTCCAGCTGACCAATAGCCTCAGGACTATCTTAGTGCTAGAAGATAAAATATCTTCTGTGAAGAGGTGAAACATACTGGCTCAGATTCAGAACGACATTGACACAGTCTTGTACTTTTTGTCTGCCTGATGTCTGGTCAGAGTCTCTGGGCTCTGGACTGGAGCGCATACTGTACCCTGTGTGACTATGCAGCTATCGGGCTGAGGAAGGGTATCGGACTTGGATATTAATTCCCAGGTTCACAAGGTTTTGATTACCTTCGCTACTCAGATTATTTTTCTGCTCCTTTATGGGTCTCCTGATCTTGTGCTGCAAAAGCCTGAAATTGTCAACCTGTTTAAATTAATAGCAGCTTTATCAGCCCATTATTTCCAACATCTGGCTAGTAATGCAGAGCAATAACTATTAGGTAATAACGTCAGTTTCTGTTTAGAAAAGCTAATATTGTACTAGCAATAAACTTTGTTCACACTGCAGCAAAGATGCATCAGAGAAGAGTTTTGGGAAGGACTCTACAGTACCCAGAATAAACAAGCCAAAGAAAACAATAGTAGTAACACAAGTGGGTTAAAAATACAACTCAAACAAAACAGAAACCAAACAGAAAATTTCTGTTTCCAAGTTCTTCACAGCACATAATCATCTTCTACCACATCATCCCATGCAGTGACCAGCTCAATGGGAATTAATCTGGCTGCTTTTGGAGAAAGATTATGTTAATCTGGAATAAGCATTCAAATTCAGTCCTGTCTTAGTCATTCAGCATGGGTTCTCTGTTCTTTAATTTTTCTCTGCTCTTCCACTTCTGACTTCCCATGTTGAAGACATTTTCAGGTGAAAGCTGTCTGCAGAAGGAGCTTCAAGCCTGAAAGTTTTTCCAGATCCCTGTAACATCAAACTGTTGCCCCTGTCAAACGGGCTTCTGAGGAGTGAAGCTTCTCATTTCTCATCCTGGACCTAGTAGGAATTATTCAATTTTATAACCAAGTTTTCTCTGGCTGCTACTGATGCTAGAAATAAAAGCAGTTTAAAATTCATGAGGTGCATCTGACTGTTTTCCATTTCTAGCCAAGGACTGAGTTTTGCTCTCTTCAGTCACACTCAGAACACCAGTGTGCAAAGCAATGCCACTGAAATGAATCATTTACTCCAACTGTGGTTGCAACTGAAAGCTCCCCTAAACAACAGAAATTCATTGCACCAGGTCCACAAACCTGGTGCCTCTTCAGAATCAGAGGACGCAATGAGAAACGACAGGGAACTATAACTGAGAGACAGGAGAACATTAGGTGCTGGAAAGATAAAGGTAGCAAAACAAGCCCACAGGCAAGATGCTTCTGCAAAGGCTTGGGTGTCCTTGGATGGGCCTCCTTGAACAGAGCACCATGAGGCACTGAGAACATGAGGGTCCCAAGCACTTTTCAGGACTGCAAAGCCTGCCAAAGCCATATTTTGAAAGGGCTGTGGCTATTGTTCAGCTCATAGGGAAGTTTTCTAGCACTAGAAGATCTTCTGGATGGATTTGTCAACCTGGAGGAGGTTTCTTTAGAAGAAATTACTGCAGTTAAATACCCAATAAAAGGATTTTCAGAATGTAGTCAGACATAATACTAGTCCTGATAAATCAGGCTGGTAAGCCAAAGGCTTGTTCTGTGTGACCGACCTGAGATCATCAACTGTCTTGTAGAGTATGGTTGAGCTGCTTAGATGTCCTATAGCATCTGAACATCATTCTGTCTCCAGTATGTATTTAATAGCTCCCTCCTGACCTCTTTTCCCTCTGCTTTCAATTTTGAAGTGTGTTTTGTTTTTTTTTTTTTCACGTAGTGCTTCTCTCATTTTAATGGAGCACTTCCAAGGACCTTGCCCTGGTTCTCCTGAGTGTTTAGTGTTGGCGAGGCTGACTTGAGGTCTCTGGGTTTCAAGTTTCTATTAGGGTTACTAGCAGCTAAAAAGCACAGGAAGCTTTGAAATCCTGGTTGGAAAAAATACAAGTGAAGAGGGGACTTCAGCCACCTTTAGGCTGCAGTTTTGAACATACTGATAGTAATCCAGCAAGCACATGAAAGGCATTTCAGAAAGTCATACACTCAGATATTGCCTGGTACAATTTCTTAGACTGATGAAAACATTTCACCCACAAGAAACCCCTTACAAGAAGGAGGGTGAGGGAACAGCAGGAAAAAACCAACAGGAAACTAAATTAATTAAAATGCAATCAGAAAAACCAGCTATACATAGCTACCTTCTTGAATGCCTTCTCCCTGGAAAAACATTGACAAAAATGCTCAGGCTCAAATATAGACTCTCTTGAAAATGCTCAGATAAGTGATTGATTTATCATTTATTTTTAATGTGGAAAAGAGATATAAAAAGAAATAACATTATATTTAAGGCCTGATCCCACACCTGCACCTTTCTGTAGAGGGAATGAGTCAGAGTAACTGTTTCAAATTCAAGTGTCAGTTGAAAAGGTTTTGAAAGAGGTGGTAAAATAAATAGTAACAAATGTGTGGGACCAGATGCTACTCATGGAAGAGCTCTAAAGGAAATCGAATGTAAAATCTGTAATATGTTGCCTTATGTTTAAATCAGCCATAGTGCCAAAGGAGTAAAAGGCAGAAAATGTGACCTAAATTTTGGAAAGAAGTCTATGGGGATTCAAAGAACTACACCCCAGTAAACCGGACTGGCATATAGAGCAAATTAGTTGAAATTACACAAAGAACAGAGTTTATAGATGTGTGAATAAATGTGATAAAATGAGAATTAATCCAAATGACCGATAGATGTCATGCTTCAAGAGGGCTTGCCAGTTTGTCAGCCATGAACAAGGACACAGATCAGTGTGGCCCAGAAGGTACAACGAGGCATCTGAATTTCCAAAAATCTTTAACATGAACATCAAAAGCAGGTCAGGAAAAGAAGCTGCCATGGAATACAAAAATAGGTCCCACTGTGAATTAATAACTGTGCAAGAGGTTAGAAGCAAAGGGTAGGGATAAGCAGATAGTCCTCAGAAGAATGGTAGATTCCCAAGGGGTTTGGGCTGTTCTACTTACCCATGAATAATATGGAAAGGAAGTGAATAGCGAGGGGATAAAGTTTTCCAATATAAAATTATTTCTTTGTGAGATGTTGCTGAAGGATCTCACAAGAGTGTGTGACTAGCTACTAAAATATCAGATGAATTGTAATATTAATATATGCAAATCAAGGCACTCAAAAAACCCCACTAAGAATACATAGAAATGGATAAGTGCTAAATTATCTCCAAAAAGGACCTTGAAATCACTGAGGACAGTGCTATGAAAATATCTGCTCATTGCTTAGGCATCAAATCAGAAGGGTATTAGTGATTATGAGGAAAGTAATAGAGACATCATTGCAATGATATTTAAAGCTATAGAGTACCTTAACTTGAAAGAATATTAAGAGCAATTCTGGTCATCCCATCCCAATAAAGATATAACAGAATTAAAAGCAATTCAGAGAAGAGTGATGATGATTAGAGACATGAAGCAGTATCCATATGGAAGTTACACAACAAAATTAGGAGCCACTGTCCTAGGTAAAAATGATTGAGAGAGAAATGCAATAAAGAGCTATAAAAACATTAATGGAATAGAGCTGTTGAGCAGGGAAATAGCCATTCTTTATTTCTCATACAACAGGAGCTAGAAGACACCTAACACAGAATTAAAACAAATAATTAAACCACGGATGAAGTTTTGACATGGATTCAAAGAGCAACTACAGTAGAAAAGTTAATGAATAGCTATTAAATACAGCTATTAAAAACAGATGAAATGTTTTGGTCAAAATATTTAGAGATTGAAAGTGGTACAAGTGGAAGGATCACTCTATGTATCTCCTATATCCTTATATTACTTCCTTAAGCATCTCTCTCTGAGTGCAGGAGAAAGGATGGAGCTTCAGTTTGATACAGACCTTATGTTCTTACTCTCTCCCACTTCAAGTACTTTCATCTGCTTTCAACCAAACACACATTATAATGGAATCAATGCAAATCAGGGCGCTCTAGAGAGGGTAACTAGGTGACCTTTTCAGAGGACACACAGTCCTTAAACTATTTAGCTGTGTTGGGAAGTGAATTCCTCTATAAACAATGATATTGGATTTACAGCATATGGTGTTCACTCGTTTTTAAGTAGGTTATACTCACATATCCACCATATCCCCTTGCACACTGCTCCTGCCTGCATGAAACCATACTTTAACCTCACATGCACCCATTTCCTTCTGCATTATTCTACGAGAATTTCTATGGTAACCTTTATTGGAACTCATCCACCTCAAAAAAACCCCTGTATTTTTTATAGAAAAGAGGTTTCCTCTCGGTCACATCAGTTATTTGCCCTACCATAGCACAGTGGGCAATGGCAGAGACAACAATGAGCAGCAGGGAGTGAAAGGTAGGTGGTGACTCTGTCAACGCTGCTGCCAAATGTGTTTGTCAATCTACAACTTTGGTACCTGTCATATAATTAAGGAGAGAGAATCTGTCCCTGAATTATTCATCCTCATTCCACTATGCATTCACAATCATTGAATATGGACAAAAACTCTGGTCCTCTTAATTGCTGTCCGAATCTCTCATCTCATGAGACACCAACAGTTCCCATCAGTCTAAGCTGACAAAGTTAATGTGTTTTGCATCATGATCTGTTCCTTTAATAAAGATTCTGGTCTCCCTGGGCTTAGCTCAGCAGCTTGGCATTACACATAATCTCCTTAATCAGAGAACAAAAAACTAGGTTAAAAGAATGCTAAGGCAAGCTCATAATCACAGGGAGATTCACAGTGCAGGCTACAGCTTTTGTTAACGAAGCATAGCAGGTCACACTAGACCTCTGGGTTTTGCCTGCACCAGACAACCCCCATGCAAACCTGAGAGCTGCTTTGCTCCTTCAGGACCCTTGCAATGGCAAGAGTGCTCAGGTCCTCACAACTGCTAAGTGCCTTCAAGGACTGGAAAATGACTATGAATTTTATTGCTTTCATTACCGAGTTTCACCAACCTAACATAGTTTTAATTAATTTTATATGTGGTTTGTATTACCTTGGGTTTTTTTATTATTTAGGAACTTTTCAATTACAGCTAGATTAATCATTGGAAACACAATATTAATACAGAAAAGTGTACAAAACATGATAACCATCCTTAATAAACTTGGTTTGCACAGAAATACTCATATAGCCATACCTTTCCCTCTTGCAAATGCCTGTTACCACACATGCCAGTGACAGAAAGGAAAGTTTTCAGGAGTGTCATTGGCTATTCATGTGGAACACCCTGTTTTGCAGGACCCCCGAAGAAGAGCAGCATAAATTCAAAGAGAGTTTCTGTGGTTAGTACTGATGTCTGGAACAAAATACTAGCACGGTTCTGGAACTTTTTTATTAAAACAAAAAAAATAAATTCCAGTGGCAGGAAATGTTTATTTCTGTGGGCACTTTTAAGTTTTTAATAGAAAGTAAAAAATGAAATTTTAGCCAAGGAGAAGAGCTCCGTTCCCTAATGGAAGATGTATTTTGCTAGTTCACTCCCCATGCCCATGTTTTCCTTCACTGACCTTAATCCCCTACCAAGCCACAGTCCCCTCTAGGCATTGTAGACAGGAAGTCCATGCTGGAAAACTTCTCAGAGAAAGACCACCATATGTAATCTGAGATATAAATTATTACTGTGGGGAAAAATGAGAGATTCCCTGGGAAAGAGACAGTTTTTGTGAAAATCTTCTTCATCTAAGACCCAGGTTTTTTTCCAATCACATTTAGACAACAGGGATGCAATTGAAAGGAAACCCATGAAAATGAAGTTTACTCATTCCTGCTCAATCCTGATGGACACAGCTGGAAAATTAACCTGATGTGATGACTATACCACTGCTAAGATTATATAGATATCACTTACCTACATGATGTCTAAATGCACATTCTGGTTTTCCATTCTTTTTGATGACCAGATCCTGCAAGCCTCCTGCTTTCTTATGATCCTTGTAGTCTAGATGTTCTCACCATGCGAGCTGCAAGGGATCTGAGTTTCTTTTTCTCAGCAGCATTATTTAACAGTGACCTGAGAGCTGTTTATATAAAAAAAAAATAGCATTAGGAAAAAAGGACTTAAACCAGCACACAGACTATACTCACCTCCTTATAACCCTAATATAAATTTTGCAGACACCCTCAGCAGGCTCATGCATCTCCATTTCCATGAAATATGATCGTCTTTTATTTATTTTCAATGCTGCAGATGTGATCATCTTCATGATTATCCCTTTATAACCTTCAAATGTTTGCTGGATGTTGGCTTATCCTGAGTCTTATCATGAGCTTTTATACCCATCTTGGCATTCCTTTCTAGGCATGCTGTTACTACATTCAGCATAGATATAGAGATACATACAGGTGTAGGTATAGATACAGATACAGATATAGATCACATAAGGGTGGATATTCATTCTAGTTAAAATGCAGCTGGTATAATTCCTGAAAGTCAATGTATTCAATAAACTCATATATTGACAAATCAATAAAGGTTGACATAGATACAGTTCAATATTCTTCACATTTGGTTGGGTGTAGATGAATTTCTGAAGGATTCCCAGCATTACGTATGATGGTCTCAGAGAGTTTCTATTACACAGAGTCCTTTATCGACCGATGAACTGTAGAAATAATATAGGACTGCTCTCCAAAATTCAGAGAAGAAAACATTTTTAAATGAGCAAAGCTGTTGCGAGTTCCAAAGACAGACTATTTTAAAGCATCAGGTTATGAGAAAACATTAAAAGGCAGAATCAACTTTAACAACTGAGAATCATTTTTATGATAGCCATAGCTCGCTATGAAACCTATTCTACACAGTCACTTAAATCATGATGGTTTTTGTGGTAATTCTCAATTGTGCTAAGAATAGCTTTACAATGATAAGAAAAGGAAGCACTAAATAGACAGAAAATAGTTCTGCTTTAGACATTTTCCATGAAAAAGTTGTGAATCATTTGTAGTTTATATTCAAATTAAGATCTGAAAAGGAAATTTCTAATATTAAGGTCAGTGAGAGGCAAATAGTTATTAGATATTTTCAGACACTCTTCAGAAAAGTATGGTACTTTACTGCAAACTTTGTGCAGCAAGCATACTACCGCTTTGGCCATTTTCCCTAGGAGGACTGTTGGACCTGAAGGGAGAATTGCTCTGCAAAGGTGCTAGACTGGAAACCAGGAAATCTGATTTCTCTTTCTAGGTTTACCTACAGAGCGGTGATAGACATTTCAGTTGTATATAGTTTTAAGTCACAGAGATGTTCAGTATATCTGCTTGCCTGCCAACATGATCTCAGCAACAAGTAAAAGCCTTGAGTGTGTTCATGTCTGATACTAGAGCCCCCAACACCTAGGACTGTACTTATGGCATGCTCAGGAACATATACTCAGCAAATACATGTTACAGCTTATGGATCCCTTGTGCATTAGGGTCTCAGTTTCTCCCTCTCTCGTTCCTCCAAACAGTTCGTGCAGATGAGCAGTTCCACTGAGTTCAGCGGGGATTATTCATCTGCTCATCCTTCCTTGAACACACCTGGACCCAGGCTTGTAGGTAGCTCTAATTTTATGAGGGTGTATTTATTTGAGTTTATTTCATTCCCAAATAAATATTTGGCTGAGGGAGTGAAGTGCTTGTTATTTTCTTTACTGAAATGATGGCAGTGAAAACAAAAAGGATGGAGAGGAAAAGGTTAATGTTTAAAACCAGTTTTTAATAGAAAGTACAGTATAATGAAAATATTTCCTATTTCTGATTTGCACTGAACAAAAAAAAAGAAAATAAAAATGATATTTTTATTTTTCAGTGAAAAAGCAGGTGGTCTGGCCCATGAAGTACAAATTGGAAGGCTACATATGATGAGTCTTATGATAGCAATGTTAACATTACAAAGACATCCTTTCCCGTAAAGAGTCCGGTAACCATTGATTCTGATTTTTCTGCTGACTAATATGTAGGAACCTAGGGATCTGTGCAAGATTTGGTAGTATTTTACTTATGTGAAAGAAAAATTTCCATGATCATGTATATTGTTAAGCATTTTCTCTCAAGGGCCAAAGACAATTTTATGGTTTATCATTTTTTTCCTGCAATACCACCTGCCCAAACTAGATGGTCAGATTATTTCCATTTCTTTCACCTCCTCAGAGGTCTGTATTGCTCCACACTGGTAATACAAGAACATCCTATTTTCCACCTCCTGCAGCCCTGGTACTCTGTATAGTTTATGCTGTTTACAATTGATTTCCCACTGATAACTCCCATACGACCCAGTATGCTGCCAGGCGTGCTACGCTGTAGATGCCTGATGAACCTCAGCTTCTCTGTCAGGCTCAAGCAGCTTGCAGACCATAGAAGTCTTTGCCCAGAGGGAAAAAAAAACCAACAACAAACTTTCCAGATTCTCTTTATCTTTACTTGGTTAGTGTCTTGCTGTGCATCATTCACCAGCTCTTTTTTCCCCCCTCATACTAAAAAAAAAAAATCACTCAAGAAAACCTGTCCAAGTGTAATTAATCCTGTTCACTTGGATTCAGAAGCTGACAAAACAAACACAGATTTAAACAATGACAGAGAAAGTTAAGGTTAATATTGAAGAGATTAACAAGTTCCCCGGTGGAAAAAAGAGGCTCAAGAAATAACTCAGTTGCTTGCTTTTCTTACTGTGTCTTCTCCAGACATCCTGACCAGCTTATTTTATAATTGTCTCCCTCAGTTCTCATTTATGTTACAGGGACAGCTGTACCCTCTTTTGCCCACTGCTTGTCTCCTAGAGAAAATATATGATAAGAATTACAAGGGTTGTGGTGTTGCAAAATAGGCAGTTATCATTAGCTTTAATAAGGCCATGAGAAAATATCAACCTTTTTTTATAAGAAATATTTTCTTAGAAGTATAACATTATGGGGGGAGGGGTTTTTCCAAAAATATCTGGTTTTCATAGAAAACAAATGTGAATTTTCAAAATTAAAATTTAGCTTAGTGCAAATTTTTTAATACAGAATTTTTTATTAAATCTAGGAAAAAATCTCTGTGTCTTACAAAATTATTTTAGTTGAAAAATTATGTTTTCATAAAGACAGACCGTGGACAGGGGGAAAGTTCAGCCATTCCTATAAAAATTATTAATACTGTCAGTGAGTTTGCTAGATTAGTAAGTTATAGGAGGACTGAGAAGGATGGTATTACTTAAATCTGAAAAATTATTAGCAGAATCAAACTCGGCCAATATTCAATTGCTAATATGAAATGAAATTATAAACACACATAAATTTAAGCACATGTTTAACCATTTTGCTAAACTCTGATTTGAGTCCAAGCTCAAATGACAGCAAATATTTTCCTTCATATTTTGTGCATAGAATGAGAGACACCTGAAAGGTAGCTGGTAGGTTGATTAGTATTTTAAATAACAGTCTATTAAAATGTAAATTAAATAAATGCTACTGCCTGAAAAATAAATTAGTTTTTAGCAACTGTCATCAGACCTGGATTCCACCTTCTGCCTCTCTGAGCTCTCATCAGCTGGATTCCAGCCCAGATGAAGTGGGTAGGAGAGCACAGGAACCTAATGAGAATAAATAGGAATTAGTTTAGCACTCTCACGCAGCTAAATTATCCAAAGATTAGTTACCTGTTTGGAGCAGACTACCCAAGGATTTATTCAGCAGAGGAGTGTGCAGGCAGAATTCCAGCATTTTAACCAAACAGGTATTTGCCGTTGACTTAATAGAAAATAACTTGAATTGCATTAGGATTCTCCTCAGCAATGCCTCAAAGTCCAGCTTCTTCCTTGGAAATCTCCCAGATCCTAGCCTGTGTGAGAAAATATGGGACTGGTCTTAGTGTGTGAATCACAGCCAGCCTCTCTGTCCCTTTCATCTTTGCATTTAAATATCCACCACTCTTGTTGAGCAAAGCTTTGGGTGCAGCTCTGCAAAGACTGAAAAGTGGCAACTTTTCAGTCCTGAAAGTTCAAAGCAGGGTTGGAGATGTGTGCTGGGCACTGTGCTCTGGGCAGATTGTGGGGGGGACACCTCCTACAGCTGTGTCTGAGACAGGGAAGATGTAGACACAGCCTCAGTGGGATGGCAAGGAGTAGCACAATGGTCACACTTGCACTTAGAGAGCACAGACCCCACCATGCCAGCAGCACCAAGAAGTCACAGAAAGTGGTGGCTGTCCTGCCCTCTCCAGGAGGCTGCAGAGCTGTCTGGACAGGCACTAAACAATCTGACATCTTAGCAAGTACTGCAGGATAAGGTTGTGAGAAAGCGCTGGATGTCCCTCAGGTCCCACCGGCTCAATCCATTCAAACACCATCCCAAATGCAGGTGTACATGTAGCACAGGGGAACATCCTGAAAATGCAGGTCACAGTCCTGGGAAATGGAGTACACTCCACAGGGCGGATTGCAGAGCTCCACTGACTGCCAACTTTTGTGCGCGTATGTGCTACTTCTTTATACTAACACTTTCAACTTTGTTATTTATAGTGCCCAAGATCTCATGTCTAGGCTTATATGTGTCTGAGGAAAGAACTGTCAATTCAGCCCTTGGTTCAGGTGCAGTCCTTAATTCAGGTGCAGTCTTCTGCCACAGACGAGAGTCCCACACTGCTAACCTGGAGTGAATATGAAGAGAATAATAGCTTTCCAAAAGCCTATGAGGCTATATATTTCCCCTAGAGAAACATATCTCTAATAACTGTAACCATTTTTGATAACTAACATAAACTGATTTTCTCTTAATAGTGCATCTTCTAGCATGATTAATATGTCTAAGGGGTAAAAAAAAGGCTCTTCTGAGTTATTGAAATACAACATAAGCACAGGGCAAAGCTCTTTGTATTACTAAATTACAACCCTTGGAGCTCATTAGGGAAAATAGTTTCCTGTTTGCTCTGAGCTAACCTAATGCAGTGGGAAAGTGGATGAGAAAACAGGCCTCTGTCTGCTGTAAACCTTTGAGTTTTACCCTCAACAGCATGGAAGTGCCTGTAGCCAGAAAGCTGAATAATGGTGATTTTTTTTTTGACAGAGAAAAGAAAAAGCACGGAGTGCAATACGCTTTTATTCTTACTCTTCCTGAAAAATATCACAGAAGATGAATTGTCCAGATGTTAGACTGCAATCATGGGACTTGGGAGACAGGCATTTATTTTTGCACAATACCACAGGCTTCTTGGGTGACCTTAGGAAAAACTTTCTGTGAATAGCATTTTACAAATTATTTAAATACTTGATAATATCTACACTCTGCACTTCAGACAGCTAATTTCAGTATCCTAAAATTTCACTGTCAGCACCAGAGGTGGCTGCCTCTCTTCACTGATTTATAGGAAATTTCTGACTTTGAGCTTTTGAATGGCATCTAAGGTAGATCCCTATAGTAACTGAAGACAAATACTGTGAAGATTCCCCTTAAGGTTAAAAATCAATAAAAGAACTTAGGTTGCTAGTTCATCTGTTTCTAAAACTAAGTAATCATAACATACAGTCTACACAAAGGGGTAAAGATTCAGTAACGTAAGAAAAGTACTTTGAAGTTTTAATTTAACAGAAACAGATAGGGGAGGTTACATTTGCCACTGATACACAGCTTCACAGGTAGGATGTCAACCCAAATTCTGATGAGGTGGAGCCAGCAAGTCCCTTTTGAAGCCCTCCCCTGAAGCTGAAATAAATAATAAAAAAGGTATTACCAAGAATGAACACAAGATTGATATAATTAAAAACAAACCGGCATTAGTAAGCTTTATCCAAAGCAGATCAAACTGTTCAAAGAAAGATATGACTTTGGCTGTGTACCAGCTAATAGAAATAGGTTCCTTGTTGAGAAGGAGCATGAGGGTAGAGCTAAAGGAAAGCACTAAGCCATTATTTTACCCCATGTGTACAGGTGGGATTAATTTCTTAATCTTTTTCTCGTTCAAAGCAGTCAGGTTGCTTATCATATAAATTTGTATTATAACAAACAACATCATATTTTGTCCACTTGAGCCTCTGGATAGGCATCAAAGCACCACAGACCTTCATTCCCCACTCTGCTACCCAGCCAGCACTCCCACCAGCCAACCGCCTGGTACTGCAGGTCACAGTGCTGGACCTGCCACAGCTTCATATAAAAGATAAATGTGCCTCCCCCAGCTGCAACAAGGGGGTGAGGTGGGAGTTAGCACATGCACAGCTGTATGTCTCAGAAAATTTGCATGAAACTTGACAAGCCTAATATGGGGAAGGCGTCCCCTAAAAGGTCCTGCCTCAAATGTATTAGGTGGTTGGTATGAAGGAAATCTTGAGCTAATGCTGACGGTTCTGTTGTCTTTGTCTCGTATCTTCCTTGGCAAAAAAAGAATAATCTTTGGTTCCAATACCTAGTTATCTAATCACTGATAAAAATTACTACTTTAACAGATACATTACTGTGATCACGGCCAGAAAACCAATGTTCCTTGCAAAGAGAATCATGGAGAGGTGAAGAAAACTTTGCTTTTTCAAACTTTGCTTTTTCAAACTTTGCCAATAATAATCTAGTGAATCTAGTGAGTTTAAAGTGTCTGCTATAGTTTCTGTCACCTTGAATCCAATCAAAAGTGAAACCACTCTCTGTGGCAAGGACTTGTCTTTGTTCTTTGCCTTTGGACACATTCACACAATAGAACTATGAACCATGACTCTGATTTCTAAGCACTATACACAAATAGGTGTTATCTGATTAGAAAGTAAAGACTAAGCTCATGTCCTTAACGTGAATCTGATTTTGCTCAGTTTTCACAATGCATTCACAACCTGAATGAGAGAAAAGCATACCTGGCAGAAAAGAGATTATGACCCCTTTACCTTGAAAATATCAGTTGAATTCTAAGAGCACAAAGAAAGAGAAATTAGACCTGGTTTTTGTCTTTACCTGAGCTTGATTAGGTCATAGAAAGTTCAGGTAATATTCATGCCTCACAGCCACAATCATCACAGCAGTAGAGAAGCTAACGGAACAGAAAGAAATTAATAGAAATTAAAAATTTTTAATGAATATTCCAGCTGCCTGATTGAAAAGAAAAGGTTCAAAATAAAAACTGTCTAGAAGTATATCAACACATTCTGTTCTGATTAGCATCCAAATTATGTAAGTCAGCAGCACAGCCAGTGAAAACTATTACCTGAGAGCACTCCCTTGACTTAAGATGTTTTGAGAGGAAAGCTTTAATTTAAAAACCATGATGACCGTGCATTTAAATATTTTAAATTATCATTATCATGCATGAGACTGCATAAACAGTCTTCCCTGTCTTATTTCTTCCTGAAGTGACTAGGTTTTTTGTTTGTTGTTCTTTTATTTTTAACTTAATGCCATTGCAAAGTAAGGTTGTCCAAATAGACCAAAGAAGTTCAAAAGTCAAAGGTGGTATTTGCTACCATTTCCAAAACTACTACTGATAAGTATTGGGACAGGGGGTGCAGGGCAGGAAGGTGAAAAATGGTTAACCAAAGCCATTCTGGAGTGATCTCATTTTCCAGAAGTGACTGGCCGTGCTGGACTCTGACTGTGTTTTTAAAAGACTCCCAAGCTGGAGGCCCAAAATTAAGGTGCACAAAAACATTAGCTACCTTTTAGTATTGCCTTTATATCTTCAAGTCTTGACACAGACTGTCCAGATTTCCCAGTAGCCTGTTGAGGTAAAGGGTATATCATCATAACATTTCATGTCCTACACAGAACCTTTTAATCTACACAAGCAGCTGGGACTATTCATGCTATTGGAGAGGCCACAGTTGCCCATTGCTTAGATTAGGTCAACCAGTTGAAAATTCAGCATAAACAGAGCACAAAAGAGAACAGAACTGACAGCTCTAGTAGGCTGTCAGCTGCAGGAAAGAGGCAATGAACTCTTGGCTTAGAAAATCACACAGAGAACTGGGCATCTCTGTATTAGATAGCAAGATAAGTTTTCCCACTATCTCTCTAAAAAGGCTTTACATTTATATTTGGTTTTGATGTCTCAGAATCTGATGTCTTTCCTGACTATAAATACACTTGCACTATAAATATACTTATCTTCCCTTGTAAAATGTTTTGAAATCTTCTGATGACGATTTCATCAGTAGCCTTCTATTTTTGGAGAAGCCTAAGGTGAGATAATGCTCTCTACATTGAGATTTTGTGGTTCTGTAGAGAAGGTTGACCTCAGATCAAAGAGCTGTTTGCACATTAAAAAATCTGTCAATCCCACCACTGCTGGTCAAGGAAAACTAGTAAATCAGCTAGTAGCAATTGTGGTTGGGGAAAGGAAAGACAACAGCAAAACTACAACAAAGAAATGACATTGATTCCAAGCTGGAGCATGAGTTCTTTCCTCCTGAGAAATTCAACATGCTAAAATGTCTTCACACTATTCTTGATTTAGCTAATCCAAATGTAGGTAGAAGTGACACCAGATGAGTCAGGCACACCGTCTGGACTCAAACTCTGAATTTGGAAGTGATAAACTCACAAAAGTTTGCTTGGATGTTTCAATTCAACAGTTAAAGCAAAAGCCAAATTTTCCATTTAGCTTTCAGACAACTTGCAGTTGAAAATATCCAAAGGTTAAGGGCTTTGCTGAAGAGATATGTTGCTGAGATGAAATGCAGATCATGTAAGAACTCCAGTTTTAACCAATGTTAAGTTAGTGGAAAGGGCTAGCAGAGACATGTGGAAAGGACTCCTGGGGAAATTGTGTGCAGTGGTTGCTTTCTTCCATCCACTGAAATGCGTATGCTTGGGTTTGGCCAAGTAATGGTAGCTAACATACATTCATTGCTAGCCAATGAAATCTCAGAGCAGTTATTCCCTAGTTGCTCAGAAGGTGTCAACAAACAGAAAAAGACAGGCCTCATTCTCTGACAGATATAGAGAGCCCCAGTTCTAGCTGGACTGCCATGAAAGCACCATGACATGGTCTGTAAGATGCCAGCTCACAAGGCCTTTAGGTGTATTTGTAACTTCTAAAATGTATGTTTGTATAACACCTCACACAGCACATGACTGAAGAGCTGAGCATTTCTGAATAAGATCTTACTTAGGAATCTCTCCCTCATGGTTTGTAAAACAGTATTTAAAATATCACTAGCAACGAATAATATGATCTTCCTCACTGTTGAACTTGTTTCTTCTATTCCTTTCCCTTTTTGTCGCAATTCTTTTACCCCATAAATCCGTCACTCTATGTCTATCTCAGGAAAGAATATCTACATGAACTTAAATCAGAAATTCCCAGTTCCATTAAGCATTGCACTCTTATCCACACCCTAGCCTATGAATAAATGACCACAGAAGAGATGTATCTGATTGGGATGTACCATTTTCAAAGGAAGTCATCTGATCTCCACACTCCATTTAATGTATTATTCCACTAATGTAATTCTTAGTGCGAAATCAGAAAAACCTTTTCCAGTGAGTGGGTGGGAGGAAGAGAAATACGATCACGGTCAAGGTAAAATGAAGTGATTAATGATCTGAGACTTAAAAAAATAAAATTGTAGCCAAAAGGTGTATGCTGTATCATCTAATGGACAAAAGATTGCAGTTTAAGTATCTGAATAATTACTGTGTTTGGAACAAGAATGCACAATGTTTGATAATCCTTTCTGAATAATTGTAGTATTTCTCCCAGAATTTGTGTCTGGTAATTGACTAGTCTGAAGGTTGCTATGGTAAACACTTAGCTTACACAGCACATAGTGTAGGGAGCAGATACAAAGTAAAGGGAGACTGGTGTCTGTAAAACACCTTATGAGTCTTTTTAGTGTATATTAATTGTCAAAGACATTAAGACAAGAAGATAAAAAGGGACCAACATAACTAAGCTGCCTCTGCCTACTGATTTCAATAGAATTGCAAAGTCAGAATTTGACTTGAAGATATTTACATCAGGATTAATACTCATTAAGTTATTAAATATGCTTTTCTCTCATTTTGGAGTGCCTGCCATCTCCTTGGGACACATACTCTGACAAGATTTTCACTGACAGAAAGACAATCAGAGAGATGTCAAAATAGTCTTATTTTCATCTTTATTATAACTGATGCCAGGTAGATCCTTAGACACAAGCTTTTTGATGCTAGACATTGTAGAAAACCGCAACAAAAATGTATGTGATAGATAGCAGAGGGGTGGAGACAGAGTTCAAGGAAACGGTAGGATACTATCAGCTTAGCTGGGCATAATAATGAGCATGACATGGCCGTATCCGCTACACAGCCTGCCTGTCTGTAAGAGTTTTAGATATCACAACAAGATAACATTTACAAAGGATTTGAAAGAAGCTAACAATACTCAGATTGGGGGGCTCAAGGGAGACTGTCACCTGGATAGAGCTGTTCCTGATTGACACCACAGTGAGTAAAAGGTGAGTCTGCCACAATTCTTACAGAGAAAGTCTCTTCACAAGACCTGGCTTTGGGCTTATGAATAAAGTATATTCAGTATTTGATTATTTATCTCAGATGGCTTTTGACAATCTGGAAAGAAGGTGGAAATTTTCTGGACAAGTGTCTATTTTTTAAACTGCTGTCACTGATTTTAACCATCTCTAGTGTGTGTTTACTGCACTACAGAAGCTTATGAGTACGTGACAGTTTCACTGGCACTGTGGACAGAACAGAATATCCTCTACACTAATTCCACTTGTCCCATTTTAAAAATTCCTTTTGTGAGCTTCCCCATGTAATGATGAACTATAGCTAGGAAAAATGGCTAAAGGTTATTCAAGTTTACTGCGACTGCAGGAATTCTGTCCAGTATCTTTTTGCTCAGAGAAACAGATGTGGCATCACATATCAGTGGAGCACAAAAAGAAGAGACTAAAGACAGCCCATAAAAATGGCAGCAGAAGGTGATCAATAGCACTATTTTTAATAAGAGAGATTAGAGACATAGCAAATAACACTGTGTGATGACCCAGAAGTAGCCAAAGCAAATCATAAAGCTAAAAACTGGAAAAGGAAAGGGCCACTCTGTGAGCATGGGAACTATCGGAGGCAGATTGCCTGTGCACCAACGTCCAGTGTCACTGCCCACTGCAATCACCTGCTCCTGCCGGTTCCTCAGCACTTCCAAAGCCATCTCCTGAGTCATTTCACTGACCTATCCTCACAGTTTCTCCTAAACACCTCTGTATCTGTCCCCACACGCATGTACCCATCCAATAAGTCATTTATATAGTGCCCATATCTTTCTTTTGTGTGCATGAAGCCGCACATGCTGAAACTATTTCAGAGCTATTTGGAGTGTACTGATGGGTTAGCAGTCAGACACAGCATGCTGAACTTGCACTGCAGCCATTCCCTCAATAGGAGTGAGGATGCAGGGCCACTCTATCTGTGACCAATTTTCACCAGTTGCACAATTTTCAATAACTGCATACTAATGCTAAGAAAGGCTGACATTATGAATTGATATACAGGTCTAAAATAGATACATAGTCAATACTTTTATTTTCACTTCAGCCTGTCTTCCACATAAGGACAGAAACATAGGCAATTTAAATCCACACAGGGAACAAAAGCCTCTAGCTCTTATTTTCAGAGGTGTCAATGGGTACATTGGAGTTGGATCCCCACTGGCTTTCCATGGACTTAGGCATGCCAGCCAATTTTGTTCCATTATAGTCTATTACTAATTTACAGAGAACACGGACTTTTTAGATGCTTCACTGCGTTATCTTGTCCTGTGTGCAAGGACTAGTAAGTAGGTTCCTCTCTTTTTTCAGGAAAGTGTCATTTTTTTATTAATTTTATAAACAAAATCCTTAGTGGATATAAATATTTCACCTGTAGCTTTCCTCTTTACTCCTCTTACTCCTGAGAAACTTGTAGTGCTTATTTTTCATGAAAGGCTCATCAAGATGAGAAGCCATCACAGAAACATTTCAAAATTTCCCTGACAATTGGCTCATTCATAATCTAATTGCGCCAGCAGGCAAGAAACTCCAAAAGTCCCTCGATGTGCCATGACAGTTTTTACACAGATCTTGACAATACTTGCCAAGCAATTTTCACAGCCTTGAAGTTCCTATCAAAAGAATAGAGAGAAGAAGGAGAAACTCAGGGACTTTGACCACATGAAATGCAACTCAATAATTTTTCTTCCTCCAAGCTGAAATGCTAGCCTAAAATTGTCATGTGAAAGGCACACAAGGAGAAATATTTGCTGTTCTGAGAATGTCTTCTTTTCAGAGCTTAACTAAGGTCATCCTGGGTTCAAAGTATACGGTGAAATGAAGCCCTTTAAAGTTATTATTCCCATCATAGGAAAAAAAGAAGGTCTATCCTGCATCAGAGGAACGGTCCACCAGTATCCTTTTCCCAGTAGCACCTACTGATGGATGTATAAAGAGGACAATAAGTACAGAGCAAGAACAAGCACCACTGACAAACAGGTCCCGCTTCTACAGACATGGGTTTCTCTTCCAACAGTCCTAGTGGTAAGGTTTGGAGGGGATGAAGGATAGGGCAGCAACAAAAGTATCTGTCTTGGTAGAAAGCCAAACCAACCAGTGTCCTTGCTCCATAAAATGTTTGCAGGGGTGGGCGAGGAGGGGAGTGTCCCATAGCCCACAGATCTTAGACTTGACCCTAAACGGAGACACACAAGGAAGCTTATTTTCCTCAGACCTATTGTTTCTAGCTGTCTGTCAGTCAAGTAAATTTGTACCATCTACAGACATGTTACATTTAAGTTGCTCTTTTAAGTGTTTTTTTTCCTCAATAGAACATTGATGCCTACTAAAAAAAGAGCAAAAAGTTACATATAAAATGACTGCATGATCTGGGGGCTATATACTGTCTATGCCTTAAACATCTGACCTGAAAATTTATCCTCATTGCTTAATATTTTAGGTCTTAATACAGAACCAAAGAGTTACTGCTAAAAAACAGAGTATGAGAATGAATGAATTCACTCTGCTTTTGCCCTCTCCCTTCAACTTACTTCCATATTGTAACATATTTTGCAAGCTAATATAGATTTTCAAAACCACAAGAAAAGGAAGTGCAAATAGGAATATTTACCTACTGTATTCATGCTAGAAATCTTCTGAAGCCCTTTTGAAAGCTCTTTGTGGGTTTGAGACACTTAAAGAGAAGAAACAATACCATCTGGAGTAGACAACAAAACAGGCATCAAATTTGCCACTTTATGACATTGAATACTACAATCAATAGAAATGTCAGCTATCTCACATTAACATCAGAGCAGGTAGATTTATATGACCATTTGGTTACTATATTAGACCTCATCACGCTTGACAATAAAAGAGCTTAAGGCTGCCTGCTCCAAGCCAGAAGAATGGAATATTTCAGTGGTACTAATCAGTTAGGCTGGTTTTTGTAGGCAAATGACAAAAATCACAGATTTGAGCAGGTTTAATATTTTCAGCAGGAGATGTCTCAAAAGGAAATTCAGTCTCCCACCACAGATATGTGTCTGAACAAGTAGAATTATTTTTTCTCTGGAAGGGAAGGGCACTCTCTTCTCTCTCAACTAGACAGGGAGTGAACAGAAAGCTTAGGCTACATGCTGGAGTTAAGTGAAATGACTCCCCCAAGATGTCTCTTTCTGCCCAAACCCTCTTCCTGCTACTGCCAATGGAAACTTCTCACAGTCTGGCTAGCAGATGACCACGCCTTCCTTCCCAGAACACTTCCTTTTGCTAGTATTTATACTGCATAGAAAAGCAACGAGATGGCTCGGGAGAAGGCTTTGGAAGTGACAAGGAACAGCATTACGCTATCAAATATGCCTCACAAATGACTTGTGGTTTAAATGATTTAATGATACAGGGTTGCTATTTCATTGGCTGGACAGATTTGGTCAAATGCCTTAACAGCACTCGTGAACATTAATACCAATTTTGAGTGGCTATTCAATTCCATGTTCATAGCCCTTGTTATTCAAGTTGCTGTGTGACTGTCAGAAGAAAACAGATTGCTGTTCATTTTAATCAGTCAGATCACAGTTTTATTGAACGTGCCTGTTTGATGTGATTGCATCTTGCGCAACTGAGCGAAATGAGACAAAAAGAGCAATTTTATATCACGTAGATAATAACAGATGCGCCCCTCAGAATTCATTATAGAAATCTGTTTTGCAGCCGTATGTTCCACTTCATCTGAAATCCTTTTGTTCTCATCAGCCTCTTCCTGTGTGAAACTACCACTTTGCATTTTGCAAGCATCGACTAATGGAATCTGATATTACTTTGTCCATATCCTTGGATCCCCTGCTAAATATTGAAAAATAAGACATCTAGTTTTCCATAACCTACTAAAATAGCCTCCATGTAGTCACCTGTTTGTAAAGCACCGGGTATATTTACCCTCTATACTACTATATACTCTTTAAACATCATTCTCTAATAACTGAAAAAAAAGAGCTTTAGCAGTAAACCGTTTTTAAAATATTTTGTTTCCTTGGATTTTTCTTCTGCCTCAGTCTAAGCCTTTAGGGCGAACACAGCTCCGTGAAATCTCAGCTCAGCCTTGGTGTCATTTTAGTTTAAGGTGTGTTCAAATCTATAGCCATCCAAATTCCCTTAGGACTTATATGTATGTGTATGAATCAAAATTACAGGTATCATATGCTGCTGCTTTTCCTCATAACCTTTTTTAAACACCTACGTGACTATGCTGACTAATGTGTATTTTATTGGCTTGATCCTTAGCTGATGTATATTCAAGTGGCTCCACAGATTTTAATGGAGTTATGCCAAATTACATTACTCCAATGGTTTGGCTGAAATCCTATCCCCTTTGACATAATTGGCAAAGCTCCCGCTGTCTTCAGCAAAGCAATTATTTCAATGTATATGCTCTGCATATAGAGACCCTCCTCAGCAGAAGGTCGTGCAGTCAGGCAAGTGGTATGATGCCTCTAGTTAGAGGCATCACATTCATCCTGTGAGGTCTGCTAGAGGTCAGCACTAAAACATGAATTTGTTGACTAGACAAAAGAAGGAATAAAGGAAAGATTGGACAAACATGAATTGACTTTTACAAAAATTGTTCAAAGATGTTTCAGTGTAAATTTTAGCAGTGACTCAGAATATTTCCTTACTTTTCTTTGTCTTCCTTATAAAGTCACTGGCTTCCTTAAATATCTCCCTTTAGCCTTTCTGTAATTAGAAATCATAATTTTCTCTGTGTTGAGCCTGCAGGTATATACGCATCATAAAGTTGGTAGATCAAGCACTGGGACCCAGTCATATCTCTGTATCCGCTTCTCACAACCCGCCCATGTAGTACCCTAACTTCTATTCAAGGGCACCTTGTAACTCCCCCATCCTTCCTTCATGTTCTCTGAGCCATTTCACCTGTTCTTGGAGGCCCTGTTTGTTTCCCATATCCATATGTCTACAACATCCACACTATCAGGACCCTACTGAGTTATATTTCCCATCTCTCTATGTCTCCCTCTGACACCTGCATGAGGTTTCCACACCCAAAAACCCAGTTCTCAGCATAGGGCCTAACCTCTATAATCATCACCTCCTACCCATGCTTCTGTGTGAATTCTTGATGTCCTCTCTGTACAAGCCCTTCTCCCTCTCGCTAAATCCTTCCTCTTTTCCTACTTCACTCTAAGACCTCAAGTCCACATCCAACTCATGGTACATCAAAGGCTTGATTCTTCAGCCTGCATTCCCATAGGATGCCTAATAATCTTACAGCACAGACCGGTGGAGAAGGCAACTAGATAATTAAATTATCTTCTGTTCTTTTTTCAGCCCATCTATATATCTGATGTATGACCTTGGGCCTCCAAAATCTATCACATCTGTTTACATCTATTTAAACTAAATTTATTAAGATGAGGCTGTAGCGTAGGTTTAAATAGTATCTTCCACAATCAGATCCTGATCTGGAAATAATTTTTAAATCAGAGAAGTATTTTCATTCACATAAGAAAAAAGTTAGGGCTTTCTTTTTATTTGCTTGGTTTAGTTTGACTTTGCATTTTATTGGAGGGAGGGATTTTTTATTGTTGGGGTTTTTTACTGTTTCATAGAGACACTCAGATCATCTTCTTTCCTTTGTTTGAAATTTCCTCTTTCCTCAGTCTGGACAGCAAATCAAAAAGTCAATCATTCAGAAAATACTAGCTAGCTCTTCTAAACTCCATTGAAATACCAATAATAATAATAATAATAATAATAATAATAATAATAATAATAATAATAATAATAATAAATAATAATAGATTTTCAGTCCTATTTCAGCAGTGGATGTCACACACAACCTATTGCCTTGTTAGACTAGAGGTATGCTAGATGATAAAGGGACTGTCTCTCTCATGCATGTTTGATGAAAACAAGGGGATTTCTATTTATGGTAAACCTGGAGGAGCCTGATAACACAGACGTTTTTTTAATCTGAAAGCTAGGCTTTCATCAAGTGCAACTTTTGTATCTTGAGAAACAGATGTTGAGGCTCTGAAACGTCAGAAAAACCTTCCAGTGAAAAAAAGGTGTAAATTACACTTGTGTTAACAGTAAAGGGACAGATGCAAAATCCATATCAAAATGTTATGAATTATATTGCAGGCCTAATGTTGCTTTGTGTGTTGAAAACAATGCCATTGAAAACACGTTGACATAAAAGCCTAATATAAATATTACCAGCCAAGGCTGAAATAAAGGCAGGAAGGTTATCATTGACAGTATGGATATAAACATATCAGTCTTATAATAGTATTATAAATAAAAAGGTTGTTAATTTAACAATGGCCATATATATATATATATGTAAGTAATGTCAGCGCTCACACATTGCCAGCCTTTGTATCAGCTTTTATATGGGATCTCATAAAGCAGCCAAATACTTCCTGTTAACTTTTAGGAAATGATAGCGCAAACATGACCATAAACATGATTCTGCTGCATAAATCAGGTCTGTACATGTGTAAATTGCAGTGGTAATTTATAAATGTAAATGTAAACAGAAATAGCCTGGCCATGCATCAAAAGCACCAATGTAATGAAAAACAGGCTCTGGAAATCATACCCAGGTTCTGCAGGTACGTGGGGTTAGAGCACAGAAGGACAAATAAATTTTTTTGTAAGTGATGTTCGTCATGCTCAGGCCTCAAAATTCTCAAGGAGTGTAAATTAGGGGCAGAAAGGTATACCATATGACTGTCCCAGGTATCCCCCAGTCCTATTATTTTCTTATGAAGGCCTGGTACTACCAGACTCAATGGGAACTTTTGAGAAGAGATCTGTTATTTCCGTGGTGCCAAGGATCAATTCTGCAACACATTTCTGTGAGTTCTTGCTTTTAATCAAGGCCACTTACCAGGGACCTTGGGACTATGGAAGCATCTAATGTTTGAGGAATTAAGAGACTGACAGTCCAAAGAGACCCAGATACATAATCTGCATGGCATCATCTTTCTAATGTGCAAGAAAGTTCAGATTTGCTTTTAAAACCATGCCAAAAGCTGACAACTTCACTCAGCTGTCCTTCCATGCTGTCTCACATAAGGACCTTTAAAAAGAATGGGGGGAACTACATATGGACCAAAGATTTTGACTTTTATGGTTTGCTCTTAAAAATAATTATGCAAGGCATCAGGGCTCATTGTCACAACTCCACTGGCAGACAACTTGACTCCCAGGCCCTCTTCTGGAACCATAAGACAGATTTCTCGCCATTAAAGCTACCCATCTGATTTTTCATACCAACGGCACAGGAGTCAAAAATGCTTGTAGCTCTGCCTGAGCAGTACTGCTGACTCCTGTTTTGAAAAAATCTTCGCTTACCCACCGCAGAACAGCACGTTATTGCTCTGCACAGAGAATTAAATAATTGAACAAATATTATACCACTCCCATAACAGAGGTATTAATGTTGCTTTAAGGAATTTTCCTGCCAAGAAACCATCTGTTGAATGAAATACGTGAGACTAAAATGAGGCTAAAAAGGAGACTGCAGATATGATAGCTCCAGATTGGAAGCTTCCTGGTACCATGGGAATGCTAATCAATGTTGATCCTGACAGCTGTAGGTGTTCAGCTCCCAACAACTAGTAACACACCCTCATACCTTTTTTTTATTTTATCTTTTTACTTTTTCAAGGGTGAAGAGCAATCTAGAGTTACTTGCTCAGCATGTTTAGAGAAGAGTAAATTAAGAAGACAGAACATTAACTCTGATACTGTTTTAAATGAGACAATGGTAGATACTGGGAGAAGTGAACTTGTAACAACTTCTACTGATCACCCATGAGAGCAATTTTTGAGATTTAAAAAATGTTAGAGACTTTTATGTTGGTTTGATATTTTAAATCTACTTTTATACTTCCTGGTTTTGTCAAGTGCAAGGAAGAGACATGCATTTATTTTTTGGACATCTGGAGAGGGTCTTAAGTCTTATTTCCACTCCAGTCTCCCACAGTGTGATTAGTTAGACAGTATCCCCTTCTTTGAAAAAGAATCCCTGTGTATCTTAATGCATTTTGCAAAGGCATACATGGACAACAAGGGCCCAGAACTTCAGGCACCAAAGTGTCTCACTAGAGCGTGAGTACAACTGACTTCTGATTGATCCCACAGGCAAAGCATACCCAGAAAGCTCATAAGGATGCAGGAGAACTGTAGTCATTTGCCTGTCCCCTTCTTTTACCTTGGATTGATGGCATTGCAGCAAGAATACAGAATTTAGATTTCCAGACTGGTCAATTGCTTTGAGTATCCCACCATAATTAAATTAAGATTATTTATTCTGGGGTCCTGAGATTATTTCTGGCTCTACTCTTTATGATCTTTCTGCATCTTACTTTTAATATCTGTACAATACAGGTAGCGATATTGAACTTCTGGATAATGTGCTTTGAGATCCTTGGAAGAAATGTGCTATGTAAGAATGATGTTTTATTTCTGTTGAAACTCTGAGAAGACATTTAGCAACTTATGCTGGGCTGAGATCTCACATATGACTTCTCTGTTCATCTGTGTCACCAAGTAATGATTACAAATGAATAAAAGAAGTCCCTTTCAGATTCCTCCTCTAAAGAAATTTGAATTCTTTCAGCAGAGCTATGACATCCACTAGTGAACACAAACTTAAGAAGGTAAAATCTCCTAAACATCCTTGACCAGTTATTTCCCTTTAGTATTGCTAAGAAGAGTATCACAAGATGAAGTAATTAAAAAAATCCTACCTTGTATGGAAAGCTGAAACAGTGATTTTTCACCTCCAGTGACAAGAAGCAGGGGTTTTTTTATCAGCCCATCCGAGGACCAGTACAATCAGATGTTGTTACTATGATGTGCTTTCACAGTTGTTTTGATGGAGCTTCTTAATGCCAACATAGTTCTTTGATTAAAATCAAATAACCAGCAGAGAAAAAAAAAGGAAATATATACAAGGGAAATAAAACCTTGGGAATATTTGTAAGGTCCACTGAACCTGAGGACTGTACAAGGTACAGGTGGTAAAGAAACTTCCTACCATCTTGTACAGTCCTAATACTGACCCTTCTCTGGTCCTGCAAACATAGATGCCTGTGCTGTCTCAGGCTTCCAAAAAATGGCTATGTGAACAAAACGCTTTTGGCGTTTGCCGCAGGTGCCAACCCCCCAGCATCTATGCACTATCGCCTGACTCTGTAAACTTGATCCATGCAAAATGTCTCTGAAAGCAATTCAGGGGGATGTTTTCATGTGGGCAGAAGAGGACTGAGGGAGTCCCATTTGGTTTCATTGATGCATCTTCTGCACGGTATCACACAAGAGAGTGGGAGACACTCTGTTGTCTTCTTCAAATCTTTTCCCTCTCCTCCAGTCGTCACTGAAGCTACAGCCAGTCCTGGAAGAGGGTTGGTATGTATGATTTACATGCACTTTCCATGAGCTGAAGTTGATAGGAGGGAATTCAGACGTTTTGTTCACAGCAAAACCCTTTCTCCTCCTTGAGGCAGGACCCTGTCCTACATGTGATGATCTAAAATGTCAATGACAAACAGGACTTACAGACAGCAACACACAGTCAGTAAAACTAAAAAGTTTTCACAGCATACAACTGTAGCTATCTAAAATCAACATAATCACCTTCTACAGCCAAAGAATAGAGCAGGATGTCTAAAACTTGGTATTATGGATATGTCCCTTGTAGTTCTTACAAAAATATATATTACAAAGTTAAGTGAGTAAATAAACTGATTTGCCATGAAAAACAAAAATAGCCCCAGGGCTTTAGACCTCATTAGCCTAGACTCAAACCAAAGTGATGAATTCCATTCTTAATTGATTCTGCAAAGATTGCTAATGAGGCTGTAAAGGGAGGGATCCTGAATGTAATGGATAGCTTTTGAAAAAATCAACAGCAATAAGGGAGAGGGAAGGGCCATCATTTAAACATCTTTGTAAATAAATGAAAAAGATTTGGGCTGTGGAAGAAGACTGTGAGGATGTGTTTCTCCCCAAACCAGAAAGTGTATCATAACTTTATTTATGAAAGAAAAGAAAAAAAAGGTTGTATAACATAAAATGAAGTGTGGTCGTAAAGTACTGCAAGATTTATGCTTGGTCAAATTACAGAACCTTGTCAAAGTGTCACTCATTCCTTTCACAAGTGGAGGATTCAAATTTAAAAATGTAACCCATCAGCACACTGCAGAAACTAAAACAAGAGCATGCAGCCTCTGAAATATCGATGATTCAATTCTACCAGATGATAGAATTTCCATCAGCTTCAATACTGTTACTATCATAATACCAGCAATGTTGAGTGGTCATGATCATGTAATTAATAGTTTTATATCTGGCAGCCCGTTCCATGACTTGGACCAAAGCTAGAGCCCTGGGACACCCTGCATATAAACAGAGAGCTGTAAGTCTGGCAATTGATTTGAGATCAAGAGACTGCATAGAGTAAGATTCAGTGTCCACCCATCTCTATAAAGGATTGCATTTGTTTTCCTCAGAGGTGAGCTCCATTTCCATAGGAAAATTCTCTCTTCTTTCTGTAATGGGTAGGTGAAGAAGAAGCATCACTGCTTAAGGTTATTTCCCTCTTGTGGAATAAATTCATAGTTGTTACATCTTAGATTTGGCCAAATGAGATCTGATCACCCAAACTGTAAAGGTACAGAAATTTACTCGTTTTACCTGTGTATGTGTTAAGAGGTCAAGGAGAAAATCTCCTGGACCTTTGGTTTCTAGCCATTCTATAAGTCTTCTGGTCAAACAGCTGGATATCTTCAGGGACATTGTTGGAAAACACCCAAAACCTATCAAATGCTTCAGGCTTTATACATTAGTATAGGTTAGCAGCCAAGCTGAAATCAGCATTTAAGCACCAACCTATAGACTCTTAATTAAAGCAAGTGAATTCAAACAAAGGATTTGCACAGTGCAAAAGTTTAGTGAGGATCAATGCCTAAGCTAGAACCAAGAATAAACCTTCAATAAAAACATATCTAATGAGTTGCTGTCCTACAGATCTAAATGAATCCCATGAGAAATGCACATAAATAATAGGCTCTGATGATCTCTGAAGCAGTTCCAGTATATCACAGGGAACCTTAGCACAAGTGTAATTATTATGGTTTCTTCTGCCTGAATTTCTTTGCTTCCCCTGTCCTGGACCCTGGAGAGCCATGTAAAGAAAAGGCAGAATGATACCAACACTGTTAGGATACTGTGAAGAAAACAGGAAAAGCACCCAAAATGAGTTGTTTCCTCATGGGAGTGAGCAAAGATATTAAGGAGGGCAGGGAGCAGTTCCAGATAGTAAATAAAATACTAGGAATATAATGAACACTACAGATTTTATAATCTGGCCATTTTTTCATCTAAAACAGTGAAAATCATCTAAAACAGTGTGGAGGCTAGAAGATATTTATGGAGGGTAGAAGATATTTAATGCCTTAATATAACTGTACTATTCAACCACTGATAACCGAGAATTGTACCTTTATATTTTTTGTTCTTTCGCTCAGCTACAAACTAAGTTAGCAGTGAATGAAGCCTATTAGTGGTTGAAAGATGTAGGGTAGCATACAAAATAAATTGCAAGGTGAAAGGTGGTAAGCGGAAATGCAAGGGCACAGCTATATCTAAATTGCAGGACCTTGCAACATGTCTCAGTTCCCAAATCAGGATGGGAAATCCAGCCATGACTAGACTACTAGACCTATGTGTAGACATAGGCACGTACAGATATTTCGCTTTCCCAATCCAACATCCAGCATTATTTCGCAGAACAGAAACAGAAGAAATCTGCTTGGTAAAGCAACTAAGGCAGCAGGAGTCTAGGCACAGCCTTAATGGACAGAGTAGTTGATAGCTAAACCATTGCAGCATAACCAACCTGATATGGACAGCCCTTGAAGATGGTGATGGAAGAATTCCCAATTTCCACAGGTGAAACAGGGAGTTGTTGAAATCTCCCCCCTTCCCTCCCAGTACAAACACACTGGGTGAAAGACAAGGCTAAGATCAGTGTTCATCTCAGCAGTTTACCTCATCAAGGTCTTCAGCAGGGATAAGTTTAGATGGTTATAAATCAGGAGAAGCCCTGCCTGGTCACCTCCATGTTCTGGAATTTTGCAGTGTTATATTTTATTACATCCATTCTCTTTGCTTTAATAGAAAATCCCCAAACTATATTACTTCTATTCACAATGCAATTCAGTAGAGGCAGGGTTGTTTGGTTTTGTTTTGTGTTTTTTTTCTTCTTTTAACTGATAAATGGCAATGATAGAGAGATTTGGAAATGTATTTACCATGAACATACTTCTGCCATCTCCTTGGCTCATCAGATACAAACAATGATTTGCACTGACTTGGGGTCAGACATAAGAACAAGTTATTGCATGTTAGCTGTCCCTCTGTAGCTCTCCATGTGCATGCTTTTAGCCTGCAGTTCACCTCTCTTGGCCCCCTTTCACTTAAAAAAATTAGGATATTTTAATATTTAATCTGAATGTTTAATGTTTTCTGAATGTCAGAATTTGGAGAGAAGTGAAGAACATAAACACATTGACTCACTGTAAGACTGTTTTGAGTAATCACAAACCCAGCATGTTTTTTGGTATGTGACTATTTACCTGTGTTTTGAGACTTTATTAACTGAAGATTGTAAAGTGCTTAGCGATCCCTGGATGGAAGGTAGTTTATACCACACTAAGCTGAAACATAAATAAGAATAAAGTACAGGTATATGCCATATCTGGAGAATGGTCTCCAAAGAGGGAAAATCGGGGGATTGATTTTTATGTTTATGAAAGTCAGTGGGGAGTTCTGCTCTAAAATCAGTGGCATGTGCAATGGGCTCATGTGGATGGATGGGGAAGTTAGTGTGCAGATAGATGTGGATTTACAGCCCACAAGGTATTCTGCAATAACTTGCCATGAGGGTTTTCTTAGCCTACACTGAGAATGCCTTTGTGTGCAGTAGTCTAATAAACTATTTTGCACTTGTTCTCTATTAGATAGGTTTCTTACACCAGCTGACACACTGATTTCTACACATTACCTTTTCTGTAATGATAAATCCTGTAACAATGCCTGGATAAGTTACACTCAGGTCTCTTTATATTCACCAAATATGTAGTCAGGCTGGCAGTACAGGCATATGAAATCCAGTTCCCCTCTGCCATAAACTGGAATGCTTCCCTGGAAGCCAAGGCAGGTCCAGAGATTCAGATCTGCAGCAAATTCGACCCGGTTACCATGATATGGTCGCCGTAGCACTGCACAGTCTCTGAGCATCATGCAGTTTTCTGGGAAGAGGTCTACATGGTGTGCAAATTTAGGAAACCACAGCAGTAGTTTTATACACATTGAATGCCATGAGCAGCACAAGTCATGTACATAGGAAGGTCCCAGCTGCCCCCGGGGAGCAAAAGCAAAGCAGCCACAAGACATAATCCTTTGCCCTAAGGTAAATCTGCCCCAGGAAATTTCACACTGGTTCTCTTCCAGGAGGAGTTTTCCTAAGGGTAAAGGAGTTTGTGCAAAGTTATGCTAAGTCAGCTGCTGCCAGACATTTGCCTAGAGGGGTCTGCAGGGCAACTCCAGTCATGCAAGTTTAATCAGGCTGAGTTCTCCAGTGGTGGGTGCAGTACTCCAACACGTTGTGCCATCCTCTGGCAGGTCAGTGTATAAAATATCACTCAGTGCAGTCCAAGTCTGAGAGAAAAAGAGAGATCTCCTATGCCCATTCTTGGAAATAATGCTTTATTTTTTTTTAAAAAAAAAAAAAAAGGAAAGAAAAAAAGAAAGTTTGGCAGCCAGAAGTGCCAGGCTAGTGGAGACAGACTGTCTGCACAGCAGCTTCTCCTGGTAACAGATCTTAAAACTTCAACAGTGATCTGTTATTCTTACAAGACACAACAAAGCTCCCAACAGGCAGAGAACAGCAGAATTAATGGATTGGAAAGTGAGAGTCTAATGTATGAGCTTTCAAAAGTCTCCCAAGACTAGCAGCCTCATTGTGCATATCCCGTAAGTTACTGCTATTGGGTTTTGGGTGTAGGTGATACCATCAGTGGAAAAAAGCACAAAGGTCAATATAGCTGCAAACTATCTCAGAGCATCTGGGTAATATTTCTATGGAAATCTTTTAACTCCAAGAGAATCAAATATTATTTACACAACAAAGGGCTTAAAAAATACCCAAGTAAGCAAAAGTCAGCTCAGTTCAACTGCTTTACAGTTAAATCATTTTTTATTGAATTCAAGTTTCATGGATCATTAGAGAGCCAGAGGCAGAATTCCAAGAGCTGCTTTGGCCTAATGAGTCTTCAGCAAATTGTTTTTTTAAGAATCCCATGCCCTTTTTCTGGGCTGTGAAAAGAAACTATGTTTTATGTAATTTCTCTTTTCTTTTTCTTCTTTTTTAAAAAAAACCAAGCTTTTTAATTGAACATAATTTATATCTGGTGCAATAGGCTGTTGGTAGGGTGCATTTCCTTTATCTTTTTTACTATGAATATAAATGTCCTAATACCATATAAAAGGTACTGACACCTGCGCTTGTTTTCTTATGGCCAAATTATGCACTTTTCTTTTTATATACTGAAAACCTACTGAAGTCAATAGCTTCGAACTCCCTGATTTCACAGGCCTATGCTGCTTTGCATCCTCCAAGAACCCATGGTTATAAATGTGTGCAACCTTTACTCCTAATGTTGTAACTGATTTTGGAAAATAAGAGAGGGAAGTTTAATCTATCAAAACCCATATAGCTGATACAAATTTGCCTCCAAAGGAAAATATTTATTAAAAAATAACCCTATCACTTTAAGAGGCAAATGGAGAGTGAGTTGAAAGTTAATACTTTCAATACCAGAAAATAAACATTTGACATAAAGTTCATCAAAATCCCTTCTATCATCGTGGCCAGGGCATGCCAGTATCTGCAGCCAACAGCACAGAAGGGACTGATAGGACTGGCAGCACGTCCAGCCAGCCGTGACTCTCTAGCTCAGATGCCTGGACACTTCTTTATAGCTGGGTACATTGGGGGCAGTGTGTGGTGCACAGCCAGGGTGAGCTCTGAGTTCACACTTTGGGTTTTCAGTCAGATATCTTAATTGCTGTGCTGTTGTGTTTAATACGTCCCCAAACGGCCTGTCCCTGCATCAGACAGTCACCCTGAGAAAAAAAAAAGGATGCCAATCTAGGCACAGAGCTCCTTCATCAAAGGAAAATTGCCTCGCTAGGAAGTTACTATTAGCAGTTGTCTCAGACTTATAATTGGAGGTCTTACTTTCTAATGTCCACACAAAAACCAAAAAAATTATCTTTTGCTTGAGTGCAGTGAAGTTTTTAGCACCAGCTTGCTAAATGGACGGCCTGAGGTTTGCATGTTTCAGAAAACAGAATGAGCAGCACAGCAAGAGACATGGCAGCTTGTGTTACAGTTCATCTACTATTAATCCAGTCATTTGGTCGGAAAAGTCAATCAATCTTTGTAGCTCTGATTGTTGTGCAGCTAGAGTTGGCAAAAAATGTTCTCATAAACTAGCCAAAAGACGAGGATTTGAGAGAGGCAGAAATCATCTGCAGAGTCAAATTTGGTGATCACTTCCAGCCAGGGAAATAGGAGAGAGAGTCATTTCTGAAATAAGCATTAATTTTCTCTGCTCTGAATGGCTGGTGGCATGCATGGATAGAGTGGACCAGTGTTTCACTCGATGTAGTCCCTACTGTACATCACCAGCCCACCGTGGAGACCATGTGAGCTGCCTTTCATGAAGTCCTTTGGTGGCACCTGCTTCCATGGGAAGTGAGGGAGGTTTGCCCACATCAGCCAGCTGTGCTTCATGGTCTCTGCTCAGTGCTCTGAGTGTTGAACTCTGCCCTGTGTCTCTGAGAGTGCCTCTGGCCACATGGCCAGCACCTGCTTGCTCTTGCAGGCCCTCCTCCCAGTGTTTCACAACACTTTGGTCTCCTTCTTCCCTAGCCCAGAACCCTGTCCTTTGCTCCAGGCAGTTCACACCCAACCACAGGGCAGCAAGTTTCAGATAGCAAAAGCAGGCACAAATATCAAACAAGTCTTTTTCTATTTCTGCTACACAGAACATACCAAAACACATAGCAAAGCAGGGTTCAAACCATCCTCCCCTTCCTCAGCCCCCTTCCTCCAACATAGCCATTAATCAAGTCTCAAACTAGGGGCAAGTTGCTAGAGATGGCAAAGATGAACTTCAATGGAAAGAGCAAAGCAGCGCTTATTAGTGTTTCTGGAGGGAAGGACATTAGAGGGCATCATGAAGGCTTCCCCCACTCATGAAGAGTAAGGAGAGGAGCTGGGTGACATTTTAGGACTTTGAGGCCTGGTGACCTAGGGTGAGGTGTGCGAGAAGCTTGCAGACTGTGCCCATGGACCAGAACAATGATGAGAGCACGGGGCAAGCAAGGGGCAAGCAGAGTCCCTCCAGTGGCATAATATTGTCTAGGGCTTTCCCTTGGCTGGAACTGAACCTCAGGAACAGAAGGCTGGGCCCCTCAGGGGGCCATCAGCAAACTTCTCTACAGTGCCATAGTGTTGGCAGCCACAAGGGCACGGGAGATGGAGAGAGCAGGAAGCAGCAGTCTGGGACACCCATCACTGGCACCAGCTGAGAGGACCACTGGGCTGCCTGCTCAGCCTCGTTTGACAGAAAAAGGCAGCTGTGCAGTTGTGCATCCCGGATTACTGAGCACCTGGCCACAGCCCGAGGGCAGCAGTCTATGAGCCTTCATACGAAGAGCACTGCTCAAACTCAGTCCTTGCTCCACTACAGCCTTCCACTGAGGAGAATGGAAGAGTTGTCTGAGCCAGAACTCAGTTAAGGACCTTAAGATTTGTCATGTTAAATTTAAGCTTTTTGAAGTAGTTCACAGCTGTCAGTGTCGACTATGTTATTTCAGATTTTAGCTTCCTGAGGGATCGGACAAAACCCCTAAGAACTCTTTGTGAAACTGTTCAGCCCAGGAGTCGCAATTCTTTTGCATTTTGCACTATGGAAAGCTTGCTGAAACCGCTTAACTACAGAAGGCTGATTGCCGCATATCTTGATTTTCAGACAAATCACGAGATGTTAAAATTGGGACTCAGTGTGATAATGATGACTTTTCCCACTTAGTTCACTATAGGCTTCAAGTACTGTAGTTATTCTCTCAACATTAAAAGAAAAGTAGCTTTCTCCCCCGCTATTTCCCAGAAAGCAGGGGAATGAAACCTAACCAGCTTGAAACCATTCAGACTAAAATGCAAAATGATGATTTTGGCAGGGAGTGGGTATGTACAGTGGATAAAGTGCAGGAAATTAAGAGCCAAGTGCAGAAATATACATTAACTGAAAGCCACAGTAAAGCACCTTGCTATGTAGCATGTTTAAAAAAATTATATGCAGTTTAAAATTAAAGATAATATTCTTTTTTTGTTATTTCATACATATATATGCGTGTGTGCATGAATATGTGTGCGTGTGTGTGTGTGTATATGTGAATTACCAGCAGTAATGAAAGGGGTAGATAAATTACTTTTGTCAGATGAATGAGGAAAAAAGAAAAAAAGCATTAAAATACAGTCAGAGCATATAATTAATCAGAACTACTCTGATTAATAATTATTGTTATTGTAGTTATTATTGATAAATGTTAGCACTAGACTTCAATGGCTGAGCTACTAAGAATTCAGATTAACTGAAATGCATCTAATTTGCCTGCATGTAGCTATAGCCATTTTTATTAACCAATAATTCTTCTCTAATACTGCTGGTTAACATCTCTCTCTTGCTTCACGTAATATACATGGTTCCTGTTCTACTTACTTAAAAATACTGAAGGACCATGAATCTGTTCTTGCCTCTGCCTCAGGCTTTCTGTTTTCTTCAGTGAAGTTAATTCTACCTCCCTATCCTTGTCTGTGACACAGGGTAACAATCCCTCCTGAATTCGTAAGGGTGGAAAGGGACAACCCTTATTGCTGGCTGCGGTGAAAGAAAGGGGAATACATTGCTGGGAAACCTCCCAAGAAAGCAGCTCTGATGGGCTGGATTAAAGGGACAGACAACGTGATGAAATTGAAGTGGGGCAATGAGCTCAAACCTAGGGAGGATGGATATTATTGAGGTTTTTTTCTGAGATGTTTCAGTCTTGGAAAACACGCTCAGTGAAAGGGTAACTAGCTCTGCAAAAGGAGAGAGGATAAACTTTGGGTAGGAGGTGGGAGATGTGTGCATTACTGCCTGCCTGTCAGGTAGCACTATGACAGAAGATCTGTCCTGCTCAGAGGATTTTCATCTTCCTACCAGACTGCAGAAATTCCTTGCCCTGTTGTGAGAGTAAAGGGTGAACAGAACCTTCAGCAGTGATCCTCTTCAATTTGCAATATACCTCTACCATGGGGCAAAGGGCAGAGTTAAGGGAAGAGTTACATATTTTTATTGCCTCTGCCCATTGCCTTTCTGTATACACTACTGGCCTAACCATAGTTTGGGCTCACAGTAACTGCACTGTAGCACCAGGATCAAGATCCCTTTAGGTGGATAACTCAGCCATGCAAAATTCATGCAGTCAACACGATCCACACTAGGGTGTACGAGAGCTTTCTTGCTTGAGTGTGGTCCAAGAGTTGGTCAAATTTGAGTGTGGCCTTCACGCAGCTATAAGGTATAAGGGATAAGATCAGCCCAGGCCTGGGTACGAGGTGAGAACTGGGCTTTCTTGAGGGTGTAGACAGGCTCGTCAAGTTTCACCTGTGCTCTAGCCACTGACACAAGCATAAAGCTTTACAGAGGTGCGGGCTCCGTATTGGTTAGCAACATTAAAACCCAGTATTTACTCCCACTGCCAGTGTTTTATCCAAGGAAAGGCTTCAGACTGTCAAAGGTTTAATTTAAGGGTGCATTTTTTTGTAGGTGAATAACAAATGGAAAAAGTTATCCCTGTTAAAATCTACCTCCCCCGCTAACTGAGTAATCAATATGTAAGATAAGTTGAAAAGGTATTTTGAGATGGCCAGTTATTCTTGGTGTTGTGATTCTGCATGAAGTGTATATTATCTTGGCCAGAGACAGCATTTTCCTATGTGCTATAGTTAAATCAACTCTGAAGTGTGAAATGAGACAAGACAAAATCTATCACACTTCCCTGAAACTTTACCAAAGCTGTTTCCACCCTCAGAAAGCAAAATAATCTTTATTTTGAAAGGAAGCATTTCTAGGTCAGAACCACCTCTGTTTCTAATTACTTCTGCTTTCTGATGTTCTTAAGCTGCAGATGAGGAAGCAAGGTAGTACCCAGTAAATTATGTTCCTTTGTTATCCATATGCAAAACTATATTATTTCATAGCTATCTCTGGATATTTATGTGCATTTTGTTCCTACATTCAGATAAGTGCAAATGGATAAAGTTAAAATGAAGACATGTTCATTTTACCTTTATGCCAACATCCTTCTGCAAGATGTAAAAGAATCCTGCTTTCTGCCCACAGTGGTTTGTTTTCAGAATTGATTTCTTCCTGGTTTTGCTATAGAGAACATAAACCTTCCTCTAAACTGAAAGTCAGTCAAGAAGACTTTGACCTATTTGTGCTTAAAGTTCTTTTTTTCATTGCTATCCTAAGGAGTCTTCCACCTGCTTGAGTCAAACATAAGTTTACGCCCAGTGTAGTTTTTTCAAATTGCCTGATGTTAAAATTTATGATACCAAGAAGACAACAAATCCCCAACACCCTTGTCTACCTGTCACCAAAACAGATTTTTGTCGGCTGTCAGTGAAGTCAAACAAACAAAAAACCAGTTTCTTCCTGCAGACAGACCGTACAGCTATTACAGGCAATTCATTTTAGAATCTCCATTAATGGCTCATCTAACTAGTTCTTGAATGTGTGTAGCAATGGTGTCTTGACCCTATCCGTTGGAAGTAAGTCCAGCTACCCAATTCTTTCTTCTAAGAACATTATTCTTATTCTTTGTTGCAATCTCTGATCTAATTTCTTCCACTTGATCTAATTTCTTTCTTCATGTAGGATGATCATTTAGAAAAAATACATATTTTGAGATATAAAGAGGAGATGAAATACTATAACAATTGACCTTAAGGTATGCAATTCTTTGTAATGTGTATTATTACTTTTTTTGGTTTCCACCCTTTTACTACAATGGCTTATTGAATTATAAAGTGTAAGTTCTGGAGCTAACAATATATTTTGAACTGTATTCTTCTGTGTGGAGAATTGTTTTGACTGGTAAAACAAGATATAAAGTTGAAATTATGCTAAAAGCTGTAGGATTCCATAATGACTTCTGAACTGCCTTTTAAAAAGCGTGTTGAAATTATAAATTCTTAGTTTTTGAAAACATGTGAGATTTTGGTTGTCCCATTCTCATACCAAATTTCATTACCTTTTCTTTGGTTTCTACCATTATGGGTTGTATGGCAGGAAGATAAATAGCTGTAAGAGAGTGCAAATCTCAAACTTACATCACCCCTTCTTCTTATGCTGCTAAAATGTGCTTTTTCTTCAACAATGGAAAGCTAACATCCTATTTAACTTTGAAGCCAATCCTATTATTTATACAGTGTTTATCAGGTCTTCACTTTATTTTGAAATACAAGGGTGTTGAATTCTTCGTAATGCTTGGAGTATTCAAGGGAAAATTATTATGAAGGCAACTTCACTGCATAACAAAATTCAGGCTAATAAACTAACCCTTCTGATCCTTTTTTTTTTTCTTCTTTTCAAACCTGTTTCAGCTCATAACTCATTTTCCTAGAAAAAATAAATTTAATAAGCATCTTTCATACCATATTGTTTAATTTTGGTTTTGTTTGATTGCTTTAGATAACAAGAGGAGGAGCAGCAGGGCAACTTTTCGGTTTCTCCCTCCAGAAGAAAAAGTAATTGAATCTGGTACTTCTACTCAAAGCTCTGTGTCTATCACTCACCTGCTCCTATTTCTCACTGCCCAACTGTGCAATGACTGCCCATTTAGTGGAGGCCTAACGGCTTCTGAAACAGCCTGAAACAAGAAGAAAACACAATTAGTACAAGGCCATCCTTTTACCTCTATTCCTCTCTGAGCACTACCCTAATAATGAATATCTTCCAAACCACTAGAAGTATCATGCATGAGTCTTAGCAGGCCATATGATTTATGTTATGCAGTAGACTCTCATTTTCTGTGTTGGGGTATCATTTTTCACCTATCCCACGTACAAGAATTTATATATCATGGCTGCTCTCTCCACCCATGCAACCCAACCCTACTCCCTGAGCACAGGTAATGAGTCAGGTCTCCAGCTGTGACAAATCTTGTGGTGGGAGAAAAACCACAGTGCCAGACTACAAATGGAAGTAATACGTTGGTAGAAGAGGGTAACACAAGAGGGAAAGAAACTTGCATTACAGTGCATAAAAGCAAACTGGCATCAGTCTAGTTAATTTATGCCAGATGGTGATCTGCTCCAACAGAGATGAGATCTACATCAAATGTTGCAATTACCCAAGCCAACCATGTTGCCTCTTCTCATGTTCTTGTAGTAATATTAGCTGACCTGGAGCTTTAAAGGCACATTCTAGTACATCTTATTTTTGGAAAAGAAAAAAAAAGTCAGTAAGAGTGATAATGATCTTCAGCCTAGATTTTTGCAGACAAGTCTCTCATCCCATAGTAAAAGAATTTTGGAAAGTGTAAGAGAGAAATAAGGGCCCAAATCACCTTAGCTATAGTAATCCATATGTGTTAATCAGAAGAATGAAACAAAGGTAAACATAGCTTCTATAGCTATCATCTAAACCTCATCACTGTGCTATAATATCACCTGGAGCAACTTGTTTATTTCAGGGCTGCAGCCACGGCTGACACTGGGGAACTAATCAAGGACTTCTAAACCTAACTGCCTATCTCTATAGATACAGCAATATCTATAAATATGATAGCACTCAACCTAGTGCCTCTTTGAAGTGCCGGATATCATGTATTATACCCTGACCAATAACAGTTCACACAGGATTACGAGGAGCTATTGCCAGTACATTGCTCTCTGGTCTAGCTTACCCAGATTTACTATAACAGAGTAAGCAGAATTTAGGAGATCTTACCACCCTGGATCCTCACTGTTTTGCATTCCTACAGCATTTTTCATTCAAGGAACTCAAAGAAGTGTACATTACTTAACTAATTCAACCTTACAATGCCCCTGAGATGCAGGTAAACAAGTTTATGTAGATTTTACAGGTAGAGAAACAAAATCTAATATTTTTCCCAAAGAAATTAGTTATAGCATTTTGCAAGTAAAATCTGACTCAGAAGGGGATGGGAGACAGAACCTACACCGAGAGCCTCACCACACACATTTCAGCATTCATTGACCTTGGAAGAGTTGGGCTAATTTACACCAGCTGTGGTTATAACCCTCCAAATCCTTATCACTAATTGTCAAAAGCCCTGCAATAACCTCTTCCTAACAAGCAAAAAAGTGGAAGGTCTAGCAGGCTATTTTCTATGCCTACGTTAGAGGAACTACATGCTGGCATAATCAGCTTGTTTCTGTAGACTCATACTTTGGAGCAAAATGGTCAGAGAAGTAGTTAAGTTCTCACTTTTTTCTATTGCCAAAAGCAAATGCATCATAGTGTACTTGAGTTTCCTGAGAATGACTAAATTTGTCTTTTTTATTGTGCAGCTGAGATATGGCATGATATATTCTACTGCAGAAGCAAGTGAGGTACTGGCATTTTTTTCTTTATTCTCCTCCAAATAGCTGATCTATGGTACAAACATCCATGTCACAGGAATGAAAAGAACATGTGCTATTGCTTTACCCTTTGAATGTATTGTGCCTGCACAGGTCAAAGGAGCCAGAAGAAAAGGACAAGCAGAGAGCTGTTTTATGTAATGAAAGATCCTGATAAATATATTAATCAAAAATATCTTTTGAATGTATCCCATCTGGTTCTCTAAGATAATATTATAACCTTCTCTTCTATAGTGTTGAGGGGCTCTATCAGTTGGAAAGATACTATTAAGTAGAGCAAAACAGTAAGGCCTATTTCCTGCCGTAATAAAAAGAAAAACAAGCTTCACCTTTTCTGACTACTTTGGGTACTTCAGCATGTGTTTTTTGGGGGGATTCTTTGCAACATATCATTGTGCCAGAAAATTGAGGGGCTGTCATTTTCATCACAAACACATCATTTTACTGGAGGAAAATAGAGAATCTGGATGTAACACTGTGCAACAGCTTTCTTGTCTATTAGCATCTAACTTGACAAACCCTTAGTGGCTTGCAAAACTTTAAAGATGACAGTTCAGGAAAATGATCCCTGCCAGGTACAGTATACTGGGGGAAAATCTGTGAGACCATTCAGTTTTACAAGCCAGGGATATCTACTAAGGCTGTCTTTGAAAGTGAGCAGGTGTCTTGCTGTGTTTTAATTTTGTTACCCTCTTTTTGGTATTTCAACGTCAACAGGTAGAGCAGGAGAGGTGGCAGGAAGCTGAACAACAGTATAGTACTGTCAAGCTGTCGTCAAATGACCTTCAACATACCTTACTGCTTTTCAACATACAGTGCTACACTGGAAGAAAAAACTGCTTTTGCCTTCTCTTTGTCAGGTGGGTTTCATCCTCTCTTTTAAGTTGAGAGCCTGAACAGACTGATTTATCCATCTCCACACTGAATTATTATCTTCCATTTTTCCTGGACCTGGATAAGTTTTTGATTTTAATATGGCATAGGCAGCTAGTGGCTTGTGAAGGGTTAAATCCTCTCCAAACACCTAGGTAATGTGTGACTACATAAACACCTCATGTTTGTTGAAGTGAAACGTTATTCTGCAACTTCTCAAAGTCATGGGTGATTTTCTACACTGTCAATCCAAGCTGGGCTTTAATATGATAAAGAGCTCTGAAACTGCACTCCTATCACAGGTTGAACACACTACCAAAATCATTTTGATCCACTTATCCTATCTCATAAACAGCTGGCATTTGGCATGGTTGAGTGGATGGAGACATTTCTGAACTGACTTTAATGACCTCATAGTACATTTGCAATAGATGAAGCTTAGCAGTTAATCATGATTGAAGTTGGCACCTGAAACAAAATTCTCACCTCGGCTTTGTGTTACAGTTGCAGCAATATCTTCTAGAGATATAATTTGGAAGCATTTCTGCTCTAATCTCAAAGGAGTACTGGCACTATAAAATAATTGCTTCAGAATAAACGGGTTTATAAATAGTCTGTGCTGTATTTGGGTAGTTCAGGTTCACTGTTCCTATCTGCATTTTCCTGAGAAGTTCAACTTCAAGCTTTCCAGGTGGCCTTTCTCCCAGTATATTTCATGGATTTTAATTGAATCAGAGAGATCAAATTGTACTAATTGCCTTTTTTTTTTTTTTTTAAGAGAGGGTCCTTTTGTTGCTCAAATTCTTTCGAAGCCATAGGCTGATTGATACCCAGGACTTCTTGGCCTATTTCAGCACAAAGTTCAGTGTTCCCACTGGTGCTGTTATCCCACCAATTCAAGCTCCCAGTTCAGAATAGCTTATTGAGTCTCCTGGACAGGCTTTGGGCTGCACAAGGTAATTCTCAGCAGCTGAGGCCATTGCATCAGTATGGCATCCACTGCAAAGGGCAGGGGATACAGAGGGCTGGTGATACCCTGCCCTGCTTATTCTATCTTTTGACCTGAAAGACAGTGACTCTTCTGGGTAATCTGGGATTTCTAAATGCATTTATTTTTGCAAACAGATTTAAGAATATTTGTTCAAATGATATTATTTTTAATAACATCTATACAAATTCAAAGCATAGCCATGACAAAACATGTATACATATTTTCAGAGATTAGGTTTTATAGTTGCTTTACCTGATATTAAACCTGTCATATTAACAGGTCTTTCATAACATTGCCCATGTGCAGTTGTCCATCTTCAACTTTAGAAGCAATAGTCTATCCTTACTGCTATGATAACCTCTACTAATATGAACTCTACCTTGTACAACCTGACGAACACTTCATAAATGTTCATATCATCTTCTGAATATTGCAGGCATAAAACCACTTCCTCTTAGTTGGAGAAGTCTATGTCATTTATCATCATCATTTACCACTTTCCAGAAATTCCTTCAGAAATAGCCTTTGCAATTTAAAGACTTGTGATTACCATTATCTCATTTTCCATAACTGGACTTGTGAATTTGTTTTGGTTCCTTTACAACCATTTTGAAATATCAGGATCATATTCTGCCTGCAAAGAAAACTCCTCACTTAAGCATATTTTCAGCTTATTCACTATAATGGACTCATGTTGCAGGTTTTTGGGAAAAGAATGTACATTATTTTCATTGTAATCTTAGCCTCTCTTTCTTTTTTTTTTTCCTGAAAATGCAGTATACCCTCAAAATAGTTTGTGACATTTTGAAAATATCAGCTATTTCATGATGGCATTAAAAAATCTTCCTCTGTTTCAAACAGAGAAAAAAGAACCACAAAAATTAGTTGAGGGATGGAAAAACCTTCACAGTAAAAAAAAGTTTAAAACTTCAATCTAGTTATTTAAAGAAAGGAAAGAAGGTAACTTGATAAAACTGTGCTTTCATTGTCAGAAAATACTGTATACCTAAATACAAAAAATGTTAACAGAGGAAAACATAAGACAAACTCATAGCTGGAAACAGAAAAAAGATACATTCACATGGGAGAGAGATGCATTTTTTCATAGTAAGACCAAATAACTTTCATAAGGACCAAGGCATTTACCACTTAATATCTCCACATCAGGCCTGTGTGCCTTGCTGGTTTGCTTGTTTTACCTTTAGTATCTATTAATTATGCTCCAATCACATGTTATTGAGCTCAGTACAGATGCCCCCAAATCAAAGCTAACAGTTTGTGATAGATCAACCCAAATGACCACATTTTCTCTTTTTTGTTTAAATTCTATGAATGGATGACAATTTGACTTGAATATTTTTCTTTTAAGGAATTTAGACTACGCAAAAGCATCATAAATGTAGTCAATTACCTAAACCTGGAACAAGCTGTAGAAGCAAAGTATGGCATCAGTAGACTCAGACCAATGGAGCAAGATAAGCAGGAAGAATGGCTTCATCCTCCAGAACTACAAATGGGGAAAGTTTTAACGAGCATTGACGAGATCGCAGAATTAATGTGTCTGACAGCCTTTGGTTCTCATGGCAGATGATGGCAGACCCTGATGGATGCTATCCCCAAGAGCACTTGGTCTTAGAGCTGTAGTTTCTTCCTTCACAATTGGACCATATTTCTGTGAATTTTTTTTCTATCTGTCGTGCAAACATGTTCATTTATAAAAAGGAAGTAGAACAAAGGGAATAAAAGAGCTTGCATGTCCTGTTGCTGGGCAGGCTGAAACAGAGCCCTGGGCACTCTGGGATCTTTGCAGAATCATCAGGAATGTGGCAGAAGGATGAAGCAGAACAACCGGTATCTGAACTGTTGATTACACTGGCGACAATTGCTTTTATATTTCGTTGATATAATGGCTTGCACTTGCCTCTCAGTCAGACACTCACAAAAACAATTACAATTAAGCGTAGAATAGAGATTGTTTCACCATTAGATGGGAATGGGGCTGGAGTCAGATAGTGCTTGAGACATGGTTTCTGGGAGGTCTCGTTTTCTCCATCCCCCTTGTGGAAGGCATGTAAGTATTTGGCATTTGGGTTTGGGGAGAGGCAAGAAAGGAAGTAAAATTCTGGGCATCAGGCTCAGAGAAGTGGCAGGCAGTAGGGCATAAGCTAGATCTCCCTACAGAGAAAGAAACAAACACTTCTGAGCACAAGTAGAAAAGAAAATATCCTCGTGAAAGAGGAAAACAGACTTTCTGGCTGCAGAAATAGTGAAAGAATGGGCAACCACATGCACAAGTTCCCTTTGAAAAAGCCACTTCCTAATCAAAGCAGAAAAAAATCATAAAACATGTTTCAAAGTAGACCTTCAACACCATCTCAGCTGCCAAAAGTTATCAATAGTTTATCTGCAAGACACCAAAACAAAAGGGTCCCTTCCCCCTCTAGTGCTAGCTGATGGGAGAAATTAACAACCTCCTGTTATCAGTCACTCAGTTTGTATAAGTGACAGCAGAGATCTGTGTGGTGGATAGAGAGCTTCTTGACTGACTGATGGCAGCTTGCTGTCTTTATTCAGCTTGCTTTAAAAATATGTGTGCATATATATACATATACTTACGTGTGTGTGTGTGTGTATATATATGTATATATATATACACACATATATATATGTGATGAGTAACAAAATCCAGTTAAAGAACATTATCAGCTGACAAATCAGGTACTCATAAATAGCATGTTTCAGTACAAAGTTTGCCTGTTCAGAAATATTCACTGGTCATTAACCCAGCTTTAAAAGATGCAGTTTCAAGTCTCTGCCAGAGTTTTCCCATCTGACCTTGGATAAAACACCAAAAGAGGAATTCTGGTGCCTAAAACAGGCATCTAGTGCCATTTGAGATGCTCTAGTGTATGTGGCACATCTACATAGGGCTGTCACAAATGATGCAGGACTTGAGAGCCATGTTACTGTGGTGTGGCTGCTGGAGGCCAGGTAAGAATAACTTAGAGAGCTTAAAATGAAATTAGACACCTGTTTCTATATCCTTCTTAATTTAACTCTGTGCTTCAGCACAACATTAGTAAAGTTCTGACCTCTACCAACAATTTTCTCACCAACAATTCACAATAATAGTATGTGATACCATTCAGCCGTGATAGTGCTGTAGGGCCTATTGACCTCTTTGTGCACATGAATTCCTTTACTTTAAGTCCTTTACTCTTTTTTTTTTTTTTTTTTTACCTGTCTGTCAAATAACTTGCTGACATATATACAGAAAAAGAAGATTTTGATCTGGTGACCATGAATTGCTTGTGAGCAAATACCATAGTACAGGTCAGAGATTTGCTTCAGTGTTTGATGTTGCCTTATCACATGCAGTCAGGTCTTGTTTAAAAGAAAGAAAGAGAGGGTGGCAGGGGGAAAAGCTTCTTAATTTCAAAAGGCAAACTGATCCCTAAAGATATTTTTTTCATATTCACATTGGCAGGGTACCCACAAAAGAATGGGAGGATGGAGTTTACATATAAATTCCTTTTAAAGCAAGATTCAGTTTTCATTTATTTGTCATGCCATAGATAAAGAATGATTCTTTTTCCAGTGCTATGTCTACGATGCCCTCACCTAATTGTAGCAGTCTCACAGCAGCCCTTCCTCATGAATCACTCTGGAAGAAGATAACATAATACCTGCTGTTCGGCTCCTGAAACACAGCTGCAGCCTCCCAGAGAATCCACACTAACAGTGCCAATAGACTGAGAACAGTCCAGCTAAAAATTGATTTTTTTAAAAAGAATAAATGAGTAGAGGGTGATCATTTATTTCACTTGTTATAACAGCTTGGTGAGAACATCCAGGAAAAAAATAAAGCAAGCAGAAAATGCTAAGTGGATAATTAAAGTTCATGCTGAAAGAAATGTATGAAGTTGCAACCAGTAAATGAGAGAGATCTTGTGGAAGAGGTGCATGCAGAAAGTTTCACTGAGGGCAGCAAAGTTGTCAGGAGAACAGTAGCACTTAGCCTTCACTAAATGTCTGGGCACTTCTCAAAACCAGACAATTCATTCTGGTTGTAGATGTGATCCCATGTGTTTCTGCTACATCTAAAGCCAGCTGGAGGCTAGACTGATTACTGTTGTACATCATGAAGTTTTGGTGAAACCAACGAATTTACCAGTTATGGAAGCCATAATGTGAGGAGGAAGATTCACTAACAAGGAACTCTGAAAGTTAAATGGTCAGAAGAGCATAAATCAGGAGGAAGCCCAGTCAAAACCTGGTTCTCTGTCCAGAAGTAGATTGTAAAATGCCAGCTGGCATTACAATGCACTGTTCTTCTAGAAAATACAGCTTTGGTTATTATACAGTGGCATGTGTCAGCTATTTCAGAAGGGCTGTATGTCAACAGAGGTGACCCAAGGAGCAGTTTGTCCTTTATAGTCTGTCAAAAGCAGCTCCCTACTCAAAGAGAATCTGTAAATAAGAAAGGAGGCTGGAACCATGCCAGGTGGCAGCCAATTGCACAGACAATGCATTTGATTTATGTCAATTTAAAAGAGCAGTGTTTGGACTCCACGTCAAAATTACGTACTATTAGGACAAATATTTTTATTGTAAAACAGCACCATCTTCATCATTTTCATACCAGTTCTTCAGTTTGTGTCTCTTTTTTTTTTTTCACAGAAGTCTATAATTTGCTACTGCTCTTACCCTGATGAAATTCAGCCCTGCTGAATTCAGTGGGTGTCTGCCTGCCTCTTTGAACACTAGCTTCAGCACACATCTTTGCTGGAACTATTGGCTTGAATCTAGTTTTGTTGAGTAGTTGTAATTACACAGGCAATTCTCACTGAACGCAAGATATTTTCTTAAAGTATGATAAGAATTTTCTCCCAGGAGAACTCCTGTGAGAACATTCCCATAGTCTGAAAAGAGGTCATCAGTTTTTAAGAAAGGAAATTATCACTTGTGTCTCCCTACAAGGAGAAGAGACATTGGTTTTATGGCTAAAAATGCTCTTTAACTCAAAGCAAGCTGCCTCTGCCAGGATACCCCTAGGCAAGATGTATTAATACCTTTGGCCCTGGTTCAGCAGAGAACTGAAGCAAGTTACACATGCAAAGGGTCTCAATGCCTTCTCTGAGCTGATGGTGAGTATAGCCCAATGTTTGCTCTTCCCACAGCTGAATGAGAGCAGACTGTCTCCAAAAACATAACCTTGCTTGTGGTGCTGCATACTTCTGAAAAGTCTGACCATCGTGCAAAAGCTGCAAGGAAAGGAGCTTGTAGATGTCATGTTATCTATTTGATTCATGGATGAAATAACAAGTACAGGGATAATTTGCAGTGAGGGTTGAATAGAGATTTTTTTTTTTTTTTTTTTTTTTGCCAACTTCGCAAGATATCTCTTGGGTCATCTCTGAAGTTTCTGGATTCCATTATAATTGTCTTAATTGAAATATATTTGTTATTCTCAGGCCTAGCCTAATGAATTATCCAAATCCTTCTGAATGTGTTTGCTCTGCTCCTTATTATTCATACTTTGTTCCTGTTTATTATCTTCTGCAGTGAAAAGCCAGCTTTCAAATCCCTCCTCCAAATCACTCATAAGAATAAGCTCATCATCTTTGTAGCAAATCAAGCATATCTCAGAATTAATGGTCAACATCATTTAGTATATGCTGTACTTCATTTCTCTGTTTGATAACTTTTGGACTTACACATTTAGCAATGGTTTGCTTTTCTTAGCCTGAAAAACTGTAGATGTGCAGCAAACCTGAAGCTGACAGACAGTGAGACAATGCCACACCTCCTCAGGAATGGCCTGAGATCAAAACCTGCCTCTGGAGGGTAAAAGTTTGTATCAGATTTTTGTAGAAAGGGTGTATTTGTCAAGCAAGTCAGAGTTTAGACATCATGTAACCATTTCTGAAAATATGCCTGCCAATCTGAATTATCTTCCACATGTTATTTTCTCAGGCTTGGAAATATGTGAATGATTGATAATAAGAAAATGTCTGAAACTCCTCAGCTCTTTGCTCTTCCAATTTGAAACTGAATTTAAAAGATGATCTGATTGTAAAGTGCTGGAATAGAAATCCACAGATGAAAATTCAATATTTTGCTCAGTTACACTTTCTGTGTGTGACTTTGAGTTAGTCACTTAACCTATGCTTTGCCTCATTTCTCTGCATGAAAAACTCTATCTGTAAAATAGGCATGAAGCTTAAAAAGATCAAGTGAAAATGAAGTAGTGACAGAGTTAGCCAGACACTCTGCATCTGCTCGATGCCTAAGAGGCCACTGCAGTGTCAAAGTCACCAGCTAGCCAGACTGGTTTGCAGGAACACTGTCAGGGTGAGACTTAAGGCCAGCCAGGTAACACACCTTAAGAAAGAAATGGAGGAACCTCAGGTATTTCTTGACATGGACATACCTGCAGTACAGATGTGTGCTGACTCAGACATCTGCCTACGTCTGTTCTTGCAACACCCAGACAAGGCTAGAAGAGAGGAGATCCAGGAATCTTTCCTGAAAGGGCCCTGGGTTTCAAAAAGGACACATAAGAACAACCACCTGAATTAACAGCTTCTACCAAGGCACTATGAATGTGCAAAGCTGGGTCTGAAGAGTACCGTAAGCTTGAAACATCTCCAAGGACCAGGCTCTCCATATCTGTTGAGCAGAATTAAGCAGTTTGGAGAGTTTGTGAGATAAACTTTGCCATCAAATGGCCTCTAGCTGTCTATCAAAGCCACAATCAGACAAGACATACAAAATACTTCCTGTGACAATAAAAAAACCCTCTGCTCCTCATAAAATGCCATTGTCCTGCCACTTTAAATACAATTCCAGTTTGCTTCTTGCTTCAAGGTCTATCCTTCTATTTTAGAGATGTTACACAAAAAACTTGTTGAGTGAATTGCCAATTAAGACTAATAGAAGGAAAAAATAGTCCTTCTTGCCATTTCACAACCTTCACTCTGGTAAAATGCAGCTGTCACTTTTAGTCACTGCCTTTCCCATAAGTCTGTTAAAATTTAATGCTCAGGTACAGTCTACTTGATTTGCATCTGAAGTACAAGGACTTGCAGCAAGGAGACCTCAGAAAATGGTAGAAAATGAGCTACAAATAAAGGTCATAGAAAAATTCACAAGAAAAACATGTCTAGGCATCCTCTAGAATAAAACAGAATTGTCTTCTTTTTTTTCATCCTTTCATTTGAAGTTAGTTCTGCTTTGCACTGAGGAATTGGGGGTTGAAACTAGCTGACCTACAAGAAGTCCTTTCCAAACTAAATTATTCTACAATTTTATGATTTGTAACTTTGCTATTAACTTTTCAGATTAATACAGCCTGAGTGAGTGAACACAGCCACCTAGTTATTTCACCAGCTCAGGCTGTAGCTGCCAAATACTATACTTTGTCAAACATAACAATATACAAGTACAGTTGGTGAAAGTTATTCTGTGTTCCTGCTTGCACTATATGTGATATAGCAGATAACATCACATGAAATCTGTAATGAGATTTCTCTGCATTATTCTTCAGGGTAGTCATCAGATTTGTTGAGCCTTTTCTCTCCTGCTATATCTTTTTGTTACTGTAATTTATTACAATTTTATATCATTATTTTGTTTTGTGAATGTTTCATCAAAGAACCTCTCTGTGTGTTCTCCTTTTCTCCATATAAAAAGCCTGACTGATAGTTATCTATTTGTGCTCATTTTATTCTTTACTCCTGCTCTAAATCTTCTTTTCTTTGTTTTACTGTATCCTAGTTGTTTGCAAGAAGCTGTGATCAAGTTAATAACAGATCTTAAACACCAAAGATTCTCTCTCTAACAAAATTAAGTCATTTGATAGGACATCTTCCAAAACAGAATGCATGGCTAGGTGCCAAAATATCACTGAAAAAGAAGGGGAGTTCGATAACTGCCTCTTACTTGTGCTTCTAAAAATCTCCCCTCTGCCCTGAGAGGCTTGGGAGCATTGCAAGGTCAAGTCTGATTGCATGTGCAGAGTGTGCTGAGCATAAGTTCTACGTAATTCATGTTCATCATTTTACTTTCCAAACCCTAAACATACAAGTTCTCAACTAAAATTGGCAGGCTTTCTGCCTCCAAAATGCAAAGGATATATATTTTTTTCTTTACGAGTGTTGGCTCTGTCACTTACTAATGTAAGAGTGTGTTTGACATTTTGTCAGTCATTCTTTTTTATTTGAAGTGCTGGGACAAAAACAGCTTGATGATGAAAAAGTGATGACCAAACTCTCTGTGACCTGCAGGTTCTTTATATTGGTGTTAAAGAGTGTTAAAAGTGAACATGGAATCATTAGGTCCTCTTGAAAAATGTGGCCTTTGCACATTTGTAGTAAACCTAACGAAACACTAAAGCTTCATCCCCACTGGAGCCTCAAAGGATTTCTGCAATCCTGTTGTTTAATAACAACATTGCTATTGAAGATCATTGCAGTCAATGGGTGGATAAAAGGAGGTAATATGTGCTCCTGTAGCCAGCATGAAAGAGAAGAGCAGGCTAGATTTAAAAAAAAAAAAAAAAAAAGAAAAAGAAAAAGAAAAAGAAAAAGAAAAAGAAAAAGAAAAAGAAAAAGAAAAAGAAAAAGAAAAAGAAAAAGAAAAAGAAAAAGAAAAAGAAAAAGAAAAAGAAAAAGAAAAAGAAAAAGAAAAAGAAAAAGAAAAAACAAGGAAGGGAGCAAGTCTTCTAAAACATCTATTACTGTTCTTGTTCCAACAGGAAAATGCGCCTGTTAGAGGGCAGGACCAATTTCCCGGCTCGGAAGGCTGTGGCTTCATGAGGATAATACACGCTCAGGTCATGGCTACTGAAGCTGACATTCAATGTAAGAGGAAGTTGGAAAGCAAATGCGACAGTGACAATGATCACAGCCTCTCACCTGCATCTGCACTTTAATTTCCCTACCAGTGTCACTTTTGCATGATACTGTCGTCCAGTAACAACAGCATGGCAGAAGGTGAATTAACTCCACTTGGCTCTAATTGAACAGCAAGGGTTGGGAGCGTAAAAGGAGCCTGACTACCAAGGTGCCACCACCAAACCATCTGATCCAAACCCTTCTGATCATTAACCTCCACTCCATCCCCAAATCATCACATGCAACAAAGCACTTCAGCGTTCCAGGTCCCCCGGAAGCACTATTAATGTTGTAAACATCAGTACACTGAGCCATCAGACTGACAGCAGTTTCCCAGCAGAAAAGGAAACCTAATGTATGTTGACATATGATGGGCACAGGAGCTGTAGTGCAGCCCTTTGAGGATTGCACATGCCATTTTCTCTCTTTCAGAACTGTTGAAACAACGGACTATCCTTGCCCAAAATGGACAAGTTTAAGCCAAATGCTGTCAGGTCCTCTTATTATTGATAATGCTTGACAGGGCTGAGCTTTACTTGGTCTTTTTTTAGCCTTTTTGTCCAAATAGAAATGGTGCTTTTTTTTTTCTCCAGTTTTTTTTCAACTCCACATTGCACACAGCTGGCCTAAATGTGCAAGAAGTACTAGTCCCTGCATGAAATTCCAGGAACAGAGACATGTAGCTAAGACCTTGCAGAATTTCTGGGGTTTTTTTTCTTTCTGCTTAAGACAACCAGCAAACCCCAGAACAAAATAAAATTCTGTGTGGGCATCCTCAGATCAGACATGAAATATTCATGCTAATGTAGCAATCTGCTGCTGGGTTTTGGAGGGTTAGTTTATTTATTTATTTACTTACTTGTTCTGATTTTTTTTACTCCAGTTAATGAGATCTACCAAAGACAAAAGCTAACTTGTTTACCTGTAGAAGCCTTATCTTCCATTCTACAAGCATTTTCATTGTGTTCCTATTACTCCTCGTTAGAATTCAAGCCATTCTCCTGAGATGGTGAAACCAAGTTAGCCTGACAGGCAGTAAAATGTTTGCAGACACCTAGCCAGTCGTGTCCTGGAATAGTTGTCACCAAGAGGAATTTTAGAGGCAAGCGGATGCCTAAAAATAACCTTTATATATATATATATAAATATATAAAAAATTTTTTTTTTTTACAGGAGTTGAAATGATCACTGTTGGAAACTGTTACTATGCCTGAACTACAGCTCAAGTCTGAAGTTTGAGCCAAAGTGAAAGCCTGAGTGCCAAAGGGTTATTAAATACTAGGATGACATGGAAAAAATGGTGATTCTGCCCCTCTACTCTGCTCTGGTGAGACCTCACCTGGAGTACTGCGTCCAGCTCTGGAGCCCTCAGCACAAGAAGGACATGGAGCTGTTGGAGCGGGTCCAGAGGAGGGCCACAAAAATGATCCGAGGGCTGGAGCACCTCTCCTACGAGGACAGGCTGAGAGAGTTGGGGTTGTTCCGCCTGGAGAAGAGAAGGCTGCAAGGACACCTTATAGCAGCCTTCCAGTACTTAAAGGGGGCCTATAGGAAAGACGGGGACAGACTTTTTAGCAAGGCCTGTTGTGACAGGACAAGGAGCAATGGTTTTAAACTAAGGGAGGGCAGATTTAGACTGGAGTTAAGAAAGAAATTTTTTACAGTGAGGGTGGTGAGGCACTGGAACAGGTTGCCCAGAGAGGTGGTAGATGCCCCATCCCTGGAAACATTCAAGGTCAAGTTGGATGGGGCTCTGAGCAACGTGATCTAGTTAAAGATGTCCCTGCTCTTGCAGGGGGTTTGGACTAGATGACCTGTAAAGGTCCCTTCCAATCCAAAGCATTTTATGATTCTGTGATTCTATGACTCTAAAACTTTACAAAATTTCTCATGGCAAATACTGTACTTCTCATGAGACCAGATTGCTACTTTCTCCTTCCTTTGCTAGAAATACCAAAATGAAAACTATCAGAACTATGAAGAACTGAAAATAATTTATTTCCATTAAGGAAATTTGTTGTTGCTGTTATTATTTACCATCAAAACAAAAAAAGCACCAGGCAAAGGCTTGGGAAACATGATTAATTTCTGTTGGTAGTTCTCTGTCTAGTCCTTAGACAACTTTGGTTTAGCTTTTAAGACAGCGGTGATTTCATGGGCTCCACCTAAAGCACGTACATATATAACCATCATCAGAGGAGCCTTTGAAGAATCTACCTGCTCAGTTTTGCCTCCTGGGACCTAAAGTCTTTGGATGATTTGGTAAAGCACTGAACATCTTTAAATGATGATTTTACTGTATGGTTCCTCTGTCAAATTAGAGTTTATCTTCTACCCCTAGCATGTCTCATCTACGTAGATCATAAGTGCTTTAGGACAGCAACTGTTATTCAGTGTGTGATCAGAGTCCAAAGCAGCAGATCCGTGAGGGAGTGGTGGGATCTTTCAACTGATACCACAAGGAAAGTACTAATAATAGCAGAGCCATGACAACAGCTAAAATGTCTGACAGCTACAGAAGAGAGCCAAGATGGATGAGGATGAAGGCCAGTCTTCTTTTAAGAGTGACTCCTACAGGATCGGAAAACTCCTCAGTAGGGCAACTGTTGGGGTAAGCTTGTCCAGATGGCTTTTGTAACGGAGGAAATGAAGAAGGAGAAAGAAATATTGTTTTGGCAGCTGAGGTTATAGAAACGCAACAAAAAGTAGAATTGTGCTTGATGAAGGAGTCCAGCACAGGTCTCATTTCACCTTCTGGACTTTGATGATAGCTCATACAGTCTCCAGGCTGCAGCCCCCTGCCTTTGTGCCATGTCTGGCTGCATGCACAAACTAAAACACAAATACTAAAACACATTAGTGGCTAGAGAAATAAAAACACCAAAAGAGCCAGGAACAAGAAAATAAGCTAGCAAGTTTCACACCATTATTTCTCCTACTCTCTAACTGACACTGGATAAACGCAGCAAGTGCTTCCAGACACACCAAATCAACAGCCAGGTATCTCAGGTCTGGTCGTGCTTTTCTCACATGTCACCTTACACAAGCGTTAGCATTTCCATCTGTCTCAGCGGTTTGGGCACAAAGCAATAAGTGTCAGGGATGAATGATTGGAGCTGCCCTTTCCAGAGCCCCACCTGGTGAATAGCCCACAAAAGCACACAATGGACCTTTTTGCTCTCCTGCCTAGAGGGAGAGCCAGCCCTGAGTCAGGCAGTGTGTATTACTTCCAGTTGATACATCAAATTGTTTGGTTCGTGGTTTGGTTTTTGGTTTTTTTTTTAATTCACGAGTGGAATCTGGTGAGAATCTGGAGAGAAGTTACTTCAGACTGAGGATGTTTTGACTGACAGCCTGTTCACAGAGCTGATCTCCAAGATGGGAGTAAGTATCACCTGTGGAGGAGCTGATGATCTTTTTGAAGGAAGCACTCTGGAAGTGTCTTCGATATGAACTTCTATAAAAAAACAGATTCCAGAAAGAAAGTGTGATCTCAGCAAAGTCCTTCACACTTTTAGCTCCCTTGCAAAGAAATAACAGGAAGGAAGAAGCAAGTTCCAGGTACAGAAAACCTACCTGGAGTTGGCATAAGGACTTTGTAGGACTGGAGCCAAAATCCTTGGATATTAACACCCTGCAGATTTAATGTTCAGTCAATTGGTCTAATAAGCAGTGACCTTCAAATGATTGTTTATTTTCTCTCCATGGGTGAAGTGCATAGTTCTCTGCCACCCTCGCTTCTCTGTAAGGTGTTTCTCTTGTAACACTGTTTAAGCTGGAAAAAACACTTGGGATTGGGACTCTCAGATTCATTCTGACCTTGCATAACCCTGATTCCTCCAGAAACAGCTAAGTTCCCAAGGCTGCTCGTAACTTGCAAGGCCACTCTTATTTAAAACCCCTCTCTCTTCATTTATAGGAGGAAATGCTATTCTTGCAATTTCAATGAATGTGTGCACCTTTTCTGTATTCCTCAATCTTATAGTCAACCTAAGAACGCAAGCCTGGAAGGAAGGACTTAAGTGATTTAAAAAAGCCTCCTGGGCAGGGAGAAGAGACCCATCTCTTTTGTCACATAACACCTTACAATCTTTCACAAATGACTAAGCTTGGATCCTTAAAAGTGCAAAGCACCTTGCTGTGCTACATACAAAATGCCTGCATACTTTGGGGCATCTGGGTGTAAGCCCCTGAAGCTGTTCTTCACCTATAAAATGAGATAATATCTTCCCACTTCAGCAGAGTGATGTGGGGTTGTATCAGCTCACCTGTAGCCAGAAGCAGTTCATTACTGCCCTCAGGTGTGAAACCAGCTGCTGGCACAAAGCCACTGCCACAAAAGACTGCAGCTGGAGCAATGAGTGCAGTGTTAAATACAGAGACTGAGAGGCTGGGGGGCTCCTGGGGGGGCTGGAAGATGGGCAGTGTGGGAGGGCAGGAGGGGCAGAGGTAGAAGCAGTGGGGGAAACTTGTGAGGGCTCCTTCACTCTCTGTCAGTACTGGATTTCTAGGCTAGGATTCAGAGCAGAGCCTACAAAAAGAGAAATAGAGCAAGGATTAACAGGGTTTTGAGTGGAGGGAGGGCCTGCAGTTCTGGGGTTTAGATTAAAAGCTAAATGGTTTTGCTGTCTCTATGCTGATTGCTTTCTTTTTTCTGTTATGACAGAAAATGCTAGGCTGCGTTATGCCTTAGCCACAAACAAGTGTCCTAGATACAGGTGGAGCTCTCTGACAAATAGTTTGGGTTTCAGAACTATTTTCCTCTTAGTTTATGCAGGGAAACTATTTCCTGGACCTTCACAGAATTAACACTGCCTGCCTTGATTGTTCCTATAGTCATCTCAGAAAGAATTGTTTTCTCTTTTCATTAAAAAAATAAGACGAATGGTTAAGGTTATTTTAAAGAGTGTCTGTGGGATTTTCAAGTGCTAACAGCCAGAGTGGAACATCTCTCACCTTAAAAGCTGTTGTAAGTAACATTACATTCACCCCCTTATGCTCCTAAACTGAGCTAATGGTCACTGCATAGCTTGGAGTTGACAAAAAACAAAGGAATATCATTAAGTTAGTGGGCATGAAACTGTTCTGCAATAAGAGGAATTCTTCCTGTTCCTCTGAAGAACAAGGCACTCGGATATCCTGGCTACCAGCAGTCCCTGAAGCAAATGATCTCCTTCCTTTGCCAACCATTGCCACAGCTCCCTTGTCTCAGTTACAACTAATTGAAATGTTATCTGAAAGCCTCAGCTTTACTCTTATCCTTCAGAAAGAAGTGAAATGATAGGACAGCAACCAGAATGCTGTCACTTGAGTACCCAGTTTACAACTTTAGCATTGTAGGAACTGCAATTCAGCATGCAACTCTTTTGGGGAAAAAAACAGAGTTTTTTTTAACAATAAAATTACATGTTAATCAGTACATTCCTCTCCTAAAAAGCAAGTTTGGTATTTTGCCAGCTAATCAGTGGTGTTCACGGAAAATGTTCTAGCAAATGCTTTTGTTGCAGCACAGTACCTTTTCAAAAGCATCATTTTCATGGAAATCTACCAATCTAAAAAGCATTTCCATGTTGGGGGTGTTTCTTTGGTTTGGTAGGAGAACTGAGAAAGAAAATTTGGGGACTGATCCCAGAATAAGTAGGAGGCTGCAGCCTTTCCCCTTCCTACCCGCAAGCTGAATGTGGTAGAGAGAAGTTCTGGCTGATCAAGCTCAGGAACTCAAACCTGAGACTCCCATGTCTAACAGGAGGTTTTTTATTCATGGGCTCTCTGGTTTTTATTCAAATACTCTCTTCCCTCCCTCTCTGTCAAAGCAGCTGTAAAACACTCTCTTAAAAAGTTTTTCCTCTAGCATGCAACAACAGAAACACAAATTTATATGCTTTCATGTTAAGTGTTCTTCCCCAACAGGTCTCTCAAAAAGCAGTATGTGCAACTGTGCCATTTCCTATGGCAGTCTGGTCTGGAGGTAAATGAGTGACCTTTTGTGCCCATTAAAATCTTAAGGGAAGCAGTGGGATTGCATGGATGGATGTTCTATCTTGTCTGTCTGGCTCCAATTTAAGATTTATATTGCCTTAAAAGTGTGTTGAGCTACAGGTCAAAATTCCCTTTTGATGAACTAGAAATAAATTATTAGGGCAATGATGTACATAAAAATATGTAAAAAATCAGCTCTCGATATCTGTAGAAATTCCATGTTATATTAAGGATCTGAGATATTATTATCCCAAATTTCAAAGTCATTTCAAGTCAGATAACTACATTTTGTCTCAGGTCAGCTTACAACCTGGTGCCCTTGGGTGAATCTTGATAATAACTTGTCAGAATTAGGTCCTGCACAAGAGTGTGCAGACACCCACTCTCTTTTTCCTGTTTTTCTGAAATCGCTGCAGATTATTTCAGATGTTCAATATGCCTTTGACTTCTGATATCATAAAAAGGAAATGATCTATGAATTTTGCACTTTTTCTGTGTGCTAGCTTAAGTTTCAATAATCATGGGGCTGCGGCAGATATAAGACAGTTTCCAGTCCTGTGAGTCTCCAAATCAGGATCCAGTATCTTTTTAAAGCACATTCTGTGGTTCAAATGTGTTACAGGCATTAAAGCTCATCAGGCACTATTGCACCTCTGGCAAAAAAAAGACAATTGTGATATTCCCTTCTAATCTTAATGTCTATCTGCTTAGGGTTCTTTAAGGGGCAGGAGGGATCTTGGCAATTTGAAAGCCTGAAGGTGTAAAAAAATGCTTTGCCCATGACCTTGAGTAACTTGCTTCTTTTTTCCAATTCTAAATTATAGGTACAGTTCTAGAACGAGTTATCAATATATAGCTCTTCTTTTGATACGTAGCTGTAATAGCAAACTGCTACTTAATTTTACTAAGCTTTTATAATTTTTATCAGTGGCAAATCATTTGCAAAGCAAGAATACAATAAATATTTGATTTAGGTTGGGTGTAGTCATCAACTCACAACTTGCAGAAGCAAGCAGCATAAACAAGTATGTAAATCTAGAGATATCAAATGTTTTGCATAGAAAATGTGCCAGTTATTTTGCGGTTTGCTTTGGCCTGGATAATCTGATTTATTTTGCTATTAATCCATCCCCTTATTTTTGGCCTTGAGACTGTGATACAATACCTGCTAGCAAATCTCCATTCTTCATAGAATCATTTAGGTTGGAAAAGACCTTTAAGATCATCAAGTCCAAACGTTAACCTAGCACTGCCAAGTCCACTGCTAAGTCATGTCCCTGAGCACCACATCTACATGTCTTTTAAATACCTCCAGGGATGGGGACTCAACCACTTCCCTGGGCAGCCTGTTCCAATGCTGGACAACTTTTCACCTAATATCCAATCTAAACCTCCCCTGGCACAACTTGAGGCCATTTCCTCTTGTCCTATCGCTTGTCACCTGGGAGAAGAGACCGACCCCCACCTCTCTACAACCTCCTTTCAGGTAGTTGTAGACAGCGATAAGGTCTCCCCTCAGCCTCCTTTTCTCCAGGCTAAACAACCCCAGTTCCCTCAGCCGCTCCCCATCAGCCTTGTGCTCCAGACCCTTCCCCAGCTTTGTTGCCCTTCTCTGGACACGCTCCAGCCCCTCAATGTCTCTCTTGTAGTGAGGGGCCCAAAACTGAACAAGTGTTCGAGGTGCGGCCTCACCAGTGCCGAGTACAGGGGCACGGTCACTTCCTTAGTACAGGAAGTTAATTTTTTCCTGTTGTGAAAGGCTGCTCTAGTCAGTGTTGGGGTACAACTAAGCCTCCAGAAGCTCAGAGGTGCTAGAAAAAGATTTTGCTATTTTTTCACAGCTGTGAAGGACATCAAACAGAAAGAGGGGAGACCTGCATCCAGGCAGGTTCATACGCTGCCACATCACTTGTGGAAGAACTGCTGTGCTGGATCATTATCTAGGTTTCACCAGTATGAAGGCAAAGATACATTTGATCAGAAACCTTTCATTTCACTAGATAACATTAGTGAAACTTTCATCTTTAAGTATTTATGAGATTTGCCTCATGAAAATTTTTGGAAGGCATCTCTTATCTGCTGTAACATGGCTTTTAGAAAATGCCACTCCTGTATGCATAACTAACACTTGTTCAGTCTGTTGCTGAGACCACTTGTCTTCAAACCTTAAACTAATCCATGAAGTACCTCCATGCCTCAAACAGACAAGCATATTTTTGTGGTCTTCATTCATGTTGAACCATAGGACTTTTCCTCCTGTGGTAAAGGAAGAGTCACCATGCCCTGCTTATTTTTAGTGCACCATGAAGGGAGCCTGCAGCTGCAGCTCCTATACATTTCACTATTAACTGTTTCAAGTACCCACTAAGAAAATGTTTGTGGGCTTGAACAGAAAGAGTCTTCCCAGCGGCATGTAGTGAAAACCACAATCGTAATTATTTTTTTTTCTCAGCATTCATTCAGTCCTTCATTTTCTGGGAGAGATATTGATGTCAATTCACTCACTTCCAAGAAACTGGTTATTCAGTGAGCTGAGATGGGCCCTTTAAGCCATCTGATTACGTAATCAACTCATAAGCAGGGGATTTGTATCGCTGTCACTCACCAGTAACAGGGGGTCAGTTGCTGTGTACCTGCATTAGCACTTCATTGAAAGGAAAGTTCTGTTTGGGGAAGAAAAGGGTTTTGAATGGACGATGCTTTTCTTGATGGCATCACATGGCCTGTGTGTGTTGGAAAGGTGGAATAAAACCTGGGCCCCAGGCTGAGAGTCTGCTCAACTCTGATAATGTGGCTGCTGACCTTTAGTGCAACAGGGAGTTAAGTTGTTCATAGAACTACACTAGCAGCAAAAGATGGACCCCTGGCTGTTCTCTAGCCTAGGGCATATGTGGGGCCATGGACCGGGCCATGCCTCTTCCAGCTGAGCGAGGAGCAAATATCAGGATGGAAGACAGTAAACAAATCCCTATTACAGACCCATTCTGCAGCAGCACTTTGTGATGTCTCTACAGCCCATCCTCAGACATCTGTTGCAGATGAGAGAAGAAGGGACAAACAGTTTCTCATAGGAAATAAAGATTGTTTTTATTGGAGTGTTCTAGTGGTTGCAGCGTGGGTAATTAAACCTTAAGGAGTCCCAGAAAAAAAAAGATGATTTGTATAGTTCAGGGACTTGCATTACATAATGCTGAGAAATAAGAAGTCAAACATTGGATGCAGCAGTCTTCTGCTAGGCATTGTAGCAGAAAAACCTGAATGATTTCTCATCAACATAAAATGTATATCACAAGGAAGGTGAATCAGTGAAAAACATTAGGGAAGATCAATTACTATTAATTCATTCAGGGGATAAAAATTAAAATTATGGCTAATTTATTCTATCCATGGATAAAATCTGAGCCCCACTGATAGCACAGAGAATTTTGTCATTGACTTGAAAAGGTGTGGAATGCCAAGCATTTTAAATATACATTCAAGCTAGTTTAAGCAAATAAAGCAATTATTTATCATTCATATTTGCAGAATAAACTTGCCAGTTAGCTCCCTGAAATATTTGTTGCTATTACACTTATGCATAATTTATTGCTAAATTTGTTTACATGTGCTGTGTTTGAAAATGAAGCAGCATGAGAGCAAAGAACATTATAGTTTGCCTGTTATAGAAAAGAACAGAGTGTGAGGAGGCTTTTTTATTCCTGCTGTATTAAAAGTGATAAGTTAAATACAGAGACTAAAGTGCCTTTACAGACTTACATAATAAATATAATGTTCATCAATCCTCCTGGCTAAATATTGATCATTATCTCCCACATTAAGGACCACTCTATGCCCATTTACTCCACAGGAAGGAGTCTGTGGGTGGAAGGAGTAGTTTCTAAAAAGTTTGTGTCCTTTCTTTCCCACAACTGCCTTCTTGTGCTGATAGACTAAAGTACCAGAGGGACAGAAATCCCCCTCAAATGCCTTCTTAAGGACTGCTGGGGTACAAGACATTCCCAAGGAGGCAGAGTAATACATGGATATGTCCATGCTGTGAAAGCTTCAGGTGTCCCTGGGGCCAGCAGAGAGGATGGTTGTTGACCAGGACACCAGAGGAGCCTGGGCAGTCACACACTGAGCATGGGAGTCCCTGCAGTCTCCATTGCAGCCTGGCTCCACGTAGCTCCATCCTAGCACACGCCAGGTCCTCAGCTGTCGTGGTGTCAGCATGGCTCAAGTGACGTCAGCAATCAAACAACTTTGTGGCAGCAGGGACTCCCTCCCTAGAGCTCCTGGTTTTGCAGCATGACGTAGTTCTGTCAGCTCAACCAGCCCTCTCAATGAAAGAGGGCCCAACAGGGAGACTGCAATTCTGGCTCCAAAATTCCCCAAAAAGGAGAAATGTTTCCATTAAAAACTGTTTTTATGTCTGTCTGTAGGTACTGTAACCAAATAATATAAAAGTCTACTGGGTTGTTCAGCACTTCAGTGGCAGAGAGGGAGAAATGCTTAGAGAAGCATCTTCGCCTTTTCTGTAAACTGAGCACGGATGAAAATCAGCGCCTCTGTTATGTGGTAATCAAACACAAACCTGTACAACAGATGGGGGTATGGTCAGAGAATTCAAGGAAAAATTTTGTCTTTCACTGGTCAATAAATGTTTCTAACAGGCAATGGAAATCAACTTGAAAAGAAACAAGTCCCTAGAAACAAAATTTCCCCTTCAGCAACTACAGACTAGCACACACTGCCCTGTGGGTAGGTGAGCTTAAACAAGTAAGCACCAGGCAGGGAGCTGGGAGATCCTGGCAGAATCCTGATTCTGCCTGTGCTGGTTTCAGCTGGGATGCAGTTAATCTTCTTCACAGTAGCTAGTACGGGGCTATGTTTTGGATTTGTGCTGGAAACAGTGTTGATAATACAGGGATGTTTTCGTTGTTGCTGAGCAGTACTTACACAGAGTCAAGGCCTTTTCTGCTCCTCACCCCACCCCACCAGCCAGTAGGCTGGGGGTGCACAAGAAGTTGGGAGGGGACATGGCTGGGACAGCTGACCCCAACTGGCCAAAGGGCTATTCCATACCATATGGCGTCATGCTCACAGCGTATAAAGATGGGGAAAGAAGAAGGAAGGGGAGGACATTTGGAGTGATGGCATTTGTCTTCCCAAGTAACTGTTACACGTGATGGAGCCCTGCTTTCCTGGAGATGGCTGAGCACCTGCCTGCCCATGGGAAGTAGTGAATGTGTTCCTTGTTTTGCTTTGCTTGCACACACAGCTTTTGCTTTCCCTATTAAACTGTCTTTATCTCAATCCATGAATTTTCTCACTTTTACTCTTCTGATTCTCTTCCCCATCCCACCGGGGGGGGAGAGGAGTGAGCAAGCAGCTGTGTGGAGCTTCATTGCTGGCTGGGGCTAAACCACGACAGTCCTTTTTGGCACCCAACATGGGGCTTGAAGGGTTTGAGATAATGACAGGTTTGATTGGAATGTGCCAGATCGAATTTATAGCTCTTATTGCTGTTTAGCTATTAATTGGCAGGCTTCTGTGCTTGCCATGGGGCTTGCTTGCTTTACTGTATATTGGAGTCTAGTGCTCGTTAGTGGCTGCTTTTTGCTTTTGCTGCTTCCTGTACTGCTGTTCTGCTGATCACCTTACTCTGCTGTGCCTGGGAACATTTTGATAACAGCAATGGCGATGCGCCTGGGCTGGCAGATGGCCAGGGCATCGCTGCTGTTTCTGTGCTGCTGTACTGGACAGGCTGGAACTCCAGCGTGAACTCGAGTCAAAGCGACTGTGACTGGATGAATCCACACAGGAGCAGGACACCACGAAGGGTCTGTGGCTGTGGATAAGTCCACATCAGAGCAGGTACATCTCGAAGCATCTGTGGCCATGGTTATGTCTGTGCCGCAGCAGGTATATCTCTGAAGGGATTGTGGCCCAAGGATAAGTCCATGCTGGAGAAGGTACACCTTGAAGCATCTGTGGCTGTGGATAAGTCCATGCTGCAGCAGGTACACCTTGAAGCATCAGTGGCTGTGCACAAGGTCATGCTGGAGCACCTCAAAGCGTGTGGCCATGGATAAGCCCATGACAGAGCAGGTACACCCCTGGAGGGACTTAAGCCATGGGTAAGGACATGTTGGAGCAGGTTTACTTCTGAAGGGACTGTGGCTGTGGGTAAGGCCAAGCTGGAGCAGGTCTATCTCTGAAGGCATTGTGGCCCATGAAGAAGGCCACACTGGAACAGGTGTGCCTCAAAGCAACTGTGTCTGTGGATAAGTCTATGCCACAGCAGGTATACCCCTGGAGAGACTGTGGCTCATAGATGAGGCCCCACTTGGAGCAGGTACACCCCTAAGGGACTGCAGTCTGTGGATAAGTCCAAGCTGGAGCAGGGGCAAGGGGAGGAGTTCATTAATTCATCATGCCCCATGCTGCAGTGGTGAGGTGACAAGGTATCCCTTCGATATCATGTGTGGGCATTCTGCCGAAAGTGCTGTAGTGACATCCCTGGTTAAGTATTCAAGCCCAGTCACTCAATCCCTGAAACATGTCCTGTTTCTCTGGCATGTTGATCCTCCTGCCCATCTGTCTGTATGGCCCCATGCCCTCTTGAAGCATTCTGTGTCCATGGTAGGAGCTCAGAAGTGCCAACAGGAGGAAGAGGTGTGTGCACAGCCAGCAGTGCTTTTCCTTCGAGGACATCACTGCGCAAGGTGACACAGCCTTTCCACAATGTGTTAACCATGGTGGGCAGCCTTTCTGTAACACCTGAGTGGTAGTTTCTGGCAGAAATATGTTCACGTGGTCATGTCTTCTCTATGAATCAGGAGCAGTGATGACTTGTATGCAAAGACTCTTTTTTATTAGTCACAAAATCTGCACTGTTAGGGCCTCCTTTACAATTTAGCTGGTCTCATTTCTATTTTAGCACAGAGCCAGGACAGCCGTTACAACTGCATTATTGTGGTACTGCCCATGAGCAGCAACTGCTGCCTAAGTAGAAGACATGAGGATATCAGCTGAACCACCTCAGAGCTCCTTTGACTGACTTCAGGGATTGTCAGACACAATTAAATTCATCAAGCTTCAGATTTATTGTGCAATATTGTTTCAGCACAAGACAATAATCCATGCAGGCATGGTGTGGATTTCTGCCTTCCTCCATCGGTCAGACGACATCATGGTCTTGAGGTTGCTGTTGCCCTTGAGCTTTACAGGCAGTCTGTGCTTCAAACAGCAAATACAGTCCCTGGATCAGTGCCCGGAGATAAGGCAGCCAGGGGCCGTTGTCGTGGTAATGGTAGAATTGAAGGAAAACATAGGTGAAATGAACCCAGACATGGAGCCAAATAGTTGCTTTCTCCGCAATCCTTAATCCAGAGCTGACTCCAGTGAGCAGAGGTGCCAGCATGCACCAGTTGGGTGTTTCTGGTCTGTCTGTTGTTTGTTTTCATGTTCCTCCTTCCCCTGGCTCCAGGCAAGGCCAAAAGAAGGATGCCCAGAAGCTATGAAGAGAGATGGCCAGTCAGACCATCCAGGCTGGACGAAGACACACTGGGGATCAGCAGAAATCACTGCAGATGCTTTGTGGGATTTGTTTCCCTGATCAAAATACTGGAATGTTCAAACTGGGAAAATGTTCGTAGTTCATCTACTGCTAACAAGAATAACCAATACCACAAAACATGACTGTCAGCATGAAATGCCACTGCCAGCTTAGATAATTCCCTTGTTCCACCCCTGGTCTTCAGCAATTGCTTTATGAGTTTGGAGAACCCAGAACGGTGTGACTCACACAAATAAAATAATTATCTTTTTTTTTTTTTTTCCAAAAAGGGAACACTTCTACGTCTAGTGTTTTTGCCAAGAAAAGCCAGAAAATCTGAAGCAAAATATTTTAACAAGTAGTAGAAAACAAACAAGATGGCTGTGATTTTAGGAAGAGCTTCCAGCCATTTGAGAGATGTACATGGCTCCCACAGAGTACTGTGCACCACCAGCCTGTGTCGGTGCAGAAAGGAAACACTGCGAAGCTCCCGAGCCTTACTGAGTCCTCGTGAACTTGCTTTGTTTTCTGTGTCTGGGCCTAAACAAGAGCGAAATGAAGCCTAATCATCTCTCTGGAGCCTAAAACTGTTTTATTCTAATTGTCTGTTGAGACAAGCAATAAAATGTAGCCCACTGGTTTAAAATATATAAACCTACATTTCAGTGGTGCAAAATAATTATAGTGTCTGTCCATAAATTCTTGCACCAGTCTAAGCTGTTTAATTGGCAAAATATATACTATATAATATGAACTTGAACACTTTAATATCGGCTCAGCCTAACCTCAGGTGATATTAATCACTAATTAATACTTTTTGGGGGTTTTGTTCATGCAGAAAGAATCAGTACTCTAATTACCACTTGTTTGATAATGTGCCTTTATCTTTGTTTTAATGGGGCTGCCAGTTTATTTAGATGCAAACATCTAAGGATTTTTACATCCCCAAGAGCAATTGCTCTCTTAAATACTTCCAGTGATACAGTTACTTTAAAGCAATAAGCAGTGCAAGAAGAGCTAGCATGAAATTACATTATATCTCCAGAGCTTTGTAGTTATATAAGAACTCCTGGCATATTCTGTTAATTAATGGAATATGTTTACTGTGGGTTTTTGAAGTTATTAATTATTTTTATTAGTTTAAAATTCTTTAACTGTCATGTCTGTGTATTATTCCTATTATTAATTCTAGACAGAGGTGTATGGTATTTTGTGCATTCCTATCTTAACTGAGGGATGCGTGAAATATAAGAGGGAGGACATTCATTCAGTCAAATGCCACCCCACATTTCAACACTGCAAGTATATATATATTTTTATATACATATGTATGTGCATGTATATATTAGCAGTACCCAAAAAGCATGAGAACAAATTAACGTTTTATGCCACAGATTTGCTACACTAAATCTAGCAATTTTCCAGTGTAGGCTTTTTTAAAAATACTAATATTTCTAACCCACATTAATTTATAAGTGTCTCTGTAATGTAGAACATAGTACTAATTAGAAATTTTAAATATAAAAGAAAAAAACCCTCTACTTTTACTTTCTGAAACTGGACCGAGGAAAATATAATGCACAATTAGATAAGGTTTCTTCTTGCGTTTAAAGGACTAGGAGACAGCACTCTCTTTTACTTTCTGTGATTTCTGACAAAGACTTAATTGCTGAATCTTTTTAGCTGCCTGCAAAATGAATAATAGATATATATAAATGATTAATGTAAAAGACCTATAGTATTTAGTCATTTTAACCCTCCCTTTCTCAGTGTGGGCAGGTCAGGTGCAAAAATACTTCGCTTCAGAAAGGTGTCTGAAAATTAATTCATTAACATTCATTAGGCACTCATAATGAAAAGTGAGAATGGAGTACAAAGAATTGCTATTTTCTTTCTTTACATTCCTCAGACTAAATTGGAATAATCAGATTGGAAAGGGTAATAAAATATTAGAGCTTGTTCTTGTCTCTTTGCTTCCTCCCATTGGTTATAAATGAGTACACTGGAATGTTACTTGCTGTTGCAAGGCAGCAACAATATTTGAGGCACTCTGAGCTACCTTCTCATTTTGAGGCAGAAAATTATTATGGAAAAATCTTATTTTCTCACTGAGCTCCACTGCTCGGCAGCAAAAGAGGGGGGGCGACTGTAAATCAGAGGCATTTCCTTTTTTCTTCCTTTTTCTTTTTTTCTGTGAAAGACACAATGGCTGTGGAATTTCATAATTCCCTCGTAAACACCAAACCTTTTTTCCCCTCAGCCACACACCTCACCAGTAAAACCTACATCCCAGCTTGCCTTGCCTTTTGCTTTCAGAAGAGCGGGGAGCATCATTTGCCCTGCTTTGGTGTGGCTGCTGGGCAGCGCTGCTCTGACGCTGCCTGTGACCTGTCGACTTTCCCGTCTCATCTCAAGTGGTGGCATCAACTTGTCTAATGTGCTGTGAAGCTGTGGTGCAATCCTGCTTCTCAGCTCTGCCTTTGGGTGCAGAAGAGGATGATACTGCAGCCAGAAATGAGCTTAATCTTTAAGAATACCTGAAGAGGGCTGGGTCTCATATGAGATCTGAATCTAATTTTTATTATTAGATCCATCTCTGCTCAAAAGAGCCCACTCACAGCAGTGACAGGTTTCTCTCTCTACCTTGGCATTTGGTCCTGTGTCGTTGTCTTTTTAAAAACCCTATTTTTATCAGCTGTCTAAAGCAATTTCCATCCAGCTTTTCAGTTTTGTGAAGAAGCTTTTCTATAGATTTCTTTCATTAAAGTGTGGTGAAACAGATGAAACACTTTATATGGGTTTTAATCACAGTTTTCATTTCTGTCAAAGAAGAGCACAGAAGAGTAGTGTTCTTTTCCTATCAGCTGTTTTCAGCAAGCCCTTTTACTGACGAGAGGACAGAGGCACGTGAAGGCACACAAAGCACGCTTGAAGAGCTAAATGCATCTCCAGGATCTCAGAAACCCAATGGAGACAGACAAGTGTCTTCAATGTGGACCCACAGGACCACAGCCTATGGTGAGGTACCCAGAGGCAGCAAATAGGCTGCATTAATCCAGAGAACAAAAGAAGAGTTGCACAACCAAGTGTATCTTAGATCACAGTACATTTAGAGCTAGGATTTTTTCTTCCAGTATCGTATCAAAAATTTTTAAGTTTAGTTTTTCCTCAAGGCCTACAGCTTTGTCAGCATTTCCCTAACAGCTTTCTCTATCCATTTTATAAACACAGGGAGGAAAAAATAGCTAAAATCTTCATTCTTGCATTCTCCCTCCATGAATATTTCCTCAAGGGACTTTTCCTAATGTCAGTGTTCCTATCCCCAGTCAGATAAATCAGGACAGAGCTGCCCACACTGACCTTCAGGGCTCTCCAGACCCGTGCCACTGCCTCCATTTCTCTGTCTCATGCTTTTTGTCTTTCCATCACATCCCTCTCATGAAAGATAAACTCTGTCAATCACAGGCCTTCACAGAGAGCTGACTGGCTCCTTCCTGAGCACTGCTGACTTTTGCTAAGCCTGTGACTCTTGGAATTGGAGCTGCAAACTGGCTCCCGCAGTGGTCCATAACTTCTGTATTTTTAAAATGCTCAGTCTCCCCCTTCCCTCTCCTTTTAACATCTCACAGTAGGCACGAAGCTCTGTGAGATGATCAGCAGGAGGACTGAGTTCATGTAAGTAAAAAGAAAAGAGTAACAACTCAAGTCTTCCTCTATCTGGGACCTTTGAAGATGCACAAAAGCAATACTCACTTTTACTGTGGGGGGTTTTTTCATCTTCACATACTCTTCATGCTTCCCAGGGCCCTGGTTTGTTCTAAGAATCATTAAAGTCAGGTTTGTGCTCTGGTCCATGCCTAAATTGGGATCCAAAAGTCTTGAGGTAAGCTTTCTGAGTAAGAGCTGTAACTTCAGTCAGCCAGGTTGAAGTGAGATGAACTGAGCAGACCTCTTTCTTGGAAATGATAAATACATTTTCTACCCACAACAAGCCATGAATCTCATTCATTTCCACAGCACCTTCCAAATACATTTGTGAAGTGAGAGGAGAAGAAATCATATTTCCCCCACCCCACAAAAAAAAACCCCACACCCAAAAAAAATCCAAAAACAAAAACAAAAAACAAACAAACAAACAAACAAAAACAAACAAACAAACAAACAAAACAGGTTAAAACCTAATTTGTATTCATCTTTTAGGGAGTGAGAATTTCTTCTTTTAAGAAATGTTTCTCCTACAACTTTGAAATACAGAATCTTCAAAACTATTAGGAAAATATTTTATTTCAAAGATCTTTCAAGTAAGAACTCATTTGAATATTTGAAATTCTGTCAATAAAGAATCTTGCTGCTAAAACACCTTGCTCATCTGGAATAAAGCAGATCACCTATAGAAGACATCAGAGTTAATGGCTTGACCACTACATTCCTAAGGCCAAAAGACTGTCACAGTCATTAAAATTCACAGTGCACAGTGAAAGTTGGAGAAATTTGTGCTGTGATTATTTTATATTAAGCCTATACATTCTGGCTGACATAGGACATTTTAAAACAAAAGTCCCCAACTGGATTTGAAATTCGACCAGATAATACAAGCTTTTTTAATCTAAAGACTTCCAGTAATAAAGAGTTCAAAAGACAAATTGTACTGTTGTCTCACTTCTGGTTCAAGAAACTCACAAGTTTCTAGCAAAGTCATCAAGCTTCAGTTTTTAGTTACTGCCTCTTTCTGCTAAATTATAGCCAGCTGCTCTCAAAAATTCCTTCTCCCCAGAGGTGAGAGAGGTTGTGGTCCAACAGGATCTTCCCCCTGCACAACCTACATTCCCTCTGTGATGTAGTTTCTTGCAGTGAGTCTTAGATGCTGGGACAGCAGAAACTCAAGGTGCTGTTGATGCTATACACAGTAGCAATGCCGCTTCCCTACTCTGAGTCACATCCCAGTTCCAGCTAGCTGGGGGTCCCCCGTTCCCTGGGGACTGTTGCACCAAGAGCTCTGACTGTCATCTGCCTTGTCCCTTGAGAAAATAATCATAATGTGATCATCTCACATGTTTTGAAACACCATCTATTCCTCTTCCTGATGTAGAAAAAGTCTGTTACTGAGTCCAAGTCAGCCTTTCTTCAGGGAATGAGGTCTTCAGGACAAAATGTCAGCATGAATGTAAAACTGGAACCAAATTAATACTAATCTTTCCCAGTCTCCTATGTTTTCATGTATCTTCTCATTTTTGTGTGTGGGCTCTTCTGTATGGTTTTTTTGAAACAGCATTTTCTAAGTCTAAAGAAAACAGACATGGGGCTAAGTGTTGGATCGTTGTCTCCCATGAACTTTTTAATTTGTACCTTGTGCCCTCTAGAAATTGAGCCTTGGAAGTCCCAGATGTTGATTTTTTTGTCTGTGTGATGCGTGTTGCATCCTGTTATAGAAACAAAGGACACACATTCGCTTTTATCTGCGCTACACAGTCAAAACACCACTGTTCATTGTGATGAGCGTCGTCAGCAGCGGCCTTCTGCCAGTTCTCCTCCTCCAGATTCATATTCATTTGTTAGGTCTAATTAAAGACCCATGGTACAAAGAAGCTTAGGGCTGCTTTACATTCGAGCTCCTCTGCTTTTGACTGATAGTACACCTTTTGTGTGCAACATTTTAGGATTGTGTAGAAATGACTTACAGTGACAGATTGCTTTTGTACTTGCTGGCTACTGTCCATTTCATTTTCATTATACTTTTCATTGTATACTTCAGAGAGAGTTTGCTAAAGGTTTGCAACATACCAATTTTATAGTGGGATTTGAATGCTCTAAGTAAAAAGCCTGGTATCTTCCATCAGCTTATCCTACAGTAGCTTTAAAGGAGCTGTGGAGCCTGCAGCAGATGAGAATACTGTAAAGGATAATGCAACCCTTTCTTTCTTTGCAGTTCTCACCTTCTTTTCCTCTCTACTATTCCACAAGAGTATTCCTCAGAGGACTAGGTATTGTGCAGGAACTTGGAAACTGGGCTTGACAACTGCACATGAAAATCAACCTGGGTTCTTTCCAGGTCAGTAATGTTCTGCAGATTCAGTTAACAGCCTTGTTGGGACAATTCTGTCTTGTTTACCTTGAAAACCTGATCATGGTCAAGGCAGCCTGGAAATTGGTTGTCATCTTTCAGGTCTGCATTGTTAGCAGGCGTCGGAAATGGCACTGACCAAGGCGCTGAAGTTCTACAGATTCGACTCCTGTCCCACAAAGAGGTTGGTTCTCTTGCAACTACATCTAAAAAAATCAGGGCAGTGGAGAAGGGAATCTAAACCTATTGCTTAAGATTTTCCTTTTATTTAATCACTTATTAGATGAGCCCCACCTTGAGCAAATAGAATCTAACTCTAAGATATCAAGGGAGAAGGGATTTTTTTCCAGTCTTTGAAAGAAAAATAATGTCTCTTTGTAAAATTGGGGTGCAGTTATCAAGAACTGCATTCTTCTCCAATTCCCCAATATCAGGAAGCCAGTAAGAAATTGTGGGAGTTGGAAAGGGCTGGTGAAATGCTTTGGCAGGGCTGAGAGTAGGAAGAAAGTGGGCTTTCAGGAAGAGAGCATGTGTTTGCATTTCAGCTGCTCCAGTTTTCAGCCTGGCATCTCAGTGTAACCTGCTGATGAATGTGTGAGTTTGTGTTAAGACACTAGACTGCAAACTGAATAGCTGGAGCACAGGTGTAAATTCCCTTCTGCTGGATCTGTCACAATAGTAGTAACCTCCAACATTGGGTAGGGCAATAAATTCTTATACCCTGATTTCGAGATTCACAAGAATGTTTGTTTGCATGTTAAACTCCTTGCCGAATATCCACATTATCTGCTCAGCCACAAGCCAAAGCCAAAGAGTAGGTCCATAGACCTTCTGCTCAACGTGTTTGCAGTCTTGAAGAAAATGAGGAAAAAAATAACTTTTTTTTTCCAAAAAATATGTTTTATTATTGTGGTCATCATATTGATAAGGATAGACCTTTGCCTACAAGGCAAATCAGAGATGAGGTCTGATCACAAAACCACAGACATTACACCCCTTTCTAGGGATAGCTATTTACCATAGCTGCATGGCAACAGTGTTCCATCTTCCCAGTAAAACATTAATACAGCGGTGGGAATATCAGTCCATATGTTATATCAGGATACTTGCTGAGATCAAGAGTACACAATGCCATATCTATGTCCATAATACTTGTCTGGAACTTTGCATTGGGTAATAAAATAAAGAGCATTGTCTTGGCATTGGAAAGCAGAGCAGACGTGCACTACCAGGCACTGTATGTTGCCTCTGCTTATTAAACTGTGTGAGTGCAGTTCCTTCATATCATATCTGGGAAACACACTCATGCTTCATCTCTTTTTTTTCCCAGCTGATGAAGGAGTTGAAAGGAAATATGTCTGTTCATGAAAGGATGGAGTTATTCCCCCGGCTGGTTTTGGACCAGACTAAACCCAGTTTGTATTCTTCAGTTTGGATCAGCCCTGAAATTTCTCATTCAGAGAACAGTATTTCATCCAGGCAGTCTTGTCTGTATGGGCCCAGATATCAATATGAAGGATTTTAAGGTTTTAAACCTTAAAGCTGAAACTATTTCAGTTTTCAGCATTTCAGATCCTACTCTTATTTCAGTTAGGAAGACATTAGGTATTGTTTTATGGGGATTCTTCTCTGAAAGAAATGCCACCAGTGCTACTTGCTCTATCAGAGGCCACCAGTGTCTGCTCGTTAATTTTGTTGATAAGTGTTAAATGCATGGTTGACTTTGAAGCAAGAATCTTAAACTAACCAAGACAATCAGTTCTTGCTCATGATAATGTCAGCTTGACTATAAAAACACTTGATTTATAAAGATCTCTGCTGTGCAGCTAAATTAAATAAATAGTACACTCAATGCCTGCTGTCCATACTGTAAATAAAGCAGAGTGTAATCACTATGATAAGAAAACAGTTTTCCTGCCCAAATGCCATGTTCCCCACTAACTTATTTTTTTGTACTGCTTGTGACTTATCTCACCAGTAATAAGTTACAGGACAGACAAGTTATTCCAGAAGATTCAGAAAAAAATAATGAATTTTTCTTACAAGACTAAACGTCTTCACAGAGACCCTTAACTGCTGGCAGGAACCCACACTGATATGAGCCTGTCTACAAGGTGACTGTAAAATCAAGTGGACTGAACTTTTTTGCAGCTACTAGTTTGTGCCCTCAGAAACCCAAGTTCAGCTCCTGATTCTGCCATAGGTTTTCCAGTAGAGCAAGATTTGAAACTAAACTCACTGCCTTCCAGGAGAGCCTTCAGCATTGGGATATTGATTCTTTTTCTCTCCTTTTTTGATCTAAGAGTTATTTTATATTAAGTGGAACAATTTGTAATGATTTAATATTCACTAAGGGAAAGAGACACTATAGGCTAATAGCTGCTTTGCTCTGCTGGAAGGAAGGAAGACTTCAGTACAAAATCTCTACTATGTAAACCTTTAATTATTTTAGATAAAGCAGAAGAACTTTGACTAGGTGAGACTGAGTGCCCATCCAGGATAACCCTCTCACCTAAGCATTATCTTAAGAAGTGCCTGGCCTCCATAGAAACTGGCAAAGTGAGTATCTATCTTGCTCCCTCAGCACTGTGAATGGGAAAAGAAAAGACATACTTGTTGCTAGCTCATAAAGGCAGTATTTGCCCAGAAGAAAATTGTTCAGTCAAGAATGGCAGAAGTGTCATTATGCCTGAACTCAAAGTCTTGTTCTTATCTATTTTGAAAAGCCCTACAGCTAAAGGCCATAAACAGACATATGGAGAGAAAGAAGGGAGGTGGGAGGTGGCACCATAGCCTTGGATCCTGCTGTGCAGGAAGCTGACATTGGAAAATTTCAGGCAGTGGCAGAGATGTTCGGAATGCACCACACATCTTCAGGTGGCCAGTGATCTTGTTGAAGGTTTCCAATGTACTATAATCAACCTAAATGTATTCCCAGCCTGTTTTAATATTAAATGAAGACAAGTCACAAAAGCAAAGCTTGCTGTTGAAAGCAAGAAAACGCAGCCAAAGAAATGCAATGTAGCTTACACCTGCTTTTACCAATGAAGTGGGAAAAACCTCTGGGTTCATTTGACTCATGGTGATGTTGGTAGCAGCACCTCACCTATAGCAATGGAGACATATGGGAGTAAAAACATTGTTGGAGAGAAGAATCAGTCCCTACAATTTAGGCACAGAAGGGGAAAAAAAGTACAAGGAGAGGAACCCTACAAATAAAAGTTGCCTACCCTCAAAAGACACATCTCTAAAACAATTGGCCAATTGCTTTATATTCCCTTGCGAAGGAATGAATGTTGTCTGCTCAGATTTCAGGAAACAAATACAACACAAACCATATTTACTTTGACAAGCTGAAAATTACAAGCATCAAGGGTCCTGCCTTTAAGCTGTGTTTTTGCAAAGCTTGACAGTTTTTAAGGTTCAAGCAAGCACTGACAGAGAACTGAAGCGGAAGCCATGAAATCTCAGGTGAATGTGAATGGCCAACTAGCTAGATTTCAATCAGCTCTATCAACCATCTCTTCAGCTCCCGGTAAACAAGGAATCTGAGAAGATAAGCATTTCACTAGCAGCATTTTTATTTTCATAATGATAATGCTCAGCTTCCTCAGTTTTATCGGTGCTAAGGTGGTAAGGAAGTCTTAGGATTGCATATGTGTAAGGCTGTCACAAATTGATTTTTTTCTGTCATTTTCACTTTCATCAAAATGAAAACAAAGCATTCCTTGGAGCTTGAAATATATACACTTAAAATAAAATAATTTTACTTAGAAATGTCACGTTGGTGCTTTGTAGTGTGAAGCTTTTTACTGTCTCTTAAGTCCTCTTCCATAATGTATCATGCCTGAGCTGTTTCAATAGTGCACCATTTCCAAGCAAAAGAAAATGCCAATGGAAAGAAGACACTTCAATATTAGAATCTTCTTCAGATGCTTGAACTTAAAACATTGGAAAAAAGAGTCAAATCCCAAAATATTTTCTACAGGGAATTCTAAATCTCTGTCTCCATGTTCCTGGGAAACAAAGCTCAGTGTTCATACTCTTGTTTTGCTTCAACTAGATCAACTAGATTCTGGCTCTTCTTCCAAGTATTTGAAAGTAAAGCCTTTATGTTCATGTTGGAAAATATTTTCCTGGTACATGATTTTTTTGTTTTTACAGTATTTCTTCTGCCTCACTACCTAATAAAAGCTCTGCAATGTTGTCTGTACAGAAAGCCTGACCAGAATAGCATGATAAGTAGGATACTCTATTGGGTTGTAAAGGATCTCAGTTCAAATTCCTTCTCTGCATGATCCAGGCTTGGGGCTTGGATTTTTATCTCTCAAGCAGTACCTGTTAGCTCGCAGGCTACTTTAAATATCATGCTTTTTCTGTGTGTAACAAAAGTAGCGTTTCTTCAGGAAAATCTCAGATAACTGTACCCACATGATCTTGATTATGGTTCCTTTTAGTTTGACTGTGCAAGTGTGTTGTTGCACTGAATGACAAATAGTGTTACCCAGATTGGACTGGATCCTGTCTTCACATACTTATCAGACATGATCAATGTAGAAATGTCAATGCCTGTTGTCCTTCAGCTTTCCCTTTACTGCAGCACATAGTAACTTCTGATCCAGATGATTAAAAGTAATGGCAAATGGATTAGGTATCTAAAACATTTTCTTGACCTAGTTTTCAGCACCAGCTTGTATCACCTTCGAATTTTGGCACGTCCACACTCCCCTTATTTTCCTGTGATTTCAACCAGTAGCAGAGAAGACAAGAATGAAGTCTCTTGCCCCTCTTCCTCCTGCCTGATCCCTTGCTTTCTGTAAGTGGGCAGGAAAAAAGTCACAGGTGTGCTTGTTTGCAAAGTCAGGCTGTCTGCATAGACCCTAAGAGAGCAGAAAGCCCAAGGGCAGAGTCCAGCTCGTTCCTACAGTTTAGCTGCTTTTGCATTCCTCAAGTGATTCTTGTTTTCCTAAATCATTCATCCTTTCCTCAGAGGAGGAGAGGAGTTTAAAGAAAGAAAGAAAGAAAGAAAGAAAGATTATTTTAATCTGCTGGCAGTAAACCCCTTCAGTCAAGTTAATTATAACAGTTGCACCAACCTGTGGAGCAAGGCAAACAAACATGAAAGAGAAGAACGTGCAGCCAAGATAAAAAAGGGACCAGGAGATGAACTTGTCTTCAGTTTGTCACTCATGTGCTTTGATTTGCCATTCTTCTCAGGCATTTTAAGTTTTCTAGGCAGCTGTGCTCACATATTCTGACAGTTCTGCTAATTCTGCCAACTCAGTGATGTCTGTTTGAAAATTTGGTCACCAACTTAAGGTGATCTGAGCACCCACAACTTCTTTTAAAAAGATCCAGGGTTGTTAGTTTAAGTGTGTAACAGATATGCACATGCAATCATATTTATTTATTAATGTAGCCTATATACTTATGCACACATGCATGCACGTGCTCACACACACAAAAATATATACATTTAATCTCTTCAAAGATAATGAATCTACAAATGCAAGGATGGTCCTTGCCCAGAGTACAGAGAAAAAGACACACGTTATCTTAGGAAAAAAAAAGACTCTCATGACATTTAAATAGAAAATTCAGTCATTTGTTTGTAAGAGTCTGTACCACCGTGTTATTTGCAAAACACAAAATGTACCAGAATAAACCAAAGTCTTGTTATTTGTGTTGCGGTAATGTTATCCACACCAAAAAGACATTTGTATCTCAATAGCTACCTTGGTGCCACAGCTGAGTGCAGGCAACAGCCCAACTGGTATGTTTTCATGTACTGGATCAAAGAAATCCTACAGGTATGTGTGAAAAGCATAATTTTGATATCAGTTAGCTAAATTGGCCTTGTCAGCACTAGGGCTGTCAACAATAAAACTGTCAACATAAAAGCATCATCAAGCCCCAGCCCCAGTCAATGGGAGTAAACACAGGTAGCAGGTACTGCCTTGTAGCAGGTACAAAGTAGATGATGGTTTCTGAAACAATCATGCTGAGTTAACTTTGTAGTCAAGGAAAATTTAGTCAATATAATTAATGGAGTTTAGGGTACATCTATCCATAGATGTTTGATAAATAAAATTCCCACTTGCCTCTGCTGATTGTGGTGACCAATTCTCTGCAGAGACAAAAGGGATCCTAATATGACTATCTCAGTTATAGGCACATACTCTTGGTAAGAAAAAGCCCACCTGTAGTAAGTGCTTTGTTGATGTTATAAAAGGCACAAAAAACCCTTTTTGAAAGCTCATCTACTCCATGCTTTGACAGGCCATATCCACTCAGATTCACAAAACATAGCAGGCATATAAGCATCTGCTCTGCTCATACCTGAAAGATTTAAGCTGTAATTATGATTAAATGTGGTACGTGTGCAGCAGCGGTGATTGGAGGCCCCTGATGCTAAAATGAGAATGGGAGTGCGGGATCTGTCTATCCTTCAACGTACTCTACTCTCACACTGTATTATATCTCTCATCATTTTTGTAAGCACTTGCCCAGCTTGTATTGTGAGCACAAGACTTATTTACTCATAGAGCTGCAAGGAATAGGTTAGATATTCTCCTGGATAAATGCTTCTGGATGAAAGAGAATTGAAAACTATTTGGCAAGAGGGGAGGAAAGATTATTTGTGGGTTTGCTGGCTGGAATGCAGTGATCTCTTCCTCTGCTGCAGAGAAAGGAAAAATAAATATGGCATGTTCTGTAAATTTTGTTTCACACTTGCACTAAAATTCAAACTCTTCTTGCAAAAAGTGTGCACCAAACTAATGGAATGAGAAGTTTAATAAATACAGTTGTCTAAAGGAAATAGTATAGCAATGTTTAATTAATATCTGTTATGCTTCGGAGTTAACACAATTCTTTTCTTTCCTTTGCTGTGAGAAGATAGCACTTTTTTACCATAACTTACTCCTGACTCTTATATCAGTAAACAGCAGCAGAGAAATGTATCTGCTGAAAGAAAGCTCAGCATTATGCAAAGAGTGATAAACTTCTCAGAAGGTGTTTACAAATGCATTCAGTGAAACAGAATTTTAATGAATTTTGCCACATAATCTTGCAGTTAATGAGCTGTAAAAGCCTTTGTCAATTATAGTGACTAGAAACTAACTCTTTTGGATTCCAGATCAATAATATGACTCTTCTTCTGCACGTTTTTATTTTTTAAAGGAAAATTAGGATCTAAGAAAAATAAAAGGTGTCTTTGTCATATTAGGCATCTCAGAAAAGTCCCTCGTTATTATAACAGAGCTATCTATATTCTTATTATTTGTAAAATCATCTCTCATCTGCATTAAAAGAAACAAGCCTTCTGAGATCAAATGGCACCAGTGTTGTAAAATGCCAGTGGCAAAACCAGAAGAGACTAACGACTTCAATAATAACTAGGGACCTTTTCCAGGAGTTATACTAAATTCAGCTATTGTGCACAGCCTCCCAGAAAACAAAAATTATCCTGCCCTGCCTTTGCTATCCACCATAATTACTCTACTGTTAGAAAGTGGACACCTTAAAACCCTCTGAAAGACTGGTTTATCTGTTTGTGTCTTATTTTAAGCAAAGGGTCTGCACACATTGCTTTTTTTTCAGGTGAGGTCACTATTCCTGCCTAGGAGCATAACATTATAACACACCAGAACTGCCATAGTTCCCAGGGACAATTAAATATTGTGACTAAATAGTTCCTGTGACTCTCTATCCAGCTAGTAAAATATTATTTTAAAAAACAAAGATTTGGCTTGATATTTTAATGTCTGGAAAATCTAAAGGGGGTGGGACCAACATTTGTCAAAGAAAAATATGGAAGACAGTTTTATTGCCTGTAATCTCCAATTTATTATGTGACTTTTTCCCGGTATGATTCTACTTTTTCCTTCTCTAAAGATTTTTTTCTCTTACTCTTGCCTCAGTGTGGAGGATCCATTAACAGAGGAACCACATAAAAAGTAATTTCAAGGAAAAGCCTTATAAAATGTGAAAAATTAAAGCTGTGCTTGGATCCCATTAAGAAAAGAAATTGCCTTGAGACATCCACTAAATATGTGAAATCCATTTCTGCTGAAGGGCTTCAGAGTTTATTCCTGTCTTACAAATGCAATTTCACAGCACAAGTTGAACATTTAAACAAAGCGAAGCAAGATCTTTTCCCAGTTAGCGCCTCTTTTCCTTGATTGCTGCCAGGTCACCAAGTGCAAATTTACATGAGAATCCGAGATTATATAAATCTCAACCAAGAGGCTTTGAGGGCATTTCTGCTTGGAAAGACTGTAAACCAGGAAATGCTCTCAGTATGGAGGGTTTACTGTTGTTATCAGTATTTGGCTTGGTTTTATACAGGAAGCTAGAGAAGGCCGTGGGCTTAACATCTCCATTCCTTAAGTGGTTAGTCTAAGCTCCCCTGATGGCCCAGCTCCCTCTGACCTTTTGTTTCTGGTGCTGGCACCTCACATATTTCTAGTACAGTGCCCTGATTCATCTTCAGCTCCACAACCCCACATACAAGACTAAGGGAGCAGAAGAAAAGAAAGAGTGAGCAGCCACTGAGGAGGATGTCTTGTCCCTGCTGAAATCCACCATCACCACCTGCTATTTCCCTATGTCCCATGGGGAGGTGCATCTGCCATGCACTGGTGGGGACCCTAGCCCAGCTCAGAGGGGCTGTGAAGGGGCGGCACTCCTTCAGCCTTCTGCCTTGCTGCTGGAGAGAAGTTCTTCATCCAGACAATGGTGCACTATTTATTTAGGCTCCTTCATTGAAACATCCTCAGGAGAAGCCCCGCTTTCTCCAGTAGCTATGGAGCCACATGCTGGTGCCAGCGTCTGGGTGTAAAACCTTGCTGACACAAGCCAATGAACCAGGCTCTTTTAAACAGACACAGAACACTATGATAATGACCCTATGTTGACTTCAGATCATCTGTATTTACTCTGGTTTTTACTGTTGCTCCACAAAACTCAGTGTAGCTTGGGATGGGAGAACAGGTGGGAAATCAGTCTTCTCCTTTTCCAGAAATGAGATCCTGCTGCCTGTTGAGGAAATGGACTTTGTCCCCTCTTCAGTTGCAGACAGTTTGGTATCTAGTAGCTGAGGCTCCATCTCCTTGCCCAAAGCAATGTTGCAAGCCGATCTGCTCCTGCTCCCTTGAGACCACAGACCCGGTCTGGTGGCAACTGGCAGAGCTATTTTCATCATTTTGCTCTGTCCTACAGAATGAAAGATACCTCCAGCATTGCAAAAAACTTCAGTGGTGAGAACTAACAAGCTGTCTGCAAGTGCTCCAGAAGTCATAAGTGGTAATTTGATTGTACAAAATACCCAGGGGGAAAGAAGTGCTTTTTCCCCATCTAGTTTTCTTGCTTAGTCATGATTTCAAGGTAATGTCTGGAGAGGAGGAGAAATAGCATCTCTGAAGGTTATTGGGGAGACTCTTCTAAGGAATGTAACAAGCAAAATGACTGCAAGCCTGATGAAAATTCAAAAGGTTTCTCATCCAGCTAAGATATACGAAAGAGGGCCCTACACTCTGGCATATTTATTATTGGTTGCTATCTCTCAAATGGAAATATATGGTAATATTTAAGCTCATTGGCACGAAACCTATCCCTCATGAGCTGTATGCCAGCCCCTATGAGCTTATGGCAATGTAAACTGCTAAATTTAGGTCTAGATCATGGGTGTTGCCTCTCACCATACTGCTTCCAATGCAACCATCCAAAAGAGATGTTTCATTTCACACTTAAAATGAAATTAGAGGGGGAAAAAGTCTTTCCAGATGTAATGGTATTGTTTTTAAAAAATGAATAGGTCAGTTCTGAAAATAGGTCAGAATGAAAACCGCTAATGCAGTACCACCAAATCAAAGCACTGAGCATCAACAAATTATCCGTTCTCTTGATAACTCCTTTGCAATATATTACTTGGCTAATATTGTCCCTGTTCACAGCTCCTGAATAGTTAATTATAATGTGGTTCTTTCTATACAATTTTTCAATTTCCTTCTTGTTGAAACTACTGGACCTTGTCTGACAGTCCCCTAGTTTCTGAATTTTGCATGTGTTTCTTGGGCCTGGATATTTTATAATGTACATGAAAATGAACAAATACCCATATGCTTTAACTGCCTGCTGAACTTTTACTTTTCTCTCAAGCTGTTTCTGATTTCATTCACTCTTCTATTTAAAAGAAAATGGCAGTAATTGCTATATATATTTTTTATTATAAGAAAAATTTTAAGGTCTCAATAACACATCTCAAAACATGGCATGGCTCGGTAAAACTACTACGGATTTATATCACCATTACTGACTGCTTGATCCATTTTTTTGTGAGATGAGTAAATATACTCATTGGGTTTTGTGTATAAAAGGACTTCTATACCATCAATGGAAGGTATATTTTAATTAAGCCAAAGTAAAATATATCTGAGAGAGACCCACATTTTGACATCAGTTACAGATGAGCAATCCTACCAAAGTATATTGAATTCCACTGATGCTAGAGAGCAGAAGTTCATCCCCTGTAATTACAGTTTAGAAATTATGTTTGTTGAAATATCGAGAATGAGAGCAGGCACAACACTTGAAACTTTAGTGCAGCTTCAGTAGAAGAGTTGAATGCTCTGGTGCTTAAGGTAGTAACCTAGGACTTGAGATTTCCAGCTTCAAGTCTTTATTTCCTCATGGGTTTCTGCTGTGTGATCTTCAATGAATCATTTAATGCCAGTCTCTTTGAGGTGTTGCAGAATTTAACACCTGCTGTTTCCAGGAGAAGTTAAGATTTGAAAGACCTAAGACACTGTCTCTCCATGCCTCAGTTGCCCTGCTGTGAAAGGGAAGAGTTGCAGGGTTAAGAGCCTTATCTGTTTGGGCATTTACTGTCATGAAAGCTGATACGCATCACACTCAAATTCTGCTCTTGTTTTACTGAAGTGTATATAAACATGAGATATTTAATATTTGGCAGAACTACTCAGGATTTGATGATTTCCTGAAATATGATTTTTTTAATTGCTTTCTATTCTGCCTTTCAATGAAGCATTAACTAAGAGCAGCAAAACGTCTTTCTTTTTGTCCAGATTGATTAATTTCTCTCTTCTGCTGTGAAAATTGAAGTGGTCGAGGTCGACTGTTACTTGTAGCCCTTTACCTGGAAGGATTATCTGTCACTATTCAGTGGTAATGGTTACTCTTCTTCATGGTCTTAAGTATCCTTTTTCCAACATCTTTCTCCCTTCACTCTCTTACCATCCTTTTATCTCTCATGTTTTTTATATCTGTAGCATGGTTTCTCTTTTGCATCTTTGCATCACCTCCTTCTCCCACCACCCCATCTCCCTTTGTGTTAGCTCCTGGGTTAGATATGGTAACAAGGAATTTCAGACTATAGTAGATGTACCATTGCTGCAGGCAAATGAAGCTGGCTAAGACTTTTGCTGGTAGCCTGAAGAAAATCCCACACAAGGTGGTTTCAGTAATTTTTAATACAGAATAGAATAAAAATGTGCTGCAGTAGTCTCTCTTGCATACTCAGAACAGCCTCCTCTCTTTCATAACTGCCCTTGCTGTGCTGCCATCCCCACCCTCACCCCTACTCCCTGCCCTTCACCTCCTTGTTGATCTCCTCTCTCTTTCCACCACAAATCCTCTCCGATACGTGAGCATCTCTCTCTCATGGCCTTTCTCAGCCAACATTATGCACAGTGGACTCCCTCTGTCATCCCCTCCTACTCAGTAAAAACACACCACTCTCCTCTTGACAGCCTTCACTGTCAGATTTAGTTGCCTTGCCAATAAAGCAAGCCATCTCCAAAGTGAATCCTTCCTGGCAGCATTCCCTTTAAGGATAACAATTAGGAGCCTGCATTTCAGAGGCAAAATCAGTGAAATTAAAGGAACAAAGCTTTGGCCAGCCTGCTGTATGATGGAACGTTGCTGTGCTTTCTTCACATGGAAAACAAACTTGGAATAGCTCCTCAGTAGCCACATCTTAAATTAATAATAGCAATGATAGTGATATTCACAGTAATAAAGTAACTGTCTATATTAGATTGAATCAATGACATAAAACCATTGTGGTAAGTATAGACTGGGTACCTTTCCCTGGCCCACAACACAGGCAGAAGGCAGGAAAAAAAACTTGAGTTATGAAGTGACTCCCCCTCAGTTCATTACTTCATCTTCACTCCTTCCCTGTCCTCTTGGGACATGTAGTTTTTAGCCCTGATGAGAAAGTGCCTTGGACACTCTTTCCACTCTTTTCCTTTTGTGGAAAAAGTCCTCTAAATATGTCTTTCAAATGCCACCATGCAACAAGCATATCATGGCACAGGGTCAGCATTGTTAGTGGCACCTGCTAGAAAACTCATTTAGTTTCGTTTGTAGGAGATTAGGCACCTGTTACTTTGGAAGTCAACTTGCTCACACAAAAAATAGACTAACATGAGCAACATATCAGACTAATATGAGCAACATATCATCCATATTATATGGAGAGTCATCTTGTGGAGGGAATTTGAGCATTTAAAAGGGAACAAAACCAGAATGGTAATCCTTCAAAACTAGTGCAGCACAAAATGGAAGAACATTTGAATCCCTCTGTGCTAGAAAGCCCATGTACCCAAGGGGACCTATTACAGCTAAGCATTAATTGGTGAAAGTCTGGGAGAAATGTTTGCAATTGTAGAAGCTGTTTGCTGAGATGATGCCTGATTTGCATGAGCACATTGCTTAAGCACTTTGGAAACTACAGTAATTTGTTATTTTACTATTTAAATTACCTTTAATTATTCTTATGTGCAACAACTTTGCATGGGGTGCATCATCATATTTGTTTGTACCAGTAAGCATCCATCAGTTGAATAGGGACAAAGCAGAAGAAAGAAAAGCAGGACATTTCTCTTTCACCTTCATCTTGTCTTTTCTAGCCTGTTAGCTGAAAAAAACTTTTACCCATTTTCTTTCATAACTCCTAATGTTACTGTCTCAATGTTACCAAGTTGATTATGATTATTACTCTTTATGAGATGGAAATTGTCTCAGCCTGGGTGATCATTCTGATGTCTTTAAATATACCCTCTAATTTTCACAGTTTTACTGTTTTACAGATATCTCTGCAGTTGTCAAAATTCAGTTGTGTGACACTCCACCCACAAATAGCAAGGCACTACAGAGCATATTAGTAAAACTAGGAAAAGGGAAAGGTGGAATGAACATTATTCTCCAGTTCAGAGATTAAAAAATAAGACAACATAATCCAGTAATTTCATTGCAACACTCACACAAAAAATAATGCCAGGTCTCTGAAATCCCAAGACGAACTAAATATACCATGCCTATTGCAGTGAGGCTGGGTTCACTAAGGATTCCTAGATGCTACTGTGCTTCAGTAACAATAGATTTCCAAACACAAAAGTCAGTCAGATTTTTATTGCACTTTGGTAGCAAAGATTTAAAAGTAGCCAACAACTAGAGGCAAAGAAATGACTCTCCAGCTATGTTGTTGCCATATTAAGGGCAGTGTAAGCTGTCTACAATTTTTTTTTTATCATTGTTATTCTTTATTTAAAAATCATCTTTGACATTGTGTCACTTTGAAACTCACGGTCATGCACACAACTTAATCAACCATATTCCAGTCCTTCTCTTTTTTGCCTAACTCTAGTTTTAAAAGTTCTTTGTCTTCCAGTTCTTCTCTCCTTAGGAGGAGATTATGACCTCCTTACCTTCTCTCTGTAAGGTGAACCTGTGCTTCACTGTCTTCTTGCCATGCACCGTACTTCGGGATGATCATACCTTCTAAAACAAATTAAACTATCATTCTGTGATACATTTATCAGACATATTAGAACAATCTAGATCTCATTCAGACAGTGTTTGTTGTAGGTGTTTATCCAATGTCTCCATCTCTGTCTGACCTGAATGCGAAATATCTAGAGACTGATCAACACACACACACACCAACAAACAAACAAAAATTGTTGTTATGCCCACAGATTCCAGGAGGCTCCCAGTATCCCTTTCTCACATGAAGAACTTGTGCTTGTCCTCATGGTTCTTTGACCGGTGAGAATCAATGCTGGGTATCCAGAAACACTTCAAGAAAGGGTGACAACTTTACTCTACATAGCTGCTTTCTTGTTCCCTCTCCTCTGTCACAGGAAGTTGCTTCTTTCTATGTTCAAAGTCTTTCCTCACTTATCCCTTTCCTACCTAGTCTCTCATTTCCTCACAAAATGTCATTTCCAGCTTCCAACCAGTCCCTAATGCTAGTGCTCAATAGTTACTTGTTCCATGATCAGACCAGCATTTTCATGCTTTCTCTCACGCAGTGTCTCAAGTTTTGAGGGAGTACTCTGAAAATATCCCCAAATCCATGTATTGGTTCTCCTTCAGTTCTTGCCTTTTTGCACAAAACACAAAAAAGTTTTGCAAACAAAGGCATGTTTACATCACTCCTTGTTGCTTTAATATCTATAGCACACAATAATTAAACTTTATAAACAGTTTTTCAGTTAAAAAGAGTGGGGTGGGGCCTAACTCAGTTCCTATGAAAGTCACTAGATAGAGATTTGTCTCACTCTCTAGATTAGTAACTATGATTCTTCATGGGATTTTCAGAGATAAAACTTCTTCTTTACCTTTCAGGAATAGATGCTCCTACAAATTATCATTATATGTATTATACTAGCACCCTCATATGCACAAGAACTCTGTTGTACCATGGGGCATATATTGCCACACACTAAAAGACAATTTCATGAATCCTCCCTGATTCATGTCTCCCATATCTCCTTCACCCAGTACTACACAAATCCCTCTGGGGTTTGTACAAAGTTCATAAGGGGTTGCTTTGAAAACTGCACACATTTATAAATGAAAATCTCACTTTTCTACCCCACGATGTTTTTGCCTGAAGGTCCTCGTCAGCTCCATCTGTAAGCCTCCACACAGTCCTCTGAACTCTCACTGGGGCTACCTGAAGGAGCAGGCTCTGTTAGGACCCTGGTTTAGCAGCCTCAGGCCTATAATTTGCTGGGTTTTCCTCACTGCTGAATGGAAATAGTGCAGCCTTTGAGAAGTGCCATGGGTTTTAAAACTAATTGAAGGCTCTTAATTGAAATGCACAAAGACGATGTATTCATTCATCCATATTTTACCAGAAAAATTAACTGCACATTCAATTAATTTATGGCACTTTGTTTACATCTAAGTATAAATGAATATGAAAAATGAGTGACATGTTGGAGAAACATAGAGAAAAAAAAATCCGTATGGGAAAATATAACTGCCTGCCAAGAATCTATTAGTGCAATTTCAGCATCAGATAATAATCTGATTATTTTCAGAACACAGGAAGAGTGACATATTACCCATTTCATTCTGTTTTGTGTAACCAAATCGTAAATATTTTCCACTTTTTTTCTCTGTGTGTGTGTGTTCTTTAACATGCTTGTGGTTTTCACAAAGTTTAAAAGTGGCCTAATATGGAAGTGTCTTCTAAAGGCTGTGGTTAGGGTCAAATTCCACCACCTCACCGCAAGGTGAGGATGAAGGTGTTGGGAGCTGTTAAAACACGAAACGGAAGGACTGACTATAAACTGGCAAGAAAGGCAATAGCTGTTCCTTCAAATCCCCATTTTACAGCTGCAGAAGGGTGGAAAAGAGAGATGCTGAAAGCTTCAGGATCAGAGGGGAAGTCGGTGGAAAATGTAATCCTCCTCTGTCTAAGACGCTCTGAATCCCAATCCGTTGCCTCATAGTTCTTGTAATTTAGTACGAGGTTGAAGAGAACTGCTTTCATGCTGGAAATGCCTCTGAGCACCATCACGAGCTGTACTGATTCCCGCCCTCACTCTGCCCTGTCCTGTGTTTTGCTGTCGGTAGCTACAGGAAACATTTTGCCCATTGCTCAAAGGCAGCAGTTCACATGTTTCCTAATTTTGCCTGATTCTGCTTTTTGTCAAGGTCTATTTCCTTAAGATTCTGGTGGGTATTAGCTGGTATTAGTTACAGTGCTGACTGGGGGAAAAAAAAGAAAAAGAAAGAAGAGAGAAAGAAACCATGCATGCATATAGCAAAACTGAACTGATTTCAGGGTAAAATCTCCTGATGCCATAATCTCATGCTAAGTTACCTTATAAATCAGTGTCTCTTACAATTACAGAAGTCTGAAATTTGTGCTTTGTTGGTAGCATTGATTCTAAAAAAGGAGCTGGATTCCTTCTCTTCCTTACTGTCCCTAAGAGCATTCACACTTTGAGAGCATTTATGGGATGTGCTTGCCAGACTCAGCTACCTGCAAAGGTTCTTAGCAGGTTTTAACAGAGAAAACTGAACACTGAATGGCAAGCTTGATCCTTCGACTACTGAAAAATAGATGAGCAAATTAAAATCTTCTGGAAAAGAATTTGGGTTAAATGCAATCAACATTTGGGGAGGTGGTTCAGTTAGTTGGTTGGTTTGTTTTGGTCAGGGAAAACAGTTTAACTGAGGTGAGTTATATCGGCTTTGCAAACATAAAGTCTATGGTACGTGAATATATTTCTTATAATCTAATTTATGGTGGATTATTCTAACAGTTACACATTTGCAATGTGGCACTTTCAGAAGTATGAAGCTTAAAAATTGGAGCAGAGGATTATGAACTCATTCTGAAAATGGATAAAAGTTTTAATAATGTCCTTCATAAACAGATGCAAGTTTGGAAAGCCAAAGGTGTCAAAAGCAAAACAATGTGAAATGTGTTCTCTGAATTCCTAATACCATATACCACACAGGGAAAGGTTTCAGAGCACTCGGTGTGTTTGGCAGTAGCCACAAAAGTTGGAGACATCCATCTGTATGAGAAGAAGCCACCCTGCTGCACGCCTGGAGCCGCCTGCCTGGACACCAGTGGTGTTTCATCTCTTTCCTCATCACCCTGCAGCTTTCCTGATCAAGAAGAGGGACTGGCTTTCTGCCAGGGATGTGCTCATCAGTGCTGGACTGATGTATGTCTTCTTTCCAGCTTTGCTGCTAGATGGCTGCTGATTTTAAAACAGTTGATGCTTTGCCTCCTGCCTCAGTTTCTCTGACTCTAATATAGGGATAATAAAGTTAATTTCCCTAATTGCTAATTTTCTGCTTATTTGCATTGAAATCTTCGGGCAGTAAGCACTGTTAGTGTTCAGTGCTATTATTTCTGCACTGAATACGTGAGGGCAGCCCTTTGCTATGCATCATGTTATTCACTGTTTCACCATCTATAACAGGCATACAGCCAACCAATATAACTTTTATGTTTCAGATATAAAGAACCCAGAGTTGACCCTGAGTATTTATGATCAGATGGTGTTGACAACAGTAACATCTCAATTTGGGACAGTTGAAAAAATATGTTTTCTTGTGATAAATTTCAAACATATTTGAAATTTTGGTTGCTTGAATAGAATTTAATTTCATTTTTAGTTTGGTTTGTTTTGTTTAAATTCTGAAAGATAAACAGCTGTCCAGTCTGAATTATGTGCTTAAGCACTTTGCCCAATAAAAGGCTAAGCATGTATTTAAATGCTTTCCTGAAATGTAGCCTCCAATTTTTCCATAAGATCTACATGTGACCTCATTATTTTTACAAGATTGAGCTTTTTTTTTCTTTTTTTTTTTTTTTAATTTCATGTATCTAAAATTCCATTTTAGACTGTATTCCTCTTAACTGGGAATTCAAATATTTCTCTCTCTTCCCTGCAAAGTGAGTTTGTTGCAGCCTGTGCCATAAAGCAAATTACAAGCTTGACTCTAAGCTACAGAGCAGCTGATTCAGTTCAATACTAAAAATTAGCCAGAGGTATCTTGGACAGTATGGCCAAAAAAAAGCTGTGCTCAAAGAAATCCCAGTCCTCCTAATTTCAGGACTTTGATAGGGTCCTTGCTCTCGAAGGCTCAAATAAATAAATAAATGAGGCCAAGGAATTCATTTGAAATATTAATTAAAATGCAAATTAAATCCAGATTGCATGGGCTTTAAAAAGTGCTCTCTGAAGTTTCCATGAATATAAAGCATGTGACAAGCTACTGTTTTAAATGATCTGCATAAACATACATTGTTGAAAAACTGCTTGACTTGAAAATAACCTTACCAACACCGTGAACTGCAAATAATGAGAGAAAATCTTCGGCAGTGACAGCTTTCATTACTGACAACACTGTTTGTCAGGCTTTGCACCACGGCAGGAGGGAAGGCGATTTGACGTGCACGTGTATCCCCTGGCCCACCACCACTCCTGCCCATCTGTGGAGGTGGCCGGCTGCCGGCTCGCAAGGTGGCACGCCAGCTCCTGTGGGATGCAGCGTGCCAAGGTGAAACAGCTCCGCGGGAGCTGGCGGTGTGTAACCGCTGCCGGCCGGGGAGGCGGGACGATCCACCTCCCTGGCACCGCCAGCACGGCATTTGCAACAAGGCCAGCCACGCTAAGGACGGGCGCTCTGACATTACAGGTTTCTTCCAATCTGGAGTAATTGAATGCAGAAAAGACCTAATTCTTGTCAATGCAAAGATGTTCCATATGAGGTACTCCCTGAGTTAGCCAGCCTTGCTTAAAATGCAACCTGGCATTAACAAGTGCCTTCTTCTGCTGAGGTTCTCTTTGCGCCACAATTCAGTGCTGTGAATGAACTACTATAAGAGAAGAGAAAGACAAATTAAATAAGGGCACCATCTTAAACAGAGACTAACCCAGGCATCTGGAAATCCTCTGTCTTAATGTTGTCTTAATGTAAAATGATGCTGTCAACAGATTACAATCTCTGTTTGATTTTCTGTTAAATTCCCCCCGCTCCCAAAAGGAAGCCTTGTGCCTACTGGCAAAAGGTCTATTTTACTTCTGACCGATAGGATTTTCACAGTTTGACTGGGCAACTGCTTCTGACACTCCGTCAAGCAATTAACTGGCCCCAGGAGCAGGCCATGGGATGGCCGGGACTCTGATGGGCTACGGCCAAGTCATGCCACTGAGCAACATAATCTCAAAGCGCTTTATGAGGAAGATAAATGACATTCAGGATACATTATAAAGAAAGAATCTAAGTACCTCACCACAGTCTTGGGAACACCAGACTGTCTGGAAGGAAGCTTGCACAGCGAGAGCATCATGAAAGAGTCCATAAGGGAGAGGAAGATTCTGTCTTAAGAGCCTCAGTGAAGCCATAGTAAATAATGCATAGGGCCACATGCTGAATGACAAAGCTAACAAGAAATATCAAACATCTGCATGTCCTCTGAGCCTCATCCATCCTGCTTGCCAATCAAGGCAGGTGCTCAGAGAAATAAGAAAACGTGACTATGGACAAGAAGAGCCTATCAAAATGCAAAAGCACCAGGCAGCTGAGTTAAGGTTACAAGCCTGTCCCATTCTGGCATTTCTTAATTTCTAAATGCAAGACTTTGTAATGAAAAATAAATTTAATGTGAGTTTGAGGTGTGGTAATTAATATATGAAGTTTATACTGCCCTGCTGGGGAAGAGCTTCTAGGAACACAATTGTAATACAATTTAGTTTCTGTACCTGGAAGAGTCCATCTCCCTGCATTTTGTCTGCCATTGAAACCATCAATGTCCTTGGCCATATCTTATGGCACTACCAAGTACTGAGGCATTTCCAAACTCTCGGTGAGTGATCCAGCTCATCTTCATGGTACAGTGCAGTGACGTGCAGAAACACTACCAGACGTATAAAAGGACAACCTAGCTGTAAGCTGCACCAAGGCTAATTAATGGTGTTGAAAGATCTGGCTCAGTGGGCAACACTGTCTAGTTATGATGCTCCTGCCTTTAATTTCTGAGCAGACTTGGTTAAAACAAAGTCAGGTATCTTGGCACAGAAGTGCCCTTTGTTTTCACAGCTATCAGCCTTTAAAGTATTTTTGTCACTTAATTGAAAATAAAATTTCCCCAGAGTGCTGGAGTCTGCTCTTAATCCATGTGCGTAGCTCTAATTAATGTTAATTATTTGCATTCACCAAGGGGGGAAGCATATTACTTCAGGTGCCTACTTGGAATATGTTATTTTAGCCCTTCATGTGACTCCAAGTGGTACACTCAATGGGAAAGATGCAGCTGCCTTGAAAACCAAGTGTCTAGTGCCTGAGGATAATCCAGATCAGGTGTAGGACAGGATGTACTACACCACAAATAGCACAGCCAGGCTTTCTGCACTGCACAAAGCTTGATCCACAGAGCTCGCAAAACACAGCAGCACAGAGATCACTACTAGTTCATTTTCCCTCTGCACATTTGGGCAGGGGAGTCGTTTCATCAGATGCTTGTACAGTGCCTAGACAAATGGGCCTTGAGCCTCAGTACCACACTGCCTCAGCACAAATAATAAACAAGCACTGGCATGGCTGGGACCCCACAACAGGTCAGTGCTAGATCCAGAAACAAACCCCAGATCTCTGGAGATCTAAGCTCAAGTTTTACCTACTGAGCTACAGTTTGCTTTGTGGCAGGGGTGAAATCTCTGAGGGATGTCCCCTTCAGAGCACCACTGAAATAATAAAGCAGGACAGATTTATCTCAGTTGAGGAACCCAGTCCATACTCTTTCATTGTAAGTAAACTGCAAAACCTGGACATCTTCCATGCTCTTCCCCACACATGCAAGTTCATCCAAATTCATCAACCTCGCCAGCATCTTTCTAGATGGTTACCCTTTAACTAGGGCTTTATTGGATAACTGTAACTCAATTTGCTGCAGCTGTGTGACCCTGATTCGTTTTTGGAGCGGAGCAAGCTGTGGGAGGAACAGCCAAGTGGGAGCCCACCTGCCACACAGCCAGTGCAGTTAGAAAGGACCAGTCTGAATGTGCAAAATCTGGCAGGTGGCAAAGATGTGCTGTTTATTTTTCCTAATGACAAAATTAGCACATTGATAATAATCAAACAGAGCTGTGTGCAATGGGGGTTTATTTAATTAACAAATGTCCTTTTGCAGGTATGAGCAGGACACAGGCACTGTGCTCATCCATACAAGCTGTTGCTCATGTCCCTGGAAAGCTCATATGCAAACTGCCTTTGGCTTCCTTTGTCTGGGTTTGTTCTGGGAAGGAGGTGGTTCATACCTGCCTTTTTTAATCACTTATTCTCTTTCTGCAGAATGTTATATTCTTGCTCACATCCAAGAATACAGATCACATCTAATAGAATAGATTACTTTGAAAGGCGCAATGGAAAAGGCTTTCTTCCAATATGCGCCCACGAAGTACAGTGTTGGGAATGCCCCTCCTGCTGGTTCTAACTATAGTACCTCTTCATATCTCACAACTACTTGATTGGAACTGGCTTTTTCTTATTAACAGTTATCTGTGCTTTTAATATTTAATAGATGGAAACATCCTACTCCTTGACTACCTTTATGTAATACAGCAGCTTGATCACAGGCGTGATCATGCTTTTTGCTAGTATCCAGCTCTAGGGACTCTACAAGTAGCAGAAGTTAATAGACTCCTTTTAGCATGGGTACAGACAGTCACAATGGGCTTCTGGAAGACTTTGCTTCAACCCATACTGATAGCTAAAGTATCCATCCACATATGGTTCTGACTTATCAAGCAATTCTATCACAAGACAAAGTTATCTGTATTCTAGCCATCCAACATTTTCCATTCATTGGGGGCCAGGTCCTGATAACACTTACCAGATTTTTGCAGCATTACTCTTGCTGTATTACCCTTCCTTTCTGTGAGTTTTCTAAAGATTCAGAGTGGAGAGTCCCAAGACTGAAGTAGCTTTTCTGGTGCAGATAACATCAGTACACATTGTACAGAACAGATATCAAAACACCATGTGTAATGTCAATAGTGGTGATACAACTGTTCTTTTGTGGTTTTGTATTATGCATCAAAGGAGTTGGTGCAGTTGCTCAAAGAGTTGCATCAACCTGCCTGTGCCATATTTCTAAGAGGGAAGTTGGTCGGCAGGCACGTGGCAGAAAAGATTTTTCTGCTGTATACTGTCCTTCAGAAAGAAGGTAAACAAAGAATAACAGCAGTAGACACTTTATACAAAAGTCAATTCAACCAGTCAGTAGATGTTTTCAATTTAGCCCTGCTCAAGGGACATCCAAGCATCACACTGAACTTTCTTGCACTAGAACCTTACTCCAACAGCTTCCATTTAAAAAGATTAGGTAGAGAAGGTTCAAAATATGAAGTTCAGATTTATCTTTTACTTATTAGTGATCTTCTCCAGAGAGAGGTCCTAACCTAGAACTTGCCAAATTCGCCACCAACTTCTCTGACAGTCAAGGATATTCAAGTGTTAAGTTTTCACTCATTCTTTATGGAGATAAGGTCCAGATAGGAAGTAAAAGTTCTTATTTCTTCAAAAATTATGGCTGGTTTTGGAAAAAAGGTTTAGATTTCCTTTGCTTCAATTTTGAATTTTACTTATTCTGTTTTGTTCTGCATTTTTTTTAAATTTTTATCAGTACTGAAATCTACCCTAGGCAAGTCCAAATATCCATAATCAGCCCTCAAGAGTTTGCAAGGTAGTCAGTGTCATGTAATCAGTGACTAACAACATAGTAGAAAGGTAACAAACATTTTAACAGTCATTCAGTAATGGCTGTTGTGTAGCCTAGCCTTGAATTTCTCTAACTAGCTTGGCTAATTTTGGGTAGGTAAAAGATGGAAGCAGATTTTAAGAGAAGAAATTAAATGGATGCTAGTCATCTATCATCTCAGGTAGAGGCATGTTCATTTCAGGGGTTCTAGGGATGTTTGAAGAGGCTTATGAGATTGTAGGAAGCCTAGCACAGCAGTCGTGATTGGAATGGGAGCACCTTGTCAGATAAATACAGGCACAAACTTGTGAGTCAGTAGTGCAGAGTCATTAAGCACCTTCACGACGCTGGGACAGACACACAGTCAATGAGATGAGTTAGTAGGAGTACGACAGGAAGGCAGAGGAGGGTGTAAATAGATTAACACTGCAACCAAGAAGTGCATGTTCTTCATTGTAACTATTCATTAAAGGGATCAAAAAACTGCAGGTGAAAGGCCAGAAAAGAAGGGATTATAGTTATCCAGGGGCATAAAACAAGATTACACTGGAGAACTGTGGAGTGGGATTCTAAAGAAGTGTGGATATGAGATAAAAAGGTAGGACCAAAGCTGAAGACCTTTCTCAGGTAGAGCCAGAGAAACTTGGAAGCCAGAATTTGTGATAACAAAAGAGAACAAAGTGCTGAAGTCCAAAAAGAGGTTGAATTTGGCCAGGAGAAGACAAACACAGGGCAGAGGTGGGACTGAATGGAGAGCAGGGGGTCAGGAGCAGGTGGCATGGCTGAAGACAATAGAAACAGAAGGTGAGTTAATTCTCAAAATGAGTACAGAAGTGCCTTTTTAAAAGGGACTAAAGACACAGAAGAGGGAGGTTAAGGACGGAGTCAGTAATAGAGAACAGGAGAAGGACATGGAAGCAAAAACTTCTAAAAAAGGTTGTTGATGTTGGCACAATAAGTACCAAAGTAATAAAACCATTCTCTGCTGCCTTTGGAGGTAAAGGACATGTTGCTGAGGCTGGAGAGAGCTGCTTTTTCTTTCATGTGGAATTTTAATAAAAAACTGCAATGGGTAATATGTCCGTTATCAGCAATCAGGCTTGGGGCAAAGGAATAGGGAAGGAGAAGGAAAGAAGAGAGGTCCAGAACTGTGTATTTATCCAATTTTGTTGTTCCATTTGTTGTGGAAGAGACTCTGTCCCCCTATCAATAAAAGCCTGAAATTACACATGCACGCATACACGTGTATAACTTTTAATGCAAAGCACTGAAAATAGTAAATGCTCCTAGAGATGGATATCATGGGTTTTGTTTAAGGCATAATCTCTATTGCTTTTGAGTTTATGGAGCAAAAAGAGCTGTTGAAATTGAGTGAAAGCTGCAGCCGGAGTCTTTAATCAATCTCCAAAGCTGTTTATTGTGAGTATAGTATAAAGCAATAGAGATTAATGTTGGTTTCTATAAATCACAGCAAAAAGCATCTTCTCTTTCACTGCCAGAGGTGTAAATATCTTCCTTCTTTTTTCTCAGATTTTGCTGTAACATGCTGGCTGCAAAGGTCCTTCAGGGGAAAACAACACAAGCACAGTGTCATATGCTTTTGAAACAAGTAAATTTAAAAACAACTTGTATATTTATTTACAGAACTGGAAACTGCTGGAAGTTTTAGGCACCTAATTCTTACTGAGCAGCTTTGAAAATCTCAACCCACCTACAGAAGAGAACCACCAATTAACTGCAGCTACCACTGCGGGGAGGAACCAGGCACACAGCAGGCAGCAAATTGTCTTTCCAGTGCACATCCTACTGGTTCCAGACAGTGAATCCAATAGACATATCACCATTTCCTTTCCTCGCAAAAGTAGTGATTGGGCACCTCTTATGACTACCTCCTTCTTTTTTAGGTAGAAAGGGAAACAATAGAATATGTGAGTCACAAAAGAAATGATAAAAAATCCAGGGGCATATTCAAAAAATATCTTTATTCATGTGGCTCACATCCTATTTTACAGTCATTTATGGCCTTATACTGTAAGAAATGGATTTAAAACAGAGAGAACAGAAAGCCATGGGACAGCTCATGTTGCAAGTCTCAGATGCCAAAGAGGAAATACTAAGCAAAGTGGAAAATTATTGCCATATAACAGTGTCACCATAACATCTGTGCTTTTCCGCCGCTCTCATCACTCCCGCTCTCTCATCATTAGCTGTTGGTCGAACACCTCTATCAATGCCTCACAAGAAACTGTGATAGCTGCCCTTTTATTCCTGTCCTGATCCTTATGAGTTGCAATGCATCTTATGCAGCTCTGCAAACTGCCTACCTAGACACAGAGCCTGCCTTTGTAGTTAGGTGACCAAGCCATCACGTACCAACCACGGAGAGATGCTCCCTCCTCCAGGAGGAAAGTCACAGTGTCTAAGCTAGAATGCTCCTCTGAATAACTCTCTGAAGGAATCTATCTACATATAGTGATTGTGCAGGGAGCTAATGGAAAATAGCCTCTTGGACTAGGGCCTTAAATTGTCTAGGGCACTTAAGGGCAAAGGTGAATGTCCAGCAGTGGGCAAAAAGTTCAGTCTTAAGAGGTCCTTAAGGAAGATCAAAGTAAAAGATAAACGCATTCATCTGAAAAGTAGAGACCAGAGTCAGTCAAAATACTGTGCTGTAACAGACAGAAGTGAGCCTTCAGAGAAACAGTGTCTTACCTGAGGTCTCCACATACCAGCTTGAACTTTGCAAAAGGCCATGGTAGGTTGAAGCAGCACACAAATCCTGAGACCTTGGCAAAATGTTCAGAAAAGCATCATCACGCTGAAATCCTTCTCACAAGATGCTTCCAGAAAAATTTATAAACTTCCCTTTGCTGAACATAAAGTTGTGCATAGACTGAGAGTAAGAAATACATATTTGGATGTTCATCTTGTTTCCTGAGCTCAAAGGCAGAATAGTGAAGTAAGATTCAGTCACTGCATTTGGAGGAGGTTCCTACAGATTCCCCACTGATTTATCTGAAGCATTTTTTCTGTTATCATTCCTGTTAAATAGTTGAGTTCTTTGAAAGGAATTCTCCTTGGGATTCAACAAATAGAAATATTATATAGATTAAAATCCAATTTCAGGACAACTTAAAACTATGGCATAATGCTTTACTGGGTCCTACACTAAACTGCAAAGCAACAATAAAGTACTAGAATATTCGGACTAGACTCAGAGATTTTTGCTTACTGACTTTTGATAATAACTTTCAAGGAAAGAATATTTTCATTCCAAAAGCATTTAATAAATGCTAAGCTACTAGCTCCGTTTTAGTTAATTAAACTTAAGGAACATGGAAGTGGATAAAAGTTCATTAAATAGGTACAGGCTGACAGTGAATTGGAATACTAATTGAGCTTTTATGTGCAACAAAAGAGATACAAATGGAAATGCACTGTTATTCTAGTGAATGCCTCACATAAAAGGCCCCAGTGGAGCAGAGAATGCATGAAGGAAATTGGATTGTAAAATCTCTGAGATAAAGATCAGTTCTATGAAACACGATGCCCCATTGCTTGCTTTTCTATTTTGAGAAGATTCTTTTAATAATGCCAACAAATGATGCAGTGACTGCTGTAGGTACGTTTGAAAGGTTCCCAGTCAGACTGGGAAATAAGGCAGTTAGGTTCAGGGCTTACAAAATAGAAGGGGATGTGATGGGACCTTCATTTATTTAATGGTATTTTTGAGCATCACTGACTTAAACAGCATGGAAACCTTAGATTAGAAAGAGCCACATATTCCAATGTTTTTCTTAAACTTTTGAAGTGTAGTGGTTATTTGGTTTGAAAAACCTTTCCCAAATTCAATTTGTATCATAACCCTGAAATGCATGTGAACTATTCTGTCTTAGAGGAAAAGAAATGGGGCTGGGCTGAAATGAATATACAGAGTTTTTTCTGAAGGCTGGAGGACCCAACTGAACCACGCACTTCTCCCTGGTTTTCCTTCTCCAGTAACAGTAACGGACCATGTATTGAAGGAGATGCCTTGCACCTCCAGGCCAACTTCTGAGATGATCCTTGGGACTGCAGCTGTGGTTGGGACATCTGACTTTTCACTAGCAGTAGCAACACAGAAAATTCCCAGCGATGCTAACACACTTTGTTGAAAGGCCAAGAAGAAAGTATGGGTACAACTTTTCCCACACCATTTGGAAACCAGCTTATCTAGGAGCATTGATAGCCAGTGAAGTAAATTACGGAATGGCAAGTGGAAAATGAGACTCTACATAGAGAATGGCTGAGTTTTGGGTCATTTTTGTCTACCTGAAGCAAATGCTCATTGTAGGGCAAATAATAACTTTTAAAAGTACTTTAAGTATGAGTTGAGCCAGACCTGTTTGTATATTAACCTCCATATAGAATTCTCCCCATATTGTTATGTGGTCATATCAGACGTAATTTGAACTGCTCCCAGAGGTCACAAGATATTGAATCTGGACTTATGTCCTCTGTGTCCAGACAGTACAGTCTCTATGCATGTAAATTACCATTTAAAAGTCCATCAATCTATTTGAATTTTGCAGCTATTTTATAAGATAATTTTGGCTGTACAGAGCCATCTCCAGACAGCCTAATTCCATCTACATTCCTGTGTCTTCAGTGGTGTCTAGCCAAGAGGAACCATTAGGCATAGGGACACCGGTGGGATGTCAGATGTTAGGGAAATGTTTATAAATATAGGGATTGCACTGCCCTGAAGTGGATTTCCCAGGGAAGGCCAGGGAGTACTCATTATTCAAGGTTTTAAGAGGTGGCTGGTACCAATACCATAGGTATAGGTCCTGGCTTTTGGGAGAGGGAGGAAATAGATGACCTTTGAGGTGCCTTCCAGCCATATAAGCTTATCATTATACAGGCACAGTGTTTCCTGACAAAATAACTTCAGGGTACCTCACAATATAGACAAAATGAAATTCAGATGTAAACATGAATCCTGTCAAGTCCAATTTAAAGTACATGTAGATTTGGCATTGCCATTATGAAAAGATAATAGACCTAAAAATGTTATGCCTTATTATTTAGGGTTTTTATAGATTATTCTTAGACTTTCATGTTATATAGGAAGAGCCATCAAAAATTCAACTGGTGTTGATCTAAAGATTCAAAAATGAAAAATGCTTCTTTTGGGGATCATGTTTCAACTGTGCACCAACATGGCAGAAGTGCAGGGAGACTGCCATGGTCCTAGATAGGGCAAGACACGAGATCTCATCTGCCACGTGTGAACTGAAAACCTGATCCAGGTTGTGCATTGACCCATGAGCTTCTCACAGAAACTAAGATTGCCCCCAGTCTTCAATTTGTGCTAGTCACAGATGATGGGCTCAGGAGCAATCGAAACAAAATGCAGACATTTTCAGGTCTCCCTGATTGGAATTAAAATCATAGAATCATAGAATACCAGGTTGGAAGGAAACTCAAGGATCATCTGGTCCAACCTTTCTTGGCAAAAGCATGGTCTAGCCAAGATAGCCCAGCACCCTGTCCAGCCGAATCTTAAAAGTGTCCAGTGTTGGGGAATCCACCACTTCCCTGTGGAGATTATTCCAATGGCTGATTGTTCTCATTGTGAAAAATTGTCCTCTTGTGTCCAATCAGAATGTCTTCAGGAGTAACTTGTACCCATTACCCCTCATATTTTCCATGTGACTCCTTGTAAAAAGAGTTTCCATCTTACTTGTAGCCACTCTTTAAATACTGGAACATGGTGATGAGGTGTCCCCTAAGCCTTCTTTTCTCAAGGCTGAACAAACCTAGTTCTCTCAGCCTTTCCTCATATGACAGGCTTCCCAGTCCTTTGATCATCTTTGTGGCCCTTCTCTGGATGCTCTTCAGCCTGTCCACATCTTTTTTGTATAGCGGGGACCAAAACTGAACACAGTATTCCAGGTGTGGCCTGACAAGCGCTGAGTAGAGTGGGATAATGACTTCTTTATCTCCGCTGGTGATGTTCTTGATGCAACCCAGCATCCTGTTGGCTTTCTTTGCCGCAGCAGCACACTGTTCACTCATATGGAGTTTGTTGTCCACCAGGATCCCCAGGTCCCTTTCCACAGAGCTGCTTCCCAGCTGGGTAGATCCTGTGCTGCACTCCTGAATTATGTTTTCCCACGTGCAGGACCTTACATATGACTTTGTTGAACTTCATAAGGTTCTTGTTAGCCCACTCTTACAGCCTATCCAGGTCTTCCTGCAGGGTGACTCTCCCGTCCCCATTCAATTTGGTATCATCAGCAAACTTCATCAGGGTACACTTGATCCCATCATCCAGATCACTTATGAAGATATTAAACAGCATTGGGCCCAATATCAGTCCCTGGGGAACCCCACTTGTGACAGGTTGCCAGTTTGAAAAGGAGCTATTTACCATCACTCTCTGGGTGCGGCCTGTTGGCCAGTTCCCCACCCATGGCACAGACCATTTGCCTAGACCGTAACACATCAGTTTCTCTAGGAGGAGACTGTGGGAAACCATACTGAAAGCCTTGGAGAAATCCAGGTAGACAATATCCACCGCTCGCCCCACATCAACTGAGCAGGTTACTTTGTTGTAGAAGGTGATGAGGTTTGTCAAGCACAACTGTGTATTGTTTACTACAAAGATAAGCTCATGTGCTTGGTTATTGGCTGGTCCTCTCCAGTAATTCCAGCATAGTGCACTGCCTTGATCTCTCCCTCTCTGGGTAGTGATACTCACCTGAGTTAAATTAATTTACTGGCAATAACAGTCTACACAGACAAAGGAGAAAGGGGACAAGGAAAATATATGAAAGGGGACAAGGAAAATATATATCAGTACACTCTGGTGCTGTTAATTTCCACTATTTGGTAAAAGCCAACTACTACAGACACAGCCTCAATTGAGCTGTGAATGTTATTTGATTTCTTCATGTTCTGCTGATGGTTTACCATCTGTTGTCCTGATAACAATGCTGAAGGGAGTATTCACCCTACTAAAATGCCCCCTGGTAGCACATCTCTCCCCATGTGTTTCTCCAGTATTGCTCTTTCCTCCTACATCTTCTCTCTCACACTATCTCTAAGTTAAGGTTCTTCCATTTACCTTGATAATCCTGATGTCTTTTTAATTGTATTTATTTTCACATCACCAGCAGTCATAGAACCTCTGGCTGTGATCTTATCAGCTCCCTGGGGAAAGTATTCCTGTAACTGCCTATTGAAGAGTTTCTTCCCTCTTTTCTCTGAAGCAGCCAGTCACCATTAGAGAAAGAACACAGGATTAGGTGCACCACTGCTTTGATCCAGCAGGCAATTCCCTCTTGAAGCAACTGAAGTTGGCTTTGGGCAGTGATTAAATGAGGCACCGCTAGAGAAAATCCAAGGTGTTGCAGGAAGCCTTATTTGATACAGAATGGTTTTCTTTCTGAATCAGCAATGCCCAAGCAAATTCATGTTACTTTGCTGCTTCAAAAGCTATGCAAGTATAAAAGGAATAGAAAGACTCTCATATCCCTGCCAATAACAGACATGTTACTTCAGCTGTGTCCAAGATAAGGCTTGCAGTGTGTTTGGGGCTTAATACCCTAAATGTGGCATGTTGCCACATAGCATGATGCTGTCTTTGCTGCTATCACACTTTCTCCCTGGGTTATACATTGTTTTCCCCAGCTGCTTTTTAATGGAAACTTTTTCATCACCTCAGATCATTTGAGGACTCTTTATTCTGTGACAGACACACCTAGGGCTCTGGAGTAGAAAGTGTCTCTCCATTTCCAAGTCTCTCACGTACCACTGGTTGCAGAGTCATTTCCCTTTGCATTTGCAGTGTGGCTTGTGTAGCTCCATCCTGTCCCTTGCCTGCGGTCACCACTTTTCCAGTCACTTGGGCTTAGCTGAGCTTTGTGCGTGACTCTCTGCTCAGCTAGTCTGAAGGGTTTTGAGTGAGATCCTTAAAAGCGTAGCTTTTTTTTGTGGAAAGGCCATGCAAGAACAGCACCCAAGAAAAGGACAGAATAAATGATTAAAAGTTACGACTATCAGCCCAAGAGTTTTAGCTTGTAAATAAAGTCTCTTACTGGCTTCAATGGAGGCAGGATCAAGCTATTAAAGTGCATAAATGGATACACACTAAAAGCAAGTAAAATGATCCTTTACTTTTGTTGAGGTAAAAGCAAGGCAAAAAGAAGAAAAAAAGGCAGTGTTTCAGGAGTAATTTTTTATAGAAACTGATTGTAGAGAATGAGAGAGTTGGTATGAGTAATTAGCTCACATTTCATCCAGATCAGCAAAACAATGGATTGTTTCTCTTCATTTACATATCCTTTGCCCTGAGTTTCCAGGGAAGCTTTGCAAACAACCTTATATAGTCCCATCCTGAGACAGGATCTGCAGAGGGAGCTGCCCACATGACTGTTTTTAGGAGATGTGGGGGCTTCCTGAACTGATGCAGACAGCAATGCCTGGATTCAGTTCTAAAAGGCCAGAGAGGCTTGCAGTTAAATATTATTTTTCAGAATTATTTTTTTTCCTATCAGAGAAATGCAACTGCCGAAGTGAGCTACGCTAATCTCCCATCTCATCCTTTTGCCCTTCTCTTGACCGTGTGGTGACATTGTCTCTGCTGAGGATTTTGGAAAGAAGTCAAGTAACTAATGAATGCACCAGGCTGCTCCTTTAGAGGACTGTGCATCTGAGCTGGGAGTTATAGTTATTAACTCCTCTGGCAGCCCATCATTTAATTTACCTGCTACTGACCCCTTTTGTGCATCCAGAGGATAATCTAGTCCACAGGAGCCCTGCTATAGCTGATGTGCTGGAGATCATTGTCCTATTCCCGATTTATCTAATGTAATCACTTCATTGCCTGCCTATAAGAGCTCTATCCCATCAAGAAGCTTTGGAATAATGTAGAGACATTAGAGATTAGAATTTATCGGTCCTGAAGTTCATAAATTTAATGAAAATCATGATTCTCCAAAGGAACTTAATCTTCATTTGTTCTGTCAGTGGAGGTGTCAAGAATTAGTTTATGATTCATTAACCCATTGACTACTGCTACTTTTTCCACATCCAGCTATTCAGGAAAAGGAAAGATGCCTTGTGTGCATTTACATACAGTGCCTTCTCTTAGCTTCTTCTGTATTGGAGACACCAACTGATAGTCTCTGGTTGTAAAGGGAAAAAGGAAGGTGGTTTCCATACAATTTTTCAGACTGTATCATCTCATGTGTTTAATTAAATTCATCAGACAGGCACCAGCATAGTCAATTCCAAAAATCTTACTGACTTCAGTGGGATGTGGCCCAGGACCTTTCATGAGCACAGCAGTGCAGCTCACATAGAGACACTTCTATCCAAGAATAGGAATAATGGAAAATACATGTCTGAAGATGATTTGTTCAGTGTTACTCCTAGGTAATAGCTTATATACACACACACACACATATAAATATACATATACATATAAGCAATCCTGAAACACCAAGAAATAATTTCTCCATCTCCACATGATCGCTGTCTATTGTTTAATTTTCACTGCAGCATGGCCTAAAGGCTTCTGCCCTGCAACTGGGGAGATCTGAGTTATACTCTCAGACCCACTGAGTTGGATCATTGACTGGACTCAGGCCCAGTGATATCATTGCTCTCTGCATTAGCTTCCCAGTGGATAAATCAGATTTCTTTTTAAAACACTTCAAAATTCCATTATGAAAAGTTCTGTCTAACAGCAAGGGGTTGGTCTTATTGTTGTTATTTGTTTCTGCTACCCCTTGTGTAGAAAGAGAATTTGATTTGGCTTATTGCCAAATCAGCACCTCCAGCCCCTCCAGCAGTTCAGCACCTCCAGCAGGCACATTTCCACTGGTACCCCAGTGTTGCACTCATCCTTAATTCTGTATGAACCCTTCCAGCTAAGAAGAGAGGGTTTGCAGCTAAGCAGCACTGGCACCAGATAGTGCACAGTTAAGCTATAGGGAACCTAGAGGGAAATGAAGATACCCACGCTCAAGTCTTCAGTATCCATAATGATATGTACCCAAGATAACTCTGTGTATTTCTGTTCCATCACGCACTTAATTAGAAGGCTATATTTCACAAAACAAACCTTTCCCCTTTTGGGTGCCTGTTATTTTTACCAACTGATAAAACCTTGTGATGAAATCCATATTCTTTTGGACACATTGAGAAAAATCCATAAGCAAGAAGAGAAAGAAAAAAAACCGATATGAGAAGTAAGTGTGGAGAAGAATTGTAAAATCTCTGTTATTTCTTCCCGAAGTGCTGTATTTGACACTGTGGGGGTTTTTTAAAAGAAAAAGAGAATCCACACAAGCAAAGTGGCTATGTGATGGTTGTTCAAATCTGATCTGGAGCTCACAAGAGTCAATGGAATCCTACTCATTGATTTCAAGAAGCTTTAATGAACACCTTTAATCTCCACTTACCCCTTCTCAGCCCACAAGGCTTTTTTCCCAGCACTGAGGTAAATAATGCAGTGCAAATCTTGTATTTGACCTTCTTTTGTCCTGCACTTATTTTGCCACCCAACAATGCTCCTTCATCTGGTGTCATGAAAAGCAACTGCATTTAGACTCCACTATCAGGATAACCTACAGTTTTGGGGAGGAAGCAGAATATCTGAGGGAATATCACAGCCAGAGTCATCTAGGCTTTAATAACTCACCCCACAGACTCAATGTCAGCTGTGACAGTGGTACTGCTGCAAGCCCCTGCACACAAGCAACTCGCAGTGTGATGCACTGCTCAGGCTTGGGCATGACTTCAAGCAGCAGCAAGGGGTTGTTCTGCTTCTTGACAATGTAAAACAGGCCTGTTGTTTGCAGCATGAGCAGATCTGGAATAGCATGAAAGAAGGGCAGCCTGTCTCCTCCCTAGGAAAGCACACCAAGGGAAGCAGCAACCATGCAACAAGAGATGTGACAAATGGCCTCTTTCATTATCTCACTACTATTCTCAACTAAGCGTCCTCTCACAGGACTGATCTTTGAGATTAAAACCACAAGCCAAAAATAAGAAAACATAAAGGTGAAAATGGCTGAAAGTCTTAAAAAAAGAAGTATCTTGAGCTACCAGTCAACAGACGAACTCCTTTCTGTGTAGATTTTGGCTGAATTAGCAAAGATAGATGCTTCTGGGAGGGCTGCTCACTGTACCGGGTCACTAAAGAATAACTAGAGCACTTTTAGAATTAGCTTTTGATTCAGAAATTGACCCCAAAAATTCTCCTGTTGGGAAGGGTACATGGTTGACTGCACTTTTTCTCACTTTCTTGCTTTCTCTCTCTCTCTACATACTTATATGGCCAATAGCCCTTAGCAATTTCCTCTAAAATTCTGCCTATAGCAAAGTTAAAATGCAGGCACAAAGCCCCAGGCTCTTTACACTCTTAAGGTTTTCAGCTTCAGTATTCTTTTTCTAAATTGCGGTGTCCTAGAAGCAAGGAGTGAAAACAGCCAACAATTTCAGCCACTTCACATGCAGACTAACCACATGCTTCTGCCTGTACTTTTCTAGAAAATATAATCTCTGCTCAATGAGTGGTTAAATTGAACTGTATAATCCATGCCGACAGTGTGCCCTCAGTACTTCTCAATATCAGGCTCACTAACAAAAATGTCTATGCACTTATTTTGCAGGTCCATGCAGGGACATAAGCAGAAATGTCTGGTTAGGCCATGTTTCCAGTGAGCCCAACAGCAGGAGACAGTGGAATAGGTAGCCAAGGGACTTCTCAATCCATTTGGGACTGGGAGGGTCCAAAGAGTATCCCAAAGACTTGGGCACTTTCTGAGACTGTTTCGTTCAGCCCTGGTTAATGCTGCTGCTTGGGAAGGGATGTTACATCTAAGAATGGTATAGGCATGAATAAACATCCAACAAAAGACTTATCACCAGGGCCATAATCTTGGTGAAGTGTCAGAGGTGTCCTGGTTCATGCTGCACCATGCTGTATAACTTGACAGGAGTTAATAGATAAAGTGACAGCATGTATGCTCAAGAAGCCACAGCATTACAGTATTTTGATTTTTTTTCAGAGAAGCAATATTTGTTTGGCATCATGAGGGGCTTCCTGTGGCAGCTTGCCACACCAATTCTTAGTATACTTTGGGACTGATTGTTTTCTGCAATAACACCTCTTTACAGGGCTCTGTCAGTACAAAGCCTTTTAAGGGTGAGGATTTGCTGGCTAGGGAGTAGAAAATTGTCTTGCTGCAAGGACAGGTTAGCCTTTACCTGTAGTCTGGAGGAAGGGTTGCACAGCTATGTGTTGCTTGAAGTTTTTCTTTAGCAATGAGTGAGACTGAGAGCATCAAAAATATCCAGCTTCAGAACTACAGCTGCAGTAATTACTGTGACCATGGCTTTGTGAAAAAAAAATGTAGATCCAAGGGGCAAAAAGAGAAGGGCTTTTTGACTGCAGCCCCTGACCAAGGCTCAAGTGATGAACTCAGCATGACCTCAAAACTGTAGTTCATTTTACCTGTCTGAGAGTAGTTACCTGGGACTGGGAATGGAGATGGCAGTCTATGTCCAGTCTTTAAAGCATTTCTAATACCCAAACACAATAATTTTAGTATTTCCATGAGATAATTATTCTTCCCTTTGGATTTTTCCAAACTCCAGAGAACCCCTGGAGAAAATCACAACTGTACTGAAGTTAGTCCAAGTTTTGCCGACAGCCCAAATCCTGGAAGGCTGCATTAATAGCATTGGAAAAGGATGTCATCTGCATCTCAGTTCACATCTCCTTACAGTGTCCTCCAAAAGCTGTCACAGGTACTGCACTGAATCTTGTGGTGCTTACCTGTCAAAGGTCATGAGGGCTGAGCAGCAACGTAGCATGAGTCGAAAGGGAAAAATGAAAATAAAACACAGTTGATCTTAAACTGGAGATGTGCAATGGGGCAAAGATAACTTATGTTGGGAGAAAAGCCAAGTCTTAAAAACTGCTCAGCATGCCTAGGCCCACTATTTTCCACACCAGCAACAACTGAGAAGCTTGGTGGCAGCTTTGTGGGTTTGTCTTTCCTAGTAGACATGCAGCCAAATGATGCTCATCCATGAGAAACAATTTAGGGATAACGTAATCATCCTGCCATTGTGAATTACTACAGATCCCATTGACCCAAAGGTCACTGTAATACCTCAAACACAGATAACCTGGTGTTATTCCATGGCTGGAAAATCACGTATACATATAAAAGCCCTTTACTTATTGTAAGAGTAAACTATAGTGATCCGATCAGGCATCACTGCCTCAATGTAGGCAGCCTGACTTCATAAAAGCACATTAAATCACTGCTACTAAGGCTCTGAATAACAGCTTATGGGAGTCAAGAAAGTCCTATGACCATTTAAAATGAGTCAAGAACTGTGTGTACACCATTCTCCTTCCTGCAAGAAAAACTATTAATTTATAAAAGCAGTTCATTGTTCAATATCCATTGTGTTTTCTTCATTAACTCCGAAGTTTGCCTCATTTCATTTTTCCACCAAAGGGGAAAAATATATTGAGCTGTCAATTATGTTATCTATGAAGAGAGGCTGTGGATTTCGTATATTGAATCTAAGATTTACAAATAGTCAAGTAATGGGAAAGGCTTTTGTAATAAAACACAGGTAAAAATAAGCTTGGAAAAACCAAAGGGAACAGAAAAGTCTAAATTGTTTATGTAATCAGTTATACTCCCCTGAGCTGCTGATCTGTCTCTTCCTTTTGAATTTTTCTCTTGTATTTTCCAGAGCTGGTAAATCAGTATTTGAAAACAACTGCAGAAAAATAGTATCTCAGTTGCTTCACAGACATTGTCGTCTAGTTCTCACCCATGTGAGAGAAAGCTCAAGTGTGCACACACGTGCACGTACTCTTTGATCTAAGATTCGGTCATGGGAAAACTGAAGTAGGAACTGGCCAACAACATTAAATCTTTGAGGTCATAGAGAGCGAAAGGAGATTTGCAGGAAAGATTGGGGCTTGGTAATTTCATTTGATCCTGAGCCATTTGACAGGGGCCAACCTGCAACGTGAAAGAAAAGAGGTATGGTTGCAGACAGGCTAGGAGTGAAAAGAGATTGGAATCTTTTCCATGAAAATGGCAATTGAACACATTTGAGTCAGTGGGAGAACTCTGACACTATGGAGGACACCCCAAGAGATTGGAGGAGTCCCAAAAGACTTGAAAACGTATCTTTATGGAGGCACTGTCAAAAACAATTGAGAAGATAAAGAGGATTAAGATGACCAGAAGACTTGAAATGTGGTCAAACAGACATTTGAGACTTTGGGAATAACCATTTCGACACAATAAAAAAGGAAAGATTGAATTTACTAAAATAAACCACTTAGATGGAAATAACTGAGGCAGAGATCAGGCAGGAGCTGGAAGCAGCATGGTGGTGAGATTGAGGGGCTTTGCGAAGAATGGCCATTGAGTAAAATAATTCCTATAGTGAGATGACAAAGAGTCATAAGAGGGATTGAGAAATACATGAGTGGAGATACTGAACACGGTGGGAATGGGAGGACTAAGAGACTAATTCAGTGACTAATGTACAGGTGACTTTGGGGCCTGTGGCACTCCTGATAATTTCAGATGATATAATAAATTACCATAATATATTAAATTTTAAAAGCACACAAGACACTCAGGAACACAGTCCCACTTAAGTCAGTGCAACATATGTTCCTGTGCTGGGCAGGTGCTTTCCAAATTCCCTCCCAACCATCTTCAACTCTTGGAAGAACTGTTGGGGCACACCACAAAAAGAGTGAAAACTGAGATAATTATATTACAGGCCTGTCTGCCATACTGTATGGAGAATCAATACAAAACTATATGAAATTACATTTACTTATATGCCCCATGTATTTGTTTCACCCCCACCAGCAGTCTTGTCTTGTCTCTCTCTTTCCTTTCTCTTTAATTTAATTCTTTCTGCAACACTTCAGCTCTAGACACTACAGATTTTTGTTTGTTTGCTTTATATACTGAATAATCATTCAAAACCTCTAGAGCATATCCTGTTGTGGGTTAACCCCAGCCAGCAACTGAGCAACACACAGACGCTCACTCAATCCCCCCCCTCATTGGGATGGGGGAAAGAATCAGAAGAGGAAAAGTGAGAAAACTCATGGGTTGAGATAAAGACAGTTTAATAATTGAAACTAAATAAAATAATAATAATAATAAAAACAATAATAATAGTAAAATAATATACAAAGCAAGTGATGCACAATGAAACGGCTCACCACCCGTTGACCAGTGTCCAGCCAGTCCCCAGGCAGCGGCACCCTGGCCAGCTTTCACCTAATTTATATACTGAGCATGACACCATATGGTATGGAATAGCCCTTTGGCCAGTTGGGGTCAGCTGTCCTGGCTGTGCCCCCTCCCAGCTTCTTCTGCACCTGGCAGAGCAGGGGAAGCTCAAAAGTCCTTAATTTAGTGTAAGCACTACTTAGCAACAACTAAAACATCGGTGTGTTATCAACATTATTCTCATACTAAATGCAAAACACAGCACTATACCAGCTACTAGACAGAAAATTAACTCTATCCCAGCTGAAACCAGGACAATATCTACCCCTTATTCTATACCATCTACGTCATGCCCAGGTCCTACACTTTCCAATACATTCCAATTAATCACCACCACTTTTCGTGTCTTTTGATATATATACACAGAGATATCATTCCCTTAGTCTATGGGCTATCCCTGTAAAATGTTTGTTGTGTTCATTTAGTCCATGACTTTGGGCTCCATCTCTCATAACAGTCTTTCAGGGCAGGAGAGATGGTGTGTGGTGTTAGACTGTTGCATGCTGAAGCCAGTTCTGGTTCCATTATCACTGCGTTTTGCTCAGTTTTCATCAAAGTTCATTCTTCATTAATCATGTGAGTGATTCTTACTATAATACCATTGATGTGGCCTATAGCCACTATAGAAGTGATGATACACAATGTTATATAGCAATTAACATCATACAGTTTAATTTATTGGCGACTTTCACCCAAAATCAAATCCCCTTGAGGTACACAGCAAACTTCCCCATCCTTCCGCATTACCCACCAAGTGCACCCAGGTCCCTGAGCAAAAGCAATCCCACAAATGGGTTTGCCTTTGCCCGAGGCAGGAGTAACCCAGACTGTCTCCCCCAGCATATTTTTAATGTGCACTACAGGGAGTTTATCCCCTTCTACAGTATGTAAAAGTTTTGACTGGGCAGGGCCAGCCTGATTGGCAGATCCCCTAGTGTTGACTAACGAGGTGGCTTTTGCTAAATGTGTATCCCAACGTTTAAATGTCCCACCACCCATTGCTCTCAGTGTAGTCTTTAGCAGTCCATTGTATCGTTCGATTTTCCCAGAGGCTGGTGCATGGTAGGGGATGTGACATACGCACTCAATGCCGTGCTCTTTGGGCCAGGTTGTTTCGGAAGTGAGTCCCATTGTCTGACTCAGCTCTTTCTGGGGTGCCATGTTGCCATAAGACTTGTTTTTCAAGGCCCAGGATAGTGTTCCGGGTGGTGGTATGGGACACGGAACGTTTCCAGCCATCCGGTGGTTGCTTCCACCATTGTAAGCACATGGCACTTGATTTGGTGGGTTTGTGGGAATGTGATATAATCAATCTGCCAGGCCTTCCCATATTTATATTTCAGCCATTGTCCTCCATACCAAAGAGGCTTTAACCACTTGGCTTGCTTGATTGCAGCACATGTTTCACATTCATGGTTAATCGGTGCAGTAGTAACCATTGTCAAGTCCATCCCTTGATCACGAGCCCACCTATATGTTGCACCACTTCCTTGATGGCCCAAGGTGTCATGGGTCCACCGAGCTATAAATAATTCACCCTTATGTTGCCCGTCCAGATCCACCTGACCCACTTCAATCTTAGCAGCCTGATCTACCTGCTGGTTGTTTTGATGTTCTTCAGTGGCCTGACTCAGTGTGAGCACCCCACTGAGTGCACCCTCAGTAAGTTTGCAGATGACACCAAGCTGGGCGGGAGTGTTGATCTGCTTGAGGGTAGGAAGGCTCTGCAGAGGGACCTGGACAGGCTGGATCAATGGGCTGAGGTCAACTGTATGAGGTTCAACAAGGCTAAGTGCAAGGTCCTGCACTTGGGCCACAACAACCCCATGCAATGCTACAGGCTTGGGGAAGAGTGGCTGGGAAGCTGCCCGGCAGAGAAGGACCTGGAGGTGTTGGTTGACAGCTGCCTGAGTATGAGCCAGCAGTGTGCCCAGGTGGCCAAGAAAGCCAATGGCATCCTGGTTTGTATCAAAAATAGCGTGGCCAGCAGGACTAGGGAAGTGATCGTGCCCCTGTACTCGGCACTGGTGAGGCCGCACCTCAAATGCTGTGTTCAGTGTTGGGCCCCTCACTACAAGAGAGACATTGAGGTGCTGGAGCGTGTCCAGAGAAGGGCAACGAAGCTGGGGAAGGGTCTGGAGCACAAGGCTGATGAGGAGCGGCTGAGGGAACTGGGGTTGTTTAGCCTGGAGAAAAGGAGGCTGAGGGGAGACCTTATCGCTCTCTACACCTACCTGAAAGGAGGTTGTAGAGAGGTGGGGGTCGGTCTCTTCTCCCAAGTAACAAGTGATAGGACGAGAGGAAATGGCCTCAAGTTGTGCCAGGGGAGGTTTGGACTGGATATTAGGAAATTTTACTTCACTGAAAGGGTTGTCCAGCACTGGAACAGGCTGCCCAGGGAAGTGGTTGAGTCGCCACCCCTGGAGGTATTTAAAAGACGTTGGATGAGGTGCTTAGGGACATGGCATAGTGGTGGACTTGGTAGTGTTAGGTTTACGGTTGGACTCGATGATCTGAAAGGTCTTTTCCAACCTATATGATTCTGTGATTCTGTGACTCTTGCGTATGTGAGCACCTACGTGACGTACTTTTACAACCAGGTTCTCTACCTGGGCAGCAATATCTTGCCCCAATGCAGCAGCCCAGATGAGTTCACCTTTGTGCAGTCAGTTGCCCTGCTTCCATTGCTGCAACCACCCCCACAGGGCATTTGCCACCATCCACGAGCCAGTATAGAGATAGAGCACTGGCCACGTTTCTCGGTCAGCAATGTCTAAAGCCAACTGAATAGCTTTCACCTCTGCAAACTGACTCAATTCACCTTCTCTTTCAGCAGGTTCTGCAACTTGTCATATAGGACTCCTTACAGCAGCCTTCCACCTCCGACGCTTTCCCACAAGACGACAGGACCCATCAGCAAATAGAGCACGTTGCTTCTCATTTTCTGGTAGTTTATTATACAGTGAGGCTTCCTCAGCACACATCACCTCCTCCTCTGGCAATACTCCAAAATCTTTGCCTTCTGGCCAGTCCATGATCACTTCCAAGATTCCTGGGTAACTGGGGTTTCCTACTAGAGCCCATTGTGTGATTAGCGCGACCCACTTACTCCACATACCATCAGTTGCATGATGTGTAGAGGGATGTTCTCCCTTTGAACATCCAGCCCAGCACTGGCAGTCGGGGTGCCAGGAGGAGCTGTGCTTCAGTACCAACCACTTCCAAAGTAGCTCGAACCCCTTCATATGCTACCAATATCTCTTTTTCAGTTGGAGTATAGCAGGCCTGGGATCCTCTCTATCCCTGACTCCAAAACCCTAAGGGTCAACTTCGAGTCTCGCCTGGTGCTTTCTGCCAGAGGCTCCAGGTAGGGCCATTCTCCCCAGCTGCAGGTAGAGCACATTTTTTACATCTTGTCCTGCCCGGACTAGCCCAAGGGCTACTGCATCAATTATCTCCTGTTTAATTTGTTCAAAGGCTTGTCATTGCTCAGGGGCCCACTTGAAATCATTCTTCTTCCAGGTCACTTGAATGGGAGGGCTCACAATCAGCCTGTAATTTGGAATATGCATTCTCCACAAACCCACAACGCCTAAGAAAGCTTCTCTTTCCTTTTTGCTAGTTGGTTGGGGTTTTGTTAATCACAGCCATTGGGACCTGATGACGTCCACCTTGCCATTTTATTCCTAAAAGCTGCATCTCCTGTGCAGGTCCTTTGACCTTACCTTTTTTTATGGCAAAACCAGCTTTCAGAAGGATTTGGGCTATTTTCTTCCCTTTCTCAAAAAAATTCTTCTGCTGTATTGCTCCACACAATGATGTCATCAATGTATTGCAGATGTTCTGGAGCTTCACCCTGTTCCAGTGCAGTCTGGATCAGTCCATGACAAAGGGTAGGGTTGTGTTTCCACCCCTGGGGCAGCCGATTCCAGGTGTACTGGACACCCCTCCAAGTGAAAGCAAACTGTGGTCTGCATTCTGCTGCCAAAGGCATTGAGAAAAACACATCAGTGATATCAGTTGTGGCATACCACTTGTCTGCCTTTGACTCCAGTTCATAGTCTAGTTCATAGTCTAGCTCATAGTCCATTTCATAGTCTACTGTTAGTCTCCACTTTCCATTAGACTTTCACACTGGCCATATGGGTCTGTTAAAGGATGAGCAAGTCTTGCTGATCAGTCCTTGGCTCTCTAGTCGATGAATCAGCTTACGGATGTGAATCAGGGCATCTTAGTTGGTGTGATATTGCCACCGGTGCACTGTTGTGGCGGCAATTGGCACCTGTTGTTCTTCGACCCTCAGCAATCCCACAACAGAAGGGTCCTTTGATAGATTGGGCAAGGTGGACAGCTGTTTAATTTCCTCTGTCTCCAAGGCAGCTATACCAAAAGCCCACCGGTACCCTTTTGGGTCCTTGAAATACCCTCTCCTGAGGCAGTCTATGCCAAGGATGCACGGAGCCTCTGGGCCAGTCACAATGGAGTGCTTCTGCTACTCATTCCCATTTAGGCTCACTTCATCCTCCAATACAGTCAGCTGTTGGGATCCCCCGTCACTCCAGAAATACAGATGGGTTCTGCTCCTTTATAGCTTGATGGCAGCAGGGTACACTGTGCACCGGTGTCTACTAGAGCCTTATTACTCCTGTGGGTCTGATGTGCCAGGCCATCAAATCCACACAGTCCCATAAACCTGGTTGTCCCTTTCCTCCACCTGGCTGGAGGCAGGGCCCTTCTAGGCCTGGTCATAATATTTGTTACTCATTTCTTGTAAATACGAGTCAGAAGTCTCTTCATTAAGATCAGAAGTGAGATCAGACCTTCTACTCTGTCTGGGGAACTGCCCACTGGAAACTGGAGCAGCAATTTTCCTGGAAGAACCCCCTTTTGTGATTGCTTTTCCTTGCAACTCAGGTACCTGTTCCTCTAGAGTCGAGGTATATTTTCCATCCCACTTCCTCATGTCCTCTCTGTGGTCACACAGGTAAAACCACAGGGTGGCCCATGGTGTGTACCCACTATATCCTCTCTCTTCAGCAGAGAAATGCTTGTGTACCCACTATATCCTCTCTCTTGAGCAGAGGAATGCTTACTCCTAATAGCTGAGATACTGGTCTGTACAAGCGGGGAGTAGGGCATATCCTCTTTGAGTTGCTGGAACTCCCGGGACAGTTTCTCCATAGCCGAGATGAGGGGGGAAGAGAGATTTTCTTTGTATTGCCATAGCTGGCCAGCCGATTAATCCACCATTGGTTCCTCTCCATCTTTCCAGGTCAGTATTGCCAATGAGTTTGGCATACGATGATGGTGCACTTCATACAAACTTCTGCCACATGGGTCATGTGCACTAACGTCATCTGGATCTTTGTGTCCAGGTCACTATAAATAACTTCCAGCATGGCTAATTCCCTCAGGTACTGGATACCTCTCTCCATGGTGGTCCACTTGACTGGGTGACATATAACATCTTCCTTGAAGGGATACTTTTCCTTCACGCCTGACAGGAGCTGCCGCCAGAAGCTGAGGGCTTGTGCCCCTTTTCCAGTTGCTTTGTCAATGTCCCCTTCCCTAGAAAGAGATCCCAGCTGCTTTGCCTCCCTACCCTCTAATTCCAGGCTACTGGCCCGGTTATCCCAGCATCGGAGCAGCCAGGTGACAATGTGCTCTCCTGGACGACGACTGAAATCTTTTCACGTATCTCACAGTTCACTTAAGGATAGGGATCAGGTGGTTACCATCTCATTTATGGGTTCTGCCTCTTCCTCCTCCTGTTCTCATGATTGCCCTGGTTCATCTTCATTCCTTACCAAATGAGATGACTTTCTTGTGTATTTCTTCTTGTGTATAGGCGCGGCTGATACCGGCATCGGTTGGTTCTCTGGTTCAGCTGCAGTGCCTGTTGCAGGGGTTGGAGTAGCCGCAGTGCCTGTCATGGAGGCTGGAGTAACTGCAGTGCCTGTCACGGGGGTTGGAGTAACCACAGTGCCTGTCACCGGGGTTGGAGTAGCTGCAGTGCCTGTCGTTTTGTCATCAGATCCAGAGACCTTCTCTTCCCCTTGAGGGTACCGAATAGTGTTGAACAGGCTCGGTAGGCATGGGCCAAGCCCCAGCACATTGCAGTGATTTGTGTCTCTCTGGAGTTGCCAGGGTGACACGGTGACATACTTTTTCCAAATACTTTACTAGTTTTTCAGGATTCTGCACTTGTTCAGGGGGGAAGTTCCAAAACACTGGAAGTGCCCACTGTCCTAGTGTATTGGGTCTGCATGGCAAAGTTGTGGTAGCAGGGGGGCTACAGGGGTGGCTTCTGTGAGAAGCTGCTAGAAGCTTCCCCCATGCCCGATAGAGCCAATGCCAGCCGGCTCCAAGATGGACCCGCTGCTGGCCAAGGCTGAGCCCATCAGCAATGGTGGTAGTGCCTCTGGGATAACATATTTAAGAAGGGGGAAAAAAAACCTGTGCAACTGCAGCCAGAGAGAGGAGTGAGAATATGTGAGAGAAACAACCCTGCAGACACCAAGGTCAGTGAGGAAGGAGAGGGAGGAGGTGCTCCAGGCATCGGAGCAGAGATTCTCCTGCCCATGGTGAAGACCATGGTGAGGCAGGCTGTCCCCCTGCAGCCCATGGAGGTTAACGGTGGAGCAGATCTTCACCTGCAGCCCATGGAGGACCCCACGCCAGAGCAGGTGGATGCCCAAAGGAGGCTGTGACCCTGTGGGAAGCCTGTGTTGGAGCAGGCTCCTGGCAGGACCTGTGGAGTCATGGAGAGAGGAGCCCATGCTGGAGCAGGTTTGCTGGCAGGACTTGTGACCCCGTGGGGGACCCACGCTGGAGCAGTCTGTTCCTGAAGGACTGCACCCCGTGGAAGGGACCCACGCTGGAGCAGTTCGTGAAGAACTGCAGCCCCTGGGAAGGATTCATGCTGGAGAAGTTTGTGGAGGACTGTCTCCCGTGGGAGGGACCCCACGCTGGAGCAAGGAAGAGTGTGAGGAGTCCTCCCCTGAGGAGGAAGGAGCGGCAGAGACAACGTGTGGTGAACTGACCACAACCCCCATTTGCCATCCCCCTGTGCCACTAGGGGGGAGGAGGTAGAGAATTCGGAGGTGAGATTAAGCCCAGGAAGAAGGGAGGGGAGGGGGAAGGTGTTTAAAGATTTTGTTTTTATTTTCTCATTATGCTACACTGATTTGATTGGTAATAAATTAAATTAATTTTCCCCAGTCGAGTCTATTTTGCCCATGACGGTAATTGGTGAATTATCTCTCCCTGTCCTTATCTTGACCCACGAGCCTTTCATTATATTTTCTCTCCCCTGTCCAGCTGAGGAGGGGAGTGATAGAGCAGCTTTGGTGGGCACCTGGCATCCAGCCAGGGTCAACACACCACACCTAGGTACTTGCCCATACTATCCCACACACCCTGCCACTCATAACTACCTAGCCTCAGGGAAGATCTCTGGGTGGTATTCTTAAATAGTTGTTTAACTTTAAACAAGAGCTGAAGCACATTCAGGAGTAGGAACAACAGGAACATGCTGGTTTCAACATCCCAAGGATATTCAAAATTCTCAAGAGCTATTGTAACTAGCCTGGAGGAGAAGGGGAAGGTGAAAGGTGTCTCCCCCATAAATTAGCTCTCCAAGGAGAAAAGGTAAAGAGTGTAATTATTAATAGTTTCCAAGAGATGGCTCCCAAAGTAGAGAGATGACAGCAATGCTGAGTACAAATACCAGATTAGTCTCACGACCAGCCATTTTATCATATCATAAGCCAATGTTACAAAGTACAGCAAAACGATAACCTTGACCCAGCTCCCAGCAGTGACAAACAGCACAACAAGGAACATATATGACAAGTAAGGTGTTACGTAACACAGCTCTGAGAACAAGTACAACAACTTTGAGAGCAAATTAGTCAATATTGTGACCAGCGACTATCAAACTAATATAATGAATGTTTATAACAAATTTGTTCTAATGCGCTCTGGTCAGATTTGTTGTTATCTCAACCTGTTGAGCCCCACGTTGGGCACCAAAAAGGACTGTTGTGGTTTAACCACAGCTGGCAGCTGAGCACCACACAGCCACTCGCTCAGTTCCCCCCGCAGTGGGATGGGGGAGAGAACTGGAGGAGTAAAAGTGAGAAAACTCATGGGTTGGGATAAGAACAGTTTAATAATTGAAATAAAATAAAATAAAATAAAATAAAATAAAATAAAATAAAATAGGAAGGAGAAGAAGAAGAAGAAGAAGAAGAAGAAGAAGAAGAAGAAGAAGAAGGAGAAGAAGAAAAATTGAATATACAAAGCAAGTGATGCATGATGCAATTGCTCATCGCCTGCCGACCAATGTCCAGCCAGTCCCCAAGCAGTGGCCCCCTGGCCAGCTTTCTCCTAGTTTCTATACTGAGCATGACACCATATGGTATGGAATATCACTTTGGCCAGTTGGAGTCAGCTGTCCTGGCTGTGCCCCCTCCCAGCTTCTTGTGCACCCCCAGCCTTCTCAGTCAGTAGAGCATGAGAAGCTGAAAAGTCCTTGATTTCGTGTAAGCGCTACTTAGCAACAACTAAAACATCAGTGTGTTATCAACATTATTCTCATCCTAAATCCCAAACACAGCACTATACCAGCTACTAACTCAAAATTAACTCTATCCCAGCCAAAACCAGGACACCCATTCTAATTTAATGTGAAATGTTAAAAGCTGCTCACCAGCAAATTAGCTCTTGCCAAATTATGTGCACACCAGATCCTACAAGTCAAATAAAATTAAGCTGAAGTTTGGTTTCCACTTTGGTAGACACCACTTAGAAACCAGCCTTCGGGCACACAGTCAACTGGCTGTCTGGCTTAATAGCGCAAAGCACGTACTGTAATTAAGCCAGTCATTTCCTCTTAGCCACTCATTGGTGCAAAGTGTGCACTTCAGAGATGTTCACCTGCTTTTTCAGGGATAAAGTACACCATGAAATTCTTCTGGCCCAGACAGAACTGCAAGTCTTATCTTATCCTTATAGCACACTGCTTTTCAGGAATATACTTGAAGTGTTTGGCAGCTAAACATCATTGCAGTTGATTGAGTTTCAACATGAATGACAATAACCTGGAGCTCTCCTACCTCCCCAAGCTTTGTTTTTCAACCCTTTCTAACCTTTGTTTGGTGTATCCAGTTTATTTGCACATCAGCACATTAGAACAAAACTTGTAAAGAATTTGAGGGTTCAAACAGTGCCTGCTAACTGAGATTTATTTGCTGCTTTTATCACAAATGATTTTTTATTCCCATATTTTGGCAACACCAAAGTCTCAGGTTTCTCTGTCTCACAAACACAGCCTTTGTGCATGGGAACACATCAGGAGAAAGAACTGTTTCAGCATTGAAGGGTAAAACCCCACCTCTGCTGAAGAGCAGCTTTTCTATTGACCCCATGCAACCCATACAGATTAAAGGCATGGAGAAATGTAATGGGACAGGTTAGAAAAGGGAGTTTCCTCACGTCAAGAAGCATCCTACCCGTTTTCCACCATTTGCTCCAGATCAGAAACCTTCCACAGCAGGAAGAGAAATGGACCCAGAAGGGATAAAACGTGAGAGAAAGATGAAGAGCAGGACACCGCAGCGTTTTGTTATCAGTGGTGACAATTAGTCCATAAACTCACCTTTCTTGTTACTACTACACAAGCAATTATTAGCCTGATCTGAAACTCACTGAGCTTGGTGGAAGCTCTTGGTTCTGATGGGCTTTGGGTCAAGTCCGTAGTACATGTTACTACCAGCATGTGTAGTAACACATGCAGGTTTTGTATAACAAGCGAGTGCCACCGATCAGCCAAGGTGATTTCGCAAGGACAGAGCAAATCTGTATGGTATGCCTTTCCAAAGAACCAGTATGCTATCTATAAGAAATTGCTAAATGATTCCCAACAGCTTGAGTCGCTTTAGATTGGATTGTCAAAATATGCTTAAAGTGCATTTGTGAGGGTGAAGGTAATCATAAATCATGATGAATTTTTTCAGCTAAAAAAAAGACCCAAATTCATAATTTTTAAGAGTTTTTTCCCAGGGTTTTTAGATCAATCATTTTCATTTGTAAAATTACAGAGGAGAAGTGCAGAATAGGAGCAGTTCCATTTCAGATACACCTGAATGGATTTTTTTTTTAATTTAATTTATGAGAAAAAACCAGTTCAGATTAACTAAATTTTAAGGTGGACTTTTTTGTTGTTGCTTTTTGGGGTTTTTTTAGTTTGTCCAGAGGTCCATGAGTTTGACTGCTTAGATCCTAGGAAAAATGTAATTTTTAAAAACAATGTGTTACCAGAATATGTGCCTAAAACAATGTGGCTTCAGGATACACCTTTAAGACTGCAAGCCTTGTCAGTGATTAATTCAGCCTCTCTGAAGTGGAATGCAAAGCAGAATAACAAGGAAGATAGATAGTAATCAATCAATATTGTAAATCACCACTAAATTCCACAGACAGAATAAATGTAGAGTAACAGAAACACTTTTATATGGAATTCATGTCAAAGCAGTACTGCTCCGGCACCCTGAGGTTCAATTATATCTATGGTGGCTCTATATAGGATTAGTCTCTCATCTCTGGGAGAGTGGAGAGAAGGGGAGAGGAGAAGGAGAATGTCACCCAGAATTGCAAAACCTTGGATGAAAAATGTAGGTGTGAGCACTCTTTCTGGAACTTTAAAGTGAGTTTAATTCAAATGAAACAACCCAATAAATAATACCTTGCAGCTGACTTTGAAATGTTCTCACCGGTGCTACTGAATTCTACAGCTGCAAACTTTCATTCCCATCATAAATGACATGCTATAATTATATTTTTTACAAGGTTCCCTATATATGTTGATTTATTTTTTAATTTCTCTTTCATTAATAGCCTTTTTCTTCCTTGGGAAGATAAGGTGATCTGAAAATGCCCACTGGCTTTTTCAGTGACCCTTTTTTTGGCATGACAATGCCAATAATAAAAACTAATTTCCTCCTCTGATTTCCTCATCTGTACAAAGCAAAGATTCCTTCTACCTGTGCTTGCAAGCTATTGGGAATACAAAGGCCACCAAATAACTGGTCTAAAACACATACGTATTTTTTCATCTTCTCATTAAGAGCTCACTTTTTAATCCATTTACAATCACAAATAGCAAACCAAGTCACGGGTGGTTTGGGTTCCCCCTGTCGCAGTATGTCACTGTTATAATTGATTGCCAGTTAACTTGTGTTAGCCAGCCAGTTCAGTAAGCCACAAACATTCATCTCCTGGAATAAATGTTTGCAGACTGTATACCCTAGCATTTACAAATGCATTATCTAAGCAGAGTTAATTCCAGCCATCCTTTAACAAAATTAAATCTAGTCTAGAGAAGAGCTCTGTTATTACTGCGCCTTGTACATCTGCTTCTTGGATTGTTTAGATGGGTTATTTGTTACTGACAGTATTGCATTACTGACTCTCACTTTAGGGCTTCCCTGGAACTGGCCTTGTCCATCTTTTTTCCTGGTGCTTTTTGGATGTCATGACTGCTTTTTTCTCTGCGACACCTCTTGAGAGCCCTTCCTGAGCGCATGTGTGGGTTGTCTGTCTAGCACAAGTCTCCATTTTGCCAATAGGGTAGTCTGCTCCTCTTCGTGGTGTCCACATGTTAATGTACATCAGCACCAGACAGATAGCTATGGAAGTATGTGATATCCTGTCTTTATACCCTAAATGTACCTGCCCAAAGTGATGATTAAAGAAGGGCACGCAGACATAAGAAATGGTTCTTTCCCAAAAAACTTATGAAGTGCCCAGCTAAGATGGCAGGAAGGTCAGCGAGAAAAGATACAAGACACATTTTGTGCTCCTCATTTTTTCTTTTTTGAAGGCAGATAGAAAAATGGGAGGGATAAAGAAAGTAGTAGGGTAAGGGCAGGAAACCATCAGGAAAAAATGAAGAAAAAACAAGTAAATCCAGATGGTGGCCAAGTTGCAGTTTCCAGTAGATTAGGGAAGTGGTACTCATGCCTTTGGTGCCATCTTCCAGGGCTGTAGAGGGTTGACGGATCTAGTAATATCAGGCAGCTCCTATGTGGGCCAAAAAGAGGCTTTCAATCCCAAGCTCATTGTGAGTGTAGCAATAAAGCTTTGGAGATCTGTGCTTTAAAGCCGAGACACGTTTACCACTGGGCCTTTATTGGAAAGGAGAGGTTATGAAAAGCAGGACTGTAAAAGAAAACATCTTTAGGAATGAGCAAAGATCATCCAGTGAGTCGGGGGTGGGGCTGGTGGTAAGCCAGGCTTGTACCTTGCTTGAATGTATTTACAACCCCTTAAAGGAGAATTTGGCCTCCCTTCGCTAAAATGCCTCCAGATGGGCACAGGGCTGCTTAGGTAAGGGCATAAATGGTTTGTGATGCTGAGGGTCCTACTGACAAATTGCCAGGAGGCTGAGTCATACTTAATTTGCATATAAATTGCAAACATTTTTATCAAATATAAAGGCACACAATCATAATAGAGCATTTGCTTATTCTTCCTTCTCCTTTGAGAGATGAATACAAATTGTTTGCCTTTAAGTTTAATATTAAATAGCTGCACCATCTCAACATTGCAAAAAAGTGGATGAGGGGGAGAAGTTGGCAGTGGAACCTAATTTAGGACCTTGGCAAACCAGGTTTGGCAAAGCAAAGGCTTAGTGGATACTCATATGAACCATTTGAGACCTCTAGGCAAACCAAAGGTGAACAAATTCAAGCTGAGGGACCTGCCAGGTAATCTCCATAACTGCCAAAAGTTCAGACCAAATGCAAAACTTAATTGTACCTGATATTTATATTTAACTACAGTCTGATTACTACAGTAATTAGGGCTCCTGCAGTTCTGGATTGAAAGGTTCAAGCTTTTTTTCCAGAGAAAATTCTGGTAGTGGGGATGTTGGCTCTGCTAATATCATGAGACTTGTAATCATGGTTTTAGGTAATGGGTCAAACACATTGCTTAAGACACTAAATTAGACTGTCCCAGATTCCCCAAAAGGCAAACAGTCTGTTTGAAAGTCCACTAAAGTTAAAAAGCCCACTGAATTTTGTAGGAGGCTTTCCTTTCACTTATTAAATTTTTAATTTTTTTTAATCTTCAGCTTTGGTAGTTTTGTGTAGTCTGTCATGTCGTGCCACCCCCAAGAACAGCCATCACTGTGCAGAAAATATTGGGACCATGAGCTCTTTCTATGGGAGCACATGTTAAAACAGATTCACAAATCAGGTTTATTTATGCCAGATACATGCATGGTTCCCTTTTAGTCTGAACTCTTTGTAACCATTAGTGTTTTTTTCCCCATAAGCCTTTAACCCCCATTTCACAAACAGGGAACTAGACCTTAATTCTGCTTTCACCCAACTTACCTCTATGGCTCTGTGAGCTCTCTGAAAGTCAGAGCTCCTTGGCTTTCTCCTGCAAGGTACACTCTGAACTTCCTACCTCTTGTCAAAGCTGGATAGTTAAGGCTTTAGCCCGTAAGGATACATGAGATAAGTGCCCTTCTGTTGTACTTGTCCAAGCTAGTAGATGCCTAAAATTCATTGAACCCTCAAAAGGTTACTAATTCTCAAATCTTGGCCAGCCCTCTAATACCTGGGGCAGGGGCTCATCCCTATCCTCATTTTATTTTTCCATGAAAAGTGGAAGAGGGTCAACAGGAGAGTCTGAGTGAGCCCTACAGAAGTGCTCAGGCTGCTTTTTTAGGGCACTCTGGGTGGGAGAGGGCCCCTCCCTCCATTCAGCATACTGGCTTTGTGACCTCCTCTCCTGGATGCCATGTGGTGTGTAACAAGGCTGGGTGCCAGCTGAGATAGAGAGGGGACTCCATCAGGTGGAGAAGCACCTCAGTATTTGTCTTCCTGGAGCTGTACCACTACAAACTTTCATCCAGACCACAGGAGACATCTACCAAAGAATAAGGAATGGGGAAATGGCTAAATTAACCTCATGAAGGGCAATAATGCCTCTCTAACTGGGACTGGTATCCTAGTAGGACATGGGAGGTTCCCAGTTACTAGTGGAGTTATCAGTGACGTCTTTGGCTGTTGCAGAAGCAGAAGAATATGGGTGGGCATACCTATGGTGATAATTTTGGAGCAGGACAGTTTGAAGTTTGTCGTCTCCATGCTACAGCATTTCTGCATTCAGATGGTGGAATTAATGAAATTGGAAAGCTGATGCACACAGGAGACACTCATGTAACTCATGGCTGGTCTGGTCACTTGCCCTGACCTCCTCTTGTTCTTCCTGCACTTGCTGACTGGGGTTTGCACAGTGCTAGGGCATTAATGCCTAGCATTTTTACCACTGTTCAGAATTCATTTCATTCACAATGTAAACACTGTGTCCACTATTAGCCAGATGGTATAGTCTTTGGGTTTTAGTCTTCTTTATGTTTAACAGTGACATGGGTTAAGAATATTGCTATTAGCTTCTCATAATGCACAGTGCTAATAATCCCTTCCCATAAAGTGCACAGGGCTGTGAAGAGCCAGAAGGAAAGGCAGCTGATTGAGGCCAGCAGCAAGAAATCACTATTATAAGGCCTGAAGGAAGGATGCTAATGGGTGACACTCCATGCCTGTGCAAAGGGAGCCAGGGAGAAGGCAGTACAGCTAGGAGATAAGGAGAGGGATGCTGTATTCATGAGCCTAGGACAGAGAAAGTTTTCATTTGTGCACAGAAAATCTGGAATTAGCTGCATGTGCACTGGCAGCAACCAAGTTGCTCTGTGTGTGGTGGAGAAACTTGTAAGACCTCATCTTTGCCTCCTCCAACTGTTACAGGGCAGCCAGCAGACAAGGTTTCCCTTTTGCGGCTCTGTTTTCTTTCATTGTTTGGAAGAAGCTCTTTGTCTCTTTTTCCCTTAGCTTACAGCTAACATTTTCTTTTCCCCTGTTGTCTATACATGTGGTTTCTTATTCTTCACAGCCAGTGCCGCAAACATACCAAGGACTTAATTTGGCTCTGAGCAGTGTGTCCTAGCCATCTCTTCCAAATTGCGCTAATATCTTCCCCAGGTTTGTGGAAAGCCTGTCAGGTTTTTCCAGTGGCAACAGTGGATGAAACTGCAGCCAAATGACTACCAGCACAGTATACAAAGGATTAATCCATGTATCCAGAGCTCTGGGGAGACCATCATCTACTGAAGTGCATTTCCCCACCCTCCTGCCCCAAAAGAGTGATCAAAAGGAGAGAAGAAATTGAAGTTCCATGGTCTAAGCACAATCTCCCTCATTGTCACCTCCAACCCTGGCAACATGTGGTGAAATCAAATGTTCACAGACACTCATACAGCTTGAGGTGTAGATGATGCCAAAGCAGAGCCCCACATGCAAATTTTTTTGCCAACTTCTAAATACCTAAGGACACTAATAGCATAGAAACTATCATCTGCCTTCTTTCCCAGACTACCATATCAGTTGTCACAGCTGGGGATTTCGTAAAAGGGACATGTGTTTTCTGGATAACATAAAACTGAAAATGTCTCTTGGAGAATGTTCTTTAAAGGCTGTTTTGTAGTCTTTAGTTCATTTCTTGCTTATATGCAGCAATTTACATCAAAACTAGTAGTCAAAGATGAGTCTTGCTGTGATTTACATGCTTCTGGCAGTGCAACAGAGCTTTAATATATAAATGAGAATCAAGTCAGGTTTTTCAAGCACCTGCCTGAGAACTGGTATCTCAAGAGAGTCTTTCTAGCCGCGGCTTAGTCTTATTAGGGAGAAATAAATGCCATAGGTAAATGGAGGTGAGACAAAAACATCGGGAAGGGAGAAAGATTGCTGCTCTCCTCCCTCCAAAATTATGGGGTTTAATATCCTCCGAACACCACACAGTGTTGCTTGTTACACTTACCCACACTGAATAGTCTTGGCCTTTGGTATCACTGTAACTAGAATGATTAAATGAGGGTACTTTACACCTCAAGGAATAGTGATCGATACATACAACAATGGTCAACAGTCTGACTTTTCAACATTCCAGAGCTGCTCCCTAAAAAGTTTAGACATTTATGTTTTATAATTGCAACTTGTTGCTACGTGAACAGTAAATTAGTGCTAAGGGAAGGAAAGAAAACATTGTTATTTACTGCAGAAAGGTCATTCCTTCAAAAGAGGTCTTCTGTCATACATCTGTCCTAGGACAATTTGTTACATGCAATTTGTACATTGCTAAATTATGTCAATGGTTGCAGAGCTTATTAAAAAAAATTCTAAAACCCAGCAGCAAAAACATTAATTATACAAACTGTCTAAATGGAGAATTGAACTGGGAGTCTTATCAAGAGAAAAAATGAATCTTTAACTACAAATGAGTTAAACTGTGTGTGTCAAGAAGTCGAATGTACCCTATAGGCAAAAGGCAGTGCTTTGAACTCCAGACATCCATGAGTAGGACTCTTTAGTGGACCTGGCTTTATCTTCTTGCCTGGTCTCTGTGACAAGGCTGACCTGTCCACCCCGAGGTGGTTGCTGACACATGTGAGGGGGAGGGAGAGGATCTTGCATTGACCCCAAACACCATCAGCTACAGTGACACTGTTGCATCCTCAGGCAGAGCTGCTGAGGTTGATTACGCATTTTACCCGCAGCTGTAAAGCCTCCAGGCAAGAACAAGCCTGGAGTCCCATCAGCTGCGTGGTGTGACAGGAGCCAGCAGCGAGAGACCTCTGGCAACCCTGTGCTCTCTACTCTGGGGGTGAACCCACCGCCGTGCCTTCTCCGCATCAGACCTTTGGGGACCTCTTGGCTCAAGGTATCTCTGCAGAGAGATCAAAAGGGTCCTCTGCTGTGGCTGACACCTTCACCTTCCTTGGGTAGCTTTTCTCTGTGGAAGGAGCCCTTTCACCTTCAGGATCCAGGATAGGCACATGGATGGAGCTGAACCACCCTTTTAAAGATGATAAAACCTCTGAGTTCCTTCGATTTCACTCTCCCACCCTTTGGTATGTCACTATGAGGTGAGACCTCACTGAGTTCCCTCTCTCAGGGGCAAGATATTGAGTCTGGTGGAACTGATAGATATCAGCTGGCTGTGGGCAGCACGCGCGCGCGCACACACATGCCTTTTTACTTTCTGGGGAATAGGAAACACTACTCTATCTTGTTGTTCAAATTAACAATATCCCAGGCGCTAATCCCATTTCTTAATGACAGGAATGTAACCTCATATTACTTTACCATTTGGGGATTTGCCACTGTAACTTTTTTATATTATTCTTAGCTAAATCTAGAAAAAAAATTAAGCCTTTCTTATTGTCCTTTTGTGAAAAATTTCTTAATCCTAAAAGAATATGAGAACCTCTTTTTCTCCAGTAGTCTATAATGAATAAATATTTTAAGTAAGTAGACTGGAAGATATCCTTCAAGCCTCAGTTAAAAAGTTCACTAAAATCACAGGAGTTTTTTTAATGCCATAGTTGGCATTAACAATTAATAAACTTTTTTTTTTTTAAATAATGATAGAGATGTGAACAATGCAAAATAATGATTAATGTTAAATCAATAACAATTTGGTGTACTTAGAATTCTTGTTTTCTTTCTGATAGCTACAAGTTTTGACTGCCATTCTAAGGTTTACGAAATCTGATTCTTTTAAGTAAATATTCTCCATGTGATATTATATTTCAGATGGAGCTCTTTGGTAGCCTTAGTTTTTGACTATTAAAACACATCACTAGTAAATAATTAAATATGAAAGATTGAACTCAGTAAATGCTCTAGTGAGAAGATGGCACATTTTCCCTCACAGGCATGTAATAGTAAGTGCTGTTTGACCAGTTGAGCAAGCAGCATGCAGAAATAAAAATCTTCATGGCCTAATCCAAAACTTGCTACAGTCAATAGAAACAGACCCACTAACATCAAAGCATTTTAGATCATCTCTTAACTGAATAAGTGTGTGTATTTTTAGAATGGTTAGGGACAAAGGGAATTAGTTGTTACCGATATGACAGCAATTCAGCCATCTCCTTTGTTATTCTTGCAGGATGCATTGCCATTGTGTGCATGGATGTTGTGAGACGCAAAGGCTTCTCAAAGACTCAGGATATGTAATGTTGACTTTCCTCTCTTCTCCCTTCCATGAAAATAAATGAGGGTACACACTCGTGTGACATAACAAGGCCATGTGTTTGCTTACCTGCTATTTAGAAAAAGCCACAAATGGCAGTTTTAACTCCAGAAATTAATATGTACAGAATTTTCTTTGGATGGAAGAAAAGAGAAAACAATGTTTCTCCACCATGCACACGCTGTATTAGACAGCAGGCCACCATCACACCATCTAACTTTCATGTACAAGTGACAGATCAAGGCTCCTTCTGTTGCTAATGGAGAGAAGCAGAAAGCTAACTTGGGCATGCTAAGTCTTACAATGCAAGGCTCTACTGACTACGTAGCAAATATGCCTGAAGTTAGGGGGTGTGAATATGCATTTACATGTAAATCCATCCAGATCACTGTAAGCTTGCTTCAGCACACCACAAAAAGATTCTCAAAAGCCCTGTACAGCTTAAAGGCACTACCTTTTGAGAATAAAACTAAACACCTTTTAGCTTTGGTGCAATTTTTTTAGATACAATTCTGTCAATTATCTTCTTTGGTTACTCTACTTTTTGTTGCTTCCTAATCTAAAATGTTTGACCATGGCTGTGGGTTGCTTACTAGTTCACAGACCTGTGCTCCTCTTCAGCCACAGGTACATGCAGCAATAGTCTTGTCTATGTCCAGCTTCTGTTCCCACCAAAATTGACAAGTTTACTTTGACTTATTTTAGCAAGAGTCTATTGACTTCCTAAGCAAGTTGCTCTCCACCTTGTGCTTGACTCAAGTGCATTAAGCTGTAAAACTGGAAAAAAGTGAACTGTGTTTCCCTTGAAAATGAAAATTGAAAGACCTTTTTCAAAAAAGCAGAGGAAAGTTCCCTTAATGGACTTAGACTGCATTAAATCTGCTATAAAATACCCTACTGGTTATTATATTACTCCTGCCTTTTTTATTGAACAAGCAAAAAATACCCCAAACAAAAAGCCTCTAAAACTTCTTAAAATCTATTTTTAGTATTGCTTGAGTTAACATTTTAAGCAGTTTATGGGGCTTCTATCTGTTTTCCTTCCTTTCTTTTTAATTTATTTTTGTATTACTATTTTTTATGTCAGTTTCCTGGTTTCAGCTGAGATAGAGTTAATTTTCTTCATAGTAGCTAATACAGTGCTGTATGAATGTTAGAATGAGAATAATGTTGATAACACACTGATGTTTTAGTTGTTGCTAAGCAATGTTTATACTAGTCAAGGACTTTTCAGCTTCCTATGCTCTGCCAGGTGCACAAGAAGCTGGGAGGGGACACGGCTGGGACAGCTGACCCTAACTGGCCAAAGGGCTATTCCATACCATATGGCGTCATGCTCAGCATATAAAGCTGGGGAAGAAGAAGGAAGGGGAGGACGTTTGGAGTGATGGCGTTTGTCTTCCCAAGTAACTGTTACACGTGATGGAGCCCTGCTTTCCTGGAGATGGCTGAACACCTGCCTGCCCATGGGAAGGAGTGAATGAGTTCCTTGTTTCGCTTTGCTTGCGTGCACGGCTTTTGCTTTCCCTATTAAACTGTCTTTATCTCAACCCACGAGTTTTCTCACTTTTACTCCTCTGATTCTCTCCCCCATCCCACTGCGGGGGGAGTGAGCAGGCAGCTGTGTGGGGATTAGTTGCTGGCTGGGGTTAAAACACGACAGTCAGGAGCAACAGTTTCTATATAAGGTGATGGCCAGATAGGTTAGAGATTTTTCACTCAACTATCCCATGACCCATCCCCATCAAAGCGGCAAAATGTTACAAATCAGTTCAGTGCCATTGAAATTAGTAGCAGCAGAGGCTTAAACAGCATAATTCAGCATTACACTAGCTGAAAGATCACGCCTTGGATATATCAGGTACCACAGCAATAACAGCCATTAAGTAATTAAAAAAAGATGATCGGGTGACAGGTTTTTTTTTAAAATGACCTGGCAGGAGCCGGTGACCAGCTGGAAGTTTATGACAGGGAGAGGCCATTGTTGCTGTGAGGCCAACACACACACACTCACACCCAGCACAAAATAAAGTGTAAGGTTTCCTTTTTGCTCAAAGCCACGCTGATTCAGTAGATAGATTTGTGGGGATGATTGCTTGGATTGTCTCCCAATGCTCCATTCGACTTTTAATAGCAGGCATAAAAATTTTATCTGATTTTCTACTTTACTCTTTTGAAATATTAACCATTGATAAATTATTAAACTAAATATAAAGTGTTACAAATGTACGTACATTTCATAAAGAGGTCTGTGCAAGCAGGCTACATAATGGGGCTGCTTCTGCCACACAAACAGGCCAGAAACCAGCTCCTCTTCTCTTTTCTATTTTTTTCCCATGTCTGTTGGCCCAGGTATTTCCAAGGTAGTTACATGTCTGTGTGGTGAGATAAAATGCAATAAATCCTTACTTAACTCTTATTTCTGCCTTCTCTCAACTCATTGCTCTCCTCATCGTCTCCTCCTCCCCTTTTTCCCCATTTGTAAAGCCTGTGCAATCCCACATGGGCTTTACTAAACTTCACTAAATGTGCTTATTGGAAATGGGTTAATAAAACTGCTGATCTTGCAGCTGGATCAGAGCACAAACATGCCTGTTTGATCTCTTTCGCTTCAGAGGCTCTCCGACTCCATAAGATACCGCTCCTTCTTGGACTGGAACTAGAGATTTTAGCAAGATATTTATGCTAAATGCATACTGAAGAAGGCAATACTTCTTCCTTATCCAGAGGATTTTAAATGTTTCCTTTGTCTAAAAATCTATTGCAAATGGAAAGCTACAGCATATCCCAATGTTAGTATTTTTCCCATTAAAAATTTACACACTCTTTCAGGACTAGTGCAGTAACCAGGGTCACATTAGGCTTAAATTCACCAAAGACTGATGCTGTGCACTTCAGAGCATCTCTCTGTGGTACTACATCTTTAACAGTATTTATACTACAGCAAAGTCACCATGATAAGCGATTTCTTAAGTACATTAAGAATTAAGGTCTGTGCTGAATTTGGGTCTAAGTTACTTTGAAAATAATCCTTTGTAGGACTAATTTTATCCATTTGGTCCTCAAATTGACTATGAAAAAAATCACAAAGTCCAAAATGAACAGCCAGTCTTATTGGGAAATTTCAGCTTTCTTCAAAAGTTTCAGTTTCCCATTAAGTGACAAAAACGAAGGAACAGGGAAGATAGGGAGTGTTAAACTGTCCATTTTTCTCAAAAGATTCATAGTAAGGGAGCCCAAGAAGTCTATTGTGCCATCCTAAAGCAGTTTCAGTATATTTTCTTTAAACCAGCCTATATTCAACCAACCTGTTCTTAAGAGACTCCAGTGATAAAGACTATGAAACCCCCCCTACTTGTTTCTACCATAAAAAATTTTTGTCCCTTGAGGTCTAACTGAAATACATCTCTGATGGCCATGTCAGCCTGATACTTCTTGCTTTATGCACACATAGATAAAAGATTGAAATGAGCATATCTGTTGACTGTTCTTGTGCCTTCATCTTCACTCTCTTTTCCTTCTGACTACCCAAACCAGGTTATGTCCCCATAGCTCTTTAAAAACTCTGGTCATTCACTGTCCACGTTCCTGGGCTCCCTTTACCTGGTCCACGTCTTTGTGGAGGGAGGTGACATCGCATTACCACATCCATGTGGTTCCCACGATGACCTGCCTCCCTCAGTGGGTCCAGTCACCCTGGAAAATGAAATCCTTCTTGGGAGCCTGCCGATGAGACAAGAGGAGGAACACGATGGGTCTGAATTGCAACTTCTGAGCACTGTCCTGGCAAAGCAAAATGTTGCCATTTCATGGTTTGTGAGATGTTGCTCTATTGTTCCCTGAAATGCCAAAAATCCTACCATAAAGAGGAGGAAAAATCTCATTTTCTAATCATCACAATTGTAAAAAATGAGGAAAAAACAGAAAGAGTGAATATTGTGCCAGCTCTTAGAGAGAGCCATGTGCACCAGGGAGCAAAACTTGCAGCTCACTCAGATATGGTTTGTATGATGGACTTCAAAGAGAGACAGTTCAAGTCATTTGAGGAAGAGTCTAAATGCCACAGTGGGCATTATTTGGACTTACATAATTCCAGTAGCTTTTGCATTATAAAGAAAAATGTCCAATCTGACCCTAAGTATTTATAACATGGTGAATTACCCTGGATATTAGCTGTATTAAGTTACTGTGAAAATATAAGCCTTAACAAAAGTAATTAGCACTCATACCTTGTTTTACATTGGCAATGCACTTTGTGGATAAGAGCCTAACAGTGGTGTTAAAGTGGCGCAGGCTGTGCTTTATCAGACTAGTGGATTGTAGCCCTTCAGGTTAAAGGGTTCAGAATAATGGAAGAAAATCCAGGTGCAATTTGCTACTATGGTTTTGCTCTAATATCAAATCCTTGCAGGGTTAGCTGCTTCCTCTGCTTGCTAGATTACCTACACGTTTGTGATTTCAAGTTGCCATGAGATCATTTGTGGTACCTATGCATTTGTTTGCTTGGTTTCATGAATGATGGGAAACGTTAAGTATGAAAAAAACTGGGAAGACAGATCAAGAAACTGGTAGCTGGAATCTGGCTAGATACCTTTTCTTTTCCCATTCTTAAAATGGCATTTCTTACTTTAAGTCCATATGGACAAGGATTGCTGCATGTTAATGGGGACATGCTTGCATATCTACCTATCTTTTGCATAGATTTTTTTTTTCCTACTTTTCCCTACTAAGAAAAGTAAGAGGCAGAGCTGCTGCCCTTCCCCATAGCTTGCCATAGATCATCTCCTCTTGTGTGATGGGATGTCTAATTTGACAGCTTGGTTATAACAACAAAAATGCTCCTATGTAACTGTGATTGCTGAGCTAATTAAACTGAGATACAGCTGGGCTGTGAACAGGCTGATGAGTATCCAAAGCCAAATCTGAGTTATCTGAGTACAACCTTTGGAAACATGACTTACCCTTTCTGCTGTACAACATCGCAAAATTACTTCTTGAGTCAATACTCATCTTTACTGCTTCAGCTCAGCTGAACTCCCTAAAAGAAAAACAAAAATCCAAGGTAGCTCAGAGCTCAAGACTTTCCCTGAGGAGCATATCAGATAATAACAGCATCAGCCAAAATAATCTAGGACCTTTTACCATAAAAAAAAATATTTCATTGATCAGCCATATGATATATCACATTTTCTGAAGCATGTAAAATTAAATGAAAGCTAGTTATCTTTAATATTCTGGTAACTTAAAAATAACTCTTTCATGAGTGCTCTATGTATACACTATATATATTCATGTTTTGTTTCTCTACAACTAACTGTTTACAAAAAGGAAGGAATTTTCTTATTGCTGCAGAGGTATCCTGGGAAGCTTCTTCCCAAAAGTCAATAATGTCACTGTATTGGTGAAAGAATGGACATTCGTTGGGTAAGAAAAACTCTAGTCTCCAGAAAACCCTCCGACAAGAGTTTTATAAAACACAGAAGTCTTGAAAGGGATATAAACCCACATGCCTCCGGCTTTAACGCAGCCTCTAACTACTACAAGCAATTTTTGTGGGCAGCCTCCTCCATAATTAACTACTGTGGGGTTTCCTGCACTGTGTTTGCAGGTCGTATCAGCCATTGCTAGAGACAGAATTTATTAATAATCTGGCATTACAGTCTGCTCTGACGATACTCATTTTACAGTAGAAATTGGCTCCCCTTATAAAAGAAGAGGTATGTTTTAACTGGGATGTCAAAATTAATTCTAATATGCTTAAAATAGTCGTGGTGATTTGATAACTCTCTTAATGCTGTGTGCTAAGTTTGTTTGCTAAGGTGCAATACTTGAGGTAATCCAGCTGACTTCGGTAACAGGACAGAAGGTAGACCCAGATCTGTCTCAGTATCAGCATTCAAAATACACCAGTTCTCATATAAATGAGAGTGGGGAGGGGACCACGGCAGGATGCACACTGGGTAGGAGGTCACATGTCGGGGGGTTTTTGCTGCATTACATCCCTGGTGTCACATCCCTCGCTATACTCTTTTCCATCACCATGACATGCTATGTTAAAGTAATGCATTGTAAGTGAAGCAAGTACATTACCATAAGGAAATCTTTCATAAAATCGTGTCAATGGGAAGTAACACATTCCATTCAGACCAATCTCCCTGATGGAAAGGGGTGCTTGGAATTAGCAGAGATTGTCTAGCTCCATGGATAATTTATCAGTGCCACCAGCTGATCTCTAGAAAAGGCTTAAAAATAACAAAAGACAACTAATCCATTTTCAAAAAAAAAAAAAAAAAAAGATTGAAAATGTGTTTCAAAAGCTCATTGGTGCTTCTCGTATTAAAAACCTTACCCTGGTGCATTCCATCTATGGCTTTAGACTATTCTTCACATCATTTGGATGAAGAAGCTTACAGCTCTCCCCAGACAGAGAGAGGATTACAAATGTTCGTAAGTCAATAGCCTTCGCATTTTAAAGTGTTTGCTTATTAAAGGCTACTTTAGAAAGTTCAGAATCAAAACCTTGCTATTCCTGTTTGACAAGAAAACCCTAGCAGTTTCCTAATGCTTGGTATAAAAATGATGCCTTACATTTCTTCAACAGTTTCCCTCCTAGGATCTCCAGGTGGTTTGGATAATTAACATCATTTTAATATGTAACCCTGGAAACATCCCTCTGCAATACAGAACTCTTTACACCACCTTCTTGCAAGAAGAGGTCACAAAGCTGGCATCCAAAGGCAACCACTTCAGTGGTTAGATTCCTACTTATGTGAAGGGATTTTTGATAATTATTGATAGATTTGATAGATTATTTGATATTGTTAGTGCTGAAGGACCTTCCATGGGCACATTGTCTGACCTTCACAATATTGAAGGATTGTGCCCAGTGAATCTCTAAGCTCATAATCCCATGGATATGGCCCCAAGACTCAGCTTTTCTGCATCCATTTGCATGCAGATGTTGTTCTGGCTTTGCTCAGATCTCAAAGGAGGAAAAGGCAATGTGATTATGCTGTCTATACATCCTATAGTGTGTCCTTCCCCTCCACAACTCTGAATCTATGAAGAATTTTAAGCAATTTTGACACAGCAAAAGAGACCTCACAGATGGTCCAATGAATTTTATGAAAAAAAAAATTATGGGTCTTAGCACTCAATCTATTACTGTGGTAGAGCTCTAGGGATATAAGACACAAATCCACAACAGACTCACTTCATTAGCCAGGATGTTCATGGACCAGGTTATTATACTGGGACAGATAAAGCAATCCAAATTCCATCACAGACAGAGAGAAATATGTAGGACTAATAGTAAAATAACATTGAAGTGATTGTACCTTTCTCTTAATTCTCACTAGAGGCTGTAGCACAATTATTATTCTATATTTAAAAAAAAAAAAGGTCTTTAACAAATATAGTAAAAATCCTAGGTGCAAATAGTCTGTTGCAGAGCCAGAGGCAACACTTAATTTTACTGACTTGCAAGCTATAGCTGTAACCAGAAGTTCATCCTTTTGTTTAATAGGGCTGTCAGGCTGGTTTGCAAAAAAAAAAACAAAAAAAAATAAAAACAAAAAAAAAAGATTTAACAAACCTCTTGGGCCTGATCCAAACAGCAAATATTAGATAAAAAGAATCTAGTGGGGCAGGGGGGAAGTTGCATCTGTTTTATAGGTGATGACTTTTCCTTTATTGACTCTGGCCTAACTGAAACACGCTGGTTTGGTGGGATTACTAAACTGATTAATAACAGGAAGAGAAAATAATGAGATTCTGGTAAGCAGCCTATGTGAGTGAGATTTCCAGTTGTCTTTGGACCATATAGATGGGTTAAAAGAATTTATAACATTAGTTTTAACAATCCTTATTGTTTCCCAAATGAACTCACTGGTGGGTTGCTTTTTCTGCAGATTCCTTCCTAAATATCAAGATCTAGGAAAAAAAGAAATGGAACTGCCAAACTATCACTTTCTTGCATGTCTGGAAGAGCTAAATCTAGTTTCAAGCTCTCCTACAGACCACTCCTTGGTCTACTCAGAATATTTTTACCAGTTCACTGTTTCACTTGCAGGGGACATGATTTTCTACTGCAAGAGTTAAATCAATACCATTTTATAAATTGTATCAGTGTAAAAGTTCTTTGTAGCTGGGTAGTATATTGCCCTTTCTGGACAGACATAAGATCTATTACTACAGATACCCTAACACAGATATACATGACTCTACTCTTATGGTACTGTGCCATTTTTATTATACTAGAATTTTGAAAGCAACTTTATTTTTGTGCTATAAAAAGCTCTTCTAATGTTATTTAATACTTGTGCTTCAGATCGTTCCCTCTTTTCTGCTGCTTAGAGTGAAGATGACTCTAATTTTGTTCCACCCACTGCATGTCTTACTTGTCTAAACTTATAATTCTTTAGGTCAGAGTCTTTTATTTAAAGTGAGCATGTGTGTATATACATATACTCTGTGCTAAGCATCCTGGGTACAGTGATAACTGCTCAGGAAAAGCTGGTGAAGGGATGTACTGGCCTCTGCCCCATTTAACCTCTTTAAAGCAATTTGGAAGTAAACTGAAAAGATGCACCCTGGATTAATCAGTGGTCACGGGCTCGATGTCAAATTTACTGACTGAAACATGAATGTCTGAGAAATACCCAAACAAACTGTAGATAACTGCAATGGAAATGAGTGTATGATTTGGATCTTATTTAATTAGGGCTACTTAGCAATATTGTGATAATAGAATAATTAATAATAGGGAAAACCTTAACCATAGTCCAGCTATATCTAGATAGACTAGGAGCAAAGAGATGTGGATATAGATATGGATACGGATAGGAATATAGATATAGATTAGATACAGATGGTACAGATACAGAGAGAAGAGGGGAAAAATTCCTAAGTATTGAAAGCCCACATGCTGGGAGAGAAATCTGAGTCTCAGAGTCCCCATCTGTGGCACAGGGAGCCACCACACTGATGCCCAGTAGGGCAGCCTCCAGATGTTAATCGAGTCCATTCAAACTGCTTCAAGAAATGTCAGCTAAAACACATCGGCTGCGGTTCTACCTTAGCTTTCTAACACTGGCGTAAGTGACTTTACAGCACTTGCATAGCTGAGGACATGAAAGGGGGAATGAGACTCTTGACTGGCTCAGTGACTGAGTTTGTCTGCTTTGGAGGATTGTTAATTATTATCCTCTTAACTGAGTCACCCTCATGTGCAGCTTATCAGCCCAGGTAAGTAGACAGGCTGTTAAGAGAAGAAACTGCCTCTACTTCTCACTTTGACCTTTATTTGGCAATTTCTCCTTTAAAACTTAGACCTACTGTTTACAGTATTTAGCCTATTTAATAGTTGATTGCACACCACCTAATCTCTTGGTGTTGGCCTAATCCATCCATGCCATGGATTTTTTTACCGTCGCCAATACTGAACTGTCATTATTTATCACAGCCATCCTCACTACATCTTCTGGGGAAGCCACATCAATCAAGTAACCATCCTGATTTGCTGCATCCCAGGATAACAAGAAATGCCTAGTTCTGACTGTATATTTTCTAGATATTTTGAGCCCTCCTACAAATTAAAGTCAGAGGAGCACTAACAATAACAGTTAGCTGTCTCACAGGGGAGCAGCATGAGCTGTTTGCTGCATTAGGATGGGCTTTCAGTGGTGACAGGCAACTTCCACCTACCCTGAAAGTTTCTCTCAGGACTCTTCTCACCCATCCAGGCTCTGTTTCCCACAAGGGGTGGGGAGCAGGTTGGCCACACACACGCGGTGTCGGACTCACCCTGCTGCCCTGATGGGCCTGAAGGAACCCTCCTCTCAGAGGCAATAACGCACAAGGGCTGTGTGGCCAGCAGAGAAAGCATCTGTGATGTCCTCAGTGCTCCTCAGCTGGTTCCCGACTGGTCCTCAGCTCACTTTGGTATTTCCAGATTTCTCCTGAATTTTGCCCTGCAACTCGGTGAAAGGCACTAAGGAACATCCCAGTGAATCACCAGGGTCCTTGTGCCAGTTTGCCCACCCTGGTCCTGCCATCCAAACCCCAGGTCAGTGTTGAGGGGTTGGGAAGGGAAGGTGGGAAGGGAAGAGGATAGAGGGGGGGATCCTGGGGTGGAGTTTTCTTAACTTGGGCAGGAATTCTTCTGTCCCTGTCAGGGACATCGTCTGACATTTAAGCCTGATCCAGGAGCTGTTCCACAAAGTCTCACTTTATGAATAAAGCAAATAAATGTATAAACTCTAGAAGAAAAATTACACCCATCAAAACATTCATAAAGCCATGTATATTCGCACACAAATCTGAAGACATATAAAATTACAGCCTAAACCATTTTCCAAAGAAGTTCTCTTTAACTGGCACAAGGTGTTGAATTATGCAGAACAGATCTCAACAGAGATTTTTTTTAATATAAAATTAATTACTTTATCTTGGTTTGCATGAGGAAGCACAATACTTTTTGCATTGAGTCTTGTATCAGAGACAGCTACTATCCATGTTACTCTGTTCATGTAATAAAAATCAAATTGCATCAATTCCTTAACAAAGCACAGCAGAGGCTTCCCTTAATAGAATCCTTATTAGAGAATCAGATACAGCTATCTCCAAAGAAAAGATTTTTAAAAGGTACTGGGATTTCTCTGTAGTTTATTAGATTAAGCAATACTGGAATTAGCTGCTGGGAGATGTCAGCTTGGAATAAGAACTGCTGGGTAGAAGCAGAGGCAATTAGGATACCCTCTGCTGTTGACATAATTCAATGGAAATTTTTAATTTTATGAGCCAAGCTGGAGAGCCGAGAGGGACAGAAGCACTGCCAGTCGACGTTTTGACTCTTCCATTGCTATCTGCACGGAGTTCCTCCCTCACACCCCAGTTTCACTCTGAGGCAAGGCCAGGTTTGCAAACCAAAACCCATTCTACTCCACAGCTGTTCCCGAAGCCATGGCATGGGAAACACAGGGAAACCAGGGACTCGGGGGATTCTGCTATGATGGGATTCAGCTTAACTTCCTTCCTGTGCCCCAAAACCGCAAACATCTTAACAGGACCAATCTGGGCTTGAGAATTTGTAAGGAAGCAAGTGAATTTTGCATGCCTTTGTTTTTGTTGAGAACAGTTTGCACAGTCTTATTCCTAGCCTGAAATGGTATTCAGTTTGTGCCCTGAAGCATGAGGATTGATAGCCCTTGTCATTTGCTCCCAGCTAGTATAACTGCTGTTATCTTAGCAAAGCACACCCCATTGCCATCGGACTCCTCTGGAGAACAATTAGCAGAGCTCAGCAGCTGAAATAACGACAGCAGGGGAGTGGCAGCGTGGCTGCAGTCAGGCTGCGTGAGAAACGGACCCTGCCTACATCTCGGAGCAGCTCTCCGCGTCTCCCCAAGCCATGGCTGGTGACTCCGGTGCGGGTAGGAGGTTGGCAGGGTGTTTAGAGGCAGCTGTCAGGGCTGGCCAGCCAACAGCCACTGCAGACCCTTCCTGGTGACTTGAGCACTTCAGGGATTCAGGTTTTTGAAATCCCAATTTGTCATATTTTAAATTACTGGTGCCTGACCCCTCAGCCACCACTGCTTATGGTATTCTTGGCCACTGCCTTTAATTTATCAGTCCATAGTGGCCATGTAGAGTTCACTGTATACTCCAAGCTTGTGTCCAAACCGATGCTGACTGTAAAATGCCAGGCAGCACCATGCCACCCAGGGTTATCCTCCCCCCTGCAGCATCCTCTTGCTCCAAGCCCTCCAGAACTGCTGAACTGGGAAAAGTGAAATCACTTCTAAAACATATCTGGCCTCTTAGGAGTTATATTTTCTCTCCTGGCATGCTGCTATGTAAAAGGCTTTTACAGGCCAGGATTTCAAAAGGAAACCAGTTTTCCCCTTTCCTCTCTGGCTGCGGTGCTTTAGAAGCGCATGGGCAGCACCTGAAATACAGTGGAGGTTAAAGATCCAACAAGGCAGCTGTGTGAGGGCTCCAAGATTTGGAGAGGGAAGGGATGGCCAAAGGAAAGGAATAGGAGCAAAGGCATTGCTTATCAAAGCTGGGGTGTTTTGAAAGGGGCATTGCCCCAACCTCCTGTGGAGCTGGATCGGAGTGCACCGGGGAGAAATGGCAGAAAGGTATGCATTCCCCCCTCCCCCTTCTTCCTTGTCTTCATTCCCCAGACAAGCAAAAGGACTGTTCCTCTTCCTGGGGGTCTACCAAAACCGAGGCAGGAGCAGCCACTGGTACCTGCCTGTGACAACATCAGAGAGACCTGCCGAGGTTGATGCTGAACTCGCAACTGCATCAACTGCCAGACTCCAAAAAAAGCAGGTGGGATGCAGTTCGGCAGCACTTTCTGGATTTGTTCCCTCTGACATGAGGCATCTAACTGAGCTGTTGCCCTCACACCCTGCTACCATCAGCGGGCACAGATGGGACCTTCCACAAAGCGGTGATGTCTTGTGTGGGCTGAGTCACTCCCTGAAGGATCCTATTTTCTGAAACTGTTCTGGGTGCAACTGTCTCCGAGTGTAGCAGAAACCTCCAGTGACTCTGCCACTATCTCAGACTCTGAACAAAAATCCCAAGTAGTGGGTGTGAAGATACAGGTCTAACCACCCATCTTAACTGTAAATCATCTGCTTAAAATTAAACATGTGCCCTGGTGATCTGCACATGTTGCTTTTTGAGTAAAAAGCTACCTGTAATAGTTCAAACAAGCATTAGCTGTTAAATATATTATAAAGCATGCTCTAGAATGGCCCACAAGACAGCAGCAACATGACTTTTGGACGGCTCCAGTATCAGCCCTTTCAGTTTGCATTGCTGGGACAGGGCATCTGGTCCTCGACTCTGAATTTTTGTTTCCCACCTACTTCAGGCGAGTGTCAGGAAGAAGTGCAAGGTGCTCACCTCCAGCTTGCAGAGGCATTTGAAGACAGGAGGCAAGTTTAAGTGGAGTTTGGCATCCCATGGGGTGAACTTTTCCTGACAGCCAAAGCAATGATATTGAGCTCTATCATTCTCTGCTGTGCACATCTTTGCCTGACCTTATCCTGGATGCATCCCCTTTGACTTACTTCTTTAAAGAGCCTAATATATTTTCTTTAGCTTGAGGCAGAGCAAACCTCTGCTGGATTGAACTAATGTAGAAGTATTAGAAAAGATTGGTGCTGGGAATTTTTTTCCCTCTTCCCCTTGCTGCGCGATAGGAAGAAAATGTATGACCTAAATCTGCCAAGCACCTTCAAAGGGAAGGAAGAAACACATGTGGAAAAGCATTAGAAAGCCACCCAGCTCCCTTTAATTATGATGAGAATGCCAACATTGCTAAATGAATAGAAAATAAACGGAATAAGTATTAAATGATTATGGTTTCCCTCACATATTTCTTTTCATCTATTCACCAGCAGATAGTTTTACAACATAAATAAATCTTTTCAGATGTAAACAAGTCTCCAGCACATACTGCTGGAGTTGGCGGTGGAGCTGCTGGCTTCTGGGTGGGGAGGGAAACTGCGATCTCCAGCACCCCCTGCAGCACCCTCGCCAAAAGACAGGCTCGGAGCCTGCATCGCAAGGCGAGGGGCACAAGTCCAGCTCTGGTTATGAATATTTCTGGGATTTAAAACAGAAAAAGCACTTATATGCAGGGTTTAATACTACCAGTTTCTTACTGTTTCTTGGTTTCATCCCTACACAGAAGGAAAATTTGTTTTGAAATCTCGAAGCTTCGTAGAGTGGGAAATGCAATTTCTGTTGGAGCCCACATTCCCCAGTGGGGCCTTTCTGCTCCCAGCAGCCACGGTGTGAGTGGCCTGTGGAAGGGGCCAGAACACTGCAGGGAGAGGGAACTTTTGCATATCCCTAATATTTGGGGGAAAAAAAAAAACATCTAGATCTTTTGAGAAACCTGAAACTCTTCCCGAGGTTGGGTGCAGAGTGACCACTGCATTGCTTTCAACAGGTCTGCCCCCACCCTGTGCCAGAGACACCGTTACAGCCTCCAGCCCTGGCTGGCTGTTTAGGGTGGACCAAAAAATATAGTTACATTCTTAAACTCTTGAATTTCCCAATTTAATCCTTGGCTTGTTGACCAAATGGCTTTCCAGTTCATCTGCACTGATCCAGCATCCACCTTCTGAGCTACTGAAGTGTGGTAAGATGTGCTGGTTTTGGCTGGGATAGAGTTAATTTTCTTCATAGTAGCTACTATGGGGCTATGTTTTGGATGTGTGCTAAAAACAGTGTTCATAACACAGGGATGTTTTCACTATTTCTGAGCAGTGCTTACACAGAGTCAAGGCCTTTTCTGCTCCTCACCCCACCCCACCAGCCAGTAGGCTGGGGATGCACAAGAAGCTGGGAGGGGACATGGCTGGGACAGCTGACCCCAACTGGCCAAAGGGCTATTCCATACCATATGGCGTCATGCTCAGCGTATAAAGCTGGGGGAAGAAGAAGGAAGGGGAGGATGTTTGGAGTGATGGCGTTTGTCTTCCCAAGTAACCGTTATGGGTGATGGAGCCCTGCTTTCCTGGAGATAGCTGAACACCTGCCTGCCCATGGGAAGTAGTGAATGAATTCCTTGCTTTGCTTTGCTCACATGCATGGCTTTTGCTTTCCCTATTAAACTGTCTTTATCTCAAGCCATGAGTTTTCTCACTTTTACTCTTCTGATTCTCTTCCCCATCCCACTGGGGGGGGAGGGGAGTGAGCAAGCGAGCGGCTGTGTGGTGCTTAGTTGCCGGCTGGGGTTAAACCATGACCTAAGAACATAAAACAAGAACCATATCCCTTTAAAGTCCCTTTGTATCACTGAAATAAGTTAATAGCAGAGCTCCCGCAATTGGCCATGCAGCACCAGGTACGCTGTGCAGGGAAATGGCAGCGTGGGGACCATCCCCGGCGCAAAGCTCTGCAACCCCGTTCAGCACCATGCAGAGCTGCACCGCTTCATACCAGCTGGGCTCTGTCTCACCCTAATGTTGAGCAAAGAGATGCTCCCCAGTTTGGTTTGTCCTCCTTTAGGAGCAGGACTACCTGGTTGCAGAGCTGCTGGCTGCCGTGTTCCCCTTTATTTTGCTAAAATGCAAACATGAACTTTGATGCATTTGTCTCAGAATCAGGATGGTCTGAGCTTGCTTTTTCCAAGCACAAGAAAAAAGAAAATCCATAAATTGTTCTTTTCTTTGCCAGACTGCTTCCCAGGCAGGTTTTGAGCAGAGGTAATTTGGCTCATCCCCGCAGGCCTCCCTGGTGACAATTACACAACCAGACCCCTCCTGCGTGGGGCATTTCACACAGCTCAGACATGCATACGGCAAGAGGGCTGTTTATATTGTATTTATATCTTTCTTCTTTGCATCCCCGTGCTTCTGAGAGCTGCGTACCCCCCTCCCGCTACCCCGCAGTGTCCAGCCCTTCCCTCCTGCCTCTTCTGTTAAGTGCCTAATGTGACTCTTCTCCTCTGCCCTGTCCTCTTGTCAAGTCACCCTCCTGTGGAGCAGCTGCTGTTAGAGCAGATGTAAAATGGTTCAGTAACACTCGCTAATATTAGCTTTGACACCAGCACAGAGAGGAAATAAATTCTTTTCAGGGGAAGAAGCACAAATTACTTAATGCAGCAGATCATAGCAGCATCCGTGACAATGCTGGAAGAGAGCTGGTTTAATATCTCCCTGAATATAACACACATGGAAAGCAGAATAACTCTTCCCCCCAGCAGCCAGAGTACAGCTTGCCCCGTCTCGCCCTGTACAGCCTGCGGTGATTTCTCCCCAGCCTTGCAGGACTCTGGTCATTAATCTAGAATCTGCTTATTAGTCCATAAAAAGCTGCCCCCAAGGGCCTTGGCTGGGACGAGAGGTGCTTCACAAGCTGGGCTTTTCTATGGCAATTACAGCAGGCACTAGCACCAGTGGAGAGGTGGCCGAGGCATGTTGAGATGGGGTGGCTGCTTGCTGGTGCTTAAGCAGGCACAGGTCACAGGACATGGAGTGGAGTGGCAAGCAGAAGCCAAGCATGACTGATCCCCTTCATTTATATGTTTGGCATACCGCAAGCAACAGTCTGGCTGGTCACAGGGAGGAGGAGAGGGGTTTGCAGTGGACAGTGAAGCTGGATGGAGTATCGGAAGCTGACTCGAAAAGGTCTCAGCCTCCCCCTGGGGCAAAGAAGAAGAGCTGCTCAGAGTTACGTGCCTTGCTTGGCAGCCAAATCCCCTCTGCGCTCTGTACCATGAGGCCTTCAGCTCCAAAACCTGCTTTCCCAACAGCTCCAGCTCCAGCCCAGACAAAAGAGGGATGCAGGGTCAGAGGTGTTGCACAGAGTTCAGGGAGCCTGAAACCCTTCTGCCTGCAAGAGCGTCCTGTCCTTGGCTGCTCTGGTGCACCTCCTCCCTGGAGAAATGGATTTAGTCTGCCCTGAATGACTTCTCCAAGGCAGTAGTTTGGCCGATGATTTATGGTGGCCTGAGCTACAGCGGAATCACATATCATTCACGTACTGCATGCGATGAGCCAGGTTTTCTGTGTGTACCAGCCCCGGTAGGAGATTTTTACCTCCCTCTGAAATCTCAGGTATGAGAGGAATTCGACACAGATGGGATGACCTAGTATGCAAATGATTATGTTCCTAACCTGGAAACTCCTCTTGTTTCTCCTTTGTTCTGGTTCTGGGATGAAAGCACTGAAAGCATTTCAGCAAAGTCAATACCAGCTGCCCTGGTGGGAAATACCTTCAAAGGGTCCATTTTGCTAGTGCTGCAAGGCTGAATGCAGCTCGAGAAATAAAGAAATTTGGCAGAATTCAGGAGCTGCACCCATTGACACCACCAGTAATTGGCCCATTGCCCCTCTGACTGGCTCTAATGGAAATCTTTACTGGTCGTGGGAGTGTTGATCTGTTAATCACCAGAGCACGCGCGGCCTCGATTGTTAGCTGATTCTGCGGACAATTTCTGCTCAGGTTATGGATCGACGCTGCATGTGCAATGTACAGTATTATATTCAGGCAGAAAGAAAATAACGAATTCAGCACAAAAAAGCAAGAAACTAAACTGTTTAGATAACCTTAGGCTTTTTCTGCTAATAAAATCAATACAGTTAGAAACTACCCACATTGCCAGCAGAGTCAGGCTACAGAGCAACAGAGAACCCAATGTAAATGACCAAAACAGTTTCGTTTCCATTTTTTTTGCTTGTACTACCTTTTCTTTTTTTAATAATTCTAAGTGTTTCTGTATAGTTTGTGCCTATCTCTTAAGGTACCTTTGCCTGTAAAGTTTAATACTTTTTTTATCCAAAATCTTGGTTCCGAGTCCTCTGTATTGGGAACGCTACAGCCCTGTGAGTTCCCATCTCTTTTGATTATATCTGTTATTAGTCCACAGAAAACCTGGCATGGAAAAGACTGTGTCAACTTGCAGTTTCCCAGCGTGGGTAGTTTAGTCTCTGTATTCCATTCACACGTTTGGTGTCCTTACCCCAACAGCCAACATGGGTGCTAATTAGCAGCTACACTCCTCCTGGCAGGTTGTGTGGGCACCCATCAGCTAGCACCTGACATGAATTTAATTCACATCATGGATTAACTGCTTTGTTATTTGCATTGCAATAACACCATCAGGTCCCAGCACTAGCTGGGACTGCTTCTCCCTCTTCTGTGCACTGCAGTCCCAGCAGTGTGAAAAATGTAATTAGGTGTCAGGGCATTAATAGGCCTTAATGACCCAGACCAGCCTCACTTGGGACCCACATCTACACCCTTGCCCTGGGCTGAAGGGCTCTATTTAAGCTCAGGCCATGGATTTCAGCCTTTCCCTAAACTATGCTGTGGATGTGTCTGTTCTCAGCTCTACTTGCTGCTCCTTCATATCAGGACAGAGAGAAGTGGGGAGGAAGGCAGCAGCACAAGGGAACACTGGAGGAGCTGCCACTAAGGAGTGAGGGAGCAAAGAAGAAAGCCCACCCTTGTGTACCTGCAGTGAGGAAGACATGTATTCGGCAGTCCTCATCCTACAGACTGGACAGGAAGAAACTGTGGGGCTACCTCTGGCTTTCTTGTCTCTCAGGTGAGAATGCAAGGAGAAGAAAGGGTGTGCATAGACACCTCTTACGCCAGCAGCCAGTTGGGATGCCGTCAGGGCAGGTAGCCAGGGACAGCAGTGGGTTGCACTTGCTGGGGATCCATCTTTGATTCTTGTCTGGTGACTTTCTCACTGCATCACATTTGGCCACTCGTGGGCTTGATCTGATAAGGGGGCTACAACCCCTTTCACAGTGGAGTGCCAAGCAAGAGCTTTAAAACACCTGACCCTGGGGTCCATCTCTGGGTGTGTCCAGAGCCACCCTTGGAGCTGTTAGAGGTGACTTCAGCTAAGCTGCTGTTAGCACTCTCATTTTGCCTGGCCTGAGAGGCAAGGCACATGCTCCTGGTTTCTGTACAGTCATTCCTGCCTGCTCTAAGGCTACACCATGTTCTTTTTAGTAGTGCAGGTATGCCCTGAAGTGTGTGATGCTATTCAGAAATAATTTTGATTAAAGGAAGAGGAAGAAACACCAGAGCAAAGTGTTCTTTTTAAGTAAATAATAAAGGACTTTAATCTTTGGAGGCAGTTGTTCCTTGTGTGTTTTAAAGCTTATGCTGCAGAGAGATGATGCCACTTACTGCCAACTTTGTTCCTTTTATTTTTTTATCTTGGGAAGGGACTAAAGATAGAAGTACTCAGTAAAAGAAGTATCTACAGGCACTGAAGAGTCAGGAAGCAGTGAGTTCATCTCCCTTTGCATACTTTGCATGTCAAATGGCTACCAGTCCTTGTCAGCCTTGCAGAGTATCAGAGACTGTAGCAGACTGTATGCTTCAGACATAAGGAGAGCCAGCTGGGCTGCCCCATAAGGCAGTGCCTTTCTTCAGTGCTGCTGAGCCATCTATATCCCTCAGCATGAATAGCAGGTTTGTGGAAGCCAAACTTGCATCCTCCTAACAAAGCTCAGAGGAGGTTGTTCAAATCCCTTGTGGAGGTTTCTCATGCTCATCTTGCTGTGCTGCCAGCCTGGAGCCTGCACAGAGCTGCATCAGCCCAGGTGGAAATACTGTGTGAAACAGCTCTGGGTGCTGCAGGGAGTAAAACTTTAGGAGATTTTTACTGAGCAGGAAACCTTAGATTTCCCCACAGGGACCAGGGATGTGCATACTGAGGTGTTGGATGACAATATAATCTATAAAACTCTCATGCTAGTAGGTGTTTCTCTGTAAAGAATGAGGTGATGCTAAACAGTGGGAGATTAATCACTCCTCCTCCCCTTTCCTCCCACTTACCTCGTGGATCATTAGGTCTCAGGAAGGTTTTAATTCTGCATCTTCCATGTGTACATGAAAAAATTGACAAGAGTTTCACCTGGCTGGTGACTAGGTCATGTTAAGATCTGTATCACAATCAACACTCATTAGTCCAAAACAGCAAAGAAACAATGCATCCTCCTGGGAGAGGAGGATGTTTATCAAGTTAGGAGGCTTTTGTGGGGGATTATCTTGTCAGCTGTACATACAGCTCTTGCTTCCTTCCACAAGAGGTACATGTGTAAGCAAGAGACAGGGAAAACTGGTGTCCCTGAGCATCCCTCTCACTTGAGTGATCACAGCTTTATGTCCTGGACTGTTTCCTTCAAGGAGGATTTTCATCACAGGAGCTTTGCGGTGAGAACTTTGAAATTAAGTAATCACAACCAAGGTGATTAGTGCTGAAATAATGTCTCACTCCAATATAAAGCCCCCGAGACTGGCCTGGATTGGATTTACTCCAATCTGAGCCCACTTTGTGCCTGGAGTTATTTAATGTGACACTGTTAAAGACTGGGCATTCACATCCAGAGCAACAGGCTGTGATTCACCCTCAGTCATGTATTGATGATATTTTGATCTTTTTTACGGTGAATACTCCTGAGAACCTATTTTTGAGAAGAGATTGGGTGGTGTCTGCTCTTTGTGGGTTAACAGTGGAATTCTTGTATTCATCTGCTGGTGCTTCAAGTGATGTTAATCTGTGCAGAGAACAAGGACAATAGTATGGGATTTAGGTGATCAAATCAACTGAATTAATAATGAAGAAGGGGAACAAAACAGATTTGACTTAAATGTTTGAACTGAGATACAACATAAAGGCTGGAAACTTGCAAGTAGGAAAAAAGGGAAAAAATTCAATTAAAACCTTTCTCTATTTCTTACTGAGTGTGTTTTAAAAATACAAATAGAACTTTTTCTTAATTTACAGCTTCTGGTTTTTGTATTATTGATAACTGAAGTTAGAACTAGCTCAGAACTTTAAAATCTTTAGAAGTAGTTTATGATGACTGTAATAGTCTATTTCAAAAAAAGAAGGAATCGATCTGATTCTTTCCTCCCAGTTTACCAAACCAGGCACCAAAACGTAGCCTTTCCTTTGCAGATTAAACTAACTAGAAGCAATATTTTACTCTGCCTATTAAGAAGGTGATTCCACTGGTAACTGCTTCCATGGGGGGTGAAGTGATTTTTAAACATTCCATCTTCTTTCAATGCAAAATGCTGTGGTAGTATATTACGAGCTATTATCAAGTTTACAAAAAAGATTCACTCTGGTGTTATGGTATTTTATGCCAACTTTCAGCTTAGACTAAACTTTTATAGCCAGGTTATAAACTCCTGAATATAGGGTCTTTGTAATAGAAAACTTGGCTGACTATAGGGTCAGGAGGAGCAATGGTATAACACAATTTATAGCCTACTCAGCTTGGATTTACACTTCATCACAGTCCAATATTAGAAGCAGATGTTACAATGACAGTCCTCCCTTTTTTGTTGCTGTGTAAAAACAACACAAATATAGTCCTAAAACAGAACTGCTGTTTTCTTAATGGGAGAGCAGGAATAGCTCACATTTCCCAAAAGTATTTTTACAAGCGTACCCTTTGCAACAGCAACACCCCAGGTACCCCCAAGCCCCTTCAAAAACAGAGGCATTGAAAATAAATCCTCTGGTTTTAACCTGTGAAACTAGAGACCAGAAGCACAGGAAAATCAAAGGCTGAGCTCTCTTGAGACAGAGGCTAAGCTATGGGGGCTCCAGAAGATGCTGGGAAGGAAAGCCTATTTTAGAGACTGAAGACAGGGCATTTACCATGGATGGGGTGGGGTCACTGAGGTTGGAAAGGGACCCTGGAGGACTCTGGTCCCAACCCCCTGCTCAAAGCAGGGCCAGCAGAAGGAATAAAGTAATTTTCTATTATTTAAGCATGCAAATAAATTATACTTCTGCTGAACTGCAAGAATATTGCAGTGCTTGCTCAGTGCCCAAATCAACCAATTCACCCTAATGCCACCTGAATGGAGACTTTTTCCCTGGATCATGGTATAATGTGCATGTAACATAAATTAAAGATGTTTAAGCCTTCTCCTGTCCCTTTGTGACCCTCTACCCCCTTTATTTTTATTTTGCTAGCAGAACAAAAAATGAAGAGTTGCCATAAGGCATTTAATAATTATAAAAACATTTTGTTTTGAAACCCTGGGTGTTGTGTATGGGCTTCTTTGGGGACAAACTGATTTACACTAAAGTTTGGATCCAGTCTGACAGAGCTTGTCCAGTGAAAGATCACTGGGACCAGAAAGTTTTTTGTTCTGTGCTTGTGCAGGCTCTGTTCTGTATTCAGAAAGGAGTGTTCGAAAGCAGAGCTCTCAGGCATTACTGGAAATCAAATAATGATGTCAGGAAAGTCTCCCAGTAGTTTTCCAAAAACTAATTATTTGAGATTACTGACTACTTTACAGAAAATCACGTATGCAATTATTTCTGCCTTTATTTTTTGTTGCTGTCTGTCTTAAAGTCTGCAAGGTTGAGGGAAGACCAGTCTCCATGCACCACCTCTTTGTGGATGGACAGATCCCTTCCAGGCTTCAGAACCATGTCTATTGCCATCTACCATCCTTTAACTCTTCTTTTGCCGTCTACCATCCTATAACTCTGAGGAGAGGACAATATTGATGATAATAGCAAAGAAATCCATTCTGGGGTGAGACTGAAGCTTTCTAGTGATTTAGTTTGTGCCCATTATTGCAGTATCATTAACTACTTAGTTGCTGGTGCTCTGTGCCACCAGCAGAGTTAGCAGGAAAAACAATGAGATTTAAAATGTTTTAAATACATTCCACTCTCTCTAATTAGCTCCTGGCTGCAAGGAATGCTGTGAACTACCAGTGAACCCTGGCTGAGAGGTAATGCTTGTAATTTCATGCTTTTGGGCAGGTTCACTGGTGTTTCCTAATGGTACTTCTGGCCTTGAAGGTGCCAGATAGCGCGTGCACCGAAAAGGGCACTGATGTTGGTGCCTGTTAGAGGAGGTCAGCGAGTGGAGGTGGAAGCACTGAAGGGAGAAGTTCAGACGGGCAAGAAAAGCAGACTGAGAATAAACCATTGTTCAATGTGCTGTTATGTGTCAGCGTGTACCAGAAGGCATGTGCTGGGCATGACTTGTCTGTGAGCGAGAGGCAACACAGCTATTCAGAGGGGGATTCAATTGGCCATGTCCTGGCTATATTGTCAGTGAGATTTGACTGTGAAGCTTGCAAGCTCTGTGCAGCTAAAACTCCAAAATATTGAAGCCTTCTGATGTGCAAAAGGAAGCCCAGATTGGCCTTTTATTTGATAAGTCCCTGAATCATATCTTTCTGGCCTTGCAAAGAATTTCACAGGAACAACCAATCTGGTGCCATTTTGGGCATGTTTGAATTGCACAGATCATGCATAGACATGATTTTCAAGATATTTCTTAGCATTTTCTAAGTTTCCTAAGCATTAAGTGCAGGGGAAGCAAGGACCGTAAGAGGGTATAATAAGAGTTTCTCCTGACTATGTAATCCATTGTTCGTCATAAACCAAAACACCAGAATGGATCTGTGTGGCATCTGTGATACTGTCTAGTGAGTTGGATGCTAAAGGACAAACCAGAAGCCCTGGATTTCCTTATCAGTTCCCCTCACTTTGCTGCTTTCCTTTTCCCAACTACTCTGCTTCCAACCTGGCTTCTTACCAAGTCCTCTATGTATGCACAGTTTGTCACTCCATGATAATCTTGACGGAGGCATCAAGGTGCTATCAGCATGAAAATAAGAGGTAGGATGAGTGATTAGAAAATTTCTGGAGGACAGGATGACAGGGTGAATCTCATAGGCAGGAATTTTTTTCCCTCCCGTAATCCTGGGGAGCCCAGGACTTTCAATTAGGGCAGATGTACTCTGCATTTTCACACATCAATCTTTCATTGGCCTCGCATCAATCATTCACTGGCTTGTGCAAATAACTTCTCCCAAACAATATTCTCTCGTCAGAAACAGGCGCTGTCATCTGCAAACCTGTTTGAATATTTCATTGTTGCCAGATGATGTCTTTTGTTGAGGCTTTTTGTGCATTTCCTGGATGACATGGCAAGATAGTCCCTGTGCTCCCTGCCCTAATGTGGCTGGAAAGCCAGGGTAAAGCTAAACAGTGGCTGTGGCTGTGTCCTAGAAAACCTTTTCTCTGTAGTCTGTGCAGGGAGGAACAAAGGTAACTGCAAACAGGGAGCACTTGTTCATTACTTGTTTGACTCTCGTCCAGCCAGGTTTGACCTAGCTGATGTCAGGAGTGGCTAGGGCAATGTCAAGGTCATCCTCAGTAAACAGCCATTCAGCAGATGGTGATGGGAGCCCTTACAGATGTGGTGTATTATAGTCTTGTTTTCATCTGAAAACCTTTCAAATCCTCCTGCCTGCTCCCTGGGAAGTTTGAGGGATTCACTAATTAATATATATCATGGGTAGGTACTGATAATTCTTTTTGGCCTTCACTTAAAAAATACATCCTGACCCTGTTAACTACTAGGTCTCAGCACAAGGTCAATCGGCCTATGTGGTGTTGAGTGGAGAGGGGCTCCTGAGGTTTTGCTAGGGGAAGAGTTCTTGGCTGGCATTGTCAAACTTGACTTATAAAACCAATTAGCTATTTAGCACAACTTAAACAGATACAAAGTTTACTTTGGCTACCTCTTCTTTCAGGAAAGTTTTAATCCATAGGTTACACTTCAGGCAGCTGCCAGATGACTTGTTTTTTGAAGGTGCTATTGAAAGCTCTTTGTGCATGGTCTCCAGGAGGCCACGTTTGCCAGAGTCTAGGTCAGCACAGATGAAAAGGGCTTATCTGGGGAGAAGCAAAGGGTAGAACTGAGGGGAGACCTGGTGAAAACTGTGACCTACCCAATGACTTCTGAAAAGGAGATCTGGCCAGCTGTGGGAAACCACAGTAAGTTGGCTGATCTGAGCACTTGAAAACTAGACCTATCCAGAAAGTACATCACTGGTGCAATAAACAGTAAATGCCTGTGACCTGGGCTTACCCATGCCTGGTTTGGACAATACGGTGTTTACTTGCTTCTCACTGAAAAGAACATGGTACTTGTAATGCAAGTGCATCTCAGATAAGGTCACCAATAAGTTTTTATTCCTAATAATGTAGTGATGATCATTACTTTCTGTGATGGCAAATAGCTTCTGCAGGAACAGTGTGCTAACTTGACCCAGGTCTTTTTTAAAAGTGCATCAATAGATTAAAACTACAAATTAACACCGTGTTCCTATGCTCCTGTGGTCTCCAATTTCCCCCTCAATTTACAATAGCTCCTCCAAGTGTACATTGAACTTTTTGTCTTTGTGCTCTCTCTCATAATGTTTCTTCTCAGTGCTATCCTCTTACAGTAGAAAAGGCTTTGAAATCAATTGCTGAAATGTAGTTCACTTTATGGTTCATAAAGGACTTTGGGAAACCATTTTGTGTAGAAAGTGAGATATAAATATAGGCAGCATATTTATTCCCTTTTCTTAGCTTTGAAATTATACTATTAAGCTGGCAAACCTGTCAAATATGTAACTTAGCTTACTGAAGCCCTACCTACCAAAAGGCACTTAAGTGGATGCTTAAAATTAAGCAGGTGATTTAATCCTGCCTTATACAGTTCTTAAACACAGGCATAAGTCTCACTGAAGTCAAGGCAAGCACATTAAAGTTAAGTGTATGTTAAGCACTTTGTTAAATCAAGACCTAACTCTACTTATTTTAATATCCATTCCTAATTCTGCAAAACAAGTATGTTACAAGAGGCAGTGACATCTCAACTTCTGCCCCGATTAAATAAGTTAAAAAATCATGAATCCTAAAGCAATTGCATTGCCATCATTCTTCTTTCCTTTTATGATTAATCTGGAGTTTGATATGTCTTTCTATAGGATTAATATCTTAACAGCAAGGTAATAGGTAGTATGACATTTAATCTCTTTGATTAAATTCCATACTAAAAATGTCCCATAAATAAAAGAAACAATTGAGGCAATCATAAATTATCTTCATTGTTGCAAAGTGATGGATTTAGTGGTTACAGAGGGTAAAATCTCATGAGCTCATTAAAAGCTATAAGGGGTTTTTTCCTTCCACAGACCTAAAAGATGTTGTGGCCTATGGCAGGTTTTCTCACATGGCTTTCATTTAATCAGCCAACACCTTAAGAGAAAACAGAAGATTCTGTATATGTGCCCGACTCATTTTCCACTAGAGATTACCAGATCTAAATAGGGATCTTTTGCTTCAGGTTTTATCTTAGGTGCCTCCTGTGGGCTCAGCACTATGTGCCTAATGAAGAATGTATTTTTTGGTTAATAGCCAGGATCAAATGGTTTCAGGATCGGAGTCTGCCACTGACCTTGGGCAAGTCACAGAAGGCCAAATTTTCAAGAGCTCAGCATCAACCATCAGAGCCAACTCAAAATGTATCAGCCACAGCCATAGTGCCAAATGAATAAGGTTTGGATGCAGACCAGTGGACAGTGCTCTTCTGAGTATTTACCTAAAAGCATTGCAAGGGAGATGCTTATCTCTGAGTCTGTCAGAAAATCTGCATGCAGGAGTAGGTCCCAAACCTTTTAAGGCTCCACTGTGCTACTGAGATGTACCTGGAGGAGTCATTTCTCCATTTGCAAAATGAGCAAAAGGTTGTACCCAACCAGAAGGGCTTCACTTAGCATAATAAGGCACTGTTTTTCCTGTTCAGTTACAAAACCCTTTTTACTACAGATGCTAGGATAGTTTTTTCCTTTCTGTTCAACTATAGCAGGTAGAGAAGTTTAGTTAAGTGACAGAAGGGGAATAATGTGGACAAGACTTTCATCCAAGTTGGGGGGGGGGGGTGTTCAGGGGCTCTTGTTAGCACTTTCCTGTGTCCTGAAATCAGTGCTGTCTCTGACTCCTTACAACAAACTGTCATTGCCATGAAACACATCCTCCCAACAAGGACAACACAGATGCACAGGCTGCACTTTAGAGTCATCCTGCACTGTGCCTCTGCTGAGCTGCATGGTCCCAAGATTAGGGATGGACAAGAGGCTACTATACTCTGACAGTGCTAAAAAAAATTAAAAGTCAGCCCATTCATGTGATTAAGGATTCAAATGAAAGGCTTTCTGTAAAGATGCGTTTTTAATATAAAAGGCTGCCAGCAGAGAAGTCCCCCATGGTGCAGTTTGTAGGATCATGTAAGAGTTTAACAAGATTAAGTTCATGTAAATTCCTTGAGAAGCATCTGCACAACCCATAACGAGGTTTTGCTGCATTTTTCACCAGACAAAATGCTGCATTTCAGTGTTAAACCTTGTTCAAGTACCCATGAAAATGACAGACCTGGCAGTGCCAGGAGTACCAGGTTTCCTACTGGGGAAATATGGTGGCAAGCTTTATTGTGGGTAGCATGGGTGCTCTGCAAGAATGGGCCATGAGTAATTTTGCTGTAGGTCTTTGCCATCAGCAGAGACCAGGGAACTCATTCTACTTCAGCCTCCTAAAAAAAAAAGGGGGGGGGGGAGGATGCACATACTGACCAAGAAATTTGTCTCATTACTGATCTCAGTAGCTGCCTACAGCCTCTGCCCCTTAAATCGTGCGAGGCCTGTCTTAGCAAAGATTCATGGAAGGCAGAAGCTCACCGACGGACCTTGATAAATCAATCAGATCTTGAATTGCTTTTTAAAAACTTCAGCCTGTTTTCCTGAAATCTGTTATTAAACATGCCCTGTTCTGACCAGTTCCTTTTACAATGACCTCCAACATGTTTTTGCTGGAGAAGCTATAAAGGGAGAATGGGCACAGAGCCAGAGACCCTCAAAAAAAAAAAAAGCCTTGCAAGTAAACAGGCTGTAGAACATGGCAGGGCCTCCAGACAGTGCAAAAGAGATCAGTGGCCCAGGTCTGTGTCAAACACCTGCTGGAGATCTAATAATGCTTTGGGTGGATTAACAGCAAATGCATCCCAAAGGGACCAAAAAGGGAGGAAAATCACAGCTTAGCTTCCCTGTGCTTTGTTTCTGTGTCTTTCTTTTATTTGCGTACCACCATATTGTAATTGCTTTATCACAGACCAGGCCAGTGCAATCCCAACTTACTGTAGAAACCTCACAGCGCACCTCTAGAAATGCTGATTCTTCATACAATCTGCCCGAACACTTCCCTTCCATCACCCATGTAGATCTGAGAGTCATGGGTTGGAGTCGGGGATGGAGATGTGCACTGCATTTGGTAATGTTAACCTGTTTTACCCATTCTTACAAACTGAAGCAATGTATGTAATATAGGTGAAGCAATCTATGTAATACAGGATGTCTATTTTACTAGCATCTTCACTCTGGTTACTTGCAGCCCCAGTTCAAAAGCCCTAACATCTAGAATTATTTGAAATGCTCCAGAGTATCTGAGACATACATGTGGGCCTGGCAGATTTGACCCAGGACACAGGGTGACCCTAGCCCTTCAGAACTGGCATGTGGAGACCAGGAGGTAAACTAGGGCACGTCCAGTGACACTTTAGACATGTTTTGGCACTCCCATTGACTGCAGTGAGAGCTCAGACACCTAGTGCACATCTAGACACTTTTATGTAGACACCAAATGTAGGTGCCTTAATCCAGGAGGCTGAATCATCCCTCCCCACAAGCTCTTCCTCAGCAGTACAGCCCATCTGTCCCACCTGTGCTTTTACAAGTATCTTGCAGAGCTCCTCGTAGACACTGAGCTCCTTAAGACCATTAATACTCCTGGGTAACCTATGAAACTGATCAAGCAGGAAAAAAAATCTCATTGAAACCTGGGAAGAAAACTCTCTTGATTTTGAAATTTTTAATTACATGTTAGTTTACCATGAAGGCTATCTCAAAATACAAATTCAGAAGTTTCCTTATGGGAAAATTTTGGGGCTTTCACACAAAAAAGAAGCACTTAACTAAGACTGAATTTGATTTAAAACTCAATTTTCTATAGGGAGGGCAAATTCAGCACAGATTTTTCACACCTCCTTTGTTATTCAGGCTGATCGTGCTCCAGGCAAGAACTAGTAGGACTAGGGGGAACTGATAGCTACCAGGACAACTTCAGAAGTCTGTGACATGACCTGAAGAAATGATTGATTTGCACTATCCCTGGACAAAGAAGATATATCATGTACAAGGAGAGAAGCAGCCTGGCATCTGAGGTCAATTGACCAATGTCCCCACAGTGCAGAGGTGGGGTAGGCTTAGATGTGCAGAGCAAATGAAGCATTTTCTTTAATAACAGTCGTCTTTGAAGCCAAGGGAATTCGCCCTCTGATTTCAATGGGTTCTGATTTATATTATAAGGAAAGTACCCACCTCAGGCAGCTGAGTGCAGTTGTTTGATTCAAACTGAAGTAAAACATGTCTGACTGCTTTAATATTTGTTTGGAAGGTAATAGTATAGAATGGAGTGAGCTGGAACAAGAAAAATTTTGATGCAATTAAGCCTTGATTTTTTTGTTGTTTTTTGTTTTGCATTTGTTCTAGTTCCTTTTCTCCAAATAGACCACTTCATCATTTGTTGGTAATCATGATTTGCAGCTATAAATGTAGTCCGTGCAGCAAATGCAGTATGCCTTTTCTATTACTCACTTCCACCCTCCCCATGTACCTTTTACATCCTCATGCCATGTGTCCACTTTTATGCCCACATGCACTTTTAACAAGTGAATTTCCAAGGTTTGTGTGGATGAGTATTTACAGGAGCTTCCTTGTTTACCTTCACTGTTGACCCTGGTGCCCAAGAGATGCTGAGAGCATCAACATTCACTAACATCACTGGCAAATAAAAACATTCAGCTTCATGTAGGCCTCAGGCACCTTTTTTCTGAAATTCTGCTTCTATAGTTTATTTCATCCAAGAAAACTGCCATAACCACAAGGACTATCACTAGGGTCACCTTGAAAGGGGGAGGGTTAGTGCTTTTGCCTGTAGACTCTTAGAGTTTGTATTGGTATTTCGGGTTGATTTAGAAGTTATTCTCTGCGGGGTTTTAGGGCTTTTTTTTTTCCTCCCCCTTAAGTACTGCGTAAGTGTATCTCCGTTGGCTTGGAGAGCTGTTCAAAGGATCAGTTTGCATATTTATTTGCTTTTTCTTCTAGACATCATTTAACTTCGTTGTAGCAGATTTAGAAAATGAGGTGTAAAACAAATCACAACTGGGACTTCTGGCATTGCTGGCAGTAGCCTGCTTGAGCTGGAGGCTTGAAGAATGGGTGAAAGCTCCAGATATGCTCCAAAGTACATCAGGCAGCAACTGAGCAGAACCACGAATTCAAAAGAGGGATTGAGCTAGAGAGAAAAGGGATTTACTGGATATATTTCAGCAAACCAGGATACAGGATTTGATGGCATCCTAGGATTGACCCCATCAGTGTAGACAGCCTTGAGGACAAACACGGTATTTCTGTTGTGTATTTGCAAATACCCTGGAGCAGTAGGCTCCAGTCACAGCCAGAGGCTTTTTTAGGCTTGACAATAAATACTGATAATACTTGGCATTTATCTGCCAAGTTGAGAATTACTGGTGCTGGAAACTTTGGCTGTTTAGCTAATGAGAGAACAGAAGTAATACAATCTGACTTCCCCAGCCATTCACACCTTCACAATGAAGCCTGAGCTTCCAATGCCCCTGGTTCCTGCTGTTGTGTAGGCTTTCTTTAAGCTATCAAGTTCATATGATAAATAGGTTTGAGGAAATCTCTTCACTTCCATGGATCCCATGAGCAAAAAAAAAAGTAGGGCTAAATATATGAAATAAATTATTAATTCTGAATTATTTACTCAGCTCCACTTATTTGTTCTCATTTACTTCCTTTTTACTTAAACTAGATCATTCATCTTCTCTTTCTTTCTTAAGAGATTTCAAATGGTTTTTTTAATCACTTTGCACATATCAAATGCTGTTACATATTACCATCATGCTGCTCTTCGGGAAGCCTACAAACAGTATTGTATACGTTGAAGTAAACAAACATCATTAGCTTTAATCTATTAATCACAGTCAATAACATTAATGAAGCATACTTTAGCATCACTGTCAGAGATTTAGCACTAATTCATCTCATTAACTTTTGTGGAACTACAGTCCTCTCCAATCCCCCAGTACTATCAAATTGTATGTGAGGTCAACATTTCCCATGAATTTTTGAAATGTAAATTCAACAAAAAAAGATATTTGGAAGCATTTTGAAAGGTTTTGAATTTGATCGCAAAAAGGCACAAGAATCAGAAAGTGAGGAGGACTGGAAATTGAAAGGGAAACTGCACAGAATTAAACATCTGCTTTTTTGCTTCAGATGCTACACTCCAGCCTCCATGCAATGGAGGTGTCACCTGAGTAGTGGTGGCCCAAATCCCAAACAGGGCTTAGTCACCAGGGAGTCAAGTCTGACCTAAAGATGTTGACTTAGAGGTTTAAAGACCTTTCCAACATGCAGATTTAGTGGTCTCCAATGCACATGGCCTTTACCTTACTGTTTCCTTACAGGTTGTCTTGGGTACATTTATTGACTAGGATTTCCACATTTAGAGTATTGTAGGAGGGTGTTATCAGACTAATGTATTAGTCTATTTGTAGATTGCACTGAGACAGGTATATTTAGTAGATACTGTATTGTGCAGGCCTGACATGATAGAGTTAATTCTATATAGAGCTACAGAAAGATGAAGGGTTTATTTTCATTAAAATTTTGTTCCTTTTTTGTCTAAATGTTGACAAAACCAGTTTTTTCTTAACTGTATAACACTTCTAACTGTCCTACTTGCACATATATCACATTTCCTGAGCATTTCAAAATTTAAAGCAACACTTTTAATGTTACACTAATACCATTTTCTGCTTTTGATGCTATTTTTTAATTTTCCATATATCTGCCATTCTGTTTTCTGGCATGGATTAGAATTGGCAGTATCTAAAATACCTTGAAAAAGATATGTCTTCCAATAAATCTTTGCAGCTAAAAGCAGGAATAACCAGTGATATAAGAGCTAGTTTTGCAGCTAGACTTGATAAGTATCTATTCACGTTAATACATACCAGCCTTCTGTATGAGGTACCCAAATGTTCCCCAAGTGCAACAGCCTCTCCTTAGAGTTTTTCCCATTCCCACATCATAAAAACAGATCAATTGCTCATTTCAAAAGAGCTGATCCTAGATAAACATAGTTCCTGTATTTCAGTCCCCAGTTATAAAATGTTAAATGTTAAAAGCCTGTGTTGGGCTTGAGGTCAATTAGTTTGAATTTTCTTTTAAGAACAAAAACCTGAAGCATCTCCAATGTGGCATTCCCTCAAGTCAGGCAGCCTTGAAGCCTTTCCCCACTCCTCATGCTTTGCAAAATAACACATTTTTGTTCTTACGTAATTAGCTGGCAGTAAGATTCAGGAAAAGAGGGAGGCAAAAGACACTTTAGAGCTCTGAGCAGTGACTCCTCTGAGCCTTTATATCAGTTCCCTTTAAACAGCTCTGTGGCTAACTTCCCAGGTTTCTTCCAGTGACTAATGCTGGGTATTAGTTTAATGGGTCATAGTCACTGATTGGATCATAAATACAGAAATCCCACCACTGAAGCTTAAAAAAAACCCCAGAGCCATTCAAGAGGAATCTAAAACTCAGCACAGCAATACAGCACAGCATGTATCTCCTGACCTTCCCCTACAGAGATAGCCTTTTCTGATCTTGCTGCATTTCCCTTATGCTGAAAGGAAGGTATTTTTTTTTCCCTCAAACCCAGATGTTAAACTCTTAAGCCAAACTCTTTTTCCATTTTTTAGAATGAAGGGAGAGCAGGGCTGAGGGGCTATCAATGAAGGTTTCCAGGGACGACCTAGAATTGTTTTAGAATCATGAAGAGCTCATTGGTTGTGCCAGGTGTCAGTGACATTTCTGTTCTATGGCAGGCTGGTTCATTGGCCTGAATTTCTAATGGAAGAGGCTACAAATGAGAGCAACTTCATTATTGCAGTGCTTTATCGAAGTCTTTGAGGGGTAACTAAGAAGCTATTTACATTGACCTTTACAGCACTGGCCTGAGGCTCAAAACAACATGGTAATACTCATTGCAGTAAAGCTCTGCTGAGATACTTCACGCTATAGCAGGTGGGAAGGAGGCAGATTGTTACAGCGTGGCCTGAAAGATTTCCAGGTATGATACCTCGGAGATTCAATGTGCACCAGTGAGTGGGGGCTATTTTCACCTCTACTGGTATATCTTGCTCCTGCTCTGCTTAGGTGTTGAATTGCCATGTCCTGCAATGGTGACATCTGCTTATTTAAACTTTACTGTCTGATATTGCAGACCTTTGCAACATCTTGCTTACAGTCTCCAGGACTAGGATGGACAATTTTATGACAGGGAAAGGAAGCATAAAGATAGGGACTAAGGGCATCTGAACCCAGCTTGCAGGCAGAAAGCAGAGACTCAAAGTGAGTGAAGGAAGGAGATCAGACCTAGAGATGTGTCAGAATAAAGCGTGACCAACTGCAGGCAAATACATGTTGTGAATCAGGTCCTGAAACTCGTGAGATTTTAAAATAAGATTGGGTATTTTTATTTGCTGTCTTAACAGTTCTCCTGACAGGCCTCCTGTTGAGCTAACACAGAAAATCAGCCTGTGGTGCCAAAAAAAGGGATGGTCCTTTCTAACCCATCAACATGGTGATCTTGTACAGGAAATGCACCCCTTTTTCCTGAAAAGATCACCAAATTATTCTCCCTTCTTGGGTTCTCTGTGACAGGTGGGGTTTTTTTATTCCTCCTTTGCTATTTCTATGTCACCAAAGCTTTCTAGAAGTGATGGTCAGTGTAGTCTGAGGAGACAGAGGAAAGAATTTCCTCAGACAGAGGAATCTTCTTTGCTAGTCAGAGAGCAGCAGTCCCAGTAACTGTATTTGGTTTTATTTTATCCCAGGGAGTCTGTTCGGGGAGAGGCATAGAAAAAGGGAGAGAAGAAACCTTTGTCCATGTGGACATGAGGGAAATGCACCGAGTTGGACCTGTGTGGTCCTTGGAGTCCTGTTGCTGGAGATGTAAAAGTGAAAAACCCACTTGCTCCTTCACTTGGTGGGGCCAAAGCAAACACCTGTGTGGCCTCTGGAGATGTGGAAATCAGGTTAGATTGGTCCCTTGCTTGCCAAGACATCAGGTTTCCACCAGAGCTTTTCCCTTCCAAACAGAGCCCTCCTGTGCCTGTCCCTGAAGGACCTCCACTCTAAGACATGATTATTTGAAGAGCACATGTTCATAGTGCCTTGGCCGGCATTTCCATATTTGAAGCTGCTTTGCCAATTCCAGACATACAAAAATCACCCAAGTAGTTTCTGAAAGCAAACCCCTTCTGGCTTCCTTCCATTTACATTTTGCTTTGTCTTGTAACTTTTAGGTTGTATTTGGTCGCATTCTTACAGCTTCTCTTTACAGCTGTGAAAATTAGCTTTAAAAACAAGTGAAAATTGAAGCTTGTTTGGCTCAAGAGTGGGGGCTTTAAAATAACAAAATATTTCAAGACTCAAAATCCAGAATGTGGGTAGTACCAGCTGAGCTGGATCTCTAATGCTCTTTTTCTGTCATTATGGACTTGCTCAGGAATATTCCTGAGCATCAGCTACCTGCATTTGAGCTTTAGCTTCAGGAAAGTGTGAATTTCTTAATGAAACATAATTTCCAGGGACAGGTCCCCAGTGTGGCATGTGTCAGAAAGGACATACAAGAATGTGTATATTTTTACCAGGTCCATTGAAATACTATTCTCAGGGCTTTCTGGGGAGGAAAAAAAAAAACGACAACCAAAGTCTTTCACAGAAGCTCTGATTATTTTTTTGCAAGGCCATCATAATCCTAAAAGTCATATCTGACAGCCCATGTGAGACTTTCTGCAACAGGGAACACCTGAAGTGTCCATCCATCACGCAGCAATGGGCCTCCAGTTGCACAGCTGGACTCTGCCTTTCCTACCAATGGTAGTTTTCACTCTGTATATAGACAGACATTAGATGCAGTGTGAAAGAAGCATGCTATCAATTTAGTGTAACTTAATTTAAAGCTTTCTTATCAACCCAAAATTTTAGGATGGTGTCCCATTTTGGAATCTGAATCAGCCACTTCAGCTTTCAGACAGGTCTGGCTTTGCAGAATTGAAGTTGTTCAGATGAGTTTTCATCCCTTTTAATACAATAAAAACCTGAGTATGACGTGAGGGTCTCAAAAACTTAGAGTTCATTGTGCTTTGGATGGAGCAAATTTCAGATTCAGGATGAAGGTCCAATTACAATACAGCTTGACAAAGACTTGTCATCTGCACAGAAATGTAAGAGTAAAAGGAACTTCCTGGATGAAAAAGTTTAGTCCCCTGCTAATACCTGCATTATATAATCCCTGTTATATATTTTAAAAAAAGAATTTACTCTAAAAGGGACTTTTATTTTCAAAAAAAATAGATTGGGGCTTAGTAAAAAGGAAAAGACAGGATTGAGAGCTTTTCAGTCCTGGCACAGAGATAGGCAGACAAGCCTTGAAAGAGGAAACATAACAGCCTTAGTGATCTTCTGTGTGAAGTCACTGAAGAATTTAAGGAGAGCAAGGTGAGAGGATCAGTCACATACCCAGCAGAAGCAGGTAGGAGCTTCTGCTCTCTCTCATACTAACTGGAGAGCAATACAGGAGGTGGTGTAGGAAAATACTGTCTGCAGTGATAAAGCATCCTGTAAACCTTGTAATTCTGTGCCTCCTGTGAAGTATGCCAGAACCACAACAGAAGCAGGACATGCCAGATTTGACTGACACTTTGCCAAGGGAAGGCACAAGCACAGGAATGAAAGGGTTGCCATCCCCTCCTGGCAGCTCAAATGTCACACAGAGATAAAGGTTACTGCTGGTAACAAGTCTCATTTCCCAGGTAGAAAGCATGCAGCACCATGGCTCTTCACATATGGAAAGTGGTAGTGGAGCAGTGAGTTGGGTACATACACAGGCTTCGAGATTAACAGCAACAACTGAGTTGAATTCCCTGCTGTCACAGTGCCATTTGCAGAAATTGCATGCTGTTCCTATCTGATCTCTCAGTAAATCTGCGGGGACGTGGAAGGAAGACTACACTCTTTGAAAAATTATGCACCCCACACTGTCACTGTGGGAGTGTGACACTGGGCTTCATGGTGCTTTGATCATGCATCAGGATCAAAAATAGCACTGGCTTCTCTCAGGGGTTAGGACAGTGTCTGAAGTCTCAAGGTGTGATGCAGGTAGGGTCATCAGAGCTCCAGTTTTCTTCAGAACTTGCCTCAACCTCTTGTACCTGCTTAATTAGATTGAAATGATTGAGAAACCATTGAGTTTGACTCTCCCAGTTCCATTCCCTGCTGCAAGCTAAGTCCTTCACAAAAATTGAAGTATGAAGGAGGAGAAGAGACACTTCATTAAATGTTTAGAAGCTTCAGGAATGGATTGTTACAGTAGGCAGAATGAACAGTCCTGCATTTTACTTAGTATTAAATATTTCACCTTGATCATCTTTAACAGTTGTTAGCTCGCTAACAAGTAGCCAGCAAGGCCATCTTCGATGTGCAGATCTTGTCTATAAGAAGTCAGGAACACTGAACATGATTTGGTCATCTCAGGGTTACTGGGGAGGCAGGTGAAATAACTCTTCTTGTGTTGTTGCCTTATGCCCAGAAGTAAATCTGGTTGGTGACAGATGCCCTCTACCTTTGCTCTCTGCAAGGTAAAAAAAAATCTGAGTAAAAGCAAGAGCATTTCAAGGCTTTCTGGTTGAATGTTCTACATCTCTTGCTAGTTATTTTCCAATCACCAGCTTGAAACGCCACTGGCTTTTAGCTTTCCATAATACCCACCCTTCCCTCCCTTCTTCCTTCTGCCTTTGTGTCTGTCTGCCTATCAATAGACTGACAGGATTAGTATAATGCTTGATTGAGTGCTCGTTGTCAATCAAACCTCCTTGACTGAACCACCAAATGACAATCGCTTGGGTAGCAAATTCTCTCCCAGGCAGGAGGCCTGATGGAGGGAGGGACCAATTCAGCCTCCCAAGATGTGCCCTTATGAAAGAGGGGACAAAATTGCTACATCCGATTTCAGTCCTACTTTTAGATCCGGAACATCCCTGTCGGTCACTTGTGATGTGCACTATGCAGCAGCTGATGCTCCCCACCTCTCCGACGGGCTTAGCGGTATCCTTCCTTTCCCAGGCAGGAAGACTGAACGTCTTTCTGGTTCGCATTAGCTTTATCCCCCCAGTAGCCTAACAAACCCCGCGGCTGAGGCGGGGGAAGGCGGCAGCAGCAGCTTCCCCCGCCTCCGCGGCTCTGCCGGCGGCTGCAGCCCCGCTCGCGTGCGCGCTGTGCCACCGCGCGGTCCCGCGGCCGCACTGCACGCGCCCCTGCGCGGCCCTGGGAGCCGGGGCGAGCAGGCCAGCAGCGCGGCCCCGGGGCCTGCCTTCCCCCGGGGCCTGCCTTCCGCCCGGGGCCTGCCTTCCCCCGGGGCCTGCCTTCCGCCCGGGGCCCGGGGCCTGCCTTCCGCCCGGGGCCTGCCTTCCCCCGGGGCCTGCCTTCCGCCCGGGGCCCGGGGCCTGCCTTCCCCCGGGGCCTGCCTTCCGCCCGGGGCCCGGGGCCTGCCTTCCCCCGGGGCCTGCCTTCCGCCCGGGGCCTGCCTTCCCCCGGAGCCTGCCTTCCGCCCGGGGCCTGCCTTCCGCCCGGGGCCCGGGGCCTGCCTTCCGCCCGGGGCCTGCCTTCCCCCGGGGCCTGCCTTCCGCCCGGGGCCTGCCTTCCCCCCGGGGCCTGCCTTCCCCTGGAGCCTGCCTTCCGCCCAGGGCCTGCCTTCCACCCGGGGCCTGCCTTCCGCCCGGGGCCTGCCTTCCCCCGGGGCCTGCCTTCCCCCCGGGGCCTGCCTTCCCCCGGAGCCTGCCTTCCGCCCGGAGCCTGCCTTCCGCCCGGGGCCCGCCTTCCCCCGGGGCCTGCCTTCCGCCCGGGGCCCGCCTTCCCCCGGGGCCTGCCTTCTGCCCGGGGCCCGCCTTCCCCCGGGGCCTGCCTTCCGCCCGGGGCCCGCCTTCCCCCGGGGCCTGCCTTCTGCCCGGGGCCCGGGGCCTGCCTTCCCCCGGGGCCTGCTGCAGCCTGCAGAGCAGCCTGTGGGCGAGCACATTAAAGGTGCTTCCAGAGGAACTAGCAAGTGGCCAAGGAAGGAGATGATGGGATCTGCCTAAGGGAGGGCTCGTGCCTGCCCTGACTCAGAGGCAGCAAAAACCCTAAATGGGGGGATTCGGTTTTGTTCTACCGAGCGGTTGTTTTCATTCAGATCTGGGAGAGGCACAAGGAAACCGTATTGGGTTTTGAGCGTTCATCGCCGCTGTCAGTGAGCAGCCTTTCTCTGGTCCTTTTACAATTGCAGGGATGTAGGGCGATAATTTGCGCAGTTGTCTCCTGCGCTCTGGCTCCTTGCTCATGCTAAGTTCTGTAAAACTTTATCTAGTGCTTCTCACTCTGTAAGTGATGGTAACATTAGTGAGGTTAAAGATTGTAGGAAGGATCCCAGAATCACAGAATCGTATAGGTTGGAAAAGACCTTTCAGATCATCGAGTCCAACCATAAACCTGACACTGCCAAGACCACCACTACGCCATGTCCCTAAGCACCTCATCCAACATCTTTTAAATACCTCCAGGGATGGGGACTCAACCACTTCCCTGGGGAGCCTGTTCCAATGCTGGACAACCCTTTCAGTGAAGTAAAATTTCCTAATATCCAGTCTAAACCTCCCCTGGCACAACTTGAGGCCATTTCCTCTTGTCCTATCACTTGTCACCTGGGAGAAGAGACCGACCCCCACCTCTCTACAACCTCCTTTCAGGTAGTTGTAGAGAGCGATAAGGTCTCCCCTCAGCCTCCTTTTCTCCAGGCTAAACAACCCCAGTTCCCTCGGCCGCTCCTCATCAGACTTGTGCTCTAGACCCTTCCCCAGCTTCGTTGCCCTTCTCTGGACACGCTCCAGCCCCTCAATGTCTCTCTTGTAGTGAGGGGCCCAACACTGAACACAGCATTCGAGGTGCGGCCTCACCAGTGCTGAGTACAGGGGCATGATCACTTCCCTAGTCCTGCTGGCCACGCTATTTTTGATACAAACCAGGATGCCATTGGCTTTCTTGGCCACCTGGGCACACTGCTGGCTCATATTCAGGCGGCTGTCAACCAACACCCCCAGGTCCTTCTCTGCCGGGCAGCTTCCCAGCCACTCTTCCCCAAGCCTGTAGCGTTGCATGGGGTTGCTGTGGCCCAAGTGCAGGACCTGGCACTTGGCCTTGTTGAACCTCATACAATTGGCCTTGGCCCATCAATCCAGCCTGTCCAGGTCCCTCTGTAGAGCCTTCCTACCCTCAAGCACATCAACACTCCCGCACAACTTGGTGTCATCTGCAAACTTACTGAGGGTGCACTCAATCCCTTCATCCAGATCATTGATGAAGATATTAAACAGGACTGGCCCCAACACAGAGCCCTGGGGAACACCGCTTGTGACCGGCCGCCAACTGGAGTAAACTCCATTCACCACCACTCTTTGGGCCCGGGCATCCAGCCAGTTCTTTACCCAGTGAAGAGTACATCCGTCCAAGCCATGAGCAGCCAGTTTCTCCAGGAGAATACTGTGGGAAACCGTGTCAAAGGCTTTACTGAAGTCTAGATAGACAACATCCACAGCCATCCCCTCGTCATATGTGTCTAATGGCATTCTAACATATTTTCTATATTGCATTATGTTTTCCAGGAGGCTCCACCAGGGAATAATCTCTCATAGACTTGAACCTGCACAGTTTATCACAGTTTACCCTGGTTTTCTGTAGAAGCAATGTTTTCAGGAATGTAAGTATCTCTACCATTCTTTCCTTCTGTTTGAATTTGTTTGACACAGTAGAAGTTTCAAAGACCTGAAATTCCCATACATTTTACAAAAATAAGAAAAGATCAGAGAGACTCTATTAGTGCTTTTACCCAGAATAAAGAGTGAAGCATAAACTGACCCTTGATTAGACATCAAAGTGTGCACTTGGGAGGGCAGCTGGAAGACATAAGTTCACAGAATCACCATCTTCTTTTGATGTGCTACTTGCAAAATGACATGTTATTCTTCCCTATGCATGCAAAGACAAAGCAACAGAAAGTGAACATCACAGGTGGTTCTCATGCTGGTGAAATTTCCTAACTTGAGTCATTTTTATACGGTCATGCCAATACCCTGAAATTGTTAGAATGGCATCTGGGCTGCTTTTTGATCTAGAGGATTCTGTTATCATTTCTGTTTTACAGTTTATTATACCAAGAAGGTACAGACCCTGAAAAACTATGATCCAATATTTATCCCTCAGGAATATTTATATTCTTATAAACATACAAAGAAAGAACTCTTCCAGACAATTAATTTGTTCTATAAAATTATTTCACGTAAGGCCAAATACAGATATCCATGTTCCTAATAAAGAATAGTGTTCTGAGTGAGTCATCACAGTCAAGCCAGCGAAACAATTTTGGAACAAAATTGCCAATAGGTAGTAGGGAAATCTTGAAATCAATTCAGAAAAAAAAATGTATCCAAACAAAGAGTGCGAACAAAACAATGTACTAGAAATAGAGGTGATACATTACCAGAAGACTGGAAAAGGAGCCAGCTGTATCAAATCATTCTGCATAGTTTTGATTAGTCTTTATTAACATTCGAATCTTTTGAACCATAGGTTTGTGAGTCATGATATAACAGGAAGAACATGCCCATACTATATGCAAGCCAAAATAAATTATTCCCATATAGCCATACCTGTTCCTCTTGGTTCATTTCACCTCTTCCTTCCTACACTAATTGTCTTCACGAAGCTTTTCGTAGAGTCTCTGTTCTCTGGCAATTTATTTTTTTCAAGTGATGAGGGGCTAAGGCTTCCATGCCAATTAACAATTCAGTCAAATCCATCTTACTTCTTTTCACTTTTGGTTTTATTTCATCTTCTCAATTTCATCTGCCTTTGACTCCCTGAAACAATCCAGTTTAGCTTGAAGATTTTTTCTTATTAATACAATGGCTCATTAGATTAATCTCTGCTTAAAATTCATGTCCTTCTCTCTCACCTCTGAGAGAAAACCACTGAAAAGCAGCTGCCTCTGATGTGTATTTACTAGCTGCTGAAGGTCACTTTCTGAAAAACCCTTTTCCTTCCCCAAAAGTCAAAAGATTCAGGATGGATGGATTATCCGGTTTGTCTTGTTTATAGCTTGTTGGTTTAGGTTTGAGGTTTTTTGGTGGGTTTTTTTTTTAATCGAAGGAGATTCAGAAACGCTTGCTGGAGTTCAGTGTTTGTTAGTCAAACTGTGTGCACGCCAATGTGTCTTGACAAAGCAGCTGTGCTCTGAAAAAGGTGACATTTCTTCCCCCCCTGGGCTGGAAAAGGAAACTTCTGTCCAGGCTCCAAAGATCTCTAGTGACATTAAAAGAGATTTTCATGAAGTGGAAGGCAAACACCATTAAAAGCTGTAATTTTTGCTCTTAAGAAATTATGCATATTTAACAGGATGTCTTTGAACTTGTGCCACCTAAGTAGAAAAACAAACAGCTTTTTTGAGAATTTGAGGATTATTTTACACGAGAATTTAATTTGTTTAAATGGAAATGAATATGGATGAGGATATTTGAATAGGTTCAGTGTGTTCGTCAGTCACAATTGCCAAGCAGGGACTAATCTTGGTGATTAGTAAGGGTAGTGATAAAAATATGCTTGTACCCAATATGCCTCCTGATTGGCAGTTTATTGCTCTTAGAGGAACAGATGTCAAAAGCCATATGCTAATATTCAGCACAGAACAATCCTCTGGTTTACGCTGTAAAATGCACCATGGTTGGCACTGCTGAGCAGTGAGCGAACGGCAGCCCTGAAAGACAAGAGCCCTTTCAGGTGAAAGGAGCATTTGCTGCAGCAGTTGGCAGAGGGGGAACGGGGGCTCCTGGGGCTGCCCCAGCCTCTGCTGCCGACTCCGGTATCTTACGACAATGATCAGGGAAGGGGAGACGCAATAGTTTACCTAAACTGCACTTCATATTTATTTAGACGAGGAATTATTTTCTCTTTATACAGCACCTGGCACAGTGTGGTTCTGCCTTGTTACAGAGGTGCAGCAATGAAGTTACTAAATCGGAATAAAAAAGTGTGTTACGTGAGAAGTGCATAAAAGAAAGAAAGGAAAAAAAAAAGACCTGCAGATATCAATGTCTTATGTTTATATAGGATTTCAGTCTGTGATCTTCCTGAGCTGGGGGAGTTTACGTTTTACTGTGATGATGAGTTTTGAATACAGAATTAACAGTAAAAAATTTCTCTAACTGGTGTCTTTAAAGGTCGTAGTACAAGCAACAAAAAAAAGTGGGGAGGGGAAAATACACCCTTATACAGAGGCAAAGCCAACTTCTGCCTTCATTTAAACCTTCCGGCCCCCAAAATCGAAGGGACACTAGGTTTGACTGAAAGCAGTATTACGGTCAGTTTATTCTGGTACCGTTTTCCATGTGCCGAATATATTGATTATAACAGTTACTGGTAATGCTAGCCATAATGCCAAGGAAAGAAGTGCCAAAGCTGTCAGCACTCACTTTCCACCTGATCAGCCTAAAGGGGTGGCAAGGGGCAGGTTTCTTTCCCTACAAGCCAGGCTGTAGCGATCTGGAGGACTAACGAGATTTCCAGTCTCCAGCCACTGCCAGCAGTAAACAAACCCACGAAGCTGTTATTAAAGGCAATGGTGTTCTGCAACACGCTGCTGCAATTTCCTTAGGATTATTCTGAAGTTTCAAGTCCTTCTGATTTGATAGTTTCTGAAGAAAAAAACCTTTTCTCTTTCAAAGATCAGTTGGGCTGAACTGCATTCACGGTGGCTGTTCTTATAGGCTGTTATCCTAATTTTACATCCCATTCTCTTGTACAGAGACTAAGATGAGCACAATTTTGTGCCTGCATAATTTCATCTCCAATTGCATCTACAGCCATAGCATAAAGGGGAAGTGTCTCTTTGATTCGTCTCCATTCCAGGCTCTCTTTTGATGCAAGATGAGAATAAAAGCCTTACACAAAAGATCACACGAGTCCTTTTCTTTAAGGAGAATACTTGGGTTTCTATGTGTTGGAAGAAGCTTGAATTTCAAACTTTAGGGGAGTTAGTCTGGAGCACATTAAAATTGCAAGAGAAGATGCGCAGTGATAGTCCTGCTCTTGTACAGGTGTCGTACATCTGGCATGAGCTTCCCCTTCACACTAGGGCTTTGCAGTACTCTCTGTCTCATTCTGGAGGAAGAACTGATAACATGCTCTGGGGGAAGGAGATATTAATCCAGTTCTTATGCTATCCTCCTCCCTCTTTCTTTTTTCAAAGCAGCAATATAGTGAGGTCATATGTTTTTCTATAACATTCCTCTCATTTGTGCCATTTTATTAAATTCTTTTCATGAATTGTGTAATCCCACACTAATTAAGGAGAGCTTAAGAGACCATCACATTTCCATTAGCTTTACTTTGTGTTACTCTTGGAGGGTGTCACACACAGGGAGGACCTAACAGGAAGGAGCTTGATGGGGGAAAACAAGCTCTAGGAGGCAAATGATCCTGTGCATCTGTAGGAGACAGAAGTGTTTGAGGACTTGGGTGTGTGTTATATGATCACAAACATTAGTACGTGGATTTTGCCTGTCTTATTATTGGTTTTCTCTTTTTGTTTTTAGCTTCATTGGGAGATGACGTTGGCAGAACATGTTGGAAGGCCATGGGCTGCAGAGGATGCTGTTGGAGCAAGAGGTATTAATTGCTGCGGCAGTGCTTCTGGGGTCGTGATGGCTGACGGAAAAAAGGAGGATTGTAACAGGACCTGCACAGAACGTGCACACTTCTGCACAAAGATGGGTGCTCCTTTTTTTATAGTAAGATAAAGAAAAGTTGCAGACTGTGCTATCAGGGAACGATGCACACAGCAATGCATGGAGGTATTTTACTGGACTTTGAACCAGGGCTGGTTTGGAGCCTGCCAGCTGGGAAATGCAGGCAGAGTTAGTATGCAAACCTTGTGCCAGACTATTGATGTGCCCTGTAACACCTTAGCTTTAATGTACTTCTTGAGCTTGTTTAATATTTCACTAAAAAGCTTTGCTGAGGTGAAACTTCAGTAAGAATGGAAAGACTTGCCTATTGTCTCAGGCTGGTGAGCAGCACATGCTCTGAGCTGGTCTGGTACATTTGTAAGAACTGGTCCTGTGCTGCTTGAGTTTTCCTAGTGTTGTTCAGGCCAGTAATTTTATTAACTGCTTTTCTAATACTGTATTATAAATCCACTAATTGATTTGGTTCTGGCTAAATTGACTTGATGAGTGGTGTTCCACAGTCCTGGTTTTTAAGGATAGTAGTTAAAGAGTTGATTGAAAAGACTAACAAAATTACAATGGTTTCTTTATGGGCAACCAAACTTCTTAAAAGGATGTAGGCTAAAAAGTTTTTTTAATGAAATAGAACCACTTATAGTTTGTTCTTTTGTTTTACGAGGAAAAAAAAAATCGGCCCAGGTTGAAACTTCATAATGCTTTCTCTGTGGTATAAACAAGAAATGCTGAAGCCTTCTCCTACGTGTTACAACTAGTCCCTTAACAAAATTATTTATGGTTACGACAAGCTCTATATGGACACAGAGGTTTTTCTCATGTACTTTTGTAATGTGACCAAAATCAATGACTAGAAAGGTCCAGAGCATTGCACTTCAGAAGAACCTGATCCCTGAAAGTGGTTTGAAAAGTCGCTTAAAATCTTGCTGTGAATGATAACTGAGTAGCCCCTTTAAACATAAAAATATTTATAAGAATCTAGCTGAAAATCATGAGCTGTCAAGATCTAAATGGTTGAGGGACTCCTGAATTACCCTACTATTTATTAGGTTGGATCAAATTTTTTTAAAGAGGTAGGAATATAGGGAACCATAACTGCACACAGAGATAATTATCTCTAGAGATGTTAGTTAATTTCTGACTGCTAAAAATCACCTGACTTTGGACTTAACAAAGATGAAACCTTCTTTTCATTTGTTACAACATCATATATTCTGCAGCGTTAGCACTAATATAATATATATGTTTTATTTTTTCAGCATATACTCTAGGAGGTCATCTAATTTTAAAGCTTCTGATGCCTCCAAATGTAATGATTCTGTGGGGGGAAAGGTCTCTCAAGTTTGGGTCACTGAATCTTACCAAGTAATGGAGACCTACAAGTCCCAGCCCTGTAAACCCTTAGTTTGCAATGCTTTTGAAGCACCCTTTTTGTGTCTGAGTCGCCTTGCTAGCTAGGGAGGATGGTGCTCTCAAGGGGGTTATTCAGGGTCTGTCGGTTAAGCTGACTTAGAATGCCCCTGGTATGGCTGAGACTTTCTATATTTACCCCATTCTTTATCCTAGCTCAGCTCCCAGCTAAACCCAGAGCCTACTTCATGATTATAACAAGGCTGACTTTTGTCACTTTGGGGAGCCCAAAGGAGAGTATTTGTTAAACAGGAGCTGGGGAATCCCTAGCTCTGGCTAGGACACCATCTCCAGTGGCTCCAGAGATGCACTGGGCTGTGCCGAGCTGCCTGGGCTCCTGAATGCATGAAATGGCAGCAAGTGAAGACAAAGGCTCTGGGATACTGAGCTTTGTTTGCTTACATAACATGGCTTTTGTGACTGAAAACAGCATCCTGGTGTCTTAAGGGATGCCTACCCAGGGTAAAACTCAGAGCATGCCTAAATATTGCTAGGCTTGCCTTCTAAATGGGTTGTTCTGAAAAATCAACATAGGCTGGACAGGATGTGTCTCCTCTTTTTCCTGACAGTCTGATGGTTTTTTTTATCTTAAGGCCTTATTTCCTGATCCTGGCATCACTCCTTGCAGGGTCTTTTGAGAAGCAGCTGTCACCTTGGCCTACTTTGTGTCCTCTCCCAGTCGCAGGGAAGAAGCAGATGGAAGCTTTGGGCTGCTTCGTTTTTTAGATATAGTACATTAAGAAAATAATGACTTCTGTAGCCAAGGGTGGCTTCTAGCCAAGCCAGAGGCCCAAACATTTGTTTGCACCATATGTGACCCAAGTGCTAAGCTTTAAGAAATGGCCAACAGCTCGAAGTATGGGTACAGAAAGAGTTTGTCTGTACTCTGAGAAGGGTGTGATGAGATGCTCAGCTGCAGGTAGGAGCTTCGTGTAAGAGGGAGGTGGTGGAGAGCTGGCTGCTGTGGGTGTCTCTTAGGTGTTTACCTCTCCCCAGGTACTATATAGGGACCCTTGGCAAGCCTGGGCAGCACTTCAGTCCCTCTCTTCTATGTATTTAGATCTAAACGTGTCAGAAACCCAAATCCTTCCTAATCTTCTCATTTTGTTTTGCTGAAGTTATCAGTTATCCTTGTAGTCTGTGTATCCTAATTGTAATAGCAATTTTTTTTTAAATGGAGGAAGGGGGAGACATTTATCTATTGGTTTATTCGTTTTTATTTCCCCAAAGTATTACTGGAGGCAATATTTTCCCAAGCATAGATCTTCTGAGGCTAAAGAAAAGTTAGAAACAGAAATATCACTAGAGCTCAACTGAATTTTACTTGTGCTAAAACAGTCCTTTCCTAAGCAGATTCTGGAAATTAGCCCTGCGCTCCTGCAGGGTGTTGGAATCATTACACTTGCTGCTTTAATTTAGAAGTGTGAGTACTTTTTTATCTCTCAAGCCCTGCAAAGCTGTTTCTAAGGCAATTCCTGCAGCTTTTGGAGAGTTTGAATTGATCCCAGACTCAGAGCAGTCTTGAAATCCTTTCTAGGTCCCCTTGCCAGCTGCTGCTCCCAAAATGGCTGGAGTGGCCATCTGTCACGTTTAAGCCTACAAATGTCAAATATCCAGGATGAAAATGATCAAGAGAAGGCTGCTAACTCTTCCCAACTCTATCTGTCAGTTGAATGAAAAATTGCCTTTCCCTTTACGTCTGAACTGTGGACAGTCACCATCAGTGTGGCTGGGCTCCTTGCTCTCCTGGCTCTTCTGCCTCTTGACTGCCCCAGGTGTGCTCACAACAGAGCTGCCTGTTCCTCTTCCTAAATTCTTCTCCCCTAGTAAGAGAAGAGTAAGGAGCTGAGTAGATAAGGGATTAAATTTTAATACTTACTGATGCCACAGGCTTTCTCTAGCTCCAGCTAGGCTGTTTCCATCCTGCCTGCACTGGGAAGTGCTTGAAGTTGAAGCACTTACACATTAGGTGGTGCTAAACTCTAATAAATGCAGACAAAGTGATTACTGGAGCTGTTTACGCATCCTACTTGCTGCACTTGGCAAGGCTCCGCACTCATCTTCATGCTGCGAATGCTGCCCTGCAGCACTGGTAGCCAGTTCAGAGGCTTGACAGTTCACAGTTAAACTACCATCAAATAATTGTAGATAAAATTTCCTGACCACTTACTTTTCTAGAGTTACAGCCAATATTACCAAACTTAGGAACCTGAATTCAATGTTTTGGGACTTTCGTACTCCCAGGGCTGCTCCCAGAGTGGGAATAATTAAATGGGGTAGAGAATGTCATCTCCAACCTGTCATAGCCTGACAAACAACTCTCCCTGCCCTTCCCAGAGAAGATGGTCCTTTTGGCTGCTTCACTTACTAAACTGTCACCAATTGCAACTAGAATAGGCCTTGAATTCAAGCCCTCGTCAGACAATGTTTTCCTAACCCAGGTACAGGGTTGAGCGGTCAGTCTTACAGATGGCTCCTATAATTTCCAAAGGAGTGTGCAATTAGGACTTTCATGCACCTACTTTAGTCACTACAAGGCTGAAAATGTAAATTCAGTTCCTAATTGAAAGCTTGGAATGGATGGGAGGGTGAAACCTTATTAATGAATAGGAATATGAAGAAACGAGTTGTTGTCATAGGGGATCCTAGTTAAACTGCCACTGAGCAAAACTTACAACTGTCATTCATAAAACCACTCTGTATTGATGGTTTTAATAAATCTACTTAGCTACCAGAGATGATCTAGGGTTATAGTGGGAACAGGTACCTCTCAGGAGCTGCTTTGCACTTCCAAGTCACTTCTCTACTACTGCTTTCATAAGCATTGAATGGCATCTGAAGGTAACACTGTCAGGTCCCTCTTTGGACCAAAACCCTGTCTCTTCTTGCTTTAAACTTCTCCCAGACACTTGTTGAATAAATTACCGTTCTATGTGCAACAGATGCATAGAAAACTTACCCTTGTACTTGTCTTCCTGCATAAACAAAGTGGAAATTCCCTTTGGCTCTAAAAGTAGCAAGAAAAAAAATCCACAGATGACATTGCTCTTTTGGGTCAAGTGGGATAATCATAGAGGATCTATTCTAAAGTCCAGGCCAGATGAGGAAGATACTGGAAGAGGTAGGAGATGCAGTTGGGTACCCAGTAGAGCTGGAGACTGTTCTGCAGAGCATGAGGAGGGGAAGATGTCCATGGTCTTCCCTGCATACTACTGAGCACCCTTTTTTTTTTTATGCTCTGTGCACACCTGAACAAGCTGTCTCCAGGCTGCATGAAAGGTAGTGGGATGCAGCGAGGGCTGACATGGAGTACGCTGTACTTGCAGCCACCCGTCGGAATCTGCTGTTAAAACATTCAAGAATCACAGAAAGGCTCCTTTGAGTTCTATTGCATGGGTGAAGCTTTGAGTTAGGAGATCAGGACCTTACAGGATAATCGTGGACAGCATTAGAAATGAAGGCATATAAAATAGCTGAAGAGATGCTTTGAAACAAGCTGCCAAATAATGAATAATCACAGAGAATTTAAATGAGACCCATAGTACAGCCTTTTGTTTCTTAAGGCAAGCTACCTCTCTTGGACTTCCCCCCACCCCCACCCCCCCGAAAACAAAAGGCAGAATCAATAAGCCAGTCAATGGGACTACTGGAAAACACTTTGAAGTTTGTGATGAAAGAGAATTTTCCTTCCTATTTGCATTGCAGATTCCTTAGCACAAAACATGGCTGGTTCACTTCCACCTCGGCAAATCTGGCTGAGGCGTCTAAGCTCCCATCTCACCCCCCTGCCCAACCCTCCCGAGTGCAACTCCGCTGAGTGAGTTCAATCAGCTGTACTGCAGACATCGCTTTTCAAAGGAGGAGCTGAATGTATTGTTTCACCATCCCAGCTCCCAGGAAGTTTTGCTGTGGCCACTTTAAAGGTTTTATATGTTATCTAGGGGAAAAAACAAATGTTCTTCAAGCAGTCCTAAGCTCTTTAGCTTTTTGGTTTTTGCTTTTAGTTTGTTTCCAACGGTCAAGAGAGCTGCAATAGCACTATAATCTTTAGTGGTAACGTAAGTGTTAAGTTGCATGTAAATTAGCACTTGATATCCCTAAACAGTTAATGAACTATTGGTTGGGGGAAAAATGCCTAATTCCTAAATATGAACAAGTTTGAGTGCTATGAACCATGTCAGTTTTACTTTTAGCTTTTAAATATATAAAAGGATGAAGTTGGATCTCTTGCCTTTCTAGCTCATACCTGGAGGACGGTACCACTTTGATTCTGGCAGAGAGGGGATGTTTGCTCACTACTTGGCTCCTCCTTTACAGACGCACAGTTTCTCTTCAGCTATTTCAGAACTGTTCAGTGGCACAGCACCAACAAAGTAACTCATGTATGGTTAACGGGGTGATTACATTTTAATCTTACAATGGGCAGTGCTTCTCATCCTTTGCTGTCATTGTAAGTTAGAGACCTTGCCAGAAACATGGGTGGTCTTTATTAGTGCGCAGTCGTGTAATACAAGATTGTCCTTGACCAGGGCAGCTCTCATTCAAAGTATCCCAGACAGGGATGGCTTCTGTGCTCTGCATGTTTGCAGCACCTGGCAGCTTCCTTTCCACTGCAGCTCCTCAGTACAGTCACTAATTAATATTTTACCCCATTCAAAGGTGAGACCTGAGACGTTAGGACAGCAAGTTCCAGCTAGATTAGAAATTGGCAGAGCAGAATTTAGGTAAGCTTCCTTACCCATAAAAATTACCTTGCTAACACTTGGATGGTCTATAACCTCTTCTTGCATCTGACTGCATGATCATTAAGGCTTCAGATGGAAAACTACAGCCTTTCAACCCACCAGGACCTGCTTTCTGTCTGCACTGGTTTGTGCTGCTAATCTAGTGGGACCCAGAAGACCTGGCCACATCTCACCTAGCAGCTCCCTGTACAGATCTTGAGTCCTTCAGCTAATCTCCCTTTTAAAGGGGAAATGCAGAATGACAAACTTCGGTGCCTCATCTTACTAATGGTAAGATAGACCCAGGATGAACAGTGTTTCAGAAAGGCTGGAGAGAAGACATCATCTCTACCTTCCGTCAGCCTCTCCCAAATGCACTCCAAGGTCCCAGGTATGCCCCAGGCTTCAGTCGGAGACTTTAGTGTCCCTGTCACCACTTCACTGCTCACAGAAATCCCTACCAGCCCAGTAATTTCTGAAGGAAGTTCACCCAACAGAAGTGCCCTGCTACTGCAAGCTGCCTTAAACACTTGGGTTCCTTCTGAGTTAAGGTAAAGCAGCAGGGAGTTATCTTCAAGTGGAGGGTGGGAAAGAAAAGGTTAACCAGCTAACTGCAAAACCATTCCCTTGAACTGAAGGCAGGGAGGTACACTGCATTTTTTAATAGCTTGGGATAGAAAAGTGCACAGTATGTGACACTGATGCAGAGTGAATGTTTCATGAGCTGGCCTCCTAACAGATGTCTCCCTGAGAGGAAGGAGCTCATGTGGCGGTGACAGCCTGAGTGCCTGTAGGAGCGGGCAATGAAGTCTCCAGTAGCTTGCGGTGGCTTTCTCAGAACCTGGGGATTTTCCTCCTTGGACTTCCATAGCTTTCTGTTAAATGAGGGTTTGGTCCCTTCTTAGAAGGGTGCAGTGCATCCAGCAGATGCTGCACTGACAGACATCGGAGCCGGACGGTATGGGTGATGTGGTGGCAGCTCTGAAGGCTGCGAGCCTGCCTGTCCTGTACTTGTGAACACATGAATAATTAAATGCTCTGTCAGACCATGCTTTCATTTTTAGTAGCATTGTTGCAAGTATCCTATGTGTTAGAGATCTCTCTCTGAAAAAAATCTCTGCAACCTATTTTTTAACATGGTTAGCAGAGTTTGCAAACATAATAGCCTTGGAAAAACTGTGAGAGAGAAGCCTTTGAGACTGTTTGAGACTGTTATTATGCTACCTTTTATGCTATCTCAGATCTATGGCGGCATGACAGGTTAGAGAAAAGTTCTTGTCACAGCGTGCAGTGAAAACAGCCAGTGTGGCAAAGCAACCAAAAAACAGGGATAAGAAAATAGGTGATATATATCTCTGTAGGATACTTCAGCCAGGTATTTTAAAAATGTCAGACATCAGGGTACTGTTTCAGCTTCCTGGTATCTAATACAGATGTCAGATTTTTTTTTTAGAGTAACTAAGTAAATTACTCCACATTCTTCTCCTAGAAAATCACTTTGTCTGTTCCAGTTACTAGTGAACGACAAGGCATCTTTTCCCCCAAGCAATGCAGATGCCAAGGTCTTTTCATAGTCCCACCACCAGAAGGTGCCGAGAAGTCTTTTCCCTGATAACAGCATAGTGATCCTCACCCCTCACAAATGAGATGTAAAAGTCAATGCTGTGTCTTATAATGTCACGCTGAATAAACTGAAATATTAAGCTGTCCAGAGCACAGAGCTAGCATGAAGAAACCAAGCTTGGAGTACGGAAGGACGAGGGTTACAATGCTTGCACCACCTGGCAAGGGGATCAAGTTTTGTAATTTATTCTGTACAGAACTTGAGCAAGACCTTAGTGTGCTCGCCTGGAGGTCAGCAGTGCTACTGCTGCGGGCGTGAACACTGGTGTGACCATTTGGCTGTTTGGGCTGGCCCCGGGCAGCGCCAGTGACCACTAAAACGGAGGTATTGCTTCCCGGCCTTCTGCTGCAGAGCGGAGCTGCCTTCTCCCAGAGCCACCTGCAAACTGCTGATGGTGGTGTTATAGGACTCTCCACTTAGTGTCCTCGCTTGCTTGCTTTTCGGCTCAGCTAGAAAAAGGGAGCTCTTGGTTCAGGAAGGACAGAGGCTAAAAAGCAAGAAAAGCAAGTATCCGCATTTTTTACGTAAGGGGTTAATCTTCAAAATTAAGCCTTCTCCAGGCTCTGGCCGCGCACTTTGGGGCTGGCAGCGTCTCTCCTGATGCCTTCTGGGTTTGCATGGCTCCAGGGTGCGACCCACACTTGTAGATAGTGTAATCCACATTCAGGGGCTTGGCTTAGCTCCTCTGAAGCCTGGGGAGTGTGGCAAACCAACGGGTAGGGCCTGGTGCGGAGCTGAAAATCCCTGGGAATCCCTCCTGATCTAAAGGGCACGGCTGTCCCATTGTGGATAAGCAAGTGCAAACGCTTTCACACGGCATCTGCTAATGAGTTATTGAACAGACCGTATTAGTCTCATTTTGGGTCCTGATTCTGTAAAACATCGGTGTGCGCTTCATGCTGAAGGCAATTTCCCCCTTGCATGTTTACTGATAACTAAATGGTCAAGTGGGAAATCTCACGTAGTCCTCTGTCTATTTAAGACTGAAGGAGAGCTACCTGTCTGTTTTTTTTCAGGTGTCCCTGTTAAGCTAGTTATAGCATATCTACCTTTAAACTTCACCTAGCTCATTAATAAAATCTTACTTGCTAGATGTCTAAAGCTGGCAAGAATAAGGTCTATGCCCACTAGCTCATATATATGATTGCCTGCGCATCACCGGCAATTTAATACCACGTGGAATTGCAGAGGAATCTCTTCAGATTTCCCCTTTGCCCAATTCTTCAAAACTGAAATGCGTCTCTTTGTAATGGGAATCATTGTAATAAATGTAATTGATGAATTTATTACTAATTTCTTAATTTCAGTATGATAACTATTGCTCACCTTAAAGTAATGTCTTTGTAGCATTTATATTATGCAAAAAAGGAGATCCAAAAGTTTTCACCAGCCTGGACAGAGAAGGGATTGAACCAGAGCTCCATATCGCGGATCAGCCCCGGGCTTTGGCACACTAATTGCTGTGGGGAATCTTTCTTTTCTGTCCTTGGGACTGGGGAGTCCTGAAAGCTTTACTTCTGTAGCTGGTGGAAGACAAAATCCTATTTCAAAACTGAAGCCTTTCATGAAGGAACAACATTGTATTTTAGATGATCCTAATTTTACCAAGTTCCCCTATTTTAAGGTCAAAAACTGGGGGGGAGGAGGGTGTGTGTTCAGATCTTATACAAAGGCATCTTGTTTCCATACAAAAGCACAAATGGGAGAAAATCCAGCCCTTCCACCAGGGATTTGTTCCAATGATAAACACTGACTTTCATTTAGAATACTTTGCCTTATTTCTTTTGTGAAACTTTTCCAGCTTCAGTTTTCAGCAAGTTGTTCAAGTACTGCCATTCCCTGCGAGGGTAAACTCCAGAGGGATAAAATTTCCTGTTAATGGGGAATATTTGAACGCATCAATTCATGAGTTGGACTTTCACCCAGTAATTCCACCAACAATTTAGTAGCATAATAAGAGGATTACCTCCTTCAGTTCCCATTCCTGTTCCCCAAACTCAATACTCATCAGTCCAAAGTCTTCTAATTATTTTCTAGGGCTTCCGACCTTTGTCCAATTGAGCATTAACTTGTACAATTGTGTCTGACAACATTTTAAGTCTATTTAAATCCAGCTTAATTTGATCTTTCTCCTTTGCTATATAATTCTTGATTCCTTTTCTTTGTCCAGCCAAATCTCAGGACACAGGCCTCTAACCTGATCCTTTTTCTTATGAATTGTTAGGATCCAGCTTGTGGTTATTGGGAGCCAGTTGGCAGAGCTGCTTTTGTGTGCAAGATCAGGACCAGAGCTGAAAAAACAGAAGCATTTATTTCTCCAGAGTGTAGTCTGAAAGCAGCTGGAAGGCTTGGGCTGTCATTAGTATATTAGGTGTGAAATACCTGCTATCTTTAACTAGGTGAATCTCTGGCAGCAGAGCCTGTTATTCACAGTACCAGCGATAGGACTGCATCAATGGGCCAATTTTCTGTGTACCCATAAATCATGCTGCATTTCTTCATAGAAGAGAAAACCCACTGAGAGAACTGATTCTATTTGGGTGAGTTGTACTGAAAGAATATTGCTATTTTAGAAATAACCATTATTGGGTTTGATTTGATGTGGAATACAATAAAGCCTAAGCTGAATTATGCAGGGTTACTATAATTATTTTGAAAGCTCAGCATGGAAAAATTTGTAGCAGTTCATGTGCTCACATCAGGGATCGTTTCAATTTTACCCTCATGAATGTTGTTCATTCGTTGCTGATTGCAACAATCTTTTAATCAAGAAAACAGCGTGGACATTTTACTCCAGCTAGTAAACAGGGATTGGGGGAACTGGTGAGATTAATTTTACAAGCTGAATTTGAGAACTGAATTTCTTCCAAGTAATGATACTTGCTAAATAGAAAGAAGTGGCTTAAAAGCTTCTGTAAAAGGAAAGATGGTGTCAAATTCAGCCTTTAAGTAGTGTGTTGCAAATGTGCTCTGATCCTAGAAGCAGCAATGGAAGGTCTGTCACAGGCAGCCTACAGAGGTGACTTTTCCCCATTGCTCTTCATGTGGTAGCAATGGGGAGGAGCTCTGGTTCGCTTCACCAGCAACAAATTACAAATCAGTAAGTGAATGGGCCTGCACACAACAAAACAGCTGGAAGCAACGATCTCCCTGTCCATTCTCCTCACTGCTCAAATTAGCTCATGCAGTGCTTGCTTACTCTTCGGCGTCCAAACCCAGCATCTTACTGAGTACCTTAAAAGCTGGTGTTATTTGACAACAAAAAGGTGGACAGATGCTGCAGCTGGCTTCCCAGACAGGTAGATGTAGGGAGGGGGTAACATAAGTCTTTTCTGTGTTCTCAAAGTCCCTGAGGAACCTTGCAGGTTCCTCACCATCACAGCTGTCTGGAAAGCACCTGTCATTATTTTCCCACTCTTAACGTGAAAGAGGGGAGAAAGACAGCCAGGAGGGTCTCTTTAGATGTTGTTGTTGACTTTTGTGGGTTTTTTTCCCCTGGAAAATGTTGGGGTTAAAAGTCTTAGAAGTGTCTAGTGAAAGCATGAGAATTCTTGATGAAACCTGTTTTGAGGGTTGCCCCCCAAAACACACACATACACTTTTTCAGCAGAAAACAGTATTTTTGGAGGAAAGAAACCCAACTTTCCTGACCACTGTTTGACCAGCTTCCAGGACTGTGACAAATCTTTCAGGTCCTGATTACAGTCTGATGGTGTCTCCCATCATCATTTTTAAGCAGGGTCCATCCAGGTATGAATGGCACAAGCAACAGCACTTGCGTCGCAGAGTTGCCTTGAAGAAAGACCCATTTGGGTGTCACCAGCGCCAAGTCAGTGTTCAGCTTTGGGTTGTTGCATGCCTCAGTTTCCTGCTCTTACTGTGCTGGCTTCTGCCTGCTGTGGCTCTGCTGTGGACTAGTTTGGATCCATGCTTCCTGATGGGGACACCGCTCTGAGAGTAGGATGCTAGTTAGACTTCTACTGAGATGGCCTACCTGAGGAGACAAGCAAAAGGGAGTTTACCCCACAGACCTCACAACTGGTTTCAGTGACCAAGTTTGGGAACATGCAAAAGAGACACCCAAGCTGTGAGAATCTAATCTCAATTCAGACTCGTGCAAATAGGCAGGTATGGAGCAGGACCAATGTCCTGCCAAGCCACACAAATATCTGTTTTGCAATCAGGAGATATGAATAAGTAGTCTGTACTGAAATGGGACACTCTGCTTTTATAAGTGTTTTTGTAATCTAGTAAGCAGAGGAAAAACGGCATCAAAGATCTATTTTTTATCAGTGAAGTGACGCCGATAAGTTATGTACAACTTGGGAGCTTTTCCGTCAAGTGTAAAAGGATACGGCCAAGATGCTTTAGCCTTTCCAGGCACAGGTGGAGTGACTCCAGATATCAAAGGTGCAACTGAGAGGCTTCCCTCCTCCCTGCCCCAGTAAACTCTTGGTGGCTTTACTGGGAATCTCGCATAGCTGCAGAATTCAGGTTGGGGCCAGTTATCATTAATACAATAAAAAGCAAATGAGAAACCCCTGGTTAGGTATGTCATTACTACCTGTTTGCTCAGCTTACTCTCCAGACAGATTGGGTTTAGGGGGTTGGTTTTTCTATTGCCTCTTCTGGAATGCTAGTAGGGACTGGGAGTCTTGAACCTATTCAAATTTATCTCTTGATATTTCTCATTCATTTGTATATTGCAATTATTCCATAATGAGAAAATGTTTGGATTTGTTATATAGAATCAAACAGCTTTGATATGCCATACTTCACCCTACCCCCAGTATCTTCTACATGGAGGGAGTAAAAATTGACCTCTGTCATGGTGATATTTTCCTTATCTTTTTAGTGGCATGAAAACTGGCAAGTAAATCTTCTACAGAAGCTCCCAGCACAAAAATGAAACTGAAATATTTAATCCCCATGGAAGCAGCTTATCCTGGATGGAGGATTTCCCCCAAAATCAGATTGTGAGCTTCCAAGAACACATCCTGGAAACGGTGATTTCACATCAAAGCTGCAAAAGGGAGTGGGAGGAGGAGAGAGGAGATTTTGGGGAGGAGGGGGAACCCGACTGCTGGTGTTCACCCAGCCTCTGCAGTCTCAGCCTCTGAGATCTAACTCCTGTGGATTTAGTGCACATGTGAGCACTTCCACAGATTTTTAAGCATTCCAGGCAGAAGCACCATTGTTAGGTATTTAATCTGAAAGCAGAGAGGATCGTCCTTCCTTTCAAACCTAAATTCCTTGTTAGCTTAATTTCTTAAGAGAGGAACACAATCAGATGTTTTTTTTCCCTCAGTACAATTGAGAGTCAGGCTTTTTTTTCCTTCACTCTCAAAGAAAAGTACAAGTTACAAAGGAATGCTTACTTTTATTTGTAGCTTTTTTCTGATCACTGAAGTGCATGTGATGTGTCAGCTCCTTAAATCCCTTTATTCTATGCCTAAGTCTGTAGTCTTCCAAGGATTTTATTTTCAGTCTGCTGTGTCACTTCCTGCTTTCCTCAGAGGTTTTTCTTTCAATTGCAACATTTTAAAACTTGACACCTGCATACCATCACACATCAAGACTGTCTTCTCTTAAGTCTTAGATTTCCCGCTCCTGTTAATGGATCTCTACTTCTAGGCAATGATGCAATGCACTTGATTGCTTATGTCATCCTCCAGTGGCAGAAGAAAGGAAAATCTCTCTTGAATGGCCCAGACTGCTTTCCACAACCCATGGGTGAACTAGGTCCCCCTGCCCCTGTGACCCAGAAATTATTTTCTTTCTGCAAGTGACTGAATTTTGCTCATACTCTGTTATAATATTTCCTCAAATGTCTCCAGCCATGACACTTGGACTTCTCTTTTCTGTGGCTTCTCTGCTTGAGAAATGCTGCTCGGGCTCTCAAATCATGTAACTGCTCAGGATCTTTGCACAGCTGAAGGGGAATGAATAGGTCCTAGCTAGTAGCCCACTTGAGAGCCTTTCATTTCTAGTCTTGCTGATTTGGATGTTGGCTGGGGTCTGAGTAAAAGCTGACATTACTTGACAGCTGGTTTTTAAATGAGCTGGCAGCTTCTGTTTTCTAAAGGGGCATGGCTGATATGGGATACTGGAAATTTTGGTGACGCACTCTCAACAGAAAAGAGGCCAGGGATTGAATTAGCATGCAATATGAATTACTGGAGCATGCTGAAGCATCTCTTTAGATCAAATTAACTTCTTGTCAGTGCAAACAATCCCTACGTGCTTATTCAGGACCCCCTTTGGATTATTCCTTGGAACACAGACTGTCACAGAATTCAAAAGATTACGTCCTCAGATATCAAGACTTGTGCAAGCAACAGCCATTACCCAAATGAATTTCAGAGTGGCCATATGCTGAGGGTGAGATGGAGCCTCGATGCTGCAAGCAACTTTGCATGCGCCCATGCAGCCATACTCAAGCAGAGGTTCTTAGAGCATTGGGAGCCTTCATCAGGAGACTTCCACTGAAGTCCTGTGACCCTCAGCTTTGCTTATTGCAAAGAGATATTTGTAAAAATGTATGGCCTTCCATAAACACCAAGCCTGGTGAGCAAGGGGATGGGGGAGAGAAGGCTGAGTCCTTGCTCACTCAGGCAACATATCATTGATTTCCCTCTGAAAAGAAATAGTTCACTTTTATCAGAACTTGGCAGCAAGCAGAAGAAATGTGAAGAGTAGCACAATTGCAGCAGCAATTGCAGCAGCAATAAGCAGCATCCCGATAAGGTCTCCACATGGTGCCTGGATGCTGGGCGAGCAGTGACTCTTCAGGCTGAAATAATCAGTTTGTCTTTGAAACCGTTCCAAACTCAACTCCCCTTTCAGGAAGCACTGAAAAAGAAGCTAACTTGTACCAACTATGATGGCAATTTTAGTGACTTTCCATTTCAAGATGGTCCTTTTTTGAGTAAGGAGTATAAGTTTGTGACCTGATCTAATGCCTGGCAGATTCACTGAGAGGTGAGTAGGTTTTCTCCTTCTAAAATTTGCTGTGTTTGAAGGTTTCCCATCAACCACCTTTAAAGCAGTGGGGCAAAGAGCCTTTGTTTTCCCATTTCCCATACGTGAAATGAGATTAACAGTTCCTCTGAGGCTTGATTTACTGATGTTTGTAAAGCTCATGGTAGTTCCTGCTTGGGGAATTCAAAGGGCTGCACTTCTGTCTAGTGTAAGTACCCTGACTTCAGCAAAGCTATGAACTAGATTAATATCTCCATCTTGTGCTAGTAAATCCTAACTAATCTTATTAAATCCTTTCCAGACCCAGATCAATATCTGAAATGCACTCTGTCCTGTAATTAATCTGATGAGCCATGCTATCCATGTTTACGGGTCCCTTCAAATTTTTCTTTGGAGTTTTTTATTTTAAAATTAAACTGGTTTAGCAGAAACAGGGTCATGATCTCTGTTTCTCGGTAGCTTTTTCATGCCTTTATTAAATATCCTGTACTGAGTGCACTCAGTAATTCAATGATCCTGCCCTGGTGAATAGAGTTGGATACCACGGTCTTAAAGACCCTGCACAGGGGCAAGTCTGGCAGTTTGATGGCTCATGTGTGAAAGGCATTGGTCAGACTAGCCTGACAGATGAGAGGATTTGTCCCTCAGAGACATAAATTTGTGATGAAGCGTATGGACCTACATGAGTTAGAGCAGTGTCATGTCAGCACTCCTGGCTCCTACCTCATGCACTCATGTGTCCTCACCTATGCTTGGTCTGCTTCAACTCTTGAGGGCAGGTCGACCTCTTGGTGAGGACAGTCTTCTGACACCTGGCTCTTTTTGAGCAAAGAGCCCTATTCAACAACAGCCCCATTTATCCGTGATGGACCATGGTGCTACTACTCGGTGAGGGCATGAAAACACTGGCCTTTAGTTTTATATGCCCTCCAGAAAAATGGGCATGTGATCTTAGCTCATTAATAGTATAGATGACAGCAAGACTTAGAAGTAAGCTGTAGGAACAGAAGGAATTAATGGAATAATATCGCAACTCAGTTTTGTTGCCATTGACCAACAGTCACATAGCTCACGTATGTGAGAGCGCAGCAGGCAGTAATTAATACACTGCAGTTGTGTCTGGGCTCAAAACCACGGCTGGCTGGTCTAGTGTTGGCAATAACTTCCAATTTGAGCAGGAGGTTGGACTACAGACCTCCATAGGTCCCTTCCAACATACCTTTCCAGGAGTCTGTGACCCTGCCCAGGAGTCCTGTCATGTTGCACAATGCACAAATGTTCACACCCTAGTGTCACAGAAAGGGGTCTAAGGATGGGGAGAGGATATTGGATACGTGCACAGGGAATCATGAGAGAGCTGGAAACAATATCGCAGTGTTGCTTTCTTTTTCTTCATTAGTCTTTAGCATGCTTCTTTGGAAGGGACTCAGCTAATTGAGGGCATCGAGAAGGAGCTGCTGGAGAGGTTTATGGCAACAGGGACAACAGAAGTGCAAGGCTGAGCCAAAACACTGAGATACTGGGTGGAAAGCAAAGCAGTCTGTACCAACCAGAGAGATTATCTAGTCTCTAGAGTTTTCCGTGGAAATCTGAAGTTTTTCCCATTTAAAGGGTGGAAATCACAAACATTTTTGGTCTTAGATTTAAGGTTTCTCCATGAGACACAAAGAATATTGCACAGCTGAAAATGCAACACTTCGAATCAGTGAGAAAGTTTTGTTCACCTCTCAGCCAGTGCAGGAGCTGCTAAAGGTGCTCAAAGGTCTTGTGAGGAGGTTCATCCCAACCCCTTTTATTATTTGAAGCTTACACGGTCATGGAGAGGTGAGGAGAGAAGTGGGCTCATGTGTCCCTTCTGTAGAGACCGAAAGTGCTTATTGGCACTTCATCTAATGATTCGGGTTTGGCACAGGCCTAGACTGGGCTTGTGCCCGGTTCAGTCTTGCCACTGGTACATGTGCTAGTTTGGACACAAAGACAGTTTAAGAACATTTTCCTTATCTCTGAGGGCATTTGCATGCCTCGATGTTCCCCTTGCTTAAAGAGGAAGGCCTGACCATCCAGCTTGTGAAAATCATGCCACAGCTAGTGTACTTTTGTATTACAATTTTAGCCTGGGTTTGGTGACCCAGCCTTGACCTGGAGAGCTAACTTGACCAGCCAGAACAGTGCAGGCCTGCCAGGAAAATGGCAACCTCTGCTCTGCAAAGAGCTGCTCAGCTGGGCTGCTGCTGAGCAGGATGTGAGGATGAGAAACCCTTCTCAGCTGGGATCTGGGGCTCAGCTCAGACACACACGTGGGCTTCACTATCAGGGTCACACAAGCACTCCCATTCCTGCAACTAAATTTTAGGAAAGTGCTCTGCATAGTTTGAATATCCCAGTGTGGGGCAGGGGAAAAGGAGCAGCTCTGGGTCTCCTCTCCCTCCTCCTCCTCATGGGAATTAAACATGAGAGCTAAGTGTTTGCTTTTCTGAAGCTATTATTGGCAACCGATGCAAAATGTCCCTTTTCATGACAAGTAAATGACCTGCTAAGTACAAGCTATAAAAATTCAGGTCATGTTTTCTGTTTCATTAATATGCTGCCTGACAAAGCCTTTGCCTGCTGGGGCTCTCTGCTGGGGAATGGGAGTTAGAAAACCCTTAAGGATTTCTCACTGTCGTTATGAGATAGAAAGGCAAACAAGCTTCTAAAGGAAGGAAGGCTCCCAAAAGACAGGCTGCCTTTGTGTCCTGATCTCATGAGCAACCACAGGAGGAGAGAAGTAATGCCATTTACACACACAGTCCCCGTAGTGTGGGGTTCGAATGCTTTTAGGTTTCACTAATAGCTGGGCCTGACTGTCCCAGAAGTCAATAGAAAGGTTTTCCTTGATTGAAACAGGCAGCGGACCAAAAATGTTATTCAGCCACAAAAATGTTTGCAAAGTTGGTAAGTAGGGGGAGAAGAGCTATATGAATCGGAAAGAGAATCCGAAGGAGAGTCTCTTTGAAATGCTTTTCTACAAAAATATTGGCTACCATAGTCTCTGGGCCAGTAGCATCAAGAATTTACTGGAGACAGTTGTTCTTTCCACATAAATGTGTCTTTCAGAAATCAGACAAGTGTCTCCCTGCAAGGGACATCCAAGGTGGGTTCAGAGGGTTCATCGCTTCTAGGTGTAACTACAGGGCTTTCCCATAAAGGAGGTAGGGAGGATGGACCTTCATTCACGTGCTCGACTAAGGCAGGATTAACCTAAAGCTGGATTCTGCCACCATACAATTCTGGCAGATGTTTGGATCCAAGGCCTTTTCCCTGTGTAGGGAGTTTGGGCTTGAAGGAGTTTAAAGAGCATTAGCTTTTGCTCTTGGCAATGTTGAGTAGGATGCATCCTGCTTTCTTGACTGTGTTCTCTGGGCTTGCAGGGTGGTAGCTGATGTGCTGGCAGTGAGGTCATGCTGCCCTGCCTAGGGCTGTGGTTTGGCTTTCCAACTCCAGGTCAGCTCCCATTCCTCTTGCCTGTCCTGCTTCCTCAGCTATGAGCTGATAAAGTGAGTTTCACATAGAGAGCGTGGAGGCTGAGATGCAGCAGAGAGATCTGAGATGTAACCTGACAGGTCGATGCCATTCAGAGGGTTATAAATACTTCCTCAAGCCAACAGGTATTTCCAGGTTTGGCATTCCGGTGTTCGGCACCCAGAGGTGGGTTTTAGGGACCAGGCTGCTTTGTGCCCTCTTCTGTGTTGTTCACTACCATGTACCTTGTTCTCTGCAGTGCTCTTGCCCAGAATGCCAATGTTTTGGAGCAGCACCATCAGCCTCGTTCCAGGGATACTCAGCCTGCAATGAATGCATTGATTCATAGCTTATTTTTAAAGCCAGAAGGAATTGCTATGCTCATTTGCTCTGACCTCGGGCATGCAGTGGGCACAGGAGTATTTATAGCTCTGTTTACAGCATTCTGCTCTGTATACAAGCCAATAAGGCCAAATAGAGAGCAGGGTCCCTGCCCCAGTGTAGGTTTGACAGCCACTACAAGCTCAACTGCTTTATTAAGGTATTGCCCTCAGTAAATGGCAGGGCAAACTAGCCCTGCCGAGTCCAGAGCACGTGGGCAGAGAGTCGCCCACGCACAGGACTTGCTGCACATACATCTGTGGTCTGTTTGCAGCAGAAGCAGAAATAAGCTCAAGGTGCAAGGACAGAGATCTGGGAAATCCTGGGTCTATGCTTTAGTGTTTCTTAGTCTCCATGCTGAGCCTGTCTTGCGTTGTCTCTTGGGGGACCATGTCTCCTATGTTCTAACCATATCCAAGCAGCCCAAAAGATGCATAAGGTCACTGGATAAGATGGTTGAAATGAGCCTATGGAATAATAAATAACTTGTAGGGAGGTGCTGGAGAAGAGCAGGACAGAGCCACCACCAAGTGCAGCTGCTACAGCTCTCCCCATATAATATTTCTGAATGTGTGTTCCCTGTTTTGTATTTGGAGCTGCAGGCTAAGACACAGCATGCTCCAGAGTGCCGTGGTGCTGCATCTCAGATGTGGTGCTTGAACTGACCTGCCCAAAGCTCAAGCACTCCAAGAAGATAAGCTCTCTTGTATGTGTGGGACTGAGATCATTAAAACTGAAGCGATGAGAATACACCCGCTTCCCACTTGCTGTGTTCTGTCTTCATGTCTCACAGCACGCAGCCAGTGTCCAGGCCACTTGTCTTTCTCGTGTGCTTAATTCTGTTGCCTTAGCTCTTGACATGTGGTGAGTGTCCAGGCAGAAACCTGAGCATTAACTAGATAGATTAGCTAGTTTTTCTTCCTGTTGGAGGTTACATTTCTGCCGGTTAGTCCACTGCAACTGCTTTTGGACTGCCAGTGTGACGTAAGAAGCCCTTGTCATTCTCTTTCCAGTCAAATGGCAATTACAATATTTATTAGAATAAGATTTTCATAGCTAAATTTTGCTAGTGTTCTGATTGACATGTGTCCCTTCAGGTTCAAATTCCCCGAGACCCTGCCTTTTTCACCAGACTGTATTTGTGAGTGAACACATAACTGACTGTAACATTGTACATCCCTCAGACAAAATCCCTAAGAGGGAAAGTAATTACTTTTTTACATGCAGAAATGGTAAAATCAGCTGGAGCTAATGCTTTGATAGTGAAGAGAATCAGTTATTAATATTTCTGCATGGAGGCAGCACAGCCACCAAGGCCCTTGCAACTGTGAGTGTCACAATCTTGCTCTTGGGCAAAGTATATGCAGTCATCTCTAATCTGTTCCATCTCTCCACAAGCAGCTCACCCAGCAGTGTGAACAAATTGCCTGGAAATGTCGTCATCAGGCTTCATCTGGCACTATCTCCCCTTCTGTCTGGGTCATTGATTTCCTCATCTCCTCTGCCTTAAATCTCACATCATAACATTAATTTGTGGCTCTCTAGTACCGAGGCAGCTGCACTGTGCCTTCCCTGCCCAACACCAGCAGCTTTCAGCCTCTGAAGTGTCCTTTACTGCTGCTCATACGAAGACCTCCTGAATGTGTCTCAAGTGGCCTCTCTGCCTGCTACATAACAGCATGTGCTCTGCCAGCTTTTGTTTCATCACAAGAGAGCTTAGAGCTGTTCTGCTTTCGGAAATTGGGTAAGATTCGGTCTCCTTCCTACAATGACTCAGTGTGCTGGAGAAATGACTCCTGCCTTGTACTAGCAGCTACTGCGGAGCTCTCAGAGCTGTGCCAGCCTCTGCTAGCCACCAGCTCCCCACTGGAGAGCCCCTTCGCCAGCAAGGAGCCTGGGGCTGCTCCACACTCTGGTCTTATGATTGCTAAATATAGAGTCCATTGATAAATAACATAAATGCGTGAAGGGCCCAAGAACCAACAGTTGTTGCAGCGTCATCTTAGCTAATGCAGCCTTTTCCTCTGTTCTTTTGCCCATATCCCTGTGGCCTTTCAACACCATACTTTGCATTTTGAGTAGGTATCACTGTACCAAATTCATACTCGGTTCTCATTGCAAGAGTGTCCAGGATCGGGCCTTCAACATGCAATTCAGCCCAGAAAAATTATTCTGTAAGACAAAAAGACTCGTCTGGCTACTCACTGATGCTGTGGTGGCGCTCTGCTTGCGCTGGTCAGAGTTTATTCCCAATCCTGGTCTGCTGCCATCATTTAATAGCCAGGTACCACTCAGATCCTGTATCACACCTGTTTGCTGAGCTGAAGCCAGCTCGGGCAGCTGAGCTACAAACTTTTGCCTACTGTAGGTTTGCAAAGCCTACAAAAATTCCCAAGGATCTAATCTGTCCGGCAGAAACTTAATTTCCTTGTGTTTTATTAGGAGTAATGAAGTCCTACTTTTCCTCAACATTTGCAAACTGAGTGCAAACTGACATGGAAATAAGTGCAAGATGATGGGGCCTCAAATGTGAAGCCCTTACTCCTAAATTAACAGTGATTTTAACAGGAATAATTCCATTCAAATAATGTCTCAGATAAAATGAGTCTATTTCCTTAAGGAACTGTGTTATTTTATAAAGCTCTGCTGATCCTTGTCTTTCTAGAAACCAAACTGGCAGCCTCTTTGTTTCACAGCCAAATTCCTGGAATATGTATGGAAAAATATTTCCAGAGAATCCCCTGTTATAAATAACCTGGAGGGGGGGAAGTAATCTATATATCCTTCCTAAAACAAAGAGCAGCAAGCTGCAAAAGAGTATGAAGAAAGGGCTGATCTCTTGTACTAGAGGAGGGAAAAAATCTTGATCTTGAGGCTGATGTTCGCAGTGTGTCCTCAGGGTGAGTCACATGAAAGGCAAATTGAGATAAGAGCAAAGACTCCTGAAAGAAAACTACTGATTTTAATCTCTGTAACCCTGCTTACAGGGTCTTTGCTGTAAAAATAAAAGCGCTTTGCTTCCCTATAATGTCTCCTTGTTAAAAGCTGCGGCACCACTAGCTCCCCTGAGCTTCTGTCTATGCCCTCGCTGTATGTTTTCTATGTATAAAGCTCTCTGGTTTTTTTTTCTTCGTGACCTTTTTATAGAGGGTGCTGGGTGGTCAGCCTGGCCCAGCCCTCTTGCAGCTGTTACAGCCACGCCATATACTGCCTTTAGCCACGCTGGCTGTGAAGCAGTCACATGTGAACTTTTATCGGGTTTATGTAGTTGCATGTGAATATCACTAGATGTCCTCTACTGCTAAGTAGCTTTACCACAGCCCGTGCCAAGCACCACATAGAAATTCAGTGAAATGAATCTCAGCTGTTTAAACTGTCTTTTTTTATAGCTTCATTGTTCCTAGTCCATAGATGCACAGCAATATTCCTCATCCACAGCCTGAAGGAGTGATCTGCTACCTCTGAGCGACTGGACTTACAGTGACAGCAAAGCTATTGTGTTGGTTTCATGCAGATTTGGAGCCACCGTAGGAGCACCTCAACTTTTTCCTTTGCCTCTCATTTGAGATTGAGCCATCAGGCAGGGCTCAGGCTTTGGCCTCCCTGTGCTCTTCTCCAAATTCAATGCCAAAGGCCAGGCACGTGGGTCTTCACTCTAGCAAGAACTGATCCAGTGCAGGATGGTGCATGCATCTCTGCAGGGTGCAGTCGGGTACAGCTCCCTGCTCCAGCACAACCCAGCTGCCCTCCAGGCAGTGATGCCAGCAGTGCCTTGGGTTAGCTCATGGGAGGGCCACCACATTCCCCCAGACCCCATCTCCACCCGCTGCCTTCTCTGCAGTGACCTCTTATCCTTGGCTACGTGGCACTGGCAGGAACTTCTACAGCCAAAAATCTTACCCGTTGCACTGTTCCTGCAGATAAAACATGGCTTTTTTTGTGCAAACAGTCCCTGCCTTGCTGCCGTGCTGTGCAAGCTCCTGTGCTTGCAGCCGCCCGCTGCAGACCTCAGCTCGTGTGCCGGGGCGGGCAAGGGAAGTGTCCCCAGCCAGCCCGAAAGGCAGCTGCCAGCAAAACCAGCCGAGAGGTTGCACGTGGCTCACGCTGCATTAACCCACTCAGTTTTAATATGGGACAATAAACAGCCACATTCATCTAGTCCTAATAGTGAAATACTATGCTATATAAATAATGTGTCCTCTTACTTAGAGACAGTTCGCCTCAAGTATAGTCTGACCTGAGCAGCTCAGAGACTGTACGGTCACTTTAATCTATTAAGTGAAGCTGAAACAGACTGGAAATGTCGTGTGCTTAAAGCTGTATGGGGGGAAATGTTGGCTGAAATCTGAAGGCACTTCTTCTTTTTAGCTTTGTCTTAAGTTCCACAGTTTGAAGCGTTGCCCATCCTGCACTCACGTCCCCCCGGGGAGGGCTGGTAAAGGGGGGGCTTTTCATGCCGCTGCCTCTGCTGTCAAACTGAACGTGAAGTTTTGTTTGAGGGCTCCTTGGGGTGACTCAGCAGGATACAAAAATGCACTTAAATAGGAGTTGTATTGTGTAAGCGCTCAACCACAGCAGCAATTCCCCTTTAGCAATGTTGTTAACTAATACGCACTACAAGAAATTTAATGCTGCTCCAGATACTGGCTGGAATTGAAAGAGGAGGTTTTGGCTTTCCTCCTTACATAATTTTAGTATTTCTTATGGGCAGGAAGGCTACTGAGAACTGAGGAATACCCCAGAGACCCGACATGCAGGAGTCAGGCCACAGGCTCTTCCTCTCAAATGTTACTGACTTTGGTATAAAATGCATCAGAGATTTTCAGGTTTGGGTGTCTGAATATTGGGCTTGGTTTGGAAATACGGCTATCTCCACAGAAGCAGAAATGTGCCTGCTCCGAAGGGTGATCTGTTTAAGATGCCCAAGTACAAAGCCGGATGCTCAGATTTAAAGATCTAAACCTGAAACCTTTGGCCTACTGGTCCCAGGACTGCTGTGTTCCCAGCATTTAGTGACAACATTTCCACACCTTTGAGGGTGTATAACCGACCTGCTGTGTTTTGGGACTCACTCATGGGTACCGCTCACCAGCAGCTCTGCCAGTGCTGCCCTCACTTGTGGCAAGATTTGCTGATAGCAAAAAAACAGATTCCTCATCACCAGCCACCTCCACTGCTGCGCTGCACGCGTGGCTGCTGACAAAGTCTGCCCTTGGGAAACTGAGGAGACCGTTCTGTCCCAGAAGGAAAATTTGCAGAGGAGCCAAGTTTTGCACCAAATTCACATGCAAACCTGTGACTCCTGTTGACAAACACGTGTCTTACAAACCCAGCTTTTGATTCATGTGAACAAAACACCTCATCCTGCGGTTCAGTCAGGAAAGCCTGCAGGGGTTCCCCTGGACACGTCTCCTGTGTCTTGAGACACAGTGAGATTAGTGAAGAATTTGCAGGGTGAGCTGGCATGGGTGCCGTGGCCAGGTATGCTGTGGCTGCTTGCTGTGGGTCTGTTCCCTCTCACCTCCTCCATGCCACTGGACCAATGCAGATTTTGAGGCAGAGGCTGGTGTATCTTGTTTGTAAAATGGCAGCATGCTCCTCTCTGCCTCTTACATGTGGGAAAGACGGTGCGGAGGTTTTCTCTTATTTTGTGCAGGCCACAGTGCAGTGCCAGACTGCTTCAAGTAGATGTTTTCAGGGAGTACTGGGGTGTACATAATGCTGGTTTGGCACAGGAGGGGAGCTGGGGCTGTTCACTTGTCTGTAAGAACCAATTCGAGTCACATATATCTGCTTTGCAAACCGGCATGGAGGTACACCCTGACCCAGCAAGGTAAGTTAGCAGGTGCCTCAATGCAGCCCCCTGAGATGCTCTGGGTGCTTGGCATGTGCCTCAGCACCCTGCAGGATTGTGCCCAAGATGCTCCTGTTGCAGGACACGGGGCAGAGCCAGACCGACCAGTCCTTACTCGCATGGATTACTGCCACATAGCTATTGCCTGCACCCTCTGCGAGGGCAGCATGTGTAAATAAAGGAGTGCATGCGCAGAAGCAGGACTTTTGCTCCCGTCGGCTGCAAGGAGGTGTGAGGTGGCAAAGGAGTCTGCAAGTGAGATGTGAAGCACTGCTTTGGTTCTGTCTCCTATTGCCAAGGGCACAAGGGAGACATAGGAAAAGTAAGCACTGGCCCTGTGTTCCCTGATGGGGAACCATGCCAGCGGAGACCTTATCGCTTTCTACAACTACCTGAAAGGAGGTTGTAGAGAGGTGAGGGTCAGTCTCTTCTCCCAGGTAACTAGTGATAGGACGGGAGGAAATGGCCTCAAGGTGCGCCAGGGGAGGTTTAGACTGGATATTAGGAAATTTTACTTCACTGAAAGGGTTGTCCAGCATTGGAACAGGCTGCCCAGGGAAGTGGTTGAGTCGCCATCCCTGGAGGTATTTAAAAGACGTTTGGATGAGGTGCTTAGGGACATGGTGTGGTGGTGGACTTGGTAGTGTTAGGTTTACGGTTGGACTCTATGATCTGAAAGGTCTTTTCCAAGATCTGTGGTCTTTTCCAATCGATTCTGTGATTTTTTTTTTTTCTGTGATGTTCCATTTAGGAACATCTGGTGTATTAAACACAAATTCTGTTATTGTGATAAAAGTTGATAAGGCTTCCTCATATTTAGTATGTATATATATACGTGTGTGTGTGCAGATATAGCAGCTGGTTCTTAATGCCATAGTGTGTGTCGTGTTCATGTGGCATGAACTCCGTTTGCATAATCCCGTGCCCTCCGGTTGCTGCCGGGTCCGTCAAGCAGCGCCCGCGGAGACGTGCTTGTTTACTCTCCTCCTCCTCCTCCTCCTCCTCCGCTGGCGGCTGCACAGACCCGCGGTCCGGAGGGTCGGTCCGCTCCCTCTCAGCCACAACCCCCCCCGGGGCCCGGGGTGCCGGGCGGGGAGAGGCAGGCACCGGCCGCCCGCCCGCCCGGGCGGCTTAAGGTGCCGCCGCCCGCTCCCGCCGCCGCGGTCCACCTTAACGCGGCGGCGGCTGCGGCGGCGGACGGGCCCATTGCCGCGCCGGGGGTCGGCGGGCCCCGGGCCCCCCGGGAGCCGCGCCGCCGCCCCGCGCCCGCCGGAGAGAGGCATAAAAATGAGTCAAAAGTGAGAAATACGTCGCCGTCACCGAGCCGCAGGTGATGGCGGGTCCCGGCCGCCGCCGAGAAACCCCCGGCGGCGGCACCCGGCCCGGCCCCCGCGGCGGAGCCGGGCTATTTATAGCAGCCGCCGCGGCGATATAAGGGATGGCCGGGTGCGGGCTCCCCTGCCGCGGCCGCCGGGGCGGGAGCGGGCGGGCGGGCGGGGGCCGGCGTCGCTGCCCGGCCGCGGGCGCCTCTTGGCGGGCATGGGCGGGCGCTGAGGGCGCGGCGCGGCCCCGGCAGCCCGGGTGAGCGGGGCTTCGGGGCCAGGGGTTGGAGGGCTCGGGGTTGGGTGGTGCTTGTAGCAGGGGAAAAAAAGAAAAAAACCCCAATAAATCGCAGTTGCTTTTGCTTCTCCCCCCACGACGTGAGGGGGTGCGGGATGGCGCCGCGAGGAGTTACGGCGCTCCACGCGTGAAAAGCCGGCGGGAGGGGTGGGATCACCGTGACACCCAGCGGTAACTGCGGCGGGGCTTGCCCCTCTCTCCTCTCCTCTTCCCCAGTAATTCCTGCTGAAATGCGGTGCCCCGCTCTGGCATGAGCCCCCCCGCCAGGAGGAGCGCTCCCCGGACACCGCCGCTTTCCCTGGCCGGAGGTCGGTGTCGGGAAGAAAGGGCTGTCGCCGACTGTCGCCGCGGAGCCGCCGCTCGCAGCAGCGCCAGACGCCGGGCTTGGGACGGTACGGTGGCTTTGTGCCGCGGGTCTCGCTGCGCGGCGGCGGTGGGCTTTCGGTGTCCCGGGGGGGTTCTTTCCGTCCCGGCTGAACGCTTGAAAACGGACTATATAAAACGATGGCTGGACCGCTGCGGGTCTCCCGTCTTCTGCTGGGGGTGTGGTGGGGAGAGGGGGTCACTCCGAGTTACGCTGTGTAATGAAGGATCTTTGCAAGTTGAGGGTTTGTTGGATTTTTGTTGTGTCTGGGGTTTTTTCCCCCCAGCAGATTCAGAGCCACGCTAATCTTTTACTTTCCTACCCTTTGCGTGTTCTGATCTGTGTATTGCAAGATTCTTTATCTTCATTAAAACTGCTCTTGGACCACTAAATACTTTGTGAAAGCTTCCAGATTCATGTGTTTGGGTTATTTGCTAGACTTTTAGAAGAAAGATACAGATGCTGTCTTTAATTACAAAGAAACAGGGAGAGAAGGAGGTACTTTTTTTTTCTGGTTTTACTTTTTCTGTGCTTTAAGAAAACGAACTGAACCACAGCTGAAGGACAAGGATTTTTCAGCTCTTGTGCTTAGGATTCTGGGGATTAGAAAGAAAACTTGTACATTTTTTTCTCTTTTTTTTTAAATGGATTAAGAGCCCTAGAAACAGTGTTTAGAAAACCCTGCTTCCCAGACACAGAAACTAAGACAAAGCCACGCTGGCTGCAAGTTGAGGAGCAAGTTAAGAGTTAGACCTTGGGTGGACCAGTCTCAGCATCCTGCACTTGGCTGCTCTAGTAACCCTCCCTGTCGAGCTGATGACTTTATGCAGCAAACTGGGACTTTACACCGTGGCAGCTCAGAGTGGAGGCTGGGGTTTTGTTAGAAGGGTAAAGCGCGCAGTGGAGTCCTCGCCCCTGTGTGAGGCTCTCCCCCAGCACAGGTAACTGCAGCCCTTCTGCACCCATCAGCTGGCACTTTTCCACATTAGTTTCCCAAAGTTATGAAAGTGTGGAAATCTAAGCCACCAACTCCTTAGGAATCTTAAGTCATCTAAGTTCGGAGTTTGGTGGCAGGCTTAAAGGGATGCTATTGACTGGAAATGTTCTATTTCTGTCTTATCTGGAAACTGTTCATGCAATAGGTGGTACTAAGAACAAGTGCACCAACTTTATAGTCATACCTGGATATAGATGTGCTTTCTGAATTTTCAGTATGAAATTACCTGGTTAGCTCAGGCCCTTTCTGCACAAGAGAGATGCATTTCAAAGGTCCAAGGCTGCATGGGTCAGCTGTCGTTATTTTTTCTTTATGAAAGATGCTTGTCTGGTGCTCTGAATCTGTTAGGGGCATTGCAAAAATGGGGTCTATTAATTTAAGAAAAACTAGGAGAAGATAAGAGAGAGAACAAGGGTGTGGCAAGGAAATTATGACATAATAGCTTTAAAAAACCACCTCTCAGTAGCATAGCTTTGAACTGCCTAATAGAGATAGGATTTTTTTCTATGTACTTGAGTCTGAAAACACAAAGCTGGCAGCATCTCTTTAAAAATAATAGTGCATATAGAAAAATAGGTGTTCTTCGTATTATAGTTCTGCATCAGTTTGTTTGCCTTCCTTTGATTTTGCTCCTCCATTCCAGGAGATATCCCATACGATGGAGTGTGTAGCCCAGATTGCAGAGGGCCAAACACCCCACCAGCATGACTCCCAAACCAGACCAGCTGCACCAGGGTCAGAGCTGGCCCAGCATCTGTTTTCAGAAATGATGTGAAAGGCAGTTTCTATTTGTTGAAGTTTTTGGTGGGTGTTTTCACAAGCTCAAAATTTTTTGCAGAGGAACTAAGAATTACAGAAACAAAGCTTGCCTTCTTCATGGGGGGAGTTTTTGGTAAGTGTTGCGTTGGGTGTTTTTTTCTTAAACTGGGACTGAGGCTAACAAAAGGAAGGAATAAAACTGTATCATCTGGTGGTTAGAGAAGACTTCTTTCCTTTTCCCCACACATTTTTTGGCACTGGGGGAGACATGGCATTTGGGGGCTAGAAGGAGAAGGATGATGAGTCCTGTACATGAGCTGGTGTTGTCATTGGCAAAGTAGTACACGAGGGCAATGTAATGACAAGCAAATATAGGAAAAATGAATGTGATGAATCACTATCATTGACATCGTGCTGTGGTTCCTTAGAGCTCTTCTTTAACTGCAGACAGAAACAGTGTCCCATACCTGAGACCTGCATGGCCCTTTAGCTTGCACCACATGCTGCCAGTGGTGTTTCCCTGTTAAGGCCATCAGGACAGAAACTCTACTCCCTTCTGCTCTTAATTCTGGAGGGCTCCTTGAGGAAAGCTGTTTGGCTTTTTCATTTCTGCCCTTTCCTTTTTATCTTCCCTCTTTGGGTGTGAAATATTTTTTGTGGCTGGATTCAAGCCAAGAGCCTCTACCTACCTCCCACAGTTGCCAAGCCAGGCATCCCTGCTGACCTGCTGGGCACGGGTGAGCCAATTCATTAGGATGAATCAGTCTGCCCTATGAAAGTTTTAGGCTCCAGACTTCAACTGGACCAGCCTTAATTTTGTTTTGCCTGGTTTGTTTGCTTTGCACTGCTCCAGCCACGCTGTCACTCCTGGTGGCTCCTCGCTCCAGCCTCTGCAGCCTGCGCGGGGCCTCTGGTGCAGTGTGCTGCCCCTATGCCTGGGACCTGCCCTTGCCTCAGCGTTGTAACTTCTCCATTTTATCTCTCTTAACCTCTCTTACCTGCAGAGGTGGAGGCAGGAGGGATTGCCCCTCAGCATGGGAACGTGCAGCCCTCGACGCAGAGGGTACTCCAGACTCTGGAGGCGGAGAATATTAACATGAATCCACAGGAACGAAGAGGGGAGTGTTTTTGCATGGTGGTGGTGTTTGCATAAGGTTTTACTGTCATAAGTAAGTAGATCAGGGTTGAGGGGACAGATTCAATACGGAAAATCTGGAATTCATTTTCAGGCTTCCAAGACAGTACTATAGACAGGGCTGAGGAAGAGAAGTGGTGTTAAAAGATATGGAAATGTGCCTTGAAAGCAACCTTTCAAAGATCAACAATATTATTCTTGGTGTCTGAGGCACCCAAGCTTAATGAAGTATAAAGCAGAAGGGCCTGGGAGGATTTGGTCCAAGTGAAAACAGAATGAGCGTGGGACTGGCAGATGGGAGGAACGTTAGCCCACTCCTTGGTGGAGTTACTTCATCTTTCTCCTGTTGTTGCCTACAGAGGGACTTGACAGAAGATACTTAGTGGGGAGGGGAGTACAGCCTTCCTGTTCTACTTGAATGTCACTGGCTGTATTTTTCTCCATGGGGAAACGAAGGTCCAACCCTCCAGTGGGTCACATCCTGAGTGTTTGTATCCAATGTAAATCTAGAGCGAGTCCATCAACTTCAATAACATCTGCAATAAGCCACGACTGGCTCTTTCTGAACAGAGAGGAGAAATGAACAGCTGTAACTTCAGGTGCTGAATTTTTTGGTGTACTCATTTTTTTGAGATTTATGACTCTCTTATTCTCCGTTTGAGAATGTAGTGGCGCAACTGCTGATCCATGCATGCATGTATATGTGAGAAAATGTCAGCGGAGGAGTAATACGTATGGAAGTCTTGCAAAGAGATATGGCAAACTGGCCACCTGTTCTTAGATGATGAAATAATTATACAAAAATATCTCTCCTGAAATAATGATTGAGGGAAGAGGTGGGGGCAGGGTTGGGGGAGGTTAACGGTATTTTTAAGTAGTTTTCTGTACTTACAGTGCTTATGGTACTTATTACTGACTCTCCTGCTAATTTCACTGCTTCAGACACTAGTTCTTCAGTAAGTGGTTTCATCAGAGAGACTAGTCAAATGGCTGGAGCTAGCTGAAGAGATGGGAAACCTGCCCCCAGGTACCTTCTCTGTCACAGACTGCCCAAAGGTGGGTAGGCTAAGGTCAGCAACTCTTATAGATACCCATAACTGTGAATATGCCTCTCATTGAGCCCACTTTTCTTCTTTCTAAAATGAGGTAGTAGAAATTTTTTCTTTGTGGGGTGTGTTGGGAGCATAAATATAGCAAATCCTGAGATACTTAGATGCCTTCTGAAGTATCTGAGATACTCTGGGTTGGTATACACCCTTTCCTGCTGCTTCTCTTCTGGCCAGAATTGACCAGCAGAATTGCTCAGTGCTTCTACAGCTGAGGTTTTTTATTAATTTTTGGCTAAATCTTGTTTGCCTCAGAATTTGTTTGCCATTGAGTCTTGAGTTCAAAATCTTGAACTACTTTCTTGTACTTTCTTCTACTGCTACTGTAGAGCAGCTTAAAAAGTGTGCTGACACCCCTTCACCTTCTCCCAGATAACATAATGCCTGCCTTGCCTTCTCTTTCAGAAGGTCTGCTCCTGGAAAGAATGTTGTACCAAATACATAAGTTTATGCAGTGTGGTAAAAATGGTTTATTCTTTCTTCATCCGTCTCCTATCTAAGCCTTCTTTGTTGCTGCAAATTCCACATAGTTTCATACAAAGCCTCTCTTTTGAATGTACAACAATTCTCATTCCCGTATTAACTTGCTAAACCTACCTGAAGTGGGCGCTTAATTTCATGGAAGGGAAAACCTAGGTATTTTCCCAAAGGTGGGGGAAGTGCCCCCAGATGGTTTGCTGATCTCTGTGCTCTCTGTTTGGTTATTGCCAACTCCTGACTGCATCTGCCTAGTTCTTGGTTTAGAGATGAGTGTCACTGAGGACTTCTGGGGACCATTTCTCATCTGAATGGTGACTTGTAATGATCAAACACTGTGGGCCAGACCACTGGTTTATGCAGTGACTGGTGTTAGTCCACTGAAGACCAAACAGCTGCTCCAAGTTTCCATCATCTCCAGTGAAAACGAGTACAACTGCATCAGCTCCCAGCCAGTTTACAATAAACCTGCCCCCTGGGCTGTGGGTTAACCTCGCTAAGTGTGTCCTGGGGTCAGGTCTGTTACTCTTGTATGTGAAAATAAGTCTTGGTGTGCTTTCTGATCTACTGGAGTGTAAATAAAACAAGAAGGTCTTTCACTTACAGGCTCACTCATCAGCATATATTAGTAACGCTCATCAGCTTTTGACTGGAACTTTGATGGCATAATTACTCTAAAAGGGTAACATATTCAAAACTACCTGTGTGACTTTGGGAGTTAGATTCCTAAGAGTCTTAGTCGTTATTTTAAACAGGAATCAGCTTTTAAAGCCACACATACTCCTGGAAGTTTTAAGAAAAGGCTTCTGTTATCATGTCTTTAAAATGACAGTTTCTAGGACAAGCGTGGCAGCTCTGCCACTCCACTCATGTTGAATAAGGAGGTTGAAGAAACAATTAGAAAAATACTGTGGAAAATAGATTCTCATGGGTAATCTTACTAGAGAGGTCCAAGATGTAAGAATGTCTACTCTTCAGTCACCTGACAGCAGGATGGATGTGAGCATGTATTTTCAGCTATGTCTTTAAGACAGCCGGGAGGATGACTGATGTCTTGGCCATCACTGTAGACAGAGCAAAACAGGATTTCTCTAGACAGGATTTCTCCATTTCTCCAGACAGGATTTGGTGCACTGAATTCAAACAACTTGTGACTGGAACAGTTCGAGTCACCAGGGCAAACATGGTTATCAGAAGAAACAGATGAACTAAGAAAACAGTCTTGCATACTCTAGTGTTTATGTTTGTGTAGGTAAGACTTTAATTTGCTATCAGTCTTAGGTTTCATTTTGAGCAGTGATGGATTAGTCTTGGTACTTGTGCAATTTTTAAAGCATTCCTGTAACACTTGTAATGCAAAATCTATTTATTTTGCAACATACCTGTGAGATAGGGACCTACTATTTATCACATGTGCACAGCTGGGGAACTGGAGCATTCAGTAAAGCTAAACATAGCACACAGGATCACACAGGAAAGTCTGCAGCAGGACAGGCAGGAGGGTGCTGAAACTGGGTCTCAATTCGCATGAAAACCAACAAGCTCTGGTCCATGCTCTTCCCATCAGATTCCTCCTCAGTGCTTCTGAGGCAGCTTGGGGCATTTCCTTGGCTAGACAAAGTGGGGTTTGGCTTTTCTAAGGAGGAAAGCTCCAGCCTGGTGATGGAGGGAGGAAGATGATTTATGTTTGGGGGAAGATGGGGAATGGGGAGCATCCCCCAGCGAGAGATGCCACCACCACTTCTTCAGCGAGCCCAGCTTCCCCGATGGTGGCACAGGCTGCTTCACCGCTATGGAAGCTCTGTTCCTCTGGGCAAATCCCTGCTCTTCCTGTGCCCAGAGGCAGCTCTGCTCTTTTTAATAAAGTTGATATGAGTGGCTGGGTTGACGATGAAGCCTTCTGCCCAGCTGCTGGCTCCACATCTGCTGCCACCGCGCTGTGTCCCTGTGCTGCCTGGGCTCCCTGACGGAGGAGAGCCGCCTTCGCTCCGTCCCAGCCTTGTGAGGGGCACCAGTGTTTCGGTTTGGGGGGAGGAAGCTGTCGCAAAGCTGGCAGGAGGAATTTTTTGTTTTGGTTGCATGGTGAACAGTAACAATATGAGTTTTATTGCTCAGAATGTATCCACGTTTATAGGATGCTATATTTAAAAAGGAGAAAAAATGAGTCATGGGGAGCTATGCTAATGCTAAGTATTTATGTCTACCTCTTGTGAGGCTGAAGGCAGCAGGAGTTGAGCAACACTCTTGTGAAGTGTCTAGAGGATTTACGGATCAAACTAAAGCCCACTGAAGTCAGCTGTAAGTCACGCTGTGCCTCGCTCGGGGCCCGTATCGTGTACCTTGTGCTGGTTACAGTGAAACACCCTTCTTGAAAACCCTGGGAGCGCTCAGTGCTGTCGACTTCCCTGGGCGGGGGCGGGAGCTCGCTGAGCCGCAGGCTGCCGCAGAGGTCTTACCCTCCCGGCGGTCGCTGCTCCTGCGCTGGGAAGTCACGCCGCGGTGGCAGCCAGGGGAGGGACGGATGTCCCTGTGCCTCGCAGGCCATGCCTGCAGCACCACAGCAGGTCCCTGCACCCTGAGTGGGAGCGGGCAGAGCCTGGGCACGTCTGGGCTTCTGCCCGCTCCTCTACAAGAGCTGTAGTCCCAAAGGGAAGTAAGGTCGGGGTCTGCTGCAGTACAAGCTGCTGGAGCTCTCCTCAGAGCCTGCTAGGGACACAGGGATGCCAGGGCTCAGACACTTTTGCTTATGGCATGTCTTGACACTAATTCAGTTGGCTTGCACTTAATTGTGAATGCAAATGTTGGTTTTTGTTTGGTTGTTTTTTTATTTAAAAGTTCCTTAATGAAATACTGTTCTATTTGAGAGCGCCAGTGAATTCAGCTTTCCAAGTGTCTGCTTGCCAGCGTGGCTCAGCTCCGCTCGCAGGTAGAGGAGGGACTGGGACTGGGGCTTCTCTGCTGGGTGGGCCAAGAGCAGAGGATGGAGACAGACTGACCGTGAACAAAGCCAAACAGCACGGTGTGCCCTGAAAATGCAGATTTGCTAACAACAAGGTGCTCTGCAGCTCCTCTGTTTTGCCCACTTATTTGACAGGAGGGGTTTTCAAAGTGAGCAGAAAATAACGATTAAAGTGAAGTCTTCAGGATTATTGGGCTTTTTGTTTTGCATCTTTAGGAATTGGTCATACCAGTATCAAAATGAGCATATTTAAAGCTTCCTTTGATATATTTTTTCACGGGTACATTGGAAAACAGAAAAGGCTGTAACGGTGTATGGCTGGTTCTCATTTGTGGAAACAAATACTTGCTTATCTTGCAATAGTAAGAGGGGTTGAAAAGCTTTTGAATAGGGATCTGTTATTTGCATTGGTGGAAGCACAAAGCCTAATGGTGAGTCTGATATACAATAGCTGGAACAAAGACCCACCTAACCCAATTTAGAAGGATGTTAATGGACATGGGTGCAGTGGGAATCCCATCCATTTTTTTCTTGAACTGGCTTTCCCACTTAAAGGGCTACTAAAACATACCCTGTAGCATGTCTCCAGGCACCCAGTCGCTCCAAAACAGCATTTAGAGGATTTTCTTCTCTAAGTTTGCAAGCCTGTGATACAAGCTTCTTTACCAGTTGGTTGTTGTGACACAGAAAGACTCCAAAGAGGTATGAAATGGCAAAAAGTAACAGGATGCAGATGGAATTTAATCTTTCAGGCACATCCAGACACTGTTATCGGGTCGGTCATCTGTACTTAACATACCCAAATAGCTCTCGAGTGGTCTGCATAGACAGCTGGCAATTTAGTAGAGATTGCGATCTTCAGAAAATATGTAGCTGATGTCTTGTGTAATACTTGGTATGAAACTATTAGTGCCACCAGTGTAAGTACAAGACTTGCCAGGTGGGGAACATCTATCTATAAAGTAGGACTCATGGGAAAGAAGTTATTCGGTACCCAGCACTCAATCCCAGAAATAGTCATCAGCGGCATTCACAGAGCTTGTGCTGTGGAGTGATGAACTGGGAAGGGAGAGATCGCTGAAGGAATCCCTTCAGCTCAGGAGTGCTCACTGCCGAGCTGCAAGCTGGAGGTTGGTTTGATGGCTACTGGCATTTGGTGAGGACAAGAGTCCCCAGCTAACCTCAGAGGAGGAGGAGACATGCCCTACTGCTCTGGCAAAACCCCAAGCTGTTGCGAATTGTTTTTGTGAAACAACAGTGCAACATCAAGTACTGCCATTGTGGCTCTGAGAAGCGTATGATCTCGCTGTTAGGTACCTGCCTAGCCACAAGCGTACATCCAACATAACCGTACTTGGAGAACAAGGCAGGTATCACCTGAGCCCATCCTATGCACACCCTGCTTTGCTTCCACCTGAAGAGACCTTGGTGGTAGCTGGTGAAGGATTGTAACTCTGGATTGAAAGTCTGAAGGTTACGATGAGCCGTAGCAATGAGGTGGACTTGAATGAGTACTTGCAGCTCTTCCCTCAGAAAATACTTTGTAGCTCAAGGGCAGAGTGCTGGGAGAGAGACTGCTCTGTTTCCTCCACGTGCTGTGGATGCTTTTACATTTCATCTGCAAACAGGCAAAATAGCAAGCATGAGGAGCTGAGCAGACCATTTGCTTTTCTTGAGGTTTGGTCTGGTCTGAAAAGCTCTGTTAAAATGCTCTGCTGAGCATCGTTTCCTCTGTGCATTCTGCAAAATGGCTCCATGCAGCACAGAGATGCTGATAAGATGCTGCAAAAGCCCCGTCCTGTGAGCTGTGAGTGTTTTGTTACGTGAGATTTACCTGTGGAGTGTTAAGTCCATCTTCAGAAAGTTTGACTTGGACTGAATGCCTGCAGAGCGTGAAAAGTCTTTCATGTTAATCAGCAGTGTCTTCTAAGGGGATATATAATTTCTTACTCTTTTTGCAATGTAGCAAGTCTGTTTAATTAAGCATCTGGGATTTGAATTATTAAATAACAGAACAGTTTCAATCTACTTTTGTGTTGGTAAAGATCTCCAGCAACCCATTTTTATTCCTTGGATTTTTAAATTAGGAGCTTCAGAAACTCTTTGAACCTCAGGAGGATGACTTACTGGATCCAGGAGGGCAGAGAAATACAACTCTTTTTCTAAGGTCTCCTGAGCACAGCAAGTCAATCCCTGTTGTTTACATACCAGCCTCACAAGAATATGGGAATAAATGTTAGGTTGTCGAAGCAAAGGAGCAAAATCGTGTTTTCAGGCACATGCTGCGTTGAAGCATCTGTTTGGTTTTGTGCAGTGTGAGAATAAATCCTTTAGCTGCACAAAACACTGGGAGCAGTTCTCTGGTTTGGAGGTCAGATTGCCTCATCCGTTTTGGGGGAAAAAAAGATAGAGAAAAATAACAGTAGTTGCAGTTTGCATGGACTTGGGAAGGCTTGCAAAAGAGGTGGACGGGTCTAGCCGAGAGGTGGGAAGAGACTAAGAGGAGTTGTCTGTGCCAAAGAGGTGAAGGCTTGCTGAACTCAGGCGGTGGGTGGAGGTCTGCCACCTTCAAGGCAGTGAAGGAGGAGCTGAGGAAGGAGGTGAGGAAGTGTCTGCTCGTGTCCATGGTGGGGGCAGAGGGGCAGGCAGCCCTGGGCAGGGTGTCCTTGTGGGCAATGGGAGGTGAGGGACTCGCTGACGAAGCTGCTTGGCCCCAACAAGCTCCCGAAATGCCTCCCAACCTCACGAACGCTCTGGCTCCCCAAGCCCTGCTGACCCCAGGCTAATGTGCTCTCCCTCCTGTTCAAGACCGGTGCACTTCAAAAGCCTTGTGAGTGAAGGGATGGGTGGACATGGTGGGTGGAGCTGATGACCCAAAATACCATTTCCCTTTCCTAAGGCTGGGTGTGTACCAAACTTGTGCCTCTCTGTGGTAGAAGAATATGAACCAAAAGTGCTGAGAGATGCAGTGGTTAAATTGAAACATGCTGTGGCAGGATGAAAGTAATCTTGTCCCTTACCAGCCCTTAATGCTTTGGGGCTTTATTTTTTTTTTTCCAGGTGGCTGCAATCCATGCCATCTCTATCTGTGCTTTTAATAGAGAGATTTTTATGTGCAGAAACATGTCAAGACACCATCAGGGTAAACCATCCCATGTTATGTTATAGCTTACAGGGTCAAGATAAAACATAAGGATATCTACAGTCACCTTTCAGTTAAAATTTTATTTTTGCATTGTCCTTGAATGTACTGAAGCATATGAAAAAGACCCCTACATGGAGTGAATGTCCCTTAGGGAGAACCCAGCAGTTCAAAGAAGGGCCAAATCCAAATTTCTTGCTCTTTCTGTGAGCCCGATATTTAAAATGTGACACAAATGAGAGATGTACCTGAGTTGCCAAGACTAAGGCTAGCATCTCTTTGCTTGGTGTTTAAAAATAATGGCACTATACAGGCATAGGAACGGCATATGAGATCTGCTATAAGGTCAGAGCAACACAGCGCTGCATCCCACTATTTTTGAGAAAAGTCCTTGATGTCTTGACTCCTTTGTGACTTTGCAGCAGGATACTTGACTGCTGTGTGGTGGATGGAAGAAAAAACCGGATCTTCCTGGGCTCTGATGGTAGAGCCTAAACATTTATATGAAACTGCTCAGCCAAGGTCTGAAACTCAGGAGAATCTGAGCAAGGAAACCTGTTCGCACAGGAGACCAGAGTAATTCAACCAAAATGATGCTCTGGAAGAGCTAATCAAGGACCAGGGATTCTTCTTTGAAAGCAGCTCTTGATTTGACCTCGAGAGTCTAGACTCAGAAGCTTTGTCCAGTTACTTTGCTTTGTTCAATTCATGTGTGGTCTCACCTGTGAAATGACCCTGCCCGTTGCCCAGGTAAAGCAGAAGTCCTGTATGCCTGTGGGAGCCAGTGCTCTGTACCACAGCAGGTACAACTGCACGTAGTACCACTCACACTTAAGGAAAAGTGAGTGTGCCCAGCCTCAGTAAATGATGAGAAACATGGTGATATTTGTTTTATCCTCTTGTCCCATCAAAGGTCTGTATCTGCCCCTTCGCCAGTACTGAGTGGAGTGTTTGTTGTCCGCATTGCTGTGGGGAGGGAGCTCCTCTGTGTGGGTCAGGTGTAGCCCAGCACATCTCCTTATCCCTCCAGGACAGCATGCCCTCGGGGAATCTGCCTGCAGAGTTTCTAGAAATCTGTTAGTGCCAGCCTGATGATTAGACAGAAGGTATCCTCTTTGGCATGGGGTGCTGGGAGGCCGAGTACCTTCAAGGCTGACTTCTGAAATAACCATGTGTGGTGTGTTTCTCCCATGTGAATGCTAGAACCAGTTTATAGAGCAAAAGCAGAAGATGTTATTGTTTGGTGTGTGTGAAAGACGCTTTGTGGCAATGGCAGCGGAGGGTGTGCCTCTCCCTTTTCCTTTAACTGGGGAGAGACTCCCCTGCTGCTTTTTCTTTTCTTTTTTTTTTTTCACAAATAGCAATTGATTTTTGAGGGGGTTTATCTTTTCCTGAAGTTGTGAGTGAATTTCTGATGTGATTGCACAGAGGTAGTGGTGGTTGGAGTCCTGCTGTTGCCTCGTTCATCGGAGGTGCTTCATGAGAGTGCAAAACACTTTTGAGGTATGATTTCCCATAGCATGCTAATCCAGTGAAGTGCTGTAGACTTGCTTGCTGGCACTGTTTAAATCCATAATGCAGCACCACCTGCCAAACCACAGGGTATAATGGAAGTGTTAATGAATGTACATATATACCCTCCCACGTGGCTGCAAGTTGAATGACTTAAAAGTTGAGGCAGAGGGTTTAGACTGAGCCTAGAAGGAACAGGCTTAGGGTATCCTGATGCAGGTCTGTGCTGAAACTGGGGGTGACGGGTGGCCACAGGGCTCTGAAGTTGGGTCAGCTGACCCGTAGGGTATTTTCAAAGATGTGTTGATTTTTGGCTGCTGCTCTCTGATATATGGAATCATCCACTCGTGACACCTGAGAAGAAACTTGAGCATCCAACAGCAAGGCGTAGGTACTGAGCAGCACCGGCTGGGATGCTGGTACATCTTTTCCGAAGGGGTATCCTTGCGGGATGCTTCTCTCCAGGGCTGGCAGGGCGAATTCGCTGAATGGGAGGGAGAACTTGAGTCATGCGTGGGTAAACTCTATTCCTCAAGGGTGGTTTGGCCAGTTACCCGCTGGTCTGAGTGTCAAGGTGTGCATTTGCCACCAGGAGGGCTTGCCCAGGCTGGCAGGGAGCAGGAGGAGGACAGCAGGGAGGGAGCTGACAGCCGCGCAGCTTGCCAAAGAGAAGGGCTGAGAAGAAGTGCCGGAGTTGGCCCGGCACGTGGCTGGGATGCTGGTGGTGTACATGCACCCTGTCCTCAGACGGGTTCACAGGAACGCTGTGGCCTCGCGCAGCTGTGGGTTGCCATGAGTGGGGTGGAGGAGGGGGCCACGCACCCCCTCCATCCCTCTCCTCACCCCAGTACCCGGCCCCAAGCTCTGCCCACACTCCTCTTTCAGACAAGCCTGTTGGATTTGCCAAGTATGGAGTTGCCTTCCCAGCATGTTGTACGTAAATAAGAGGCACACGCTCTTGGCAGACACTGTAACGAGCCTGGAAAAAATGACTGTTATGGGTCCTGGGCCAGTGATGAGATCTTGGAGTCTTCCAAGTGACAGAGTAATGACATGGACCCGGGAAATGCCTGGAAAATAGCCTTTCACGTGGTTCTGGGATTGAGAGTCATGAAATTCTACCTAAAATCTGCAAAGTGCCTACTTGGGTAAACCTGGGAGATGGTATTTGTGTAAACCTGGGAGATGGCTGTTCCTTCATCTTCTGAATTCCACACTGGTGAAGTTCTACTAAAACTCCAGTGTCAGAGACTAGCATGCTCTGTGCTCTTCTGTACCTCTAAATGAGTACTAAATGAGCTGTGGGGAACCAGGAGAACTGTCCTCGACCCAGCAGCCTGGGAAAATTGCGAGAGAGCCCTATGAGCCTGCCTGTGCCCTGGGGTGTAGAAGTGTTGTAGAAACATCTGTGCTGCTCCACAGCTCACAGGTAATTCCAGGGAGCAGTGGGATGCAGAGAGGGAACGGGCAATCTGTCTGTTTTTCCATAGGATATGAACAGCAATAGTCTTTTTGCCTAGAAAGGATGTAATCAGGAGTCAAGTTTTGGAGAAGACTTGCAGTAGAGCACAGGTTTTGGAAATAGGCTGGAGATCCTCACTCTTCTCACCTTCCTCCATCTCCCCCAAAAGGCTCTGGCAGCATCAGCCGTGGACTTGACAGGATTCACCCATCCCCGCATGGAAATGCTATTACCAGGGACCTTCACAGCCTTCAGCTCTTTACAGCTGTTTGAAGAGATGCAAAGTGTGTTTGCCAGGAGGGAAGGGAGTCTTTAAAAAGCCATTTACATCCCGAAAGACATCCGGTAGCAACGCTGAAGACGTAAAAAGCATTAAATACCGAATTGAGCCTGACTGGAAGACAAACTTGGAGCCAAATGCATTGATTGATTTGCAGGAGGGTGACTGGAATGAGATGGCCCTGTACCCTTTCTATCCATAAGCCATCTCCAAAGCATCCGTAGGTGCCGTGAAGTCTGTGCGTTGGCTCAGCCATGCCTGCCCTGTGCACATCACAATGTCCATAAAACCACAGTGCAACGAGCCATCAAGGAGCTGGGCGGGGGGTAGGTGCACAGCATGGTCAGGATACTATCGAGCACCCCTTGTTTTGGCAGGGGGATGTGAGGCCGTGGTGGGGAAGGCAGGGTGAAGCCGTGAGTCCATGCTAGGCAGTTTTCGGTGCTGCTCGGGATCCCCCGCACAGTTCCGCGGTGCACGAATTCGGCACGTGGACTATGCTGCGTGCCCAGGGCAATGCCAGCTGGGGCCAGGAGGGCTGTGCTGTGCACATCTGTCTGTGCCATGCACATCTGGCTGCATTGCCAGCAGTGTGGCCACGTGCAGGCAGCAGAGCATCTGGCTGCAAACTGAGCACTGCCACAGCGCTGGGCTATTGCTTCGGAAACCTTGCTGAGCAGTGTAACAGAGCAGCAAAACCACCCAGGGCAGTGGATTTGGGGTCTTTATATTGGCGTGTCAGCAGACTGGGATGTGTAGAAGGGAAGCTGCCCATTTCCAGGGATTGTGTGAGCAGGAAGGGCAGCTATTGGAATTTGAAGCCGCTTCCTCCATTGTAAATTTGTTCTTGTTGTGTTATCTCTGGCGGGGCAGGGCAGGGGAACATCTTGGCTATCTGATTTTTTGCTATAGTATGTCAGCTTCATCAGTTCCATGATAACATAGGAGAGGCATTCCTGGCCTCACTAGCGAAGAATTTTCAAGAGTATTACAGGAATCTGTCATCCCCTGATGTCTCCTGAGAGCTTTGGAAATAAATGAGTAGGGAAAGGGATGGTAGATATAAACACACAGAAGTGATGGAAGTAAAAGTAGCTGAGCCATCTGCTTCCTCAGGCCCCAGTCTAATGTGCAGGGATGCTCTCATTTCACACCTTAGCAAAAGGCTTGGATCAACCTCCAGTGGACACCCCTAAACTAGAAACCACATGGTTTTAATCGAGGTCTGAGAGATATAGGAGCGGATCTCACATAGGTGCTTTCTGGTCCCATATCTGGATTCTCCTACAAAACTGGTAGCGGCAGTGCTGTAACTCTACAGATGACCCAAATCTGACTTAAGTGTTGTTTTTAATTTAAAAAAAAAAAAAGTGGCTTCTGCATCTGAGCGTTGACTTGTAAGAGTGACAGGGATCTTACGTATTTTGAAAAGGGCACTAAATCACTGAGAGAAACAGGCTGAAGATTAATGGAGTGGTTGTGGGAGGTAGAGGAGGAGTTGGGGGAGGGAAGCGGAGTTCATTTCGGATGACATTTGTCAATATGATTGATGCATGCTGTGCTTCATTTACATACAAATCAGGACACCAACAAGCACATGCTTCCAAGTAAATATGAGTGAGCCCCTGAGCCCAGCCTGGCCACTGAAAAGCTGCTGCTCAGTGCTACAGCAAGGGCTCTTTCTTATCGCTTAAGGATTCACAGCAGGGGGAGATGGGGGGCCGCCTACCACCTAAGCAATTTCCAGTGACGTGGTTTTTTGTTATTATTATTTGTTCAGGCTATAATTCCATGTTTCCTGAAATAACTACCAAGTATTCATCAGGCAGCTACTGCCTTTAGCTGCCTTTTATGTGAATCTCAAGTGCTTCATTACTCCCCCGGTGAGTTTTCTTTCTCTTACAGTAAGTCTGAGCAGCATCTGTGTGGTGGGGGAGGCGATGCGATCTTGGGTTGAAAAGGAGAAAAGGTCTGGCTGGCATGGGAAGCTGGTGAGGAATTCAGGGAGCGCAACCCTCAGGGTACAGCATCTTTTTGCACTGGAGGAGAATTCACGAGGCTGCTTCCAGGACCTGCAGGTACATCCCCCAGATTCAAAACCCAACCGGCTGCAGCTCTTTATTGTTGGGTTGAGGATTTTATTTTTAAACAACAGTTGTTTTATGACTTTTTTTTCCTCTTGTTCAGTAGCAATCTGATAGTGCTTTGATCACTGCTCCAAAAGGAAATGCCTGTAATTTCCTGTACAGGTCTTGCCAGGTGCTGGGCTCCATCAGATCTCCTGGAAGCTGATAGGAGTTGAGAGCGTTCTCACCTGGCAGGATCCTCCTTATTAGAAAACCTCAGAGAGCTGAAATTTCACTTGGGTTTTGAACAACTTAATGCCAGAACTACAAAGAGCGTCATGCTCTGGCTTCCCACATGATGGATCTCTTCCATGCTGACTTCCATCTGAAGACTTGCACATGGCCCAGCTTTGGCTTGGCGTGTCCTTTGTGAGGCATTGACCGGGCAGGAAATCTGACAGACTGGAGGAAACCTGGCTAAGAGTTAATCATCTTTATTTAATAATAGTTGGTGGTTGTTCATACACCTACAGGTCCTTTGGCTGTTGAAGGTTTGGGACATGGTCATGCTAACTTGAGGGAGAAATTCCTGAAGTTCATTTGGTCCTGATCAGCATGACTCAAGGGAAGCAGCTGCCTCCTAAAATGGCACGTCCCATGTTTCAAGGGTTCTCAGTAGCTCCCAGTCCAAGGGATTGCCTGCAACACATAAGGCTGAACTATTTTGGTACGTGGCGAGCATCTCTGGGTGTGTCGTGGTGGTTGTGTGGCTGCAGCCAGGAGTCTGCAAGAGGAACAGAGAGGGAAGTGTTCATATCTTGCAGAGTTTCAGCCCTGGAGGCGTTGCATGGAGCTGCTAATGCTTGCAAAGTGGCTGGGTAAAAAGGGCGTAATCAAGTGAGCTGTGGCTAGAGGAAGAGTTATTAGTTGCAACCGTAGGAGTAGTTGGCAGCCTCAGTGGCTGATAGTCTTCCTCGGCCTCAGGTGAGGTTGGTGTTTTCAGGTACACAGAGCTCTGGCAGGGCATATGTGAAGAGCTATCCATGGACCAAAGCAAGCTGATGATAGAAAAATTCCCTTGGCGATGGGCTGATGGAATTGGTCAGCATATATACATACACTTAAGTATATGTTAAATCTCAGCCTATTGCTATAGTGGCCACCGGCTCCCAGAAGTTGACAGTTTTGGAGAGCTGCAGCAGAGGAGGAGGGAGCTGGTGGTTCCCACGCAGACCCTGCTGCAGCATTTTCTTGAGGTTTCATAACAGAATTAAGCAATTTGTGTCACGTGTTGCCATGGAGACCGTAAATCACTGTCATGCTGGGCTTCTCTGTCAGGGAGCCGGTGTCTGTAATTGCACCAACCTCCCCTGCAAATCCAGGGCTTGGTTCCGAGCTCGTGTACCTGCAGTAATGGCTTTGCCCTGGGAGCTGTGCCTCCAGGAGAGCAGAGCTGGAATGGAGGATAGGGGTGCTTGCACATCGAATATCAAATATCTGGGGTCAATTTTATTATTGTGGTATGTGGCCACACCTCTGCTCAGATGAACAGAAATTATAATGATTTACACAAGCTGAGATCTGTCCCACTTGCATTCAGGGCAAGTTTTGCAACGAGGATGGGGATTAGATACACTACCTATATGTCGTGGAGACCCGTTGGGGCTTGGGGGTCCAGCCGTACAAACTAAGCTGAATTTCTCTGTCTTTGGTGTTTTTATATTATTTGGCTGCTCCAAGGGGATAGCTCAGCCCTTCCGCTCCATCCCCACGTCCAGACAGGTAAATGGGGTTTTACGCAGTTTATTCTCCCTCCATAAGAAATCTTTTTTGCAGAGGAGGCCCAGCCTCAGTGACACTCTTGGGTCAGCGTTTCTCTTTTTTCCATGCCATCTTCCCAGAAGTAGCCGCATTTCTGACTGTCTCAGCATTACTGGCTTGTGCTGTCAGGACACAGATCTTGCCGGTGCATATGAAGACGGTGGTATAAATCAGCCTCCTTCCAGTGACTTAACCAGAGTCCTGACAGCTTTTGTCAGTGTAGGGTATGGATCCTTCTCTTGGCTCCTTCAAAATAAACAACTATATAAATTGTAAGATTATTATCGTCAGAGCTTATTAGTGTATTACCACATGCTGCTTTGTATTCAGACAATAGATAAAAACGTCTGTGCTTCTTTTTTCTCAGTCAGATCAGCAAACATGCTTATTCTTGCTCCCATCTGAGGAGGACTGTGTCAGTACTCTTGCCAAAAACACATGAAAATCAGCCCAATTCTTGTGCACTTGCCCATAGCAACGTAACCAGCCAGCACGGAAGCTCTGCACACCTTCCAGAGTGTTCAATGTTTTCCAGGAGGTGACATGTTGTTTTTAAGGTTTGATTTATTGGCTGGTTTAGATGATAATCTCGTCCAGGTATGAGCTGTCTTCTTGCTTTGGTTATCAGGGCAGGTGGAGGTGTAGAGGGATTGATGTACTTGGCTTTTGGAGGGTTTGTGTTACGTACCTGCACGTTGGGAGCATGGGACCTGCCATCTCAGTAGAAGGAGGAGTGTTTCCATGAGCAGTAGAAACAGCCCTGCAGAAACATCTAAACTTGCTGCCTTTTGACACTCAACAGAAGTTTTCGTCTGTTCATGCTAACATCACCTAAAACATGGGGGGGGTTGTGCTCAACAAACCAGCCTACAATGCTTGACTTTTTTTTTTTATTTTATTGTTTTCTTTCAGTTCAGTTCTTGCTGTTTCTCCCCAAGCTACATAATACTCAGTCTGGTAGCTTAGATGTACAGTATGACCAAACTTCTGGAAACGACGGGAAGCAAATGCCCCGATTCAACCCATGAGCGTGTTGGGCAGAGTCACAGTTTGTACAATGGGCTAAATATTATCCTAGTACTTTGGGGAGCGTTTCATGCAAGATAAGCTCGAGGCTTCTTAGGAGCGAGTTAAAGGGGCTGGTACTAAATGTCAGTGAAAATGTAACACTTGTCTGCCGAGCAGTAGCTTGTGGTTTTGTGATGAGGTCAAAAATAGTGCACAAATGGAGTATGTTTTCCACATCCGCGGCCTGTCCCCTGCCATGTCAGTAACAATCGGCCTTTCATACCGCCCGGCTGGAGCCGCTCCGCTGTGTAAAGAAGGATGGGGCGAAATCTTGGCAAGGGGCAAAGCAAAAATTGCCGTCAAATGTTAGGGTGAGCAGGGTTTTAGCCAGGGTCTCGGTCCTAAAGAGCCTGTGAGGATCATCTGGCTCTAGCAGGATTATGCAGAAAGAAAACTTGGTCTTCCAAGGAAAAATGAAAAATTTAGTTGAAATTCATAGGCTTCTATCCAGCCAAGCATGCTGCTTGTTGATGATGTGATCTTGTAAACATGAGAAAGTTGCTTACTCTCCCTAAAATGAGGGTAAGAAACTTTTCCTTGGGGTTATGGTGAGGAACTGCAATAAGACTGGTTGACATCTCAGCTGGTGCTCGGTCTCCTTCTCCCTGTCCAGGAGCAGTTGCTTGCAGTGGAAATTCTTGCTGTTCTCAAGAATTTCTCCAAAGATAGTTTAGAAACAAGCAGACTTGATCATGTTTCTTCTTGCTCTGAAAATTTTGGCTTGTCTCAACTTGGACAAGAGGTCTTTGCAGTTCTTGCTAGCCTCAGCAACCTCACCTCTGTGATCACCCTCTGTCTCCCTCTTACAGGGTTTTCTTTTTAGAGGAGAAACTAAGACAGTTCCTATACATTTGGTTCAAGGAGAAATGTACGGTACATGACCTTAATTAGGGGTCGAGGCATTTAAGCTGCACAACATACAGGTTATGCATATGGGAAGTTATTCCTGTGTTTGCAGAAGTCCCTCAAGTGCAAGCAGTACCTTGTCATCATACATAACATAGTGCTGGGGAGGATGGAGGAGAGGAGATTCCCTCATTTAAAAAATAGAGGGCTTTTCTTTTTTGGCATTGAGCTGTGACTGTATGTGGGAATGTAACTCCCAGAGTTGTGTCCTGCTGGCACTAGTTGGATTATGGTGTGGTGATCAGAGGCAAGAAATAGCAAGGAAACCTTGTTTTCATGCCTACCTTGTGGACAGAAAAAGCATAGGGTGAATCACTTGCGTTTCATTGTCTTGATATTGTCTTTGGGCATTGCTATGGTTTGAATGGTGCTCTCACAGCATGCCTCAGGTCACCTGCTGGCAACAAATGTTTTGGGGGGTTGTATTTTAGATTACAGCTCAATTCAGATACAGCTGCTTTGGCTGGAGGATCTTTTTCCCACAAGTAAAACTTAAACTCAAATGTGAATGTTCACAATTGGTTTTATTTGGTCTTCTTTCATGCACTTGCCCTGCATGTGTGGGAAGGTGGGTATGTAGTGGGGAGAAAAGATGGTTAGTAGAGCTGTGAAATGACTCTGAAAATTCCTTTCTCTGGATGGGGTGTCTAGTATAAAGTAGGGAATGCGGGACCCCCAAGCAAGTGCCTTCATGGTTCAATAATTTGGATTAAACTGAAATAGTGATTTAGGAGAAAGAGACTAGAGAAACTAGAAAATAAACTTCTAAGTCTGATATCTTCTTCAATATGTAATCAAACCATTAGGGGGTTATGCTCTTGTCTGTCTGAAAAACGGTCCAAGTTCACCTTTGGGCCTCTTTGGAAAAGAAGAATCAAAGTGTTTTGTCTGGCAAATATCAAAGTGAAAGAATTTCTGGGAAAAAAAATATCGTATACTATAGGCTGAAATAAAATGATATTAGTTGGTGGCTCAACTTGCAGTGTGCACGCAGCAGCCCTGCAGTCTTGGCTCCTAAGCACCGCCTGGGTCACCCTGCGGCACCAAGCACATCAACCTTGCTTGGTGGTCTCTGAGAACGAAAAAGTTAAATTCCTCTTCTTAATGCAGAAAAATCCCTATGGTTATTGGGAAAGCCTCCAAAAGCTTGTGTGGGGAAGTGGGGATACAGATCAGGATGCTGGCAGTTTATGGAGGCTTCCCCAGAGCAGGTAGCCCAGAACAGTCCTCGTCCCCCCTCAGCTCTGACCCCAGCCAGCAACTGCAACCAGAAGGGCACAAGCAAAACCAAAATGGATGGGAAAACCAAAATGGATGGGAGCAGGTGCCTGCAGAAAGTGTCACCACAGCTGCTCCCACACTGACGGCTTGTGTCAAGAAAACCCATACCAAGGAAATCAACTGCTGTCTCTTGAGCCTTATCATTAGGATGGATTTTTTAATTTTATTTTACTTTTTTACTGTCTGAAAAACCTCCCCGAAAATGCAACGGCCATTCAGATCTGGGAGATGGCCACCCATTGTCCAGGAGATTTGAGTGAGCATCACTGTTGCCCATGCGTGGCAGGGAGGTGGAGGGCACTGCCTTCTGCAGCATATGTACAAAACTGCTCGCCTGGCTTCTTCTGAAGCAAGCGGTCACTGCTGTTGAGCGTTGAAATGGGCCGTTCAGCAATGGCTGCCTCTTCTCCTTTCTCCACACACGTGTGCCGTTGCCCAGTTCCAGCTGGTGAATTTTTTTCTTCTTTCTTTGAAGAGTCAGTTCCTCCGCGGCTCACCCGAGATGAGGAGAGTGGTGTGACTGCACTGCACAGGAGGCTGCTCTCGTGGCTCTCCGGGCTGTGTCATAGCCACAGAAACCAGCCTTCCTGCCATCAGGGTTGGGGTTTTATTTTTAAAAAAAGGCAAAACAAAAAACACCTGTCGTTCCTGGCACGCTGCCTTCTTGTTTTTATTTCTCAAACTTGAAAACAAGGGAGAAGAAAGCAGCTAAGTGCATTTTTGTCTGCCACCAGAGCCAGGACTGGACCTTTAACTCCAGTTTCATCCATCACCACCGGTTCTGCTGGCAGATCTGGCCCCTGGATGTAATGCGCCATTTAATGTTTGCTGTACCCCGGGTTAAGCGGTGAAGAGTAGGAAGGCTCTGGCTTCTCAGTGAGATTTGGTCACTGACAACTGGAAATTATCTGGAACTTGACAAATGCGCTGACCCAGCCTGATTTTTGGCATGGCTGCATGGGCCTGGCCCCTGTAGGAAAGGTATTCAGATGATAAAAGTTTTGCAAACACATTTGGTGGCAATTAGTGATCCTTGTAGACAAGGCAGGAGTAAACAAGCCACAGCACTGGGGTTGTCTGCACTTCGAAGTGATGGGTCTGGGCTGCAGTAGAGCTGTTGGGGAGGGTAGGTGCTGCCACTCCTGTCCAAAAGGACTTTGGATATCAGAGTGCATCAGGGAGGGGGTAAAGCCAAGGAAAACTCCTCGGATGCTGCCTTGGAGCACTGCCTTCCTCCTCAGTTCTTTGGTGCCAGGTGAAAGTTGCCTTGTGCACATTGCCCTCTTTTCATTGCTCACGAGTGATCGGAGATGATCTCTTTCTCCAGCAGGTTTAGTACACTGGAAGCATGGCTACAAGTGCCGTTCCCAGCGAAAACCTCCCCACGTACAAGCTGGTGGTGGTTGGAGACGGTGGCGTGGGGAAGAGCGCTCTCACCATTCAGTTTTTCCAGAAGATTTTTGTGCCAGACTATGACCCAACTATTGAAGACTCCTACCTGAAGCACACGGAAATAGATGGGCAATGGGCAATTCTTGATGGTAAGCAAGCTACTCTCGTGGTCCCCTTTCCGTTCTAGCTGAGCATAAGCACAAATAGACCTCAGTGCCTCCCACAGCGCGTTGTGCCCTTGTGTCCCTCCTACTACGCTGTGGGCTGCTGGAAATTTGAGTGCAAACTGGCCTGTGAGCTGCAGAGTGTGGTCTGCAGCTGCCCTCCAGCAAAGCTTCTGCTTCCAGTTGCATTGGTTCCAGTTCTGCACAGAAATGTTTCTTGCAGGAGCGTGAAAACCTATAGATCATCATAGACGTTTGGGGTAGGCTTCTGCAAAGGGTAAATTATAGCACTGTGAGGTGGCTATTGCTAATGATACTTCATTGTGGTTAGGCTCATCCCCTGGGAAATAACAGTGAGTGGGTAACTGAATGAGGGTTGTAACTAGAAAGAACATTTAATCAAAACTGTCATCCACTGACAGTGAAGAATTGTAACACCTCTTAACTCCCATCATTCAGGTGTGATGTTTTCATATCTAGTTACCTGTTTCATTTAAATATGGGTAGGGTACCAGCCTGGAGAGCTGCTGTAACCAAGCTCTTTCAGTTCTTTGAAGAAAAATTGCTTTCTTTTTTTTTTTTTGAAAAAAAAAAACCAAAAACCAACAACCACCACCACCAAAAAAAAAAACCCCAACCAACCCCCCCCTAAAACAAACAAACAAAAAAAACCCAAACCAGCCAACCTCAAAAAAAACCAAACCCAAAAAATCTTGATTCTGCAGGTGAGGAGAAAGCCCTATATTACCTAAAGCTGCAACCTGTTAGTTTGTGCTGCATCTTGCTGTTAAATATTATAAGTTTTGTTTGGCTTTATAGAATAATTAGGTAGTACGTAAAAGCAAGCAAATGTTTCATGTCTTAATTACCCAAGTGCATATATGTGGCCACTAACACAACTGAACTAAATTTAAGCTCACTTGTGGCGAGTTCCTACCTCCATCCTCTTGTCATGAAGGTGCTCAAGATCTTTGGTGTCTCTGCGCGTGCATTGGTGTGCAGGGATGGAAAACTGGGGGAATGGCATGGGTGATGGAACGTGGAGCGTGGTGGGGTTTGCTGTGAAGACCGTAAACTTGGTCTGGAAACTTGAGATCTTAGTTGCACTCTTGAGGATTTATCAGATACAAGTTAGTGAGTGCAAGTGGCCCCAAGGTCCTTAAAGAACAGCCTTTACTCAGTATTTTAAAAAAAAAAAAAGGCAACTTAATCTTGCTAACATTTGTTCATTTAAATATATTAGTAGTTGATCGCTGATATGAGGGAATATTTGTGAAATTGGTGCCCAAATGTGTCTCTTGTTGTCATCTGCATCAGAGATACCTGCTCTCAATTAACCATCACATAAGATACCTGTGCACCTTTATTTTTAAAATGTCAGTGTTGTATAAAAGAAAAATCCAATCCTGCTGTAAAGGAAATTGATTCTTTCTTTTTAGTCCAGAGCCAGCCCTCTAAAGCGAGCAACCTTTATCTTCGCTGGTATGCCCCGTGTTCTGGCATAACAGTACCAGCTGCTGTATACATTGGTGTTAGCTGAAACAGCCTGGTTTTTGTAAATTATTTGGAAGTAGAAAAGGCATCTTTCACTGAATGTTTGGAATTTTTGTTTAGTCAAAAAAACAAAATACAACCCTGACCTGGGTGGGAGTGGGGAATAAGGTTGTTTTCCAACAAGCAGAAACTTAACCTTTTGTTTTAATGAAAAAGCCTTTCTTTTGCTCAGATAGAGTTTAGTGGCTGTACTCGGGCTGAACTGAATTAGCTGTGGCCTTAAGTGGCATGTTGGGAGCCCCTGACTTTCAGAGTTTGTGTGCCCACAGATGCCTTGCAGCCACAGAAGTGAAACTGCAGCTTCTCCTTCTCTTTCCTACCACTTGAGATTTTGAACAATCAGAATTTTGGAAGAAAGGGAATATTCTTGCTTGGAAAAGCATGTGAGCCTTTACCATCTGCCCAGTAGAAACAGGGCATAAAGACTGACTATCACATGTGTCTTCTGCCACAGCTTTCTGTCATAGACTTTGGATCTAGGCCATTCTCGGAGGTCACCATATACTTGGACAGCTGCTCTTGTTGTGGTTACACGTGGTTACATGAATCACTTATGGTATAAAATTAGGGACAAACGTGATAGGAAGGGTAAAGATGCATCGTGATAAATTCTAGACTTTCCAGTTGTCCTTTATGGCCAAATCCTTTACAAGCTGATGTTGCCTGCAGTGCTTGGTGGGGAGAAGAAACTGCCCACCCCCAAAATAGGAACTAGTTTTAGAAGATGAGACTACCAAGTGAGGATATAGTGTGAGGAGCTCCATAAGTTTCTAAGTTTGCAGAAATAGTTATTAAAAAAACCAGCCAAATACGTTGGCATCCAACAACTTAATTAAAAAAAAAAAGAAAACACAGCCCACCCTGTTCCAGGCTGTTGCCTGAGCAGTTCTGTACAAAGCATCTCTAGCATTTGGTATCTGCACCAGCATTATGTTGTAAAAAAACCCCTTGTGCTAGCCAACTTGCATAAAGCATTTGGCTTCCCTCCATGAAGACCTCCACCCACATTTATTCAATAGCACTAACTGGCAGCGTGATGAAATGTTTAACTTGCATTTTTTCCCTGTGCTGAAATCTCTCACTGAAAGTAGACTTAAATGGAATAGGCTTTTATTTCAGCTTTTAGACCTTGGAGCCAAACCTACATTCAGACTCTTCTTTTACATATTTGCTCTCTGGCTTTGTGTCTATTTTCTTACCAAAGAAGAGTCTATGATAGTTCCCTGCCTCCCCGAAGATTGTGGGACTTGTGCTTGGTCTGTTCAAGTCCAACACTACACAAAAATACTTTATTGTTGGCCTTATGCCAGCTTCATAAGACCATTGATGCAGTGTTTGGAGGATAAGTGTTGTAGCGTGGAACAGGGCACTTAACCTGAATAAGGGATGCACAGGCAATTTGTGGCTAGCCCATTTTTTCAGTTGCTGCCACCCCAACGAGGCTTTAAGATCAGCCTCCAATTTTCTCTGCATATGTTATCTTCATTTATTCCCTGCTGTTCATACGGAAGTCAGGACGGTGATGTGCTTGGTTAAATGCATTCACACGCAGGTGCCGTATAGACACATCAGGTCAGAATTAAGTGGGGCCCAGGGTTAATCTGCTTTGATTAGCTGTTGCTCCAGTTGAGTTGCTATCATTAATTTTGTACACTCCTTTTTGTGTGCAGGCTAACTTAGCAATTAGCAGAGGATTTCTTTTGGTGTGGCTGCAAAATGCCAGTCTGGAATTATTAATCTGGGCATGAAGCCAAAAGTGGAATACCTTAATACAGCAAAAAATTCCCAATGGTTCAAAATTCCTTACGGCTCATAAACCACACAGATAAAAAGGTGGTGAGGAAGAGGAGAGGAAGAGATGGCCACAAGCACATGGCTTGGGCATGTTGATGAATTGGGCTAAACCCTTAGCTGTCAGTAGGGCTGTGCCAATTGGTACCAGCAAGGCAAGGAGTTGTGCCTGTGTGTTGGGTGAAAGGAGGCTGTGGTCTCCCTCCTCTTCCCTTTCCTCCTCCTGGTATGATTCAGATGAAACTCTCACTGCCTAGTAGTTGTCTTCCTACTCCCGTGCTTCAGCTTTCCTTTTTATTTCTCTTCTTCCCAAGTCCCCTCTCAATCCCTGGGTGCCCTTGTGTTGGGCTGGACCTGCACAGTCCTGCTGTGCACCCCCGTGGAGTAACACCAAGCACCATTCCTTCCCCCAGGCTCCCTCTCTACTGTTTCCACTTGTGTCTCCCATGCATCCCTTTTTGCCGAGGGTTTTTGCTGCTGCTCATCCCAGGCCAGGCTGTCTGCTTTTCTGCTTTTCTCCTCGGGAAGCTTGGGAACAATTCAGCCAGGAGGCCAGAGGGAGATCAAAGGTCACTTCAGACTTGCAGGCAGAAGGGTTGGTTTGCAGCTCGCTTTCTTTTTTTTTATTTAAACTTTGGATAGCATCATTGAAGGAATTAAAATTCAAATTAAGTTTGTATTTTCATTCTTTTATTTGTGTGTACAGTATTTTCCCTCCCTTGATTGCTGGGATT